>NW_026138163.1:0-635278 GCF_025592945.1 Manacus candei | reverse complement strand
AGCCACGAGGAAGGGCTCTGAGCCCCTTTGGGCCCTCTGGGGCCTCCCAGCCCCTGGTTGGGGGGGGGACTGCAAAGACCTGGAACAGTGCTAGACCGGACTAAGTGTCTGTAGTTATGCCAGGAGATGTTTTTCTCCATGGGCACAGAGCAGCAGCCGGCGCTGACCAGAGAAACGGTGGCAGAGAGCCAGGACAGATAAGACCTGAACCGGAGGAGCAACAGAAGCAACATGCAGCACCGCAGAGAATACTCTTGGAAAGGGAGAGAGAGAGAGCCAGCAGCTGAGAGACAGAGTTCTGGGGGTAAGACTGATACCAGACCCCCCCCCAAACTCCTTTGAGATCCCTCTGAGAAAAGAGGGAGATGGACTCCTATTAAGGAGAAGAGTTTTAGACATGCAGCACCGGAGAGAGAGAGAGGAGCTGAGAAGCTCAAAAGATGTCCCGGAGCTGGACCGGGACCGCCAGATGGAATGCGGGGGGAGTTGACCTTGGCTCCCCCCCTTGCACTGCTGCCACGGTGGCAGCCTGAGAGACAGGGCACAGAGGCCCTGCAAGGAGCTGAGTCTCCTGGAGATACCAGACCGTCACGGAGACCCCCCTGTGTCTTCGTGATATGACCGTGGTGATACGACCTTGTCTGGGGTTACGAAGCCCACGGAAGACCCCTCGGTTGGAGGCGATGGGGCCGAGAGAGAGGCTTGGATACCTCCCTCGTGAGTGCTGGCAGAAAGCCAGTCAAAGCTGCTGCATCAATGTGAAGAAGACAGACTGCTGCCTCAGAAGATGCTGCTGTTCAGAGACTGGAAGGGATCTGTCCTTCTTTCCCTCCTGGACTTTTATTTGGAGGGGAGAAGAGATCTGATCATTGTAAATACACATGTCATGGTAGAGATAGTTTGTGATCGTGTGTATAATGTGATATGGTATTTATTTGTACAGTCATTGTAATATATTTCCCTTTCCCCCACTTTGAGTCTGGTGTGTTTTGTCTGGAAAAACCTATCTCACATTAGGTTGAGATGTGGGAGGGGGAATGGAGCTAGGGAATTGGATTTTGGGACTATCTCAAACCAGGACACTTTCACACCAGTTGTTCCACCAAAATGCACGTTCATTAAAGAGACAATTCCAAATTACAATAAACCAGGTCAGAGACATAATTATGCCATGCTCTGACTGCCAGCGAATTACCCCAATGCCAGCTAAGGAAGGGGTTAATCCCAGGGGCATAACAGCCAATGAAATCTGGCAGACAGACGTTATACATAGAGCTGAATTTGGTAAACTAAAATATGTCCATGTTACAGTAGACACACATTCCAGATACATTAATGCAACAGCACACACAGGAGAAAAAGCCAAAGACGTTATCAGACACTGGCTCAGTTGTTTCGCAATCCTAGGAATTCCAAAAACCATCAAACCTGACAATGGCCCTGCTTATTGTTCTGAAAAAATCAAAACATTTCTCACAGATTGGGGGGTACTCCATTCCATAGGAATACCGCATTCACCCACAGGACAAGCGATTGTAGAAAGAGCTCACCATACACTAAAAGAAATGCTTCAAAGACAAAAAAGAGGGGAGTCGGTATATAGCCCCCAGGAACGCTTATGGAAAGCGTCATATGTTCTAAATTTCTTAAACTGTAATGATACAGACCATAGCAGGTATGAACACCAACATAAAACTCAAATACTTTCATCTTCCAAACCACCAGTTATGATCAAAGATCTAATATCTGGGCAATGGTCAGGACCAGTAGATCTCATAACATGGGGAAGGGGACATGCCTGTGTATCCAAGGGTACCAAATTACAATGGGTCCCTTCTAGATGTGTCAGGCCTTATATCAGCCCTCCAGCACAACAGGAACAACCACCAGAAGAAATAAGTGAAGGATTTGGATTAGAAGAAACATGACCAACAATAGTAAACACATCACACAGAAAAAAAAAAAAAAGGGGGAAAAGAGATATGGGTCTGTTCCCTATGTGTGTAAATCTACATTAACATTTCTTTAAAACAGGGAGAATCACAAGCAATAAATGATACAACAGAACCAAAAGAAACATATAAACAGTAACCAATACAGAACCAAAAGAAACACATAAACAGTAACCAATACAAAACCAAAACTCCATGAGTCAAACACAATAAAGGGTTAAAGAGTGCATGTGTAAGGAGAGAATGAAACGGTGGCCACTGGAGTATGAATGAGAAAGTTGAGTGGACGCATGTATGTGTGTGTGAACGCAAGTACACTTTATAGCAAGACATCTTAAACACTACTTCAAACAGCACCACCTCAGACACAACACCTACAACCCAGCACATTTCCCTTTTAAATAAAGATGATGCCATTACACAAAGTCACCCTCAGATAAAAGGTTATCCACACCTACAAACCCTGGGTAATTTGAGATTGCTTGAATATTGCACGAACCAATAAAGTTGTAAACAGTTCAATAAAGGCTTTGTGACGATAGGCCCTGTTTTTTATAATTAGTTGAAATAAGATTGGTTATAATAAGAATGTTAAAAATGTATTGTTTCTCAACTTGTTAATAAAAAGAAGGGGGAGATGTGGCAGGAAGACTGTAACAAGGAACCGTGGGAGTTGTGGTCTCCCGGGTTCTCAGACAATACTTGATTGTCATTGGTTAGAAGGTCATGGGACATGTTCAGGCGTGGTATTTAAACCTCGGCAGTTTGAATAAACGGTAATTCTGCTCTGGCACTTGTTCGTGTCTGAGTGGGGTTCGTCCCTTGAACAACACCTCAGATAATGGGAGGGAAATGGGGGGTAATGGGGGGGAAATGGAGGAAAATGGGACAGTGAGGGGGAAACAGAAGGATATGTGAGGAAATGGGGAAACATGGAAGGAAAATGAGGGGAAATGGGAAGGAAGTGGGGGGAGAATGAGGGGAAATGGGAGGAATGGGGGAAAATGGGCAAAAATGAGAGATAATGGGGAGAATGGGGTAAATAAGGGAAAATGGGCAAAAATGCGAATTAATGGGGAGAATGGGGTAAACGAGGGAAAATGGAGGAATGGAGGAGAGAGAGGGGGAAATGGGAGAGAATGGGGGGAATTTGTGGGAAATGGGGGTTAATGGAGGATAATGGAGGAAAATGGGAAAAAATAGGGGATAATGGGGTAGAAATGGAGGATAATGGGGTAGAAATGGAGGATAATGGGGTAGAAATGGGGGATAATGAGGGCAAATAATGGGGGGAAATGGGGTAAAATGAGGTGAAATGGGGAAGAAAGGGAGAGAAATGGGAGGGTAATGGGGGAGAGTGAGGGGAAAATGGGGAAAATGAGGGGTAATGGGGAAAAATAGGAGATTATGGGGGATGGTGAGGGGGAAATGGGGGATAAGGGAGAAGAAATGTGGGATAATGGGGCATAATGGGGGAAAATGGTGAATAATAGGGAAAAATGTCAGATAATGAGGGAAAATGGGGAATAATAGGGGAGAAATGTGGGATAATGGGGGAAACGGGGAACAATGGGGGAAAATATGGGATAATGGAGGGAAAAGAAGGGATAATGGTTGAAAATGAGGGGAAATGGGTGTCTGAGAGGAAAAGTGGGGATAATGGGGGGAATGGGGGAAATAAGGGAAAATAGGGGATAAGGGGGGAAAATGGGGGAAATGAGGGAAAACGAGGTAATGAGGAAAATGGGGATAATGAGGGAAAATGGGGGAAATGAGGGAAAATGGGGAAAATAGGGGATGAAGAAGGAAAATGGGGGATAATAGGGGAAAAATGGGGGTCACTACAAGACCCCCCTTCCCATCAGACTCTGAGGCATCTCTGCTCTCACCTGCCTCCCCTTGCTGATTAATTAACCACTCGTTAATTACTAACAAGTAACTAACCCCCCAAAACCCACAGAACCCACAGCAGCTTTATTTTGGGGGGGGTCAGCACGGCCTTGTGTCACCAGAGCAGAGCACTGGGGGGGGCCAAGCAGAGCCAGGGGGTCCCAAACCCCTTCCCGGGGGGTCCCACCCCCCTTTTCCGGGGGGTCCCTCAGGGATTTTCCAGCTGGGAGTCGCTGGGGAGGGTCCCCACGTCCTGGTAGGTGGGTTGGACCCCCCGGGAAATGTCCTCGTACATCGAACACTCGTCCAGGTTCAGCCCCTGAAAACGAGGAAAGGGGGGGATTCGGGTCGGTTTGGGGGGGTTTAGAGAGTGATAGACCCCCCCCCCAGCACGATTTTGGGGCACGGGGGCCCCCAGAACGTCACCTCGTAGAGGTTTTCCTCCTCATATGTGGTTTTTTCGGGGTGCAGCAGCTGCTCGTTGGCCCAGCGCTTCTATGGGGGGGGAACAGGGGGCACGGGGGGGGTTTGGAGTGGCCAGGGGGGCTTTGGGGGCACCAGAGGGGATTTAGGGGTGGCCAGGGGGGGTTTAGGGGTGGCCGGGGGGGAAAAAAGGGGGCACAGGGAATTTTTGGGGTGGCCAGGGGGGTTTTGGGGGGCACCAGGGGAGATTTAGGGGTGGTGGGGCAGGGGGGTTGGAAGTACAGGGGGATTTTGGGGTGGCCGGGGGGGTTTTCTGGGGGCACCAGGAGGGATTTAGGGGTGGCCGGGGGGGGGGGAAGGGAGCACAGAGGGGTTTTGGGGTGGCCAGGTGAGGGTTTCTGGGGGCACCAGGGGGGATTTAGGGGTGGCTGGGGGGGGAAAGGGAGCACAGGGGGGTTTTGGGGTGGCCAGGGGGGGTTTGGGAGCACTAGGGGGGTTTTGAGGTGGCCAGGGGGGTTTTCTGGGGGCACCAGGGAGGTTTTGGGGTGGCCGAGGGGGGAAAAGAGGGCACAGGGGGGTTTTGGGGTGGCCGGGGGGGGGGGTTGGGGGGCTCCAGGGGGGTTTTGGGGTGGCCAGGGGGTGTTTGGGGGCACTACGGGGTATTTAGGGGTATCCAGGGGGCTTGGGGGCACCAAGGGGGAATTAAGGGGTGACGGGGGAAAACTAAGGCTTGCCGGGGGGGGTTGGGGTGGCCAGGGGGATTTAGGGGTGGCCAGGGGGGTTTTGGGGGGCACCAGAGGGATTTAGGGGTGGCCAGGGGGGTTTTGGGGGGCACCAGGGGGATTTAGGGGTGGCCAGGGGGGGTTGGGTGTCTCTGGGGAGGACTGGGGGGATTTGGGGATTGCAGGAGGAAATTGGGGAGGATTTTGGGGGAACTGTGGGGTACGGGGTGGTTGAAGGGGTTTTGGGGCATCCAGGGGGGAATTGGGGGGTACCAGGGGGGTTTGGGGGTGTCGGGGGGGATTTGGGTTACCCAGGGGGGATTTAGGGGGACCTGGGGGGCAATTGGTGTCCCCAGGGTCTCAATTAATGTCCCCAGTGTCTCAATTGGTGTCCCCAGTGTCCCATTTACGGGTCCCAATGTCCCACCTGGTGTCCCCAGTGTCCCAGTTGGTGTCCCCAATGTCCCAATTAGGTGTCCCCAGTGTCCCAGTTGGTGTCCCCAGTGTCCAAGTTGGTGTCTCAATGTCCCAATTAGTGTCCCCAGCATCCCAGTTGGTGTCCCCAATGTCCCAATTAGGTGTCCCCAGTGTCCCAACTGGTGTCCCCAGTGTCCCATTTAGGGGTCCCAAAGTTCCATTTGGTGTCCCCAGTGTCCCAGCTGGGGGTTCCAGTTTCCAATTGGGGGTCCCAGTGACAGAACTGGGGGTCTCAGTGTCCCAGTTGGTGTCCCCCTATCCCAGTTGGTGTCCCCCTGTCCCAGTTGTCCCAGTGTCCCAGCTGGGTGTCCCAACTGGGTGTCCCAGTGTCCCAGTTGGGTGTCCCAGTTGTCCCAGTGTCCCAGTTGGTGTCCCAGTGTCCCAGTTGGTGTCCCCCTGTCCCAGTTGTCCCCGTTTGTCCCAGTGTCCCAGTTGGGTGTCCCAGTTGGGTGTCCCAGTTGGTGTCCCAGTGTCCCAGCTGGTGTCCCCCTGTCCCAGTGTCCCAGTTTGTCCCAGTGTCCCAGTTGGGTGTCCCAGTTGTCCCAGTGTCCCAGTTGGTGTCCCAGTGTCCCAGTTGGTGTCCCCCTGTCCCAGCTGTCCCAGTTTGTCCCAGTGTCCCACCCTGAGCAGCAGCAGCAGCCCCGGCCTGGCCGAGCAGAGCAGCAGCAGCACCCCCTGCGCCGTCAGGATCCGGTTCTTGGTGCTCTCCCTCAGCGCCAGGAACGGGGCGGGAACCGGCTCTGTGGGAACGGGACTGGGTAACTGGGAGGGACTGGGTATACTGGGAGGGACTGGGTATACTGGGAGGGACTGGGTTACACTGGGAGGGACTGGGTAACTGGGAGGGACTGGGTTACACTGGGAGGGACTGGGTACACTGGGAGGGACTGTGTATACTGGGAGGGACTCGGTTACACTGGGAGGGACTGGGTTACACTGGGAGGGACTGGGGTATACTGGGAGGGCCTGGGCTATACTGGGAGGACACTGGGTTATACTGGGAGGGACTGGAGGGCACTGGGTTGTACTGAGAGGGCACTGGGTTATACTGGAAGGACACTGGGAGGGACTCAAGGGGATACTGGGAGTGACTGGAACGGACTGGAGTGGGACTGGGGGGCACTGGGAGGGTATCAAAGGGGATACTGGTAATAACTGGGATGGACTGGGGGGCACTGCAGGGCACTGGGATGGACTGGGGGGGCTCGTGGTAGTCCTGGGTTATACTGGAAGGGGACTAGGGTGGACTGGGAAAGACCAGCGACTCAGATGAGACCCCCCAGCCCCCCTGACCCCCCCGAGACCCCCTGGACCCTCCCGAAGGTGCCGCAGGGCTGAGGGGCACTGGGATACCCTTGGAGGGGACTGGGACGGACTGGGTTAAACCGGGAGGGACTGGGCTATACTGGTACCATGCTGGGGGCACCGGGAAGGGCCGAGTGACCTGATGAGCCCCCCCCGCGCCCCCCACTCACCGAGGACCCTGACGAAGGTGCCGCAGCTCTGGGCCGTCTCCCCCCCAGACTCCACGCAGCAGAAGAAGAGCCCGGAGTCGTTGTGGGACAGTTTGGGGAAGGTCAGGGTGGAGCTTCCCCCCCCTTCCTGCACCACCCGGTCCATCCGGCGGCCCCCCCGGGTGGCCACCACCTCCTGGGGCCAGGGGCAGCTCCGGGGGACCTCCCCGAGCCCGGGGGGACACGCCTGGAGCCAGGTCAGGGCGGGGTCGGGGGGGCCTCAGAAGTGGCACTCGAGGGTCAGGGGGGTCCCCACGGGCCCCTCGTGGGAGGGGGGCCCCCCCACACCCGGAGCCACCCCCGGGGCGGGGCCGGGGAGCAGGAGGGGCTCGGGGGGCTCCCGGTGGTCACGGTCACGGGGGTCGGCCTCTCGGGGGGCTCCAGGGGTCATGCACGGGGTGCAGCCTTCGGGGGGGGTCTGGGAGCACTGGGAGCCTGCGGGGACAGAGGGGGGTTAGGGGAGGTCACCAGTGCCCCCCAACCCCCATGGAGGGCGACTGACCCTGAGGGGGTCACTGGGGGTCCCTGTCCCTGCTGGGGGGGGGTCTTTGGGAGTTCCCAGAACTGTGAGGGGTCATTGGGGGACCCCCGGGGTCTTTGGGGGTCCCCCAGACCCATCTGAAGGTCACTGGGCCCAGTTTCAGTTCTCTGTCCCAGTTTGGGAACAGGAAATACTGGGAGGGGGGCGGGGGACATTTTGACACAGGTGTGGGGGACAAAACCCGATGCTGAGACCCCCTGAGACCCCCCAGACCCAAACCCTGAGACCCCCAAACCCAAATGGAGACCTTGGGATCCCTGAGACCCCCAGACCCAAATCCTGAGCCCCCCAGACCCAAAACCTTAGATCCCCAGACCCAAACTAAGACCCCCAGAACCAAGGCCCCCAGACCCAAACTGAGGCCTTGGGACCCCTGAGACCCCCAGACCCAAAGCCTGAGACCCCGTGACCCAAGCTGACACCCCAGAGACCCCTTCAGACCCAAACTGAGACCCCCCACACACCAAAACTGAGACCCCCAGACCCAAATCCTACCTGCAAGGAGCAGTGTTATAAGTGATCTAAAGAAATTTGCTGTTCAAATGAGAGAAAGAGTTAATAAAGCTATTATACTGTGTTAACTACATTGTTGGAATCACAAGTTAGAGTGTTATGCAATGCCTAACCACAAGTTCTGTAAGCTGCAAACTGATTAACCACAACGCAATGATGATTTAGCACATTGTACTTTGAAGATGTTTGTTCTAAGCATATTAATGGGGAGCAATACGGAGGGGTCGGCCACGAAGAGTCCGGGTGATCAACCATCATCCTGATGGAAGTTTCCAGAACCACGGCCTAATAGAGACTAATGACTTTAAAATTATTGGTGGACACCCCTCAACAACGGAGATGGCCCGTGAAAGGAGGAACCAACCCAGAGCTGGCCCGCGAAGAGGGAACCAAGCAGGATGCAGCCCATGAAATCTCCACCAATGGACTGATGACATGACTTTGGGGGGAGGTGGCAAAGGAGGGTATAATAAGTGCTGTTTCTGTTCCCCTTTGCGGACTGCGGCAGGAACAGGGGTTTCCTCTGGTCGCCCGGCCAGCCGTTTTTGCTCGTTTGTGGCATTAAAAAAACTTTTGTACCTTGCAACCTAAATTTATAGCCTTGTTACCTATCACAAGGTACAGTTCTTGGGGCAGCCTGGGCACTTCTTGGGAAGCAAGAGTTTTCTGTGGTGGCACCTTTTGTCTGAAAGTAATCTTCAGCTGGATTCAATATTTAAAAGGTGGGACCGGCCCTTGCAGCGCAGGGTAGAAAAAAGAGAACAACAGCTCTTTCCACCAGGAAAAAAAGTCTAGAAGTTTTGGCTTCAGGTGCAGTTGTTGGGGCAGCCTGGGCACTTGGGTAGGAATAGCTTTCTGTGGTGGCACTTTTTGTCTGGCAGGAATCTTCATTCGGATTCAATTTTCCAGGAGGTGGGAGCGGCCATTGCAGAACAGGCCTGAAAAACAGGAACAGCACCTTTTTCCAGCATGAAAAATAGTCTGGAAGCTTTGGCTTCACATGTAGTTGGTGCAGTCCGGGCACTTCTTGGGCAGCAAGAGCTTTCTCTAGTGGCACCATTTTTCTGGCAGGAATCTTCATATGGATTCAATTTTTTAAGAAGCGGGACCGGCCACTGTAGAGTAGGACGGAAAAAAGGGAACAGAAGTTCTTCCCACCAGGAAAAAAAGTCTGGATCCTTTGGTTTCATGTGCACTTGATTCAGTCTGGGCACTAGTTGGGCAGCAAAGAGCATTCTGTGGTGGAACCTTTTGTCTGGCAGGAATCTTCATTTGGATTCAATTTTCCAGGATGTGGGACCGGTCATTGCAGCGCAGGGCAGAAAAAACGGAACAGCAGCTCTTTCCACCAGGAAAAAAAGTCTGGATCCTTTGGCTACAGGTGCAGTTTATGGGGCAGCCAGTGTACTTCTTAAGGAACAAGACCTTTCTGTGGTGGCACCTTTAGTCTGGTAGGAATGTTTATTTGCATTAAATTTTCCAGGAGGTGGGACGGGCCATTGCAGAGCAGGGCTGAAAAAAGGGAACAGCAGCTCTTTCCATTAGGAAAAAAAGTCTGGATCCTTTGGCTTTAAGGTGCAGTTGTTGGGGTAGCCTGGGCACTTCTTGGGTAGCAAGAGTTTTTTGTAGTGGTACCTTTTGTCTGGCAGGAATCTTCATTTACATTAAATGTTCCAGGAGGTGGGACCGGCCATTGCAGCACAGGCCTGAAAAAGGGGAACAGCAGCTCTTTCCCTAATGAAAAAAATGTCTGGATCCTTTGGCTTTGAGGTGCAGTTGTTCGGGCAGCCTGAGCACTTCTTGGGGAACAAGAACTTTCTGTGGTGGCACCTTTTGTCTGACAAGAATTTTAATTTGGATTGAATTTTTTTAAAGGTGGGACCGGTCATTGCAGAGCAGGGCTGAAAAAAGGGAACAGCAATTCTTTCCCTAAGGAGAAAAAGTCTGGATCCTTTGGCTTCAGGTGTAGTTGGTGCAGTCTGGGCATTTCTTGGGCAGCAGAGAGCTTTCTGTGTTGGCACCTTTTGTCTGGCAGGAATCTTCATTTGGATTCAACTTTTTAAAAGGTGGGACCGGTCATTGCAGAGCAGGGCTGAAAAAAGGGAACAGCAGCTCTATCCACCAGGAAAAAACTCTGGATCCTTTGGTTTCACGTTGTTGGGGCAGCCTGGGCACTTCCTGGGCAGGAAGAGTTTTCTGTAGTGGCATCTTTTGTCTGGCAGGAATCCTCATTTGGAGTAAGTTTTTCAGGAGGTAGGACCGGCCATTGCATTGCAGGGCAGAAAAAAGGGAACAGCAACTCTTTCCACCAGGAAAAAAAGTCTGGATCCTTTGGCTTCATGTGCAGTTGATTCAGCCTGGGCACTATTTGGGCAGCAAAGAGCTTTCTGTGGTGGCACCTTTTGTCTGGCAGGAATCTTCATTTGGATTCAATTTTCCAGGAGGTTGGACCGGTCAATGCAGCGCAGGGCTGAAAAAAGGGAACAGCAGCTCTTTCCCTAAGGAAAAAAAGTCTGGAAGCTTGGGCTTTGAGGTGCAGTTGGTGGGGCACCGGGGCACTTCTTGGGCAGGAAGAGTTTTCTGTGGTGGCATCTTTTCTCTGGCAGGCATCTTCATTTGGAGTAAATTTTTCAAGAGGTGGGACGAGCCATTGCAGAGCAGGGCTGAAGAAATGGAACAGCAGCTCTTTCCACCAGGAAAAAAATTCTGGAACCTTTGGTTTGGAGGTGCAGTTATTGGGGCACCCTGGGAAGTTCTTAGGAAGCAAAGAGTTTTCTGTAGTGGCATCTTTTGTCTGGCAGGAATCCTCATTTGGAGTAAGTTTTTCATGAGGTGGGACCGGCCATTGCAGCGCAGGGCTGAAAAGAGGGAACAGCAGCTCTTGCCCTAAGGAAAAAAAGTCTGGAAGCTTTGGTTTTGAGGTTCAATTGTTAGTGTAGCCTGGGCACTTCATGGGCAGCAAGAGTTTTCTGTGGCACCTTTTGTCTGGCAGGAATCTTCATTTGCATTTAATTTTCCAGGAGCTGGGCCTGGCCATTGCAGCGCAGGCCTGAAAAAAGGGAACAGCAGTTCTTTCCACCAGGAAAAAAGTCTGGAAGCTTTTGCTTCAGGTGTAGTTGGTGCAGCCTGGGCATTTCTTGGGCAGCAAAGAGCTTTCTGTGGTGGCACCTTTTGTCTGGCAGGAATCTTCATTTGGATTCAACTTTTTAAAAGGTGGGACCGGTCATTGCAGAGCAGGGCTGAAAAAAAGGAACAGCAGCTCTTTCCACCAGGAAAAAAGTCTGGATCCTTTGGTTTCAGGTTGTTGGGGCAGCCTGGGCACTTCTTGGGCAGGAACAGTTTTCTGTAGTGGCATCTTTTGTCTGGCAGGAATCCTCATTTGGAGTAAGTTTTTCATGAGGTGGGACCGGCCATTGCAGCGCAGGGCTGAAAAGAGGGAACAGCAGCTCTTGCCCTAAGGAAAAAAAGTCTGGAAGCTTTGGTTTTGAGGTTCAATTGTTAGTGTAGCCTGGGCACTTCATGGGCAGCAAGAGTTTTCTGGGGCACCTTTTGTCTGGCAGGAATCTTCATTTGGATTCAACTTTTTAAAAGGTGGGACCGGCCATTGCAGCGCAGGGCTGAAAAAAGGGAACAGCAGCTCTTTCCACCAGGAAAAAAGTCTGGAAGCTTTGGCTTTGAGGTGCAGTTGTTGGGGCACCTGGGCACTTCTTGGACAGGAAGAGTTTTCTGTGGTGGCATCTTTTCTCTGGCAGGAGTCCTCATTTGGAGTAAATTTTTCGGGAGGTGGGACGAGCTATTGCAGAGCAGGGCTGAAGAAATGGAACAGTAGCTCTTTCCACCAGGAAAAAAAGTCTGGAAACTTTGGTTTGGAGGTGCAGTTATTGGGGCAGCCTGGGAAGTTCTTAGGAAGCAAAGAGCTTTCTCTGGTGGCACCTTTTGTCTGGCAGGAATCTTCATTTGGATTCAACTTTTTTAAAGGTGGGACCGGTCATTGCAGAGCAGGGCTGAAAAAAGGGAACAGCAGCTCTTTCCACCAGGAAAAAAGTCTGGATCCTTTGGTTTCAGGTTGTTGGGGCAGCCTGGGCACTTCTTGGGCAGGAAGAGTTTTCTGAGGTGGCACCTTTTGTCTGGTAGGAGTCCTCATTTGGAGTAAATTTTTCGGGAGGTGGGACGAGCCATTGCAGAGCAGGGATGAAGAAATGGAACAGCAGCTCTTTCCACCAGGAAAAAAAGTCTGGAACCTTCATTTGGGAATGCAGCTATTGGGGCACCCTGGGAAGTTCTTAGGAAGCAAAGAGCTTTCTGTGGTGGCACCTTTTGTCTGGCAGGAGTCCTCATTTGGATTCAACTTTTTAAAAGGTGGGACCGGTATGCAGAGCAGGGCTGAAAAAAGGGAACAGCAGCTCTTTCCACCAGGAAAAAAAGTCTGGAACCTTCATTTGGGAATGCAGTTATTTGGGCACCCTGGGAAGTTCTTAGGAAGCAAAGAGCTTTCTCTGGTGGTACCTTTTGTCTGGCAGGAATCTTCATTTGGATTCAACTTTTTAAAAGGTGGGACCGGTCATTGCAGCGCAGGGCTGAAGAAATGGAACAGCAGCTCTTTCCACCAGGAAAAAAAGTCTGGAACCTTCATTTGGGAATGCAGTTATTGGGGCACCCTGGGAAGTTCTTAGGAAGCAAAGAGCTTTCTCTGGTGGCACCTTTTGTCTGGCAGGAATCTTCATTTGGATTCAACTTTTTAAAAGGTGGGACCGGTCATTGCAGAGCAGGGCTGAAAAAAGGGAACAGCAGCTCTTTCCACCAGGAAAAAAGTCTGGAAGCTTTGGCTTTGAGGTGCAGTTGTTGGGGCACCTGGGCACTTCTTGGACAGGAAGAGTTTTCTGTGGTGGCATCTTTTCTCTGGCAGGAGTCCTCATTTGGAGTAAATTTTTCGAGAGGTGGGACGAGCTATTGCAGAGCAGGGCTGAAGAAATGGAACAGCAGCTCTTTCCATCAGGAAAAAATGTCTGGAAACTGGTTTGGAGGTGCAGTTATTGGGGCAGCCTGGGAAGTTCTTAGGAAGCAAAGAGCTTTCTCTGGTGGCACGTTTTGTCTGGCAGGAATCTTCATTTGGATTGAATTTTTTTAAAGGTGGGACCGGTCATTGCAGCGCAGGGCTGAAAAAAGGGAACAGCAGCTCTTTCCCTAAGGAGAAAAAGTCTGGATCCTTTGGCTTCAGGTGTAGCTGGTGCAGCCTGGGCACTTCTTGGGCAGCAAAGAGCTTTCTGTGGTGGCACCTTTTGTCTGGCAGGAATCTTCATTTGGATTCAACTTTTTAAAAGGTGGGACCGGTCATTGCAGCGCAGGGCTGAAAAAAGGGAACAGCAGCTCTTTCCACCAGGAAAAAAGTCTGGATCCTTTTGTTTCAGGTTGTTGGGGCAGCCTGGGCACTTCTTGGGCAGGAACAGTTTTCTGTAGTGGCATCTTTTGTCTGGCAGGAATCCTCATTTGGAGTAAGTTTTTCTTGAGGTGGGACCGGCCATTGCAGCGCAGGGCTGAAAAGAGGGAACAGCAGCTCTTGCCCTAAGGAAAAAAAGTCTGGAAGCTTTGGTTTTGAGGTTCAACTGTTAGTGTAGCCTGGGCACTTCATGGGCAGCAAGAGTTTTCTGTGGTGGCACCTTTTGTCTGGCAGGCATCTTCATTTGCATTTAATTTTCCAGGAGCTGGGCCGGGCCATTGCAGCGCAGGCCTGAAAAAAGGGAACAGCAGTTCTTTCCACCAGGAAAAAAAGTCTGGAACCTTTGGTTTCAGGTTTAGTTGGTGTAGCCTGGGCACTTCTTGGGCAGGAAGAGTTTTCTGTGGTGGCACCTTTTGTCTGGCAGGAGTCCTCATTTGGAGTAAATTTTTCGGGAGGTGGGACGAGCCATTGCAGAGCAGGGCTGAAGAAATGGAACAGCAGCTCTTTCCACCAGGAAAAAAAGTCTGGAACCTTCATTTGGGAATGCAGTTATTGGGGCACCCTGGGAAGTTCTTAGGAAGCAAAGAGCTTTCTGTGGTGGCACCTTTTGTCTGGCAGGAATCTTCATTTGGATTCAACTTTTTAAAAGGTGGGACCGGTCATTGCAGAGCAGGGCTGAAAAAAGGGAACAGCAGCTCTTTCCACCAGGAAAAAAGTCTGGATCCTTTGGTTTCAGGTTGTTGGGGCAGCCTGGGCACTTCCTGGGCAGGAACAGTTTTCTGTAGTGGCATCTTTTGTCTGGCAGGAATCCTCATTTGGAGTAAGTTTTTCATGAGGTGGGACCGGCCATTGCAGCGCAGGGCTGAAAAGAGGGAACAGCAGCTCTTGCCCTAAGGAAAAAAAGTCTGGAAGCTTTGGTTTTGAGGTTCAATTGTTAGTGTAGCCTGGGCACTTCATGGGCAGCAAGAGTTTTCTGGGGCACCTTTTGTCTGGCAGGAATCTTCATTTGGATTCAACTTTTTAAAAGGTGGGACCGGCCATTGCAGCGCAGGGCTGAAAAAAGGGAACAGCAGCTCTTTCCACCAGGAAAAAAGTCTGGAAGCTTTGGCTTTGAGGTGCAGTTGTTGGGGCACCTGGGCACTTCTTGGACAGGAAGAGTTTTCTGTGGTGGCATCTTTTCTCTGGCAGGAGTCCTCATTTGGAGTAAATTTTTCGGGAGGTGGGACGAGCTATTGCAGAGCAGGGCTGAAGAAATGGAACAGCAGCTCTTTCCACCAGGAAAAAAAGTCTGGAACCTTCATTTGGGAATGCAGTTATTTGGGCACCCTGGGAAGTTCTTAGGAAGCAAAGAGCTTTCTGTGGTGGCACCTTTTGTCTGGCAGGAATCTTCATTTGCATTTAATTTTCCAGGAGCTGGGCCGGGCCATTGCAGCGCAGGTCTGAAAAAGGGAACAGCAGTTCATTCAACCAGGAAAAAAAGTCTGGAACCTTTGGTTTCAGGTGTAGTTGGTGTAGCCTGGGCACTTCTAGGGCAGGAAGAGTTTTCTGTGGTGGCACCTTTTGTCTGGCAGGAATCTTCATTTGGATTGAATTTTTTTAAAGGTGGGACCGGTCATTGCAGCGCAGGGCTGAAAAAAGGGAACAGCAGCTCTTTCCACCAGGAAAAAAAGTCATAATCCTTTGGTTTCATGTGCAGTTGATTCAGCCTGGGCACTATTTGGGCAGCAAAGAGTTTTCTGTGGTGGCACCTTTTGTCTGGCAGGAATCTTCATTTGGATTCAACTTTTTAAAAGGTGGGACCGGTCATTGCAGCGCAGGGCTGAAAAAAGGGAACAGCAGCTCTTTCCACCAGGAAAAAAGTCTGGATCCTTTGGTTTCAGGTTGTTGGGGCAGCCTGGGCACTTCTTGGGCATTAAGAGTTTTCTGTGGTGGCACCTTTTCTCTGGCAGGCATCTTCATTTGCATTTAATTTTCCAGGAACTGGGCCGGGCCATTGCAGCGCAGGCCTGAAAAAAGGGAACAGCACTTCTTTCCACCAGGAAAAAAAGTCTGGAACCTTTGGTTTCAGGTGTACTTGGTGTAGCCTGGGCACTTCTTGGGCAGGAAGAGTTTTCTGTGGTGGCACCTTTTGTCTGGCAGGAGTCCTCATTTGGAGTAAATTTTTCGGGAGGTGGGACGAGCCATTGCAGAGCAGGGCTGAAGAAATGGAACAGCAGCTCTTTCCACCAGGAAAAAAAGTCTGGAACCTTCATTTGGGAATGCAGTTATTGGGGCACCCTGGGAAGTTCTTAGGAAGCAAAGAGCTTTCTCTGGTGGCACCTTTTGTCTGGCAGGAATCTTCATTTGGATTCAACTTTTTAAAAGGAGGGACCGGTCATTGCAGCGCAGGGCTGAAAAAAGGGAACAGCAGCTCTTTCCACCAGGAAAAAAGTCTGGAAGCTATGGCTTTGAGGTGCAGTTGTTGGGGAACCTGGGCACTTCTTGGACAGGAAGAGTTTTCTGTGGTGGCATCTTTTCTCTGGCAGGAGTCCTCATTTGGAGTAAATTTTTCGGGAGGTGGGACGAGCTATTGCAGAGCAGGGCTGAAGAAATGGAACAGCAGCTCTTTCCACCAGGAAAAAAAGTCTGGAAACTTTGGTTTGGAGGTGCAGTTATTGGGGCAGCCTGGGAAGTTCTTAGGAAGCAAAGAGCTTTCTCTGGTGGCACCTTTTGTCTGGCAGGAATCTTCATTTGGATTGAATTTTTTTTAAAGGTGGGACCGGTCATTGCAGCGCAGGGCTGAAAAAAGGGAACAGCAGATCTTTCCCTAAGGAGAAAAAGTCTGGATCCTTTGGCTTCAGGTGTAGCTGGTGCAGCCTGGGCACTTCTTGGGCAGCAAAGAGCTTTCTGTGGTGGCACCTTTTGTCTGGCAGGAATCTTCATTTGGAGTCAACTTTTTAAAAGGTGGGACCGGTCATTGCAGAGCAGGGCTGAAAAAAGGGAACAGCAGCTCTTTCCACCAGGAAAAAAGTCTGGATCCCTTGGTTTCAGGTTGTTGGGGCAGCCTGGGCACTTCCTGGGCAGGAACAGTTTTCTGTAGTGGCATCTTTTGTCTGGCAGGAATCCTCATTTGGAGTAAGTTTTTCATGAGGTGGGACCGGCCATTGCAGCGCAGGGCTGAAAAGAGGGAACAGCAGCTCTTGCCCTAAGGAAAAAAAGTCTGGAAGCTTTGGTTTTGAGGTTCAATTGTTAGTGTAGTCTTGGTACTTCATGGGCAGCAAGAGTTTTCTGTAGTGGCACCTTTTGTCTGGCAGGCATCTTCATTTGCATTTAATTTTCCAGGAGTTGGGCCGGGCCTTTGCAGCGCAGGCCTGAAAAAAGGGAACAGCAGTTCTTTCCACCAGGAAAAAAAGTCTGGAACCTTTGATTTCAGGTGTAGTTGGTGTAGCCTGGGCACTTCTTGGGCAGGAAGAGTTTTCTGTGGTGGCATCTTTTGTCTGGCAGGAGTCCTCATTTGGAGTAAATTTTTCGGGAGGTGGGACGAGTCATTGCAAAGCAGGGCTGAAGAAATGGAACAGCAGCTCTTTCCACCAGGAAAAAAAGTCTGGAACCTTCATTTGGGAATGCAGTTATTGGGGCACCCTGGGAAGTTCTTAGGAAGCAAAGAGCTTTCTGTGGTGGCACCTTTTGTCTGGCAGGAATCTTCATTTGGATTCAACTTTTTAAAAGGTGGGACCGGTCATTGCAGCGCAGGTCTGAAAAAAGGGAACAGCAGCTCTTTCCACCAGGAAAAAAGTCTGGATCCCTTGGTTTCAGGTTGTTGGGGCAGCCTGGGCACTTCCTGGGCAGGAACAGTTTTCTGTAGTGGCATCTTTTGTCTGGCAGGAATCCTCATTTGGAGTAAGTTTTTCATGAGGTGGGACCGGCCATTGCAGCGAAGGGCTGAAAAGAGGGAACAGCAGCTCTTGCCCTAAGGAAAAAAAGTCTGGAAGCTTTGGTTTTGAGGTTCAATTGTTAGTGTAGCCTGGGCACTTCATGGGCAGCAAGAGTTTTCTGTGGTGGCACCTTTTGTCTGGCAGACATCTTCATTTGCATTTAATTTTCCAGGAGCTGGGCCGGGCCATTGCAGCGCAGGGCTGAAAAAAGGGAACAGCAGTTCTTTCCACCAGGAAAAAAAGTCTGGAACCTTTGGTTTCAGGTGTAGTTGGTGTAGCCTGGGCACTTCTTGGGCAGGAAGAGTTTTCTGTGGTGGCACCTTTTGTCTGGCAGGAATCTTCATTTGGATTGAATTTTTTTAAAGGTGGGACCGGTCATTGCAGAGCAGGGCTGAAAAAAGGGAACAGCCCGCTCTTGCCCTAAGGAAAAAAAGTCTGGATCCTTTGGTTTTGTGGTTCAATTGTTAGTGTAGCCTGGGCTCTTCATGGGCAGCAAGAGTTTTCTGTGGTGGCACCTTTTGTCTGGCAGGAATCTTCATTTGGATTCAATTTTCCAGGATGTGGGACCGGCCATTGCAGAGCAGTGCTGAATAAAGGGAACAGAAGCTCTTTCCACCAGGAAAAAAGTCTGGAAGCTTTGCCTTTGAGGTGAAGTTGGTGGGACAGCCTGGGCACTTCTTGGGTAGCAAGAGTTTTTTGTAGTGGTACCTTTTGTCTGGCAGGAATCTTCATTTGGAGTAAATTTTCCAGGAGGTGGGACCGGCCATTACAGTGCAGGGCTGAAAAAATTGAACAGTAGCTCTCTCCACCAGGAAAAAAAGTCTGGAAGCTTTGGCTTTGAGGTGCACTGCGTTGGAAAGACTGTCCACCTCTTGGGCAGCAAAGAACTTTCTGTGGTTGCACATTTTGTCTGGCAGGAATCTTCATTTGGATTCAATTTTGAGAGTCAATTTGGCCATTGCAGCACAGGGTTGAAAAAAATGGGAAATAGCAGCCCTTTCCCCCAGGAAAGAAAGTCTGGATCGTTTGGCTGTGAGGTGCAGTTGTTGGGGCAGCCTGGGCACTTCTTGGGCAGCAAGATATTCCTGTGGTGGCACCTTTTGTCTCTGAGGTGTTTGTTCCCTGTTATCAAGTCCCTTATGGCATCAATCACAGACCAATGGGACTGCTCACAGGGCATGATGAAGGAACACAGCAGCAGTGTGGAAAGAGGAGGTAGAAAAATACATTCCTGAATCTAATTGCCTTCTTCAGTTAGAGAAATTGCTAATCTTGTGACATGATTTGTACTGGACCCTTCTAAGGATGTACTTTTGCCCACACCCTTTGCTCCAGATGTGCCAGCTACACCCAATGAAACCAGAGAGAATCTCAGCAAAGCCAAAAATCAGCTCTTATGGCACTTGGCACTCTATGGGGTTTGGCACTGGAGCTCAATCTCTCTGGGATGGCTGGTCCAGAACAGTTCATTTAATGAATGGTGCTGTTGCTGAACTTCCCTGGGCACATTGCAATTGGCTACTGAGGTTGAAAGGTTTCCTCGAAGGATTTTTATCTTTTGAAACTACAGGCTGAATTTTAGGGATAAACTCCAGTATTCTGAAAGTGGAAAGTTGATCAAACAGAAAAGACTGTTTCTTCTACAACAGATTTGAAATAGTCCACTTGTAAAAATCACAAAGCTTGAAGTCTACTCAGCAGAGCTGATTCCTCATCTGCACTGATCATCAGCAACTGGCCTCTCTCCTATTTCAGGGTCTCATCTGTGTACACTGGATTAAGGCCTCCTCACTTCTTAAGAAAAGTAGTGTTATAAGCTCACTTTTCTGGCAAGGTTTCCTTAGCAGATGGGTTGAAAAGCAAAACTTTGTTGCCATGACTAACGAATGCAGAGCCCAAGGTTGTTTGTGGTGCTAGCTTTGCTCCACTCTCTAATAACTCTGTCCAGATCAGTGCTGGCAACAAGAATTCCAGGTTAACGCTTGTTTCATTTTTCAGGCTTTGCATTTCAAGAACGGGGAGTTTTTATTGGAAACTCTGCCATGGCTGTCAGTAACAGCCTTGGAAAACAGTTTTTCTTATTTCTGAGGGAGAAGTTTCCAACCCAGCTTTGGAGTATGCAAATAGTTGAATGACTTGTTGTACAATTGGAAATAAAAGTCAATACATTTGCTCTGATTAATGTCTTAAGTTATATTTGGCTAAAGAGTTCTTTTCTTGTTACCTTCTTTAAAAAATAGAACCCACAAGCAGAAAGGTGATCTCCTAAAGTGTTGCAACCTTTTAAGTCCACTTGTAGCCACACAACAATAGCATGCCAATATCACATCCAAAGATACAGAATCTTACAGAGATACACACAAATATAGACCTATACATATCTATGTATGCATATCTATCTACCTATACATATCTATACATATCTATACAAATACACACAAGAAAGTCTGGGGTTCCTGATGAGAGTTCTACATGGGTAATGAACAGAGGACTGGTTTGATGTGTCATACAACTGTGGGGACCATGAATGTATGCTCTGAGCTTTACTTTATTGTCCCGGTTTGTAACTGCCTGCCTTCCCTTTGGGGGGAACACAGGCCTCTATTTTGCACAGTCTGTTTTGTTTTACTTGGCAGTGTAGACTAGGGGCAGAAGAGTTTTTGGAGCCAAACAGCTCGATCCAGATTCAGTTCCTTTAGTGGTGCCTAAAACTCAGGAGCTGGACTCCACGGTGCCGGTGGGACCCTCCCAGCTCAGCACGTTCCATGATTCCATCAAGTCCAACTGTCAGCCCAGCACTGCCCCAGCAACCCCCAAACCACTAAAGCGTGTCAGCCATGGCCAGATGCAGGCGCCTCTGAAACACCTGCCGGGGTGCTGGCTCTGCCTGGGCAACCCATTGCAGTGCCCGAGCCCCCCCGAAAAACACAGCGAGAAACCTTTCCCCAGGAGCTGACCTGAAGCTCCCCTGCCTCAGCCTCGGGCCACGTCCCCCGCTCCTCCCAGCGCAGGCTCCTTTCCAGCAGCCCCCTCGGCAGAAGGCGGCTCAGGGCTCCCCTCTGCCCCCCCGGCCGGCTCCGCTCCGGCCCCGCTCCCGCCACGGCCCCGCTCGGCTCTGCACGGGGAAGGAACGCGCCCAGCCCCGGCCCGACACCCCCGGGGGCCGCGCACCGGGGGACTGTCCCCGGGGCTCACTGCCCGCAGGTCCCTGGCCGGGGGTGACTTACCGGGGCTCCCTCCCCGGGGGTCACTTGCCAGGGGTTGTTCACCGCGGGTCGCTCACCGGGGGTCCCTCCGCAGGGGTCACTTACCGGGGCTTCTTCCCCGCGGGTCGCTCACCGGCTGTCACTTACTGGGCGTCGCTCACCGGGGGTCGCTCACCAGCGGCCACTCGCCGGGGGCCGCGCACGGGGGGTCCCTCCCCCGGGGCCGCGCACCGGGGGCCACTCGCCGGGGGTCTCGGGGCCGCTGCCCGGGGTCTCTGCCCGGGGGCCGCTCAGCGGCAGCGCTCCCGCTCCCGGCCCCGCCCCGCCCGCTCCCACCCAAACCCCACCAACCGCCCCTCTCGGCCCCGCCCCCGCCCCGCCCAAGCCCCGCCCCGCCCAAGCCCCGCCTCGCCCCGCCCACTCCGCCGCCTCCCATTGGCTGCGCACCTTCGGCCCTGGAGCGAGGAGCGCGCGGGGAGCGTTGCCTGGAAACCGGCCAGGGAATCCCGGGAATCCTCGAGGCGCCGGCGCTGCCCCCCCACTCCTGGAGCAGCGGCCGGGCCCGCCCGGGGAGCGGGCACTCAGCGCCCGGCTGCGGCCGCCAAAACGGGCAGGGAAGCAGGCGCGCGGGAGGCGGGCTCCGGGCCCCGGGCAGCGAGGAGCCCTGAAAAGAACAAAAGCGTTGGAAGAGAGGGAACTCATCACACCGTCACAGAACAGGCTGAGGTGGAAGGGACCCACGACGAGCGTCGAGTCCAAGCCTTTGCCCGGCACAGCACCGACCCCAAGAGTCACACCGTGTGCCTGAACTCTGCCAGATCACAGTCCAGCATCAGCTTCATGTGCCGTGAGGCCCCACGTGTGTGTTTGCTCCCCGTGTCTGGTGGGAGAGATGACACTCCCTTAGAGTGGAATAAAGATTATCCTAGACTGGAACTGGCAGCTGTGATAAACTGTATCCCGAGAGCATTTAACTGGTAGCAGTTTTCCCTGGGCTCTAGCTTGCTATTTATCATAGTTATTTGCAGACAGGAAAGGGGAGAGAATTAAAAAATCTCTTTCTCCTTGCCCCCTCCACAACAAGTTGGAGGACATGTGGGTGTTGAAACATAGCTTAACAAACAGTCCAGCCTTGAGAGAGTGGGGAGAGCACAGGGGGGGTCAGTTTAACCGTTTGTCTGGTTTTCTTCCTTTTGAAGGAGGATTTATTTTTCTTAGGTGGGAAATTGCCAAAAATAAACAGCAAAATCAGACTGCAGTTCAGAGATTACACTCTCATCTCCGTGGAACCAGATCAAGAGAATGCTGTGGGTACAGTGAAGCCACCCCTGTACATTTGGGGTGGGCTGGGGAGTGCATGTGAGGCATGGGAGTTGTTGCTCTCCTGTGCAAAAGGTCTATAAGGGTCATGCAGTTACACTGAGCTGGATCCTGCATCCCATTAGGGTTTGTTAGGATACTGTGGGGTTGTTTGTTGAGTGATATGGCACATTCCAACCTTATGTAGCAGTTCGTTTGGATACATGTCCGGAATAAAGCCAAGTGCTAGAAATACTCAAACACACAAAATATCTTTTATTACAGTGAGAATAATAATAATAATAATAATAAACTTAGCAAGAGGAATTAAAAACTAAAAAAAAAGGATACAAAATAACTATCTTATCGGGTGGCATTAAAACAAATACTACGAACAGCATTTAATACAGTATTAACTAGTGAAAAAGAGATATCAAAAAAGGATGTTAACACAATATTATGGATAACACGATACTGGTTAGTAAAAAGGGAAACTAAAGGAAAAATAGTATAAACATAAAAGGGGAATTAAAGGAACACTAAAAGGATATTAAAAAGTTTGTTCTCTCAGGTGCTTCCTGTCAATAAACTGTGCTTACCCACACAGACAGGCCAGGGCTGCCAGGATCTGCAGCAGCTGGTCGGTGCCCGTGCTTAGCGGGCGTCCCCGTGGAACAACACAGTCTCCATGGCAGGATGAGGATCGCTCACCCCAGCAGTCCTGACACCCCATTTTATCAGCTCTACATTACACCACGTAGGGCCAGTACCCAGTATAAGGTGATGCCTGAGTGGCAGTCAAACCCCGCCTGTTCATCACCTGATAGCAACAGTCTGTGCATGCCCTGCTGTAGGGCAAGGGGTGAGCGACCCCTGCCCACAGAATCTGCCTCTCACCATCATCTTTCTCACCCCTATGTATGACCTCTCCCACTGTGTTTCAAGGGTAGATGTATCTATCTTGCAATATGTAGCAAAACCAAGGAAGAACTCAGCTCTGATAATAGGGGATATCAGGCTGACTTGCTGAAAAGCACAATGGACCTTACAATTAGCTTGTGCCATGAAGTTACATTACCATACTCTGGCTGGTTTCACATCCTAATATGATTCCTTTCTCACGCCTCTATGCTCCATTGATCATCTAATTCAAAAGTACCCCACTTACAGACATGAAACAGTTTAAAGTCCTGTAGATGTAGAGATGAAAAAGTCATATCTAAAATGTAGTGCTCGCTTGTTCCTAAGCATTTCCAAAATTCCTTCCCAGCAGGTACCATGATGGGTGGGCAGGAGGTGACTTGCTTTATTCAGACCATTCCTATACGTGTTATTGCTACTCTTTCACCCCTTTCTCTCTATTTCTTGGGTTGGTTTCTAGAGCTGTTTTGAAAGAAACACTTTTTTCAATCTCACATGTGAATATTTTCAAAGAAATACAAGATGTGAAAATCTAGTAAACCCAAGATTTAACAAAATGGTTAAATCACACTCCTTTATGTACTCTGAGCACTCTGCTACTGGCAGTTTGTGTAATTCTCCATAGATTGGAAATGTAACAAAGGATCAAGAAATTTTCTGTGTATTCTTTATTTCCTTTTAAAGTTTTTTTCTGTCATCAAATTGGGTGCAGGATTTGGTCCTGTCTTTGTGGAGGATGAATGCCACTGTCTTTTTATGTTTGATATTTTATTGCTTAGGGGGACTGTCAGTGGGAGAAGTGGTGGGAAGGAGCCTCCACTCAGGGGCTGGAGCTTCAGCTTCTAAAGAAGGCTGTACTTAATCAAAGAGCTGCAACTCAGGATTTCTCCCTGCATTCCAGAACTTTTCATTTAGCCAGCTGAGAGTGCCCAGGGCACAGCCAGGTTAATGTTTAACTCTTCCAACACTGGGTTCATCCCAAGGATATCCTGTCATCCTGAGAAGAAGGAAGGGAGATGCTGTGCCTGTTCCCTAGGGCTGGGCAGGAAGCAAAATCTTCAAAGCTGTGACCCTTCTGAGGGAGTTGATCTTGTGTTATTCCTCAGTAGTCAGCACTGAAAATTCTGTATCTGAGACACTGAATGAAAAGGAGAGTTGATGAGAGACTTGTGTGGGGGAAAGTGTTTTTTTGGTTTGTTTTTGTGGGGGTATTTTAATGTCAAATGAAGGTTGGATCATGAAAATCAGTCTTGTTACAGACAAAATTAGTAATGGCATTTAAATGCTTTCAGACACTGTAACCATTTTCCTTTCTTTCACTTTCTCACCCCTTGCAAATCAGAGACAGTTCCTAGAGGACAGGAGAATAAAATAAACAAAAAAAGAAATTGCTTTTCTCCTCTTGAGGCCTGTGTCAGGTCTGTTTTGAATGCATTTGAATCCTGCTGCTTCCAGGCTCTTTTTCAAGTAGCACCAGATAAATACCTGTGAACTACTGAGATGAGAGTGATCATTCTTACTTAACAAAAGGTTTCTCTTTTTTTTTTTCCTATCCTGTGTCCCTTTTGTGTTCCATGTTATGGAGTGACTATATTTTTGTTCTAAGCTAATTCACTGCTGCTGTTTTGGGCACAACTAATGTCAAGCAGCACACCTGTAACATGCCAGAAACAGGCTACAGTGGGTTGAAGACACAGCTTATGTTTGACTGTGTGTAAAGACAGAGAGTTAGTTGGGTTTATCTGATAGCCTGGCAGAAAGAGAGAGGAGCAGGACAAACTGTTTTCAGTAACTGTGCTGTTCAGACACCTGATAAGATTGAGAGTGCTTTGGAACAACTGATATGCTTTGAATAAGAAAAGAATAATCAAGTCCATTGGCACTGGCTTATCAGGAAGGAAGTAAAATGCCAGCACTTTTACATGAGCAAAAGGAAATGTTTTAGACACTTTGGGCCATTTTTCCACTGAAATTAAATAGCAGGAGGCTTTTGAGTGTACTGTAATAAATGGAAGGATTTATTACCTTGACAGAATGAGAGGTGAATGTGTTTAGAGAATAGTCCTCAGCAACAATAACAGCTCTTTGGATAAGTGGCCACATCTACTCATGCTTTTTTTGGTAGAGATTCAGTATTTATTTATTTATCTACTCTCCCCTACAGATGATGATAGTCTGGCTTTGGAATCAGCAACACACTTCAGCCACTAATACAAGGCAATATGTGAGCTGCTGCCGCTTCCAAAATGCAGTATCCTGGCATTTCAGTCAACTTTATAGTCTGGCAAAAATCCACTTGGCAATATTAAAATCTAGTTCTGAAGCACTTTTATTTCTGAAAGCTTTTGATGTCTTTTTATATCTCTTTAGCATATATTAAATTTCTTGGGAGCAGTGGCCAGGATGTACACTTGATGGATGACTGGGGTGGGGACTCTCCCCACCCCCTGCTTTTTTTTTCCTCCCCTTTAATTTTAAAACGAGGTGTGATAATTGTGCATTAGGTAAGGCTGGAACATGAATCCTACAGATGCAGCTGTTTGACAACATTAAAGTGGGGGGTTTGTAACACTGTTAGGTAAGTTAGCAGAGATTTTCCAAGCTGAGAAGGACAGCCTGCTGCCAAGCTCTGGCATCTGTCTTAAGAAGTCTTTTGCTTGAGGATGCCCTGAGGGAAATGATGACTGGATACTTTTCTGAAGGCACAAAAGGCCTGTTTTCTCTTCCATAGCATTCAGAATGGGACTCCTTGTTCCAGCCTGCCTGCTCAGGGTTTTGTGGTGCTGGGTTGGGGTTTTCATGTGTTTTTTCTCCTGGGATAAAGTTGTATACAGTGAATATTGATTATTCATCCCATGTCTGGGTCACTGTCTACATCCTGAATTTGACCCAGAGTCTGTGTAAATGAGGAATGCATTGAAACAAAGTCAAGGATCCTTCAGTGACTTGTTTCTCTGAGTTCAATCTTCTGAGACCTCTGATGGGTCTGGCAGGGCAGTGCCTGTGTGCAGAGGGGCAGGGAAACAGAGTCCCAGCCCAGCAGCAGTGCCAGGGAGCAGCAGCATTTGGCCTGTTGAGAGCTGCTCTTTTTCTCCTGCCCCCCTCCCCTTTCTGGGCCTCGGTGAGGCCTCAGTGCTCTGGGCCTTGGTCCCTGGGCTGGGCTGGGTCAGTCCTGTGGCCATGGCACTGCTGGCATGAGCTGGGCTCCACTGCACTCTTTCCACCACACAAGGGGCTCCATTTGCTCCGGGCACAGCCTGAAGCCTCAGCTCTTCTTCTCCAGGGCTCTCAAGAACAAGCCCAAGGAGCAGACTCTCCAGAGGGTCCTTGCCTTGCTGGTTTCTCCCTGGAGTCCGTGTGCTGCCCTCAGGGTCCCACTGTGGAGGCTGAGGGGCTGAGGCTGCTGCAGCTGGTGCTGGTGGTGGCCAGTGCCCCTGGAGATGGCAAATGGGGCCTGAGGAGCCCGGGGCCGATTCTCTGCTGCTGTGCTGGGGAGCGGGGCTGGCCCTGGGGCTGCAGGAGCTGCCTGAGCTGATGATGTGCTGAGCATTGCAGCCCCAGAGGGCCTGTCCCTGAGCTCCATGGCCTCCATGGCCTGCTGCAGGGCCAGACCTGAGTGTGCTGCTCTGCTGGGCTGGGGCAGGGGCAGGGAGATGGGGGGACCAGGGAGGGGCTGGACTGGGCAGTGCCAGGGAGAGGAAAACCCCAATGTTGAGCTGAAGTGTGTGAGTGTGCAGGGTGGGGGCTCTGCCACCACTTGGGCACCTCTGGAGTCAGCATTTCCTTTGGCAGCACAACTTATCTCGGAGGAGATCGTTTTGCAGAGTTGGCTTTTCCCCCTCTTTCCCAAGGTTTTCTCTTTTGTTTTCTCATCCCCTGAGGGGAAAAGGGGGAAGGGAAGCACATGTCGATCCCTGCTTTTATCTGTATACAAAAGGGAGCTGGGGTGGGGAGGGAGGGGGGGAACAAAGCGATTTCTCTCTCTATTCTCTCTCTTTTATCCCATTCCCGCCTCCCTCGCCACACCCCGGGCGACTGTTTCCCCGCCGCCCCTCCTCGCTCGTCCCGCGGGGCAGCTCTTTCAGCTCCGGGGCGGCGGAGACTCCTCCGGCGCGGCCCTTTGGTTTCCCTCGGTTTATTCTCCGGAGCTGATTCTGTTCCGAGCTCGCCCCCCTCTCTGGCGACCCCCGCCAGGGCCCGTCCCGGGGCGGCTCCTTCAGTGCCCCGGGCGGCGGGGACCCCTCGGGGCGGCTCCCCCAGGGCCCCGCCCGCCGCCGCCGCTCCCCGGGGCCCTCCCCGCTTCCTGCCGGGATCGGACACCGCCGGCGGCCCCGGCCCTGCCGGGCTCCATCAGCCTGAGCAATTGCTGCCAAGGAGGGGCCGGGGGCTTCCTCTTGGCCTTCGTCTCCCTGGCGCTGGGGCTCGGCTTCTACCTGCGCCAGAAGGTGAGGGGGGTCCCAGGGGGTCGTGTGTCCCCCCAGAGCGTCTGTGCCCCCCCGGGGACCCCCCACCCCGCTGTCACCCCCTTTTCTCTCCCCACAGAGCTCCTGAGCCGGCGGCGGCCGCAGCCCCTCCCCGGGGCCTCGGGCCCAGACTGGACCCCTCCTGTCCCTGTGAGGATTTTGGGGGGTCGTGTGTCCCCCCCTCCCCTGCTGCCACTCCTGATCCCAGGAAAGCTTCCCAGTTCTCCCCAGTCCTGGTTATTTGGGGCAGTGGGGGAGGGGGGGTGGATCACGAGGGGTGGAGCCGAGTTTGGGGGGGGCAGAACTGGCTCCGGGATGGATCGGGAATAGGGACTCCCCTGTTTCCACCCATGTAAACCCACTCTGGGGGGGCTTTGGGAGGGCACCTGCCCCTCAGTAGGCACCCAGCTCATCCCAAGAGGTGCTGGGAACCCCTCAAAACCTTCTTAGAGCTCCCCGAGGACCCCCAAACACACTCAAAGCCCCCCCAGGACCTCACCCAACCCCTTCTCTGGGGGGACTTCTCTGGGCACTGGTGGTGCTGGGAGCCCCCCCGGCTGCGGGCGAGGAGCTTTCGGGTGAGCGGGGGGTGGGAAGGGGGAGGTCGGTGGGAAAAGGGGGGGTTAGAGGGGATAAAGGGGTAGTGGGACCCCAAACTGAGTGGGAGGGGAGTGAGACCCCCCAAAAGTGGAGGGGGGGACCATTGAGAATGATGGGAAATAAGTGGGAGAGGTCAGGAGAGTGGGGAAAGAGGAGGGTGGGACCCCCAAACTGAGCATGAGAGGGCTGGGGAGTGAGGAGATGATGTGGAAGGGGTGAGAGAGGGGAGAAAAATGGGGATAGGGACCCCCAGAGTGATCCTAATTGGAGCTGGGGATTGAGTGGACTATGAAAAAGTGGGAGGAACAGGGAGAAGGGTAAAAGAGCAGGGGTAGTGTGGTGGGATAAACGGTCCCATGGGAGCATTTGGGCACAGGAGGGCTGGGAAAGGGGGGTGGCCCCTCTGAGCTCCCAACTTACTGTACGGTGCTGGGGGCTGCTGGATCCAATCTCAACCTTGGATCATGCCAACAGTTTCAGTTTAGAGAAATTACAGAAGTGTGACTGAATCACTTTGGTCCCCTAGGTTTTATTGATGGCAAATCAGATCTATTGATAAAAAGGAATTTATTTAGGGATACAAATGATCAGACAAAAGATCTTCATCAGAATTACTTAGTGCACAATATATACACTAAAACTACCAGGAGTACAGGATAAGATAGGACAGTGCTCTACACTAAAGCAATTGTTGAAGGAATTCTACTCAAGCTGGCACAAAACGAGAAATTCTTAATTAGAGACAGATGGAACTCCCCCAGACCAACGCTGGTGGGGGGATCTCTGCTCTCAACCTCCAGGAGTGACCCTGGGGGGGTCCCCAGCCAAGGCAGGAATCTCCACACACCCCCCAAGAAGGGTTCTGTTGTCAGAACCTGCCGCTGGGAAAGGGGACTGGCCCTTTGTGGTCAAAAGGGATGGACTGACAGTCACTGGACTCCAGGGGTTGCCTCCCCATCAGGGGCTTCATTCGGGGTGGAAGCAGCGGCTGAATCGGGGCACTGGTAGGGCTTCTCTTACTGGTGGGTCCGTTGGTGTTTGGTCAAGTTAGAGCTGTGGGTGAAGCTCTTCCCACACTCCCCACACTTGTAGGGCCTCTCCCCGGTGTGGATGCGCCGGTGGGTGACGAGGTGGGAGTTGTACTTGAAGCCCTTCCCGCAGTCGGTGCAGCGGAAGGGCCTCTCATCCGTGTGCGTCCGCTCATGCAGGAGGAGATTCCAGCTGGTCTGAAACCTCTTCCCACATTCTCCACACTGGTAGGGCCGTTCCCCAGTGTGGATGAGCTGGTGAGTGCGGAGGTGGGAACTCTGCCTGAAGCTCTTCCCACATTCCCCACACGTGTAGGGACGTGCCCCAGTGTGGATGTGCTGGTGGGTGAGGAGGTGGGTGCTCGTCCTGAAGCTCTTCCCACATTCCAAGCACCTGAATGGCTTCTCCCTGCTGGGAGGCTGCTCAGGCTTCACCAGGTCAGAGCCCTGGTTCAAGCTCCGGCCACCTTCCTCACACAGGCTGGCTCTTTCCTCCTCAGAGCACCCTGGGCTGGCTTTGGAGCCCCTCCTGCAGGAGGATGTCCGACCCTTTTCCTCCCCGCTGCCTTCCTGCACCGTGGAGCCTGGGGCAGGAAGCAAGAAGGACAGGCAGGGGATTTGCCTCCGGCCCACAGGGAAGGCCAAGGACATCCCCCCAACTCCGGCCCCGGCAGGACGGCGGCGCCAGCGGGGTTGTCCTGCAGCCGGGGCCATGCTGGGCTGACAGAGCCAGCACAACACCCGCCCAAAGGGACACTGACTTCCTCCTCACCTGCCTGGGGGGCCCAAGGCATCTTCCTCTTCCTCGCAGCCTCCTCCTCCATCCGCCCAAGCTTTGGGAAGGACAAATCCTGATGGGGGAAAACAAGGGCTGAGCTCGTTGGCTTGGGGGTTCCTCCTGCCCAAGTCCCTCTCTAGAACTCACCGGGCATCCTGTGACCATAAAAACCTCCCAAACACCAAGATTCAGGAAAAAAAACCCCTCAGAAATAGCAAGAAGACCCCCGCCCCCATACCATAACTGTGATTGCTAACAATCTAACCACTAAAACAGCAAAACATAGTCCAAACCAAACGTTTTCCATTAACGTCCTGGAGCACCTTTTTCAGGATAATCACCTGCAAAAGAAAATGCAGGGATGATCCACCTTGCACTCATTTTATGTTTCTTCTTAGAAGCATCCTTTGCTCTCCAGGTGAGTGCATTTAAGGGACCACTAAGTACCACTGGTACAGCTCCAACTGTAGGCAATTCCACTAGTGCCGGATGTCCAGAAAGGAGGGAGGGATGTTGGTTACCTTCAGGTTTTGGTGCATTTGGTATCCTGTCTCCCTCTTGTGATTGTATCACTGGAGGGACTGTGGACAGGATGGTTTTCCAGGGTACCTTTTTATCTGGCCATGATTGGACCAACATTTTTAGTTTATCTGTGGATTGGGCATCCATAAGAGATCTTGGGATTCCCTTTTGTAGACCCCTCATCCACAGGGTATACCTTCTTTCTTTGTGTTCTCTAAGATTATTGCGTTCCCCTAGCCCAGGGGAGAAGAATGCTTGAGCTTTGGATGACATTTTTTCCACAAAATAAAAACAAAAGTTGGAGTGAAACTTCTCTCGGGGTTGCCACGTGAAGTTACCCCACAAAAAATATTCACTCCTCACCCTAGAAAGTTACCACTTAAAACTATGTTACCAACTAAGAATTGAAATTTCAGTCCCTTCCCCCTGGGGGAGGGGCCCTGAGGGGGGTTGGGCAGGCTCCTCCCCTGGGAGGGTTCATGGGGTTAGAGGCTCCACCCCTGGGAGGGGCCCATGGGGTTAGAGGTTCCTCCCCTGGGAGGGGCTTATGGGTTAGAGGCTCCTCCCCTGGGAGGGGCTTATGGGTTAGAGGTTCCTCCCCTGGGAGGGTCCATGGGGTTAGAGGCTCCTCCCCTGGGAGGGTCCATGGGGTTAGAGGCTCCTCCCCTGGGAGGGTTCATGGGGTTAGAGGCTCCACCCCTGGGAGGGACCCATGGGGTTAGAGGCTCCTCCCCTGGGAGGGGCTTATGGGTTAGAGGCTCCTCCCCTGGGAGGGGCTTATGGGTTAGAGGCTCCTCCCCTGGGAGGGTCCATGGGGTTAGAGGCTCCTCCCCTGGGAGGGTTCATGGGGTTAGAGGCTCCTCCCCTGGGAGGGGCTTATGGGTTAGAGGCTCCTCCCCTGGGACGGGCTTATGGGTTAGAGGCTCCTCCCCTGGGAGGGTTCATGGGGTTAGAGGCTCCTCCCCTGGGAGGGCCCCTGGGGTTAGAGGCTCCTCCCCTGGGAGGGTTCATGGGGTTAGAGGTTCCACCCCTGGGAGGGTCCATGGGGTTAGAGGTTCCACCCCTGGGAGGGTCCATGGGGTTAGAGGTTCCTCCCCTGGGAGGGGTCCACGAGGTTAGAGGCTCCTCCCCTGGGAGGGTCCATGGGGTTAGAGGCTCCTCCCCTGGGAGGGGCCCCGAGGGGTTGGAGGCTCCTCTCCTGGGGAGGGGCCCAAGAAATTTAATCTTCACAACAAAAATTAGATGCAGCAAAATTAAACTTTTACGCCCCTCCTCCACCGACACTGAAAATGACGCACACACACCTCTCCTAATGGGGGGGGGACACGCCTTGCTTAATTACTCCTGCCGCCAAAGTAATAACACAAACTACGAAAATATCTGGTTCAGACCAACACTCTGCCTTCGAGGTATCCTGCTGACTACGGCAATTAGATGGTACAGACCCTTCTGAGGCTGTAACGAGGTTCTTTTAGGGGATTACTTCGAAGGCGAGATTAAGGCACAACACTAATGTAGGTCACAAACAGCCAATTAACTTTCTTTGCAACAATAAGTGACAGTGAAAGCGAGGGTGGGGGAGAAGAAGAGGGAGAGATAAGGAAAAAAAAGTCTAAAAAGTAAAGTGCAAGAGGTTACCAGCAGCTGAGAGAACCAGGTGTTGTCAGCTTTCAGGCAGTCAGGAAGGATCGCTGGGGAGAAGCAGGTGGTGAACAGACTGGAGACGAGCAGGAGACGCAGGCAGGTGGGACAGGAGCAGGACGGAGGCAGGTGAGATGGAGCCAAGCAGGACGGAGCGAGGAGTGGAGTCAGCAGCCAGCACGGGACGCTGGGCGACTGGACTGGACCCCACAACAATTCTGGGCACTGCCTTAAACCCCCCCGGTGGGCTCTCACTGGCCAGTTTGGCTGCGGGGAGATCTTTCCACGGTGTCCATTGGTTAAGCAGCTTGGCAGGCTGGCTCTGCCCAGGCGGGAAAATGTAGCACCTTTCTGTTGGAGACTCTCCAGGAGGCCAGCAAGCAGCCCAAAATGTCCCCCTAAGTGGATGAAGGCAGCCCTGCTAAAGGCTAAAGTCAATGTCTGCCGTTTTGTTCAGTCACTGGGCTCCGGGGGGAGATGAACTGTCTTCTCTTGTTTCAACTCATGTTTTCACCCATAAAAATCAGGATTTCTGCCCCTAAAAAGAACGCTCCTGGCACATGATGGTGGAAAATAAAAAACACAGATTAAATGATCTTAAGGAGATATTAAGCCTCTCTTCTGGAGATTTAGGAGTGCAGAGACAGAGATTTTCCATGAAAGGTGGGTTACATCTACCATCTCTTTTGAATGCCAGAGCTCTCACAAACCAGCTCCATGTCCCCACTGCAGCAGAGAAAAGCTGAGTCCTTGCAAAGACATGGTCAGAAGTCCTGCTCCTCACACCACCCTCCCTTTGGGCTGACCAGCAAAAAGGAAATGCATTTCAATTTTGGTTTCTTTCTGTGCAAACGGAGTGCCTTTGCTCAGAAGAGTCTGTTCTACATTTTCTCCCTGTCCTTTATTAGATAATTTTAAGGTTCCACCATCTCTAACCATTCTATGATTCTATGTGGGTTTTTTTTTGTTTTTTTTTTTTAAAGAGCTCCTCATGCCAAGAACCTGCAAATGTCCAACAGCAGTCCCATGCCCCAACTGGGTGAACAAACACAAAGAATTCCCTCAGCTCACTCCTTCATTTGGGCAAATTGCAAACAGCAAAGCTGAGAAACTCTTTGATGTATCACGAGTACCTTTGATTTGAGATCACTCTGCATTCCAACTTCCCTCTCTGAGCAGAGAAAGAAGGAGTCTTTGGTCCTTGGGAGTCCATCACAGAATTCCTGCTTCAAATGGTCCCCTCAGCCAGCAAAAAGCAGAGCTCAGGGGAAGGAGCTACAGGAAGGTCTGAGAGAAGAGAGAGAGCCTGAGAGTGGGGTGGCTGTGAGATGTGTAATGTTTGGCTGCAGAAGCCTGGTCTAACTCAGCAGTGACTTTTCCTCCTCAACAGATCAAAATACCCTGAGGAAGGAGCAAATGTCCAACAGCAGCTCCCTCACCCAGTTCATCCTCCTGGCATTGGCAGACAGGCGGGAGCTGCAGCTCCTGCACTTCTGGCTCTTCCTGGCCATCTCCCTGGCTGCCCTCCTGGCCAACGGCCTCATCCTCAGCGCCGTAGCCTGTGACCACCACCTGCACACCCCCATGGGCTTCTTCCTGCTCAACCTCTCCCTCACAGACCTGGGCTGCATCTGCACCACTGTCCCCAAAGCCATGCACAATTCCCTCTGGGACACCACAACCATCTCCTACATGGGATGTGCTGCACAGCCCTTTTTCTTTTATTTCTTCATGTCAGCAGAGTATTCCCTCCTCACCATCATGTGCTACGACCGCTACGTTGCCATCTGCAAACCCCTGCACTACGGGACCCTCCTGGGCAGCAGAGCTTGTGCCCACATGGCAGCAGCTGCCTGGGCCACTGGCTTTCTCATTGCTCTGCTGCACACAGCCAATATATTTTCCCTGCCCCTGTGCCAGGGCAATGCCCTGGGCCAGTTCTTCTGTGAAATCCCACACATCCTCAAGCTCTCCTGCTCACACTCAGGCTACCTCAGGGAAATTGGGCTCATTGGGTAAGTGGATGTTTAGTGTTCTCTTGTTTCATTTTCATTGTTTTCTCCTATGTGCAGATCTTCAGGGCTGTGCTGAGGATCTCCTCTCAGCAGGGACGGCACAAAGCCTTTTCCATGTGCCTCCCTCACCTGGCCATGGTCTCCCTGTTTATCAGCACCTTATTCTTTGCCTCTCTGAAGCCCCCGTCCATCTCCTCCCCATCCCTGGATCTGGCACTATCAGTTCTGTACTCGGTGGTGCCTCCAACACTGAACCCCCTCATCTACAGCCTCAGGAATCAGGAGCTCAAGGATGCTCTGAGGAAACTGATAACTGGGTGTTTTTCAGAAGCAATAAACTCTCTTTCTTCTGCATGTTATGGACCTCATTAAAGGCCAATACTGTTCTGTAATTCATTAAAGGCCCACCATACCTTCCAAATTTTTTTGCTCCTGGTAGGGATGTTTTTTTTTGTGCAAATTTGTTCACACAAAAAAATCTTTATGCATATAAAAATATATATAAAGATATATATAACGTATATACATATTTTTATATAGATAAACACCATTTTCAATTCAGTGTAGGCCTTTCTAGCCTGGCCCACAGGCTGTACAAATTGTCAATTGTACTCACTGTGTGCTTAAACCAAATAAAGAACTCTGCATTGGCTTGTTTGCCTGACATCTTTCCTCTCTGACTTCTCTGCAGCTACAGGGTCGGTGCCTCTGTGCAGAGCTGGGCCAGAAAAGAGTCCCAGCAGAGCAGCACTGCCAGGGAGCAGCAGCCCTTCTCCTGTGTGGCCTCCTCTCCCTTCCCTTCCACACTGTCCTGCAGAGCCCTGTGTTGTTGGAGGCCTCAGTGCTCTGGCAGTCGGTGCCAGTCCTGCTGCAGGACTGTCCAGGGACTGCAGGCAGGGACAGCCACGGGCACTGCTGGCACAGAGCTGACCTCTGCAGCAGCACTGCCATCCTGCAGGGGCATCTCCTCAGGCCAGGGCCTCAAAGCTTCCATCTGCTTTCCACTTTGCTCTCCAGGATGTGCCCAACACAACGCCCTGCAGAGGAAAACAGCAGTGACCAGCACAAGGGTGGGAGTGCTCAGGGTGGGGGCACCCAGCAGTGCCCTGGCACAGCCAGCGCCGCTCCCAGCACTGGCCTCTCACCCCAGGCCATTGGACTTGTTCTTCCCTCCAAGGAGGGACAGCAAATGACCAGCTCAGGAGTCCATGTTTGCACTGCATGGACAAGACATGCCCATGTGTCACGGCTTGGGGCTGGGAGGGTGGAAGGCTTAGACAAAGTTGATGGCAGAAGTCGTCTTGTTGAGCTACGAGGGGCAGAAAGGACCCCCTTGCTTTCTAAAGTCCTTCTCAGAGAGGAGCCTGGGGTGGCTGGATCCAATCTCAGGCTCAGATTTTGGTTTAGATTGAAGGAATTATAGAGGTGTGATTCAATCACTTTGTCCTGCAGGTAACAGTGATGATAAATCAGAAATATTTCTATAAAATGAATGATTTATTATGACAAATGAACAGAAAATTGATCAGACAAATGAACAGACAAAAGACCTTAAAGAGATTTATTTACTGCACAGTATAAAAGCCAAAACCTCCTAGTAGTATAGTGTAAGATACGCCAGTGCAGTCTATCAAAGTAATTCTATTAAAGTAATTGGATCAAAGCCAGCCAGAAGAAACAATCCTGAAACACAGAGTGAGGTAACTCACCCCACAATGACAGGGGGTAGTTCTCTCTCTTTCACTTAACCCCTGGGCAATGACCATGAGGAGCTGTCCCTGCGTCATGGCAGAAGCTCCACACACTTCAAGGAAGTCTGGGGAAGAATCTGCCACAGGAAAGTTGGACAAGGCTTTTATAGTTATCAAGGGTTTGACTGCCAGATATATTACAAGGCCAGGGAGCAGCTTATCTGTCAAATCCTGCTTCAAAAAGCACTATGTGTGTTTGAAGTTTCATGAAGCATTCTGGGGTTAGCATAATTCAACATTAAAAACAGCACCTTGACACCAGCAGTTACTCACCACAGAGAGTGTGCATGGTTTGCATTCTCTGACCATTGTTTAGGTATTCTTAGAGCAGAGCATCCTGCCAGAAATGGCCCCTTTATTCCATGAGGTTCCAAAAACTCTCAGGGTTCCTTTGGTTCCATGGGGCCCTGCAGTGTCACAATGGCTCCTTGATTCCAGGATGTTCCAAAACATCCCAGGGTTCCCTTGGCTCCAAGAGGCTCCCCAGTGTCCCACCGGCCCCTGGATTCCAGCAGGCCCTGCAGTGTCCCAATGGCCACTGGGTTCCAGGAGCCACAGCGGCTGCCGCCGGCGTCTGTGCCCGGAGCCGCCGCTCCCACGGGGCTGCCGCACTCACCGCCGGGGTTGCCGCTCGCGCAGCCGCCGCTCTGCCCCGGCTGCACCGGGACCCGGCACCGCCTCGGGCCTGCGCTGCCGCCTCAGCGGCCACAGGGACACAGCCATGGGGGACCTTTGCTCTGACACTGATGGGGCCTGGCTTTGTTCTGCTTGGGGCTGGGCTTTAGGAAAATTGCTGTTCATTTTCATGCTCCACTGGAACACCTCCTGAATTCCAAAGGTTTCCTAATCCAGGGGAGGGGTTTCTATGGCATCGGAGGTGCCGCCCCCCGGGACACATTGTCAATGAACCATCCAGCTGACTGGGATGGGTGTAAGAGCTGGGGAACACAGGATAATCAGTCATCCCCTGAAAACCTTGGAACATTCCCTGACTGAATCATAACCCAAATGGAACAGTTTGGATACAATTCCCAAACAGTTTGGAAACTCCAGTCATTCCTGACACCAGGATGGAAATTCAGCAGATAACTAAAGCCAGTCCCCTTGGGAGCCCACAACGAGCAGGGCTGAGGGAGGCCCTGGCAGCTCCCCAGCACCTCCCTCTCAGTGGGACACCTCTGGCAGCCTCTCCCAGCTTGGGAACCCTCCAGTTTGCAACACTCCAAAGACCTTTGCTGATGCCCAGGACAATTCTGATCCCCCTCAACAAACACTCCTCCAGCTGTGCCCCTTGTCTGGTGGGAAACACAAAGGGATTTGGGGGAGTGTTTCCCTGACAACCAGGAGAATTTGGGAGAGGGACCTTTCCACACCCAGCTATTGATGTGTCCACACATCTCTGCCTGGGTGTGGGTGTGAATTGACTGTGGTGTGAATGTTGTTATTGTGAATCTATAATTCAGTCACTGTTAAAATTGTAGCAAATGCTATTGAATCACCTGAAAACTGTTCAATTGGTCAATGATTAGGTGCTACTAATGTCTTTTGCCCCCTTATTTTTGGATCCAAAACCTTTGCGTCCTGACCCTCTTGCATCCCAAGGCTCTGTGTAAATCATTCCCTTTCATCAAAAAATATGTATTTTTTGTGACTTTCACTTTAAAATATTCCTCCTTAACTAAACTACAAAACAATTCTAATTAGTTGTTGATGTCTTGAAGACTTGAAGAGAATTAAAGAAAGAAAATTAATTTGTTTTTCAATGTTTTAATGGGTCCCACAGTGTGTTTGGAGTTGCATCAGCTGTCAGTCCAAAATGGATCATGTCAGAACTGGTAAGACTGGGGGGTGAGGAGCAAGAATGATCATACAGAGTCAGTCTGGATCTCCTGAGGAGACATTCAGCATCAAGATCACTTGGAGAACACTTCTATCACCTCTCCTCTGAACTACAAAATTACCCATCATTGAATTAAAAAAAAAATAGAAACCATGAAGACTTGTTTTGAAATTGCCTTGAAGACAATTAAAGGAAGACAAAGAGATCCTGAGGGATTTCTGCATTTTAATGAGCCCCACGGGGTGTTTGCAGCCCAGCCCATGATCCTGAGGTACTGAGAGAAGATTGAAGCAGCTGCTGAAGAAGTCAGAAGCCAAAGTGCAAGTGCCTTGAAGCATTGCTGGGCCCCACTGAGGGCAGGCACTGCCAAAGCCTCCCCAGGGACTCCTTGGAGCAGCTCCTTGGAGGCCAGGAGTGCAGGCAGACAAAGGCTCTGGGCAGGCCCCTGCAGTGCTGAGCAAAGCCTGCCTTGGTTTTGTGGAGCACAAAGGCCAAGGCCTGAGCCCCAGGCCCTGGCCCAGCAGATCCTGTCCCTCCCGGCTGGCTCAGGGCTGTTTGGGGGGCACTGGGATGGGAGGGGGAGGAACAACAAAGGCCCAAAACTGGGCAACCCCTGCCAGGCTCCTGAGGGAGGGGCGAGGCAGAACCCAAGTGCAGAACCTGCCAGGCAAGTTGCTTGTGGTGTCCTGAGTGGCAGAGGCAGCTGCCAGAGGCAAGGGGACAAAGGCCTGGGTGCCTTTGGGCCTTGCAGCCCTGCCAGAGCCCTTGGCCATCTCTCCTGCAGGCTGTCCTGCCCTGGCCCTGCTGCTGCTCTGGCCTTGCAGGCTGCACACACCCCTCCTGCTTTCCCACCCCCTCCCAGCAGCATTTCTAGACCCTCCCTGATGGCTCTGCACCAGCTCTGGCTGTTGCCATGTGCACTTGGCCTTCTGAACTTGGATCCTGAGCCCCTGTGCCACAGGACATCCCTGCCAGAGCCCAGGCCCTTCTCCTGGGGGTCACTGCAGAGCTGAGCAGATCCAGGTCACCTCCCATTCCTCTGCCAACCCCCTGGGCCTGCTCTGGGCCCTCCAGGTCCTTGCCCTGCTCCCAGGGGCTGTGGGGGTGCTGAATGGTCAGGGCTTGGGGTTTAGAGCTCAGGGTGGGGAGTAGACAGAACTTTGGGAGGTTTGTTGTTCTGCTGGCAGTGTCTGGTTCATGATTAGGGGAAGAGATTTTTAGGCTGGGTTAGGATTAAAGCTTGGTTTTTCATACTGGTAATACAGGTTTGGGATTGGGGTGGGCACTGGAGGACAAATAAGAGTCTGGAGTTCTGGGTTTGGGCTTTTTCTGGCTTGGAATTAGAGCAGTGGTGTCCTAGTTAGAACAACTGGGACCGATTCATCACTGGATAGGTATAGCCCAAACCTGTGTATTCTATGGCCCTCCATGCCATTTCCCAGAAACTCTTGTCAAGGGGGGGGGGGGGAGGGCCTGCCTGTGGGGGGATGTTCCTGTCCTCATACCCTTTTATGGAATTCCCCGCTCTGAGCATCCTCATACCCTTTTATGGAATTCCCCACTCTGAGGGAAGGATTGACCATTCCTTTTATGGAATTCCCCGCTCTGTGGGAAGGATTGACCATTCCTGCCTGAACTGGAGAATATATAAACCTGGAGTTTCAGAACTTTTCTACCACTCGTGGGACCCAGAGGAGAGGAAGACTGCAGCTCATCGCTCTCAACCCGACTGAGACCACCACCCTCAACTGGACTGCAATCACCACTTTTGACCAGACTGCAACAGCTCTCCCACCAGCAGGTTTTTTCCCTTCTCCCTTTACTTTGGACTCGGGGGGGAGGGGGGGGCCCAAGGAACACCACTTTGTTCAGGCCCCAGGGTGCTGGGTTATACATTTGGGTTTTGTGGGTTAAGACCAATTGTTAGTTTGTATAATTGTACTTATTGTATTATTTTAATAATTTGTTATTCTGACTTATAATCTCTCCTTTGAGTTGAGTTCATTTCCCCTGCTGGTTAACTTGGGGGGCTGATGGGAAAGGGGTGGGAGGGGTGACTGAGGGGAGAGCAGGAGCGGGGTTGCCGTGGGGGTGCCTCGGTGTCCTCATGCCTTGATTCCTGGAGAGCGAGGGAGGCTGGAGATAGGGAGGAGCTTCGAGAGTCCTGAGAGCCTGGAGAGGGGGGGCACAGAGAAGGGGAAGCCTGGACAGTGGGGACCCCTGGGATCCCCTAGGACAACAAAGTGGAGAACCTGGAGAGGGGGAATTTCTGGGAATGCGGCATCCCGAAGGCGAGAATCAGAGGAGAAGGGACTCTTGGGACCCCCAACACTCTCAGCATCTCTAGGTAGAACCCTCAGCATCCCAGATGGGGGAGACTCTCTGAACCCTAGAGGGGGGAAACCAGAGAAGGGGAAATCTTAGGAGAATTTTTTTGGGCTAATCTTCATATTTTAGAGTATTTTTTAGGTGAATCTCAACTTTTTTCAGTTTGGGGGGGCAGGAGTCTTCTCACTCTTTCGTATAGGCTTTTGCCTGAATCTCGATGATTTGGGGTTTTCTGGGCTGAGTCTTGGTGTTTTGGAGGTTTTTATGGACACAGGATGTCCGGTGAGTTCTAGAGATGGACTTGGGCAGGAGGAACCCCCAAGCCAATGCACTCAGCCCTTGTTTTCCCCCCATCAGGATTTGTCCTTCCCAAAGCTTGGGCGGATGGAGGAGGAGGCTGCGAGGAAGAGGAAGATGCCTTGGGCCCCCCAGGCAGGTGAGGAGGAAGTCAGTGTCCCTTTGGGCGGGTGTTGTGCTGGCTCTGTCAGCCCAGCGTGGCCCCGGCTGCAGGACAACCCCGCTGGCGCCGCCGTCCTGCCGGGGCCGGAGTTGGGGGGATGTCCTTGGCCTTCCCTGTGGGCCGGAGGCAAATCCCCTGCCTGTCCTTCTTGCTTCCTGCCCCAGGCCCCGAGCTGAGGAGGGAGAGCCCAGAGGACAAATCCCCCCGTGAGACCCTGGTGGGAGAGGCCGTTTTGAAGGGCTCCCCGGCGCAGGAAGGCAGCGGGGAGGAAAAGGGCCGGAGATCCCCCCGCAGGAGGGGCTCCAAAGCCAGCCCAGGGTGCTCTGAGGAGGAAAGAGCCAGCCTGTGCTGGGAAGGCGGCCGGAGCTTGAGGGGGAGCTCTGAGCTGGTGGTCCCTGAGCAGCCTCCCAGCAGGAAGAAACCCTTCCAGTGCTTGGAATGTGGGAAGAGCTTTAGGTGGATCACCAGCCTCCTCACCCACCAGCACATCCACACTGGGGAACGTCCTTACACCTTTGGGAATGTGGAAAGAGCTTCAGGCAGAGCTCCCATCTGATCCGACACCAGCACATTCACAGTGGGAAACGGCCCTACACGTGTGGGGAATGTGGGAAGAGGTTTCAGACCAGCTGGAATCTCCTCCTGCATGAGCGGACGCACACGGATGAGAGGCCCTTCCGCTGCACCGACTGCGGTTTGCAGATGTAATGAACTGCACCGATATTCTCAGCACAGAAAAGGGTACAAAACTCCTTACTTTTTTCCACTGTTTTCTTGGAATGACTTGTGAACTGAAAACCAGTGAGTTTCATCAGAAAGGACAGATCTGTTTCTAGACTTTCAAGCTGAGCTTTCAGGTCTGATGGAGATTCATGTCCCTTGGATTCTCCCTGCGTTTCTCTTTGGAATGATTTTCTAGAATGGAAAAAGAACAAAATAAAATCAAAAGGGCAAAAGAGCTGGATGTGAGAACAGGTTTTGTCCCACCAGTACAGCAATATCACTAAATAAGAGGCATCTGAAATGTGATCTGATGGTTTCCAGATCAAGATCAGTTTTCAAGAGTCAAACCTCAGTTGGATCATATTGCTGGGAACAGCAAACTACTGAGATTGACACAAACACTTTCTGTTCACTGCCAGGTAGACACAGCCTTTATTACAAATCTGGAGGTGCAAGTGTCCATTTCAAGGAACAGCCAACAAAAATGAGCTAAGATGCCTTTACTCATCTAAATGACTTATTTTATCCATGGATTATACATTTACTATGAAATATCAGTTAAATAATGGCATTTAAAAGCCACAACGTGGCACTTCTTTAGCACATAATGAGTCACACCTCTGCATGTCCCCAACCTCTCTCTTTTTTTCCCTTTTTCCCAAATAAACACCCCCTGAGCTGTTTGACAGGGCACAATGGAAACGTGGCCTTTGCAGCCAACAGCTCTGCAGGGCCCACACAGTAACACCCCTGACATCATGCTCAGACTGCCTTGTAAAGGATAAAGAAAGCAAAACCCTAAAAACCCACAAACCACCAACAGAAGGCAGCAAAGACAGATCAAATATTTATTATTTTCATTTTTTCCTATATAGCCCATTTTCTAAACAAGATCAGCACTGTAAAAATAAGCTTTTGCCTCTGTGTTAGGACTTTCCTTATGCCAAACAATTCTGACACAGAAATACTATTAATGCAATGTGTGAAAAAAGGCATACATTGACTTCAATATCTCCTCCTCAGAAAAAAAGGTGGATTCTTGCTGGATATCTTCGTACTTTTCTGTCAATAGTTTTATTTCTTCTTCCAGTGCCTGGATTTCATCTTCATAAACTTGATAAACGTTGTTGTCCATTTCTCAGAATCAGTGTTACTCCACAAAACAAAATAACTATATTTCTCAGGAACAAACAAACACAGAATTAATTTTTAAAAAATGCAAATGTAACATTAGACAATTGTTTCTCCTACCTCCCTACTTAAAATAAGACAAATTAATTAGATATTATCAGTTTTGAAAACTGAAAAACTGGTACATACAGGTTTTAAACATCCCAGGGAGCTCTGACACCTACAGTAATTTATACCTCCATAAAGAATTCTGTTTGCTATGGAAGATTAAACTAATATTTTAACCTTGATTCTTAGGAACCAAATTTGACAGGAATTCTTGAAAACAGAATTAAGCTTGCAGTAAAACTGTCCTTAATGCTACAGTGTCCTGTCATCAACTTAACACCTGCTTAAACCCTAGAGAGTCCACCCAAGCTGATGCTACAAGAGCAGAAAAGTCACTTGTTCCGTAATTCTGGATGTAACAAACCTTCCTACAAAACACAACTCACTCAGCTCAAAGCATCACCAGCAGGAGAAATCATACCTTTGGCAAACCTGTGAACACAGGCAGCTCCCAGATAGCAGCAGGGATGGGACAGAGAACTGATCTCTGACTTGACATAGAAAAAGAAAAAAAAAAGGAGAGTTTTCTTCAAAACAGATATTAGCTTTGAAAAAAAAAATCGTAATTTTGTTGCATTGATTCCTCAAAGAATTAATTAAATCCAATCAAAGCTGAAGTAATTTTAAGACACAGATCACTGCACAGCCTCCAAAGATAAAGTTAAATTAGGAATCTAATGGGGTCAAAGGATCTTTAAGGATCTTTTTAACTAATCGTGACTTGATCCAGGAGCAGATGCAGCTGGTTTAAATTTGCTGTAACAGAACAACAAACTGCTCTACAGGTAAAACCCAGTCCTAATCAGATATAAAACCGGGATCCAGCTGTGACCAATTCACCCAGCACTCAGCTGGTGAGATGAGGCACAGCTGTCCCTGACACAGCAGCCTGATCTGCCTTTTGGTTAAACACCAGGAAAGAGGCACAAACTGCAACCATGTTTCACAAATAATTCAAAATAAATAAATCTCAGTGTTCAGGGAAAATAACAATAACCTGACACGTTCAGAGGACTGTAGAGGATATTATGCAGCTTGACACTGATGTATTAATATTTTCAACCAGGAAAAAAACATAAGTTGACTTCATGTGTTCTTAAACCATCCCTACTGTACCTGCAAGATCCACACTAACACTGTTCAATAAAAAGGGATGAGGGGGGAATAGGATTTTGTTGGTTTATTTCGTAAGAAAGAGCATCTGAATAAGACTTATAAGAAAATAACATTAAAACATGTTTTGCACTAGAAACTCAGTGAGTAAATAAAGAATATGCAATTAAAGAATCACCAAGATTGTACCTAATCATGACTGACCCTGACATTTTGAAGCAATTTGGTGCATTAAATGCCAACATGCAACGAATAGAAGTTATCAAGTTTTAACGCACCCTATTAGCTTGGGGGGATTTTTTTTTAACTAGACACAGTGAGGAAAGTTATGGTCATAATAAAGAGCACGGTGGGGAAAAAAGAAAAATATTTCAGCAGCCAGAACTTTACCCCTTTACCCCAGAACTTTTACCCTTTTGCTGACCCCTCTTTTAACAGCAATAACAGGACACACAAACTGCTTACAGCTACTTGAACCAAAGGCTTTCGCCAGGCTGCAGAAGACTTGTTGTGACCGCAAAGAGCTTTAACTCCAGAAAACAAATACCCATTAATTAATTATTTTTAAGTAAATAAAAACTTCTGCAAACAGGCAAACACCTCTCCTCACCCTAAGCATGTGCACGTATATCACACGTGTGGATATACCGCATAAATGTGTATATTTATGCATGCTTGTGCATTGACAGTGCATATTCCACATTGCTACATACCTGCCCGGCTCTGAGAGGGGTCGGCAGGACCCGGCGCTCAGGGAGCGGAGAAAGGAGGACCCGGACTCGGACTCGGACTCGGCTGTGAGGAAGGAGCGGAGGCCCCGAACCCGGACCCGGCTGTGAGGGAGGAGCGGAGCCCTCAGACCCCGACCCGGACCCGGCTGTGAGGGAGGAGCGGAGCCCTCAGACCCCGACCCGGACCCGGCTGCGAGGGAGGAGCGGAGCCCCCGGACCCGGCTGTGAGGGAGGAGCGGAGCCCCCGAACCCGGACCCGGCTGTGAGGGAGGAGCGGAGCCCTCAGACCCCGACCCGGACCCGGCTGTGAGGGAGGAGCGGAGCCCTCAGACCCGGACCCGGCTGTGAGGGAGGAGCGGAGCCCCGAACCCGGACTCGGCTCTGAGGGGGCGCGAGCACCACCCGGACCCAGCGCGCGCTGCCCGCGCCTTTCAAACCGCGCGCCCGGGCGCTACCACAGCTCCTCCCCGAGCGGGGGGCGGGGCACCGGCCGCGCCTTCCTCCCCGCTCCTTCTGAAACGACGGAGCCGCTGGGGGCCCGGTTTCAGAGTCCCGTACTAGAGACAAAAGGCAAAAACGTTACTTTGAGAGCCGTTCGCTTGTTTAGGTTAATTTCCGCTCGCGTATTTGCGGAAAACGCCCCCGGCTTTTCCTCCCGGTTGGTTACGCCCAAAGCGTCCGCAGTCAGAGGGCCCAGCCCATGTGTCCCCACCATAACTTGACCGGCCGGAAACATGAAGCTTGTCAGAGTGCGGTTGCCCGGGGAAGCGGAACCCTTTTTTCCCGCGTGAGGGGCGCTGGGGGGAAGGTAAATTGAGTGGCGCCGCGAGGAGCGCACATGGCAGCGGTGAGGGAGCGCGGGGGGAGCCGCGGGGGCGGCGGGACCGGGACCGGGACCGGGACCCCTTGGGCGGGGGAGCCCTCAGCCGGGGGTCCATCGGCATCTCCTATGAGTATAGTCGGGTCTGTGGGTCTCGCCTCACCCTCAGAGAACGCTTGGGTTATATCGTAAAGAACCGCTTACAATTATCGCGCACCCAGTGATGTGGTTAAAGGTTTGTGAAGCAGTAACCCGAAACCCTGGTGAGTGCAGCAGCACAGGGTTTGCAGAGCAAAGCAGGGAGCGCCGTCGCCGTGAGGTTCCTCGTGGCTTTCGGGGGGGATGATTTGTCCGTAATTTTTCATCCCATTGGCGGTAACCCCGCAGTGCCGCTGTCACTGAGCTGTTGTTGTCTCCCTGCAGGAAAGCAGTGTGTGTTCCCGGCGGGATACTTTGGTTTCTCGGCATGGACAAGGAGCAGGTTTCCAAACGTTTGTATGTTGGGGGGCTTGGCCACACGGTTTCCAAAGCTGAACTGGAAGAAAGATTTGGCAAATTTGGGCGTGTTTCGGATGCAGAGATTATTACCAGGAAAGATGATGAGGGTAATGGTTTTACTTCATCCTTTATAAGTTCATTGCTTTTCACTTTGAAGTGCGAAATGGAATGTTTGCTCCAGAGACACTTTAATTTTCAGGAAATAGCTTCATTTTCAGTTTTAAAGGAAACACTGAAATGATGTGGAAATTAACTGGATGTTTCTTATTGATCAGGGAACCCTATGAAGACTTTTGCTTACGTCACTGTCAGCATTTCGGATGCAGATCTTAGGAAGTGTAAGCACATCTTTTTATTTTTCACTTATTTATGTTTTTGAGCCAAGTTGCATTGCTGATAATGCATGTAATGTTGTCACATCAGGGTGTGGTCGAGGCAGAGCTTGTTTCAATCTGTTTTATTAATTCTACTTAAAGGAGCAGTTTTAGGGGTACCTTTCAGACACAGACTTTAACCAGGTGGGCAGTGAGGTGTAAGATGCTGAAGAAACCTCAGCCTGGCATAGAAGGAGGTGTAGGGAAGTCTGGGCTATGCTTTTTTAATGTAGAAAATAGTCATTTCCCATCTCTTTGTTTTGCAGGCATGTCAGTTCTAAATAAAACAAAATGGAAAGGGGGAACACTGCAAATCGAGTTGACCAAAGAAAGCTTTTTGCACAGGTAAAAATCAGGCTTTAAAAATATATATTGTTGCTCAGTCTTTTTCGGTTTATCTGTTTACATTATGATAATAACATTATATATTATTTCATCTTCTACACTCCTTTACAGTTTTGATAGACACTGGTGGAGTGTTGATGCACATTTGATGCTGCAACATGATTTAGATCCTTATTCCCTTAAAGGGAATGTCAGGATGTTAAGTCCTTGAGCAGTGAGTGGTTGCTGTTCCATGGGAGGGGGTCCCTGCCAGCTCTAATTTAGCACATGGGCTTTGGCCCAGCACTGCTTTTCAGGCAGGATGTACTTTTTGGTGCAGGCTTGCCACAGAGAGGGAGGAAGCAAAGCTGCAGAAAGAAAAGCCACAGAGGAATAACCAAACCTGTCTGTTGGAATCACTGAAAAAGACTGGAGTTGTGGACTTCCACATGAAAGCAGTACCAGGTACAGAGGTGCCAGAGCACAAGGTATGGTGGGGTAGATGGGTGAGAGAGCTAAACCAGCAGAAAGCAAGCTCAGTGCATCTAAATTTATGCCAAATCTCTATGCCTTGTGTGAAGAATCTTAATTATTAAGGGTGACAGTCCAAACTGTGAAAAATAGGCTGAAGAAATACCTTATGTGGAGACAAGGAGAAGGCTCCTGTCCTTCTTTGTAATGACATAATCCTGATCCCACTGTCCTCTCTCATCATGTTAAATTAGGAAGTGCTTTGTTCCTCATGTATGTTGGGAATTTACATAAGTATATAGTATAATATACATTCATGTCACCCTTAAAAGCTTGTAAGGAGAATATGTGATTTATTTTTATACAGCATTTAATTATTTTGATGGCTGGGCTGTCAGGAACTACTCTCTGTGCTTCAGCACATTCAGGGTCAGGGTCTGCACAAGCTTGCAAGAGTAAGAATAAAATCACTAAACATGCAAATTAAGGCAAGAAGAATTATATTTACTACAAAGTTTCCAAAATTATTTGCTAAGCACAGAATGGTTTTGAAGGGATTTTTGGTTTTGGTGGGAAAGGGGAAGAGAGCAAAATAATAGTGATTCTGTCTGTTAATTCATAATTCATTCACTGTTAATTCATAATCCAGAAGCCATATATTAGAAATAGTAGTTGTAAAGTAAAGAAAGTTACTTCTTTATTATCACTCTTTATTTGCAGGTTGTAGAAATTTGGTTTTCTGGTTGGTTTTGGTTTGTTTTCTTTTTGAGAAGGAAGCTGGCTAAGGTGCACAGTACAATCATATCTCACTTAACAAAGTAAACAGAATTGGTCACAGATGGTTCCATATTAGTGGTTTTGTTACCCAAGAATAAACATCCTATTCTATTACAGGGTCACTTCCACTCTTTCTTTGTTTAACACTGATTATTTTTCTTTTCTTTTAGAAGTGGGTTGTTGGTAAATTCGGCAGAGTCTTGCCTGTCCTGCACCTGAGGAATCAGCAAAAAAATAAAATATCCTTTTCCTATTGTTTGGGCACAGGCACAGTTCCCTTCCTCATTTTGTCATGTGGAGAAACAGTTGCTGAACAGTCTTAATTTTGACTGCTGTGTCAGACTTCATTTACTGAATCCTCCAAGTAAATCTCACAGTAATTGGTGTGGTTTGGCTGAGTTTCTTTCACTGCAAGTCAGTGGCTTAAAGGCACCAGACAACAAAGACTCCTTGTTGTCCTTTCACACCGAATCCAGCCTGTCCATAAAGACTCCACTCTGCTTGCTGGAGGAATCCTGTTGTTTTACTTCCTTAACTCAGACCCACATTGTGAAATATGACCCCTCCAAGTACTGCCATAACCTGAGGAAGCTGGAGCCAGACCTGGCACAGGCAGCTCCTGTGGCCGAGCTCACCTGGCACTTGGAAGGGGGAGATGCCAGTGCCAGCAGGAAGCGACCAGCAGAGTTCCCTGGGATGAAGAAACCCCGGAAAAAACTGAGGCAACTGGGCAGGGAGGCCCTGAATGGAGCAGCAGTTCTGTCCTCTGGGGGCCAGGCCCATCCAAACCACCCCAGCTCAGCACAGCTCGGTCAAAGAGCACAACCCAGAGCAGGTGACAAGTCTAAATTGCCTCCATCGAGGAGTCTGGAGGGTGAAACACCAGGGAGAGGTTTATTGGCACATCAAAGCAACGTTAATGGAGTGGCAGCTCAGAGTGGTTCTGACAGTGAGGTTGATTCTGAAGAGGAGATCAGAGCAATGGTGAAGGAAGAGAAAGAAAAACAGCAAGCGAGGAATGTTGAGAGTGAAAGTGACCCCCTGGAAGTTGTTGGGGATGATTTTGAATTAAAATACAGTAGTCACTGGTCCTTATGCAATCCAGATGCCATGAAGAAACCTATCAAAGGAAGTTACAAAGAGACCATGGAACATGATAATGGTTATGATTCAGCAGATACGGATGAAATTATTGCTGAAAGTAAAACTCCAGATCCAAACAGCAGCAAAACTACAAGGTTAGAAGATTCTAAACAGGTGGAGGTGAAAAATAAAGAAATATTAACTAACAAGAAAAGCGGTTTGGCAAATGACTCCTCACTGAAAACTCGAAATGTAAAAGAAGAACACATTGAAAGAAAGGGGAAAACTAAAAAATCCAAAATTGCTGCCTCACAGAGTTCAGCAGAGACAAGTGATAGTGAGAGCTCTTACTCAGAGTCTGAGCAAGGGGAGTCTGAAGCCAGTTCTGATTATGAGTCCATGATGCAAAACTGTTACCGCTTAGACCTTTCCTTAGATGACTTAAAAGCACTGGCTGCCAAAAGCACTGGGACACCTGCAGAGGAACCAGATGGTGCACAGGGTTCTGGTCTGTCCAGTGCTGAAGAAAATCCTAAGGGTAGTGTAAATAAACCTAAACTTTCTAATTTTCACCCTGCAGTTAAAAAAAATAGCATCTGTCCTGAAGATGTGCTGGCTGATATTTTAGCAGGGGAGGAGAAGGAGGAAAGCTCCAAGGGGCAAAATAATTCACGTTTGAAGTATCGGCCCTTCAGGGGAATGGGGTCCCTTGGTGTAAAAGAGGCAACCAAGGACAGCACTGGGTTAAAGAAGGGGTCTGTAGGAAGTTTAGGACTGGAAGCTTGTGTGTCTCATTCTGGGGAGGAGTCATCTAAAAGACAGCCCAGGAACCTTCCATTCTGTTCACTTGAAGCCAGCAGTGAAGAGACACAAAACGTGCCTTGTGAGCAGCACGAGGCACTGTCAGGTGCTGCCTCCTTGGCAGAGCAGAGACATCAGCCTGTTCCCAGGCCACGTTTACAAGGGAAGAACAAGGATGGGAATTCTCTACAAGCCCAGAGTTCAGAGCAGGGAGCTGCCTGTGCCAGCCCTGCTCAGAGTGACAGTGGGAGCAGTGATGGGGACAGTGATGCCTCAGGGGCCCACAAACATGTGAAACGGCAACAGAAGAGCCCAAAACTACTTTCCAAAAAGTTGAAGAGGAATGCAAGCAATAAAAATGCAGAATGTGAAGCTAATGCATGTGAGAATGGGAAGGCAAGCCTTTTGGAAGATAAGGAGCTTTGTCTTCATGCTGCTGCCTCAAAGGGACCTACAAGAGATAAACAGGTGCAGGACAACCAGAGGAGGCTGGCGGCTCTGGAGGAGAGGCACAGGGAGAGAGAACTGCAGAAGAAACTCATCCAAGGAGCTCTTTCAAACCTGGTAATTACACTCAGAACCTCTATCTGAATAGTCCACAGTACAAGGGAAAGGGTAAATAAGATGTGTGGATTAAGATTTTTAAAGATGGCATTCTGGACTTTCTGATGCACTGCCAGTTTGGAGCGTACACAAAGTGGTGCATGCCTAATCCCTGGAATGCCTCTAGAGTTGCAAGAGGAATAGCAGGTGTCATGGAAATGCCTTTTAGATACTTCTGTATGACTGCAGCAAGTATTTGCTATGTTTGACTTGCCATTTCACCCTTTCCTAGGATAGCCAGGCAGCAGGGAAGCACAAACACATCGTATTCGATTCAGATGTGGAAAATGAGGCTGAAGTGGGTGAGACGTTGAAAAAAGATGGAAGTTTGGGAAATATGCATGGAGAAGTAAGTGTTATTAGGAAAAAGACCTGTATGACTATGCCTTTTATTCTGAAGACTGTATTTTATCATAGTGAAGTGTCAGAAAAAAGTAGGTAAGCTTTGAATTAACATGAATGATTCCTCTTTTTGTAACATCAGACAGGTTTGAAAGAATTTAACTGTCTATCTGATAAAGCTTGAGAGCTTGGAGAATTTGTAAGGAGATTGAGATTTGTATAAAAGATATTCTAACTTCAGAAGAAAAAGAATGTTTGTGTAATTAGTTTTGAAATTCCTCTGCTTTTAGTCAAAGGAAGGTGAAGAGTTTTGGCTTGAGCAGAATGGAACTACTCTGCTCTTTCCAGCACTGGACAAACAATCTGATGCAGTATCTTGTTTTTAAAGTGATGTTGAGCTCCAAAGAAGCTGTGTGCTGCTGCTTCTTTACTCTGATTTAGCAGATTCTTCAGGGTTTTACTCCCATGGTTTCAGTACAATTAAATACTTTTGTTTTTTCTGGAATAGAACTTCTTGTATATCACATTTTTTAGTCACATCTCTACTAAAGCTTTAAACCACTGGATTTGCTTTTGTTGGGTTTTTTCCTCATAAAGGTAGTAAGATTGGGGCCATTCTCATGATTTAATTAGCCATTGATATTTTTAAATTGATCTCCCTTGACATAATCAGGGAGATTTTTATACTTAAGTATCTCATATTGTAAAACCTGAGTTACCCTTTAGATGGGAATTCTGCCTGTGGTAAAACTTCACAGTCATGATTATAAACCAGAATTCACAAGGTGTGTATACAGGATAAGATCTGATCACGTGGATCAGTGAGTTGGTTGTGCAGGAAATCCACTTTTTCAGGTAGACTGGAAAGCACACAAACAAAGTTGGTACTGATTTATACCCTCAGACCTACGTGAACAGCTCATTTTCTGTTGTTTTTTTTTTCTTTTTGTTTAACAAAGGATAAATCTGCTCCCAAAGCTTCAGGCAAACTGTTTGACAGCAGTGAGGACGAGCAGGACGACACGGACGATGAGCGATTCAAAATTAAGCCCCAGTTTGAAGGCAAGGCTGGGGAAAAAGTGAGTGAACCCATTGCTGGAACTGAGTTCTCCTTCTTCTAAGTCTCTGTAAGGCCACTTCAGAAGAACATAACTTGTAGGCTTGTATTACTGCTGAATATGATTGTTATGAACATAAAATAGAGTTCCCTTAAATAGGGGAAGGAGCAACCACGGAGGAAATAACGTGTGGTGCCGTCTTTGTATGCAAAGAAATTTCTGGAAAAGGCCTCAGGAGCTGAAGGTTATTAGTATGTTACCATTAATTATAGTAAAAAAAAAAAAGTTATAGAATGTTGCTGATTTCCTACTCCAGTGCTTAAGAGCATCTGCTTCTCTTGTTTAGCTCCTGAAACTGCAATCCCGATTTGGCACCGACGAAAGATTCCGCATGGACGCTCGGTTCCTGGAGAGTGACAGTGAGGAGGAGGAAGGTAAACCTGGCCATATTTCCTGGGGGTAGTGGAACCATGTCATGGAGCTTCAATTTTTGAAGCAGCTCCTGGAGTGCTTTTGCTTCTTTGGTGATTCTTTAAAGAACACAGCCCAACTCTGCTGTGACTGTGCACAGTAAATGCTGGTGGCTGGGTCTTTTAAAGGACTGTGTTGCAAAAGTATTTGTAACAGCTGAGGGGTGTGTGGCTGATAAATCAACTTTTGAAAACAGCTTTTAGTGCAGCATTATACAGATTGTGTTTATCCACATGGAAAAACAGTGGTGACTTAGTAAATTCACCTTTTTGACCATTACATTCATTTAAGCTGTTTTGTAGCCATCCTGCAGTCTGTGGCAGATTTGGCAGCCTTAGAAAGGTTTATTTTTTAATTTAACAGCAGAAAGCAGAAACACTGATAAAGGGGAAAAAAACCTAAATATCCCCCTGCCCCCAAAAAAGGAAAATTTTAACCCAGTTGTCAAGATTCACAATTTCTTTCTGAAACTTAAATTTTTGCCTGGTTCTGCTACTCCCTTCATTGCTTTAATGTGATCTTCTCTAGAGCATCAGTCAGTGGCAGAGTAGTTGCACAGTTATGAGGTATAAGCAGGGAACAAGTTAAATAACTGATCTGACTTTCATGTGAAATAGATACCCATGACTGTTCTAATCAAAGATTTTCTACAGTGCAAGGGAAAAGGCCTCTAAGTAGCTTTAAGATGAACAAAGTGATGTGTTTTGATGGATGTGAGCTCTTCTAGTACTGTAGTGATATTATGCATCAAATATTACAGGCTTAGCAGGGAAAATGTAATGTATTTATTGTTCTCTTAGCAGAGACAAAGAGCTTGAAGGCAGATGAGGAAGAGGAGCTTGCTGCAGAGAAAAAGAAAAATCTGCAAATACTGGGAAGCCTCTTGAACATCAACCTGGAACAGCCTAAGCCAAATAAAACAGCCACAAGTGCCAAGAAATTCAAGTATGACTCATCCACCATCAGCAAAGGAGTTTTAGGGAGGCTTAATTTTTGCCACTGTTCCCTAACTAAAATTTCTGCCTAATTGGCTGAGAAAAGTAATTCCTTCCTTGTCTGTATTTGAAGTCAGTATTTAATGCACTTTCTCAGTCACTGACTGCTTAGCAGGTATTTTCTAAATGCCAGTTACATTTTGGAGGTTTTCTGGTAAAGAACTCGATGTGAATTTGGATCCTGCTGTAAAGGTTTGGGGTGGCTTTCAGTTGGGCCTTCAGAATGTCTCATGGCTTTTCCTTCCTGTTTTCACAGAGATATTAATGCCCTTCGTTATGATCCCACAAGAGAGGACCATGCAGTTTTTGAAAGGAAGCCAAGTGCTGCAGAAAAGGAGAGGTAATATTGCAGCTTGGTAGCTATAGTTGTGATGTTTCTTCCTGTGCAGAGATGGTTTTAGCAGCAGACTGAGTTTGAAACTATGCACACTACTGTTTTTTCTTTAGTTTTCTCTGTGATTGCTAAAATGAACATACAGCAGGAATTGTGAGCACTAAAACCAACCTGTAATGTTGTCTTTTCTTGCTAGTCCATCTACCCTCTGTGTGCCATTTCCTGTCCTCACTGAAGGTGAGAAAGGTCAAGTCATGGACTTGAAGATTTGCAAATCTGTGAGAAGAGCATATTAGCTCTTAACATTTCTCTTGCCAGAAAAGAAATCTGTTCTATATATCATCATTTAGTATCACATACTAAGTGAAAACTCCCTTAAGGATGTGGATCATTAAAAAGGAGGCTTGTTCCTGCCTTTAGAATCAAACCTCAGATGTTTCCCCCCCAATGCTTACCCTTAAAAGTGAACTCATCAGTGTGCTTGGAGAAGTTTAGGAAAACATTGAGGGCTCTGTTTTCTTTTAAAAACAGATGTGTTATGTTCCTGCCCTTGAACAATCTCATTTCAGTAAAGTTAAAGGGAAGAAGAAGAAGAAGGAGGAGAGTGAGAAACCGCCTCAAGTATCTGAGAAAATCTATTATGATATTGCTGCTGATTTCAAAGACTTGTTTGGATCCTCGAAGAACAAATCAGAAAGAAAGGAGGAAATACGCTGGGACAAGGATGATGCAGAGGACTGTGCCTCACCTGACCATTTGGGACCTACATCTGGGAATGATGCAGCTCAGGAGCCAAGTGGCTTCAAGTTTTCCTTCTTTGGAGACACGGAGAAGTCGAACGTAAAAGAAGGTAAGAGCAGAACACGCCCAGCAGTGCCATTTGTAGTGGGTCAGTTGTGTCAGGCACTGCAGAGGGATATGGTGCACAGAAATTCTGAATCCAGGGGATTTTCAGAGGCCAGTCAGTAATGAGGCAGAATCAGTATGGTCTTCACTTACACTTGCCAAGATGCACTTTTAGCTTCCATCCCTGAGAGGGATGTTTGGAGAAAGAACAGTTGTTTAATTGGTTTTTTGAACAGTCATGGAAAAGCTTGTTGCCATCCACTAAAGTTCTGAAACAGGGGGAAAAGGTGATCTACAAGTCAAATCAAGTTCCGTGTAACCCAACGAGATTTTAAGTAAAACGTGTGTTAATGTAGTAGTATGAGCAAAAGAAAATCTTAGAGTTGACCCCAAGAACACTCCAGAACACTTTATTGTTTACCTAATTTTACTATTGTACCTTTAGAAAATTGAAACTGAGTGACACATGATTATTGGGGTGTCCTAAACTAAGATGAAATTGTTATGCAGTCAAGATTAAAAAGTGCTAAATCAAGTCAGTTAGTGAGGCAGGAAATAAATTAAACCATGTGAAATTAACTGAAATATTAAAAGAAAAAAAACACACAAAAAACCCAAGGTCCCCACATTTCTGCTGACTTCAGTGTCTTCTGAATGCAGTAAAAAGCTTTCAGAATACATAAGAGGTCCCTAGAACAAAGTGGAAAATACCTGAGCAGAGATGTAGTTCAGAAAACCTGGGAGGGGAGGTTTCTCTCCTTCTTAAACCTGCCTTTTCCAGTGTAAGTATGTCACTTGGAAGTAGGATTTTTTTACTGGCAAGTAGAAGAATAATCTGCTTTTTTTTCTTTTTAATTGTAATATTATTGCAGAGCCCTACATACTTGAAACAATAAAACCTGTAAAAGTCACATGGCAAGAAGATCCACGTTTCCAAGACAGCAGTTCTGAGGGTGATGATGAGCCAGAGGCATCAGAAGTTGAAAAGGACCAAGAAATGCAAGTTACAGTTGTGTTTGTTGTCTACTTGGTTGTAGTACTTTGATGCTGTGAGAATATTGATAGCAGCACCCAGGTCATGGGAAACTGAGATCTTTGTGTCACACCTCTGAGCAGTGGAAGTTGTCTTGGAAAACCATTCCTTGCTGCACAGAGTGTGATAGTCAAAAATCCCAACAGCCCCTTTGTCATGCTGAGTATAAAAACATAAAAGCTGAGTTTCTGGTTGAACACCTGAGAAATTAGCTGGGTAATTTTGGTTTGACCCAAACCAATTTTGGTTTGGCTAAAACTCAAAGTAAGCTTTCTTTTAAAAAATGGTTTTGTTTTGTTTTGTTTTGTTTTTTTATAGACAGCCATATTTGGTTACTGTGGAGTAATGTTCTTGGATGCATTCTCTTTCTCTGAAGCTTTAACTTGTGTTAGTGGAATTTGATGGTAACTTTTGTGATGGTAAAATTCCCCTGTGTTTGTCCAGGTTTATTTCTTTGCCACACAGAGAAAGTACAAGATTTTTCTTCTTCTCCAAAGATGATGAATGACTGAGAGGTACAACAGAACTTATTCACTGTCACTCCTTTTTTTTTTCTTTTAACTCATACTGAAATTCAGTGAGGAAAAGATACTGCCTAGTTATTTGTTTTGTAACACAGATGTGAGGTTTAAGAAAAAAAAAATAAATTGCCAATTTCTGTCGTTACTTGTGGTCTGAATTGTGGTAGAATCCCATGAGAAAGTTCTGGTAAAATAAATGCTGAATATCTGTCTTGCTTTCCTTTTTTTCAGATAATTGCCTAATATGTGGCTGGTCTTTCAGGCCTTACCAAAAAAAAAAAAAATCACTTGACAAGTTATCTGGACATTTTGGACCCTTTCAGGCATATATATGATCTTTAACTTTCTCTTGTCTTTCTGGTGTTACTGTTAGAAATGCTGAATATTCTTATTAGCCACATATGCCCATGTGGTTCTCAGTCCTAATTAATCTGGGGGTTTTTTTTGTATGAATATAGTGAGTTTTTTATTTAAAACCAAACCAAACACCACACCCCCAAACACCACAAAAACAATTGCTTGTGATGCTTTATGCACTAAATTATCAGGACAGCCTCAAATAATGTTTGTTTCTTGAGACATATTAGGTAACTATCATTAAATATGTTGCTGTGTTAGTACAGTTACTGCACTGCAATCTTCCAGAAGTGTTTAACCATATTAATTTGTTCTTTTTTGTGCAGAGGGCCCTAAGTTATTTTGTAGATCAGTAGATCTCAGTGAAGAAAAAGATGGTTGGGAAGACAGACGTAGATTATTGCTTGAGGTGAGTATTTAACAGCTGTGGCTGAAAGCTGAGCATGAGGAGGGAACACGGCTGCTTATTTGCATAAAAACATAATTCAGGACCTCTAGAAAGGCTTGAAATTTTGTAATTACCAAGGAACTAAACTTTTTTAGTATAAAAGTGAGTATAACACCATGTTAGGATGTCCAGTCAGGCAAATTACTGAATCTCTGCGTTGTACAGGACCAGTTACTTAACTGTATGTTAAAAAAGTGTTTGAGACAAATAGGTGAATTCAGAGACTTGTATTATTCATTATTATTTTAGTCATAATATTATATTTTAAATATTTTCAGGAATGCCGGAAGAAACACAAGGATGCAAAAAGAAAAGTGAAAGCAAAACAATAAATATTTTTTACCTTCCTGATCAGAAATGTTTCATGTTTCATCTCTGAAGAAGTTGCAAAACAATGTTACTTTCAAAATACTTCCAGAAATCTAGTGGGAAATAATAATTTTGGCAAAAACTACTCAGACTTTGTTTCTACATAGGAACATGTTTATTCTGTCAGTTCAAGGTTTGTACCAAGGTCTGGGGATTTGTATGTGTGTGTACATATATATATATATATATATACACACACATATATATGTATATGTATATATATATACACACATATATATATACATATATATATGTATATGTATATATATACACATATATGTACATGTATATATATACACATATATATATATGTATATATATGTATATATAAATATACATAGAGTTTAAATGTGACTTGCTGCTTTCTAGGATTTTTGATAATTAGATCATGTAACAAAGACATTCTGCTGTGTCCTCTGGCCCCAGTGCTGAACAGGGCTGAGAAAGAGCAGATAGCTCTGTGTCTATAAGACTATAGAACTTGTATTCTGCCTAAATAATAGAGATCATATTTACAAATATTCAGAATGTGTTATTTGCAGGGCGAAATGTCCCAGAAGTTAATGAAAAGACATATATAACAGGGCAGACTTATGAAATGGATAATTTGTATTTTAAGAGATACTAATGTGTTTAAATATAATATTAATAATACTGTCCTAACAGCATTGAGTTTAAGGTGGTGGTTGTCATAGGTTTGAAAAGAGATGCTGGAATTTTCTTTTTCTTCCCTAGGGTCCCAATCCAGCCCCCCCATCTGTTTCTTCTGGGATGGGGGGAGTTGGGGACGGGGTGGGGGCAGAGCGGGGCCGCACATGCAGGGGCAGGGAGAGAGGGAGATCTCCTGGGGAAGTTTGTGGCTACAGGGAGAGCTGGGGGAGTCCTTTGTTAGGGGGCTCTTGGGTTTGGTCCAGGACCGGACAGAGTGGGAGCCTGGTCTTTGGCCACTGCTTTCCCTTTTCCTGAGGGGAAGTTTTTCTCCCCATGGGACACCTTGCAGAGAACGACTGAGAGAGAGAGAGAGAGAGAGACCAACCCATCTCAGAGCGAGGTATTCTGCTTTCAAGACTGTCTGTGGGGAAAAAGGGACTTCTTTGCTGGCTGTGAGCAGCTGTTGAACTGCCAGGACAGTCCTGCCTTCTCTCCCCCCTCCCTGGGTTGCCACAGGTTTCTCCCACCACACCTGGGGAATTGGGACTTTGTTTGTGTTTGTTCTGAAAGTTTTTGATTGCACCATTTGTTGTTTATTTAGATTTTGTTAATAAAAAGCTGTTTCTTTTCCACACTTCCACCTGAAGTTTCTTAATTTCTAAGTGGTAATCTTGTTAGAGTTACACAGTAAGCAAATTATTCTTTATATTATTGTTCAAATAGAGTACCATTGGCCTCTCCAGTTGCGTGTTTGAAAATGGATTCTGTTTCCAGAAGTGCAAGAAGTTCGTAGGTCACCAGGGAGTTTGCTGTAACTGCCTGTCTGTGCTGCCATGGACCCCTGAGGGAGCAGGAAAGCAGCTGAGTGCACCAGTTCTGGAGCACGGGGTTACTCCTTCCCAGGTGCAGGACCCAATGGTTGCCTCTGTGCAACATGATTAGGGGCCTCTGTGCCCAAAGCTTGAGCCCGCCCAGGACTCGCTGGACAGCAGCAGAGCCTTGTGGTGCCTCAGCCACTCCTCCCAGTCCATATCATCAGCAAACGTGCTGAGGGTGCTTTCCGTCCCTTCTGCCAGGTCACCGGGCAACCGGTCAAACCAGGCTACCCCAGCACTGAGCCCCGCGCTCACAACCCTCTGAGCTCTGCCATTCAGCCAGGTCTCAACCCCCTCAGGGTCCACTCATCTAAGCCACACTTCCTGAGCTGCCTGGGAGGGGGTTCTGGGAGGCAGGGTGAAAAGCCTTGCTGAAGTCATGGCAGACAACAGGCACTGCTCTCCCCTCATGTACCCAGCCAGTCACTCCAGCAGAGAAGGCTAGGAGACTGGTCAAGCATGATTTCCCCTTCCTTTTATTCCACAGCCTTAGAGATGACATGCAGTATGAGCTGTTCTGTCCCCTTTCTGAGGACGGAGGTGACACTGATGGGCCTGTCATCTCCTGGGTCCATCTTGCTGCCCTTTTTGAAGACTGGAGTGATGTCAGCTTTCCTGCAGTCCTCAGGCACCTCTGCTGGGGAATCAGCGTCCCTGATGTGCTGGCAGTGTTCCCTGTGCCAGGGGCAGGAGCAGAGATCTGCCTTGGCCAGGGCCGGAGCCCTGGAGTGGCACTGCCTGAACAGCACTTTTTGTGCAACAGTGGCTGCCCAACAGTCCTCGGTGGCTGCCCCAGGGCCTGGCATTTGACCCTGCGCTTGCTGCAGCAGCAGCCGCCCGGCTCTGTGGTTACCGAGGGCTCGGAACCTCGGTTACCAAGGGGCTGCCTCACAGTGGGTGGGGGGAGCTGGGGCCATCCCTGCCCGTATTTCAGGTGCAGGGTGCTGATGTCACAGTGGCCACTGTGACCCGTGAGGCCAAGGGCACAAAACGGGACTCTGGGCTCAGGCCCAGTGTCAGTGTTACCTGACAACGAGAGGAGAAGGAAGAGGAGGGACAGCCCCTCTGTTCCAAACGCCTCTCGCTTCTTTTGCACTACAGTGTAGTAGCACTTGGAGGAGACCTCAGTGTTCCTCAACCAGACGACAGGAGGAGGCAGCAGAGAGAGACCGGGCTCACACAGGGCTGACCAGCGAGTCAGGGGGCTCTACGCCTCAGGGCTCTGGCCCTGTGTTGCAAACTCGTCTCACTTCTGCCTCAGAACCAGTGGAGGAGCACCTGGAAGAGACCTCGGTGTTCCAAGGACAGGGACCCACTGCTGACAGTCACCATGTCACGCAGGGAGCAGGCGGCCCCCAGAGGGAGGGAGCCAGGTGAGAGCAAAGTGCCCCTCCCTCAGCCTGGCAGAGGGGCTGTCGGGGCGGGCAGTACAGGTGCCATGCCCGGGGCCATTGTCTCTCTCCTCTCCAGCATGCCTGCTGTGTCGGAGATCAGAGGCTGACTCGGACATCTGCGGGGAAAAACTCTTCATACATGGGTTCTGTGCCCACGAGAACTGCCTGGTGAGTTGCTCTGTGGGCTCCCTCCACTTTTTGACAGGCAGTCCTTGCCACTCTCTCCTCATCAGTAAGTTTCATTTTCCTGCAGTTTTTTGCCAGCAACTTTCCTAACCGCCCGGTTCATCGAGGAGGACTCTGGTGTCTTCACTCATGGGAGATCCGAGCTGTAGTCTCCCAGGCGGCAGAGCAGGTGAGAGCCTGACTACAGGAGGGAGATTTGTGCCAGGCGAGGTTTGCTGCAGCTTAGCCCAGACCCCAAGCAAGAAAGCCCAGCCCTTCCAACCAGCTCTGGGACAAGGAGGAGGCCCTGAGGCTGCTGCTGATGGGGCTGCTCTGCTCTTTCCAGAACTGCTACATCTGTGGCCAGATCGGGGCCACCATTTACTGTTGTGGAAGACACTGTGAGCTGAGCTTCCACCTGCCCTGTGCCAAGCAGGGACGCTGTGTCACTCAGTTCATTACACCGTACAGGTACCTCCTGGCCCCTTCTCACCACCACCAGGGAAGGGCCCAGCGCTTCTCACCTCACTCACCCTTTTCCCCCCAGGGCCTTCTGCCCCACACACAGCCCAGAGCAGGCAGTGGAGGCGACTCCAGAGCCGGGCACCCAATGCCTCATCTGCATGGAGCCTGTGGAGGACAGAAAGACCTTCAGCACCATGGTGTGCCCAGCCTGTAAAACTGCCTGGTTCCACAGGGACTGTATGCAAGTAGGAGTGGTTCCCTCACCCCGGGGGGCACAGCAGGGGCTCAGCAGCACCAGGGCCTCACTCTGGCTATTTGTGTTTCTCCTGCAGGGACAGGCTCTGCATGCTGGTTATTTCTCCATCCAGTGCCCCCTCTGCAGAAATCGTGATGCATTTCGCAAGGATATGCTCACCATGGGGATCCGAATCCCCTACAGGTTGGTGTCCTTCTGCCTGGCTCACAACACAGGGGTGCAAGTGCTGTGCCATGCCAGGGCCTGCCCCAGCAGTCCTGGCCCTGCCCTGTTCCGTGAGTCCCTGGTTCAGCTTCCCTCAGGAGCTGGAAATGGCACAGGGGGAAGAGCAGGGACACCCTGCACCTGCCCGATGCCAGGGCAGAGGGAGCTCATCAGTTTTCCTTTTCCATCAGACTACCAACATGGGAGAGCTTTAATGCATTCGCTGAGCTGGGAGACAGACACAGGCACTGCGATGCCAGGGAGTGCCTTTTTCCAGGAGGCAGGCAGGAGGCAGACGAGGAGGGGTAAGTTGCCAAGGCTGCACCCCAGGGCTCTGCAGGGCTTGAAGCAGAAGAACCCAGGAGAAGAGCTCAGAAAGATAATCCCATGCTTTGGACACTTTGTCCTCACCTCCATGAACCCGTTTGCTTTTGCAGGCCCTGGGAACTGCTCCTGTGCTCCTCCTGTGCTGCTGAGGGCACTCACAGACGCTGCTCTGGCCTGAGGAACAGTATAACCAGCTGGGAATGTGATGGCTGTGCTGGCCTGGGCACATGTAAGAGGCAAAGCACCCTGTTGACCCTGGGCCTGGTGTCCCTGGGTATGGCAGTGGGTGCTCAGGGTGGGTTTGGCGGAACCTGTCAGCTCCAGGAGGGCTGGAGGCACTGCTCTGGCCTATCCTGCCCCAGGTCTGGGGTGGCCTTGACATTCCTGCTTCCCCTCACAGCCACACGAGATGAGTCGGGGCTTGCTGGTGTCAGCGTGGCCAGACAGCCAGGACTGGAGCCTTGTGATGGCTCCAGGGAACCCGCGACCATCAGCCCCAACACAGGAAACCTGGTGCTATCAGGGCTGTCTCCCAGTTCTGCACCACTGGAGACCGTCAGCCCCAGCACCAGCGCCCAGGTGCCAGCCCCTGCATCTTCAGCACCACAGACCAGCAAGCGCCGTACCAACCGACAGGCAACATCGGAGCAGCCTCTGCAATCCCCCTCACAGGGGACGGGCAGCTCCAGCCCTGACAGTCAGATAACATCAGGGTCATCCCAGAGCAGCTTCACAGAAACTGAGGACAGCAGCTGCTCCAGCAGTCGGGGGCCTGACCGCCGGCAAAACCACCCCCGCCGGCAACGTCGGGCCCAAACTGCACACTTTCGGTCCAGAAGTCCCCTGGACAGGACTCATGTGACAGCACCAAGTCCTGGGAGGCGCAGGACCAGGCAGAGACCATCAGGGACGTCCTGCAGGCGAAACCGCTCCCGCCTGCAACGTGAGACCCCAAATCCATCCGGCCGGTCCAGAAGTCGCCGTGACAGGAGCCAGGTGAGAGCACCCAGTGCTGGGAGGAGCAGCCACAGCCGGGAGACATCAAGGACATCCGGCACACAAAATCGCTCCCGCCAACAACATCAGGCCCCAGATCCATCCAGCCGGTCCAGGAGTCGCCGTGTCAGAAACTGTGTGAGAGCACCAAGTACTGGGAGCCGCAACCCCAGCCAGGAAGAATCAGGGACATCCCGCAGGCGAAACCGCTCCCGCCTGCAACGTCAGACCCCAGATCCATCTGGCCGCTCCAGAAGTCCCCTTGACAGGAACTGCACGCCAGCACCGAGTGCTGGCAGGCGAAACTCAAGGGAGACAGCAGCCAGGACTTCCCAAAGGCAACAGCACTCCCGCCGGCAGCGTCGGACCTCAAATTCATCCAACAGATCCAGAAGTCCCCATGACAGGAGCCGTGTTAGAGCACCAAGTACTGCCAGGCGCACTCACCGGTGGGATGGTGAGACAGGGACCCACCGCTGACACGTCCCACGTCAGCCAGGGAGGAGGAGGCCTGGAAGGGAGAGAGCCAGGTGAGAGCAAAGTGCCCCTCCCTCAGCCTGGCAGAGGGGCTGTCGGGGCGGGCAGTACAGGTGTCATGCCCAGGGCCATTGTCTCTCTCCCCTCCAGCATGCCTGCTGTGTCGGAGATCAGAGGCTGACCCGGACATCTGCGTGGAGAAAATGCAGAAACATGGGATCTGTGCCCTCGAGTTCTGCCTGGTGAGTTGCTCTGTGGGCTCCCTCCATTTTTTGACAGGCAGTCCCTACCACTCTCTCCTCATCAGTGAGGTTCATTTTCCTGCAGTTTTTTGCCAGCCACCTTGCTCAGCACAATGATGATCAAGTAGGACTCCAGGGCTTTCTCCCAAGGATATCCTACATGCAGTCAACCAGGTGGCACAGAAGGTGAGAGCCTGACAAGAGCAGGGAGATTTGTGCCAGGTGAGGTTTGCTGCAACTTAGCCCAGACCCCAAGCAAGAAAGCCCAACCCTTCCAACCAGCTCTGGGACAAGGAGGAGGCCCTGAGGCTGCAGCTGATGGGGCTGCTCTGCTCTTTCCAGAGCTGCTGCATCTGTGGCCAGAGCGGGGCCACCATCTCCTGCTGGGATGGCACAGCAGGAAGAGCAGGGACACCCTGCACCTGCCCAATGCCAGGGCAGAGGGAGCTCATCAGTTTTCCTTTTCCCATCAGAACACCATGAGGGGAGGGCTGTAATGCATTTGCCCAGCTAGGAGACAGACACAGGCACTGCGATGCCAGGGAGTGCCTTTTTCCAGGAGGCAGGCAGGAGGCAGAGGAGGGGTAAGTTGCCAAAGCTGCACCCCAGGGCTCTGCAGGGCTTGAAGCAGAAGGACCCAGGAGAAGAGCTCAGCACCTCCATGAACCCGTTTGCTTCCCCAGGCCCTGGAACTGCTCCTGTGCTCCTCCTGTGCTGCCAAGGACACCCCAGGACAGTGCTCTGGCCTGAGGGACATCATAACCAGCTGGGAATGTGATGGCTGTGCTGGTCTGGGCACAGGTAAAAGGCAAAGCACCCTGCTGACCCTGGGCCTGGTGCCCCTGGGCCTGGCAAGGGGTGTCCAGGGTTGGCTTGGCAGAGCCTGTCTGCTCCAGGAGGACTGGAGACACTGCTCTGGCCTATCTTATCCAGGGCCTGGAGCAGCCTTGACCCTCCTGCTTCCCCTCACAGCGTCCAGTTAAGACCCAGAGCTTGTTGCTCTCATGAAGGACTCTTCTGACAACACCAAGGAATAGGAGACCATCAACCCCACTACGAGCAAACTCCATACAAACCGACAGGCAAATCCCTCTCACAAAAGACGAGCAGCTCCAGCCCTGACAGTCAGGTAACATTGGGGTCATCCCAGAGCAGCTTCCCAGCAACTGAGGACAGCAGCTGCTCCAGCAGTCGGAGTGCTGACTGCAGGCGAAACCGCTCCCACCAGCAGTGTCAGACCCCAAATTCATCCAGCAGATCCTGAAGTCACCGTGACAGGAGCCGTGTTAGAGCACCCAGTGCTGGGAGCTCCACTCACCGGTGGGATGGTGAGACAGGGACCCACCGCTGACACGTCCCATGTCAGACAGGGAGGAGGAGCCCCCCGAAGGGAGGGAGCCAGGTGAGAGCAAAGTGCCCCTCCCTCAACCTGGCAGAGGGGCTGTCGGGGCGGGCAGCGTGGGGCCAGGAGCAGTGGCACGGGGAGGCAGGAGCTGTCCAGGCATCCCGGGGCTGGGACCCTCCTTTCCTCAGCAAGTGGGGCCCAGCTGGGGCAGGGGACACCTGCTGGGACACCCGTGCTCACAATGTCCCGTCCTCCCCAAGGCCTCCAGCCCTGCCCTTCAGCCAGCCAGGCAGGGACAGAGCAGCTCTTGGGGTCGATTCCGCAGGGAAGCTGCCCCAGCCCTGCAGAGGTGCCATGGTCACTCTCCCCTCCAGCATGCCTGCTGTGTCAACAATCAGAGGCTGACCCGGACTTCTGTGGAGAAAAAATCCAGATAAATGGGCTCTGTGCCCACGTGTTCTGCCTGGTGAGTTGCTTCATGTTTTGACAGGCAGTCCCTGCCACTCTCTCCTCATCAGTACGTGTCTTTTTTTCTACAGTTTTTTGCCAGCCACCTTCCTCTGCACAATGATGATCACATAGGATTCCAGGGTTTTCTCCCAAGGGATATCCTAGATGTAGTCTTCTGGGAAGCACAGAAGGTGAGAGCCTGACAAGAGCAGGGAGATTTGTGCCAGGTGAGATTTGCTGGAGCTTAGCCCAGACCCCAAGCAAGAAAGCCCAGCCCTTCCAACCAGCTCTGGGACAAGGAGGAGGCCCTGAGGCTGCTGCTGATGGGGCTGCTCTGCTCTTTACAGAGCTGCTGCATCTGTGCCCAGAGTGGGGCCACCATCTCCTGCTGGGATGGCACAGCAGGAAGAGCAGGGACACCCTGCACCTGCCCAATGCCAGGGCAGAGGGAGCTCATCAGTTTTCCTTTTCCCATCAGACCACCATGAGGGCAGGGCTGTAATGCATTTGCCCAGCCAGGAGACAGACACAGGCACTGCGATGCCAGGGAGTGCCTTTTTCCAGGAGGCAGGCAGGAGGCAGAGGAGGGGTAAGTTGCCAAAGCTGCACCCCAGGGCTCTGCAGGGCTTGAAGCAGAAGGACCCAGGAGAAGAGCTCAGCACCTCCATGAACCCGTTTGCTTTTGCAGGCCCTGGGAACTGCTCCTGTGCTCCTCCTGTGCTGCCGAGGGCACCCCCAGGCACTGCTCTGGCCTGAGGGACATCATAACCAGCTGGGAATGTGATGGCTGTGCAACCCCAGCTGTTATCAACAGAAGTTGCCGTGACAGGAGCCGTGTGGCAGCCCCAAGTGCTGGGAGATGCACCCCCAGCCAGGAAGCATGAAGAACATCACAGACGTGAAACTGGTTCTGTCAGCAACTTATCAAATCACTTCAATAAATGTATAGGACTGCTTTTTAAAATACTTTTGTGTATTTGCAAAATTATGCAAATGGCACTTCCGATGTCGCAGCGTTTAGTAGATTGTTTCATCCTAATGCTTCACCTGACACATTGGAGGCTATTGCAAAGCCCAGGGCTTAGTAGTATCTTTGTTCAGGTTTCCCTTTCATCCCCCTTGGCTTTTGGCACAGCTTTCCTTTCCTTCCTATTCTATGGTTTCCCCTTGGTTTTGCAAGGGAGACGTTTGGAATGTTTTGCAATGCAGCGGTGCCACCGCCTTGATGCACTGAAGGCAGGGAAGCAGTGGTGGGGTGTTGGCAGCGCCGTCCTGTCCCTGCTGCCGGCGGCCCGGGGGCAGGAGCGCCCCGGCGGTGCCATGGCGGTGTTCCCCTCAGGTGTGGGCAGCCGCAGCCCGGCTGCGCGGGGCGGCCCCGGCGGTGCCATGGCGGGGTTCCCCTCAGGGCGGCCCCGGCGGTGCCATGGCGGGGTTCCCTGTGGCAGGAAGAATGTAGCAATGAACCATGGGAGTTGTGGTCTCCCGGGTTCTCAGACAATATTTGATTGTCATTGGTTAGAGGGTCACGTGACATGTTCAGGTGTGGTATTTAAACCTCGGCAGTTTGAATAAACGGTAATTCTGCTCTGGCACCTGTTCGTGTCTGAGTGGGGTTCGTGCCTTGAACAGCACCTCAAATGGCCGTCCGATAAGGGACTTCAGCAGGTTACCGGTAACCAGGAGCAGAAGCTCTGGGGAACCTGTCCGGGGGTGTCCATATCGCCAAAACCAAAAGGAAGAAAAGAAAGAATTCAGCACGCTGGGTTACCTCTGCAAAAAGGAACAAAAAAGGAAGAAAAAAGGACCAGAAGAAAGGACAACAGAGCTTCAGCACAGAGGTAACCAAAAATTGGCGAATATGGGAGGGTGGTTTACCCGTCAGGAGGGAAATACTCCAAAAATCAAACAAACAGCTGAAGCTATCTCTCAACTTTTACAAGAACAGAGCATAACCATAGAAGAAAGTAAGTTATGGGACTTGTTATATTGGATTTCGTTGCATGAACCTGCACTACCTCTGACTGGACCTTGTCAAGTGTCATCTTGGAGGAAAATAGGGAACAAAATTATTGAAAAAGCCAGTGAGGGAGAAACAGACGCCCTCAAGAATTTGGCTACATGGAAGGACATTATGATAGCCTTGAATAAGCACTACAGAAAGGCAAATGCACCCAGGAGAGTGGACTTCCCCCCCCCTCACTCTTTTCCCCTCAACCCCCCCCCTTCAACCCCAGCCCCCCCTTCGACCGAGTGGGGCAGGGGGAGAATGCACGTTGGTCAGGGGGGATGGGGGGGAGGAGGAGCCCTTGGGGGGAACAGTGCAGTGGCAGCGTGTGGTGTGGAGGAGCATGGCTTGGGGGCTGGCAGCATGAGCATGGCAGCAGGGGGGGATGCTGGCTTTATACCAGCGCCCATGGCTGCAGTTGAGACCATGCCATACAGAGCAGCAAGCAGTGCTGCTGGAGCTGGGGACCGTTACAGAGCAGCGCCTAACCCTGGACTGTTACGGGACGACTGTTACACAGCAGTTGCACAGTCAACGTGCAGAAGGAGAGTGGCACCGGAGGCACCGCCATGTTGCCCCTCCCGCGCAGCGGAAGTGAGGCCGCCTCCCCCAGGTTCAAGTGTTTTGCCGGGAAGGGGGGAGAATGACTATGATGGACAAATGGACAGCGAGTCTATAGAGGACACAGAAGGAGAAACAGCTTCAGGATTGGGTAGAGGTCCCTCCATAGGTTTATGGGATAAATGCAGGGAGGAAGCATCTCGTGCGGGTGATTGGAGAGTGGTAAATGCATGCCCTGTTATAAATCGACCCCGGCAAGGCCCCCAGTACCAAGCTTTATCATACGAGGTGATCAAGGATTTAAGGCAGATAATTAAAGAGAGTGGTGTCTCCTCACCATGCTGCCTTCCAGGCACTTTGCTATTCACTCAAAGCACATACTATTTTTTCTTTAACATCTGTTACTTTTTATTGTTTGTAACTAGATGTGAAAAGTTGGAAAAAATAAATCCTTTTTCAGAATTCCATAAAAAAAAAAAAAAAAAAAAAAAAAAAAAAAAAGGAGGGGAAAGAGATATGGGTCTGTTCCCTATGTGTGTAAATCTACATTAACATTTCTTTAAAACAGGGATAATCACAAAGAAGCAATAAATGATACAACAGAACCAAAAGAAACATATAAACAGTAACCAATGCAGAACCAAAAGAAACACATAAACAGTAACCAATACAGAACCAAAAGAAACATATAAACAGTAACCAATACAGAACCAAACCTCCATGAGTCAAACACAATAAGGGTTTAAGAGTGCATGTGTAAGGAGAGAATGAAACGGTGGCCACCGGAGTATGAATGGGAAAGTTGAGTGGACGCATGTGTGTGTGTGTGTGAACGCAAGTACACTTTACAGCAAGACGTCTTAAACACTACTTCAAACAACAGCACGTCAAACACAACATCTACAACCCAACACATTTCCCTTTTTAATAAAAATGATGCCATTACACAAAGTCACCCTCAGATAAAAGGTTATCCACACCTACAAACCCTGGGTAATTTGAGATTGTTTGAATATTGCACGAACCAATAAAGTTGTAAACAGTTCAATAAAGGCCTTGTGACGATAGGCCCTGTTTTTTATAATTAGTTGAAATAAGATTGGTTATAATAAGAATGTTAAAAATGTATTGTTTCTCAACTTGTTAATAAAAAGAAGGGGGAGATGTGGCAGGAAGACTGTAACAAGGAACCATGGGAGTTGTGGTCTCCCGGGTTCTCAGACAATACTTGATTGTCATTGGTTAGAGGGTCATGTGACATGTTCAGGTGTGGTATTTAAACCTCGGCAGTTTGAATAAACGGTAATTCTGCTCTGGCACTTGTTCGTGTCTGAGTGGGGTTCGTGCCTTGAACAGCACCTCAGGGAGGAGGAACCTCAGGGCGAACCTCAGGGGAACCTCAGGGCGGCCCCGGCGGTGCCATGGCCGGGTTCCCCTCAGGGCGGCCCCGGCGGTGCCATGGCGGGGTTCCCCTCAGGGCGGCCCCGGCGGTGCCAGGGCGGGGTTCCCCTCAGGGCGGCCTCGGCGGTGCCATGGCGGGGTTCCCCTCAGGGCGGCCCCCGCTGCCTGCGCACGGCGGTGTTGCCGGGGCAGCCTCTTCCCCAGGCACATCTGTGGGCTGTGACCCAGCGGCGACCGCTTCCCGCTCTAAGAGCCCGCAGGAATGACTGCCTGGCTCCAAAGTGCCCGCCGGGAGCGCGCTGGGATCGCAGGGGGAGCTCTGCCCGGGGCAGCCCCCGCACTCAGTCGCCCCGAGCCTTCCCGCCCTCCCCGCACACGGCCGGCGCTTCGGGAACGGCCGCGGTCGGCGCTGGAGCGGCGGCGCTCGGGCACGAGGGAGCGCCGCGAGCCCGGGAAAGCGTCGGGAACATTCTGGCACCGAGGGGAGCGCGGGCGCGGAACTTGGGCACCGAAATGATCGTGGGCCCGAGCGGGGGAGGGTCCCGCGCAACGGAGCGCAGGAGAGGACGGCGAGCGGCGAGTGTCAGCTTTCCTGCAGTCCTCAGGCACCTCTGCTGGGGAATCAGCGTCCCTGATGTGCTGGCAGTGTTCCCTGTGCCAGGGGCAGGAGCAGAGATCTGCCTTGGCCAGGGCCGGAACCCTGGAGTGGCACTGCCTGAACAGCACTTTTTGTGCAACAGTGGCTGCCCAACAGTCCTCGGTGGCTGCCCCAGGGCCTGGCATTTGACCCTGCGCTTGCTGCAGCAGCAGCCGCCCGGCTCTGTGGTTACCGAGGGCTCGGAACCTCGGTTACCAAGGGGCTGCCTCACAGTGGGTGGGGGGAACTGGGGCCATCCCTGCCCGTATTTCAGGTGCAGGGTGCTGATGTCACAGTGGCCACTGTGACCCATGAGGCCAAGGGCACAAAACGGGACTCTGGGCTCAGGCCCAGTGTCAGTGTTACCTGACAACGAGAGGAGAAGGAAGAGGAGGGACAGCCCCTCTGTTCCAAACGCCTCTCGCTTCTTTTGCACTACAGTGTAGTAGCACTTGGAGGAGACCTCAGTGTTCCTCAACCAGACGACAGGAGGAGACGGCAGAGAGAGACCGGGCTCACACAGGGCTGACCAGCGAGTCAGGGGGCTCTACGCCTCAGGGCTCTGGCCCTGTGTTGCAAACTCGTCTCACTTCTGCCTCAGAACCAGTGGAGGAGCACCTGAAGGAGACCTCGGTGTTCCTCAACCAGACGACAGGAGGAGACGGCAGAGAGAGACCGGGCTCACACAGGGCTGACCAGCGAGTCAGGGGGCTCTACGCCTCAGGGCTCTGGCCCTGTGTTGCAAACTCGTCTCACTTTTGCCTCAGAACCAGTGGAGGAGCACCTGGAAGAGACCTCGGTGTTCCAAGGACAGGGACCCACCGCTGACAGTCACCATGTCAGACAGGGAGGAGGAGGCCCCCGAAGGGAGGGAGCCAGGTGAGAGCAAAGTGCCCCTCCCTCAGCCTGGCAGAGGGGCTGTCAGGGCGGGCAGTACAGGTGCCATGCCCGGGGCCATTGTCTCTCTCCCCTCCAGCATGCCTGCTGTGTGGACAATCAGAGGCTGACCCGGACATCTGTGGAGATAAAATCCAGAAACATGGGATCTGTGCCCACGTGTTCTGCCTGGTGAGTTGCTTCATGGGCTCCCTCCACTTTTTGACAGGCAGTCCCTGCCACTCTCTCCTCATCAGTGCGTGTCGTTTTCCTGCAGTATTTTGCCAGCCTCCTTGATCAGCAAGAGGATGAACGAGTAGGACTCCAGGGCTTTCTCCCAAGGGATATCCTACATGCAGTCAACCGAGCGTCACACAAGGTGAGAGCCTGACAAGAGCAGGGAAATCTGTGCCAGGAGAGGTTTGCTGGAGCTTAGCCCAGACCCCAAGCAAGAAAGCCCAGCCCTTCCAACCAGCTCTGGGACAAGGAGGAGGCCCTGAGGCTGCTGCTGATGGGGCTGCTCTGCTCTTTCCAGAGCTGCTGTATCTGTGGCCAGAGCGGGGCCACCATTGCCTGCTGTGAAACAGATTGTGACCTGAGCTTCCACCTGCCCTGTGCCAAGCAGGGAGGCTGTGTCACCCAGTTCATTACACCGTACAGGTACCTCCTGTCCCCTCCTTGCCACCACCAGGGAAGGGCCCAGCACTTCTCACCTCACCCACCCCTTTTCCCCTCAGCTCCTACTGCCCCACACACAGGCCAGAGCAGGCAGTGGAGGCGACTCCAGAGCTGGGCACCCAGTGCCTCATCTGCATGGAGCCTGTGGAGGACAGAAAGACCTTCAGCACCATGGTGTGCCCAGCCTGTAAAACCACGTGGTTCCACAGGGACTGCATCCAAGTAGGAGTGGTTCCCTCACCCCGGGGGGCACAGCAGGGGCTCAGCAGCACCAGGGCCTCACTCTGGCAGTTGTGTTTGTCCTGCAGGGACAGGCTCTGCGCTCTGGATTTTCCTCCCTCCAGTGCCCCATCTGCAGAAACAGGCCGGCATTTCTCGGGGAGATGTTCATCTTGGGGATCCGAATCCCCTTCAGGTTGGTGTCCTTCTGCCTGGCTCACAACACAGGGGGTGCAAGTGCTGTGCCATGCCAGGGCCTGCCCCAGCAGTCCTGGCCCTGCCCTGTTCCGTGAGTCCCGGGTTCAGCTTCCCGCAGGAGCTGGAAATGGCACAGGGGGAAGAGCAGGGACACCCTGCACCTGCCCGATGCTGGGGTAGAGGGTGCTCATCAGTTTTCCTTTTCCATCAGACCACCAACATGGGAGGAGAATGATGCGTTCGCCGAGCTAGGAGAGAGACACAGGCACTGCGATGCCAGTGAGTGCTTTTATCCAAGAGGCAGGCAGGAGGCAGAGGAGGAGGGGTAAGTTGCTGAAGCTGCATCCTGGGGCTCTGCAGGGCCTGAAGCAGAAGGACCCAGGAGAAGAGCTCAGCCAGATAATCCCATGCTTTGGACACTTTGTCCTCACCTCCATGAACCCGTTTGCTTTTGCAGGCCCTGGGAACTGCTCCTGTGCTCCTCCTGTGCTGCCGAGGGCACTCACAGATACTGCTCCAGTGTGCCGAACAGCATAACCAGCTGGGAATGTGACAACTGTGCTCGCCAGAGCATCCGCAGACACTGCTGTGGCACGACAGTCTGCACGGACAACTGTGATTGTGACAGCTGTGCTGAGCACTTCACATGTAAGAAGCAAAGCACCTGAATGCCCCTGGGTCAGGTGCCCCTGGGCCTGGCAATGCGTGCCCAGGGTGGTCTTGGCAGAGCCTGTCAGCTCCAGGAGGGCTGGGGGCACTGCTCTGGCTTATTCTGCCTTGGGCCTGGGGCGGTCTTGACCTTCCTTGCTTCCCCTTACAGCCTCCGGTGAATTCTCAATCCTTGCTAGACTCATGGAGGAGTCTCCTGCTGTGTCAACAGAAGACGAGACCATCACCCCCAGCACCAGCCAACAGGCAGCATCAGAGCAGTCTCTGGAATCTCCCTCAGAGGAGATGAGCAGCCCCAGCCTCTACAGTTGGGTAACATCAAGGCCATCCCACAGCAACATCCCAGAAACTGAGGACAGCAGCTGCTCTCGCAGTCGGAGGCCTGACCACCGGCAAAACCGCACCCGCCGGCAAAGTCGGCCCCAAAATCCACAGCATCGGTCCAGAAGTCCTCATGACAGGAGCCACGTGCCGGAACCAACTGCTGCGAGGTGCAGGCCCAGGCAGGGACAATCAGGAACATCCCGCAGGCCAAGACGCTCCCGCCGGCAAAGTCGTCCCCAAAATCCACACCTTCGGTCCCCGAGTCCCTATGACAGGAGACGTTCGCCACACCTCCGGTCCCCGAGTCCCCATGACAGGATTTGTTTGCCACCACCACCAAGTCCTCGGAGGCGCAGCCGCAGCGAGGAGGCATCAGAGACATCCAGCAACCGAAACCGCTCCCGCCAGCAACGTCGGCCCCAAAATCCACACCTTCGGTCCAGAAGTCGACGTCACAGGAGCCATGTGAGAACACCAAGGGCTGGGAGCTGCACCTCCACCCAGGAAGCATCAGAGACATCCAGCAGCCGAAACCGCTCCCGCCAGCAACGTCGGCCGCAAAATCCACACCTTCGGTCCAGAAGTCGCCGTGACAGAAGCCATGTCCCAGCACCAAGTACTGGGAGACGCAGGCCCAGTCAGGAAGAATCAGGGACATCCCGCAGGCGAAGTAGCTCCCGCCGCCAAAGTCGGACCTCAAATCCATCTGGCCGCTCCAGAAGTCCCCTTGACAGGAACTGCACGCCAGCACCGAGTGCTGGCAGGCGAAACTCAAGGGAGACAGCAGCCAGGACTTCCCAAAGGCAACAGCACTCCCGCCGGCAGCGTCGGACCTCAAATTCATCCAACAGATCCAGAAGTCGCCGTGATGGGAGGCGTGATAGAGCACCCAGTGCTGGGAGCCCCACTCACCGCTCAGACGGTGAGACAGGGACTCCCCACTGATGCATTACATGTCAGACAGGAAGGAGGAGGCCCCCGAAGGGAGGGAGCCAGGTGAGAGCAAAGTGCCCCTCCCTCAGCCTGGCAGAGGGGCTGTCGGGGTGGCCAGTGTGGGGCTGGGAACGGTGGCAGGGGGAGGCAGGAACTGTCCAGGCATCCCGGGACTGAGACCCTCTTTTCCAAAGCACTCATGTTCCCCTTGACCAGGTGCAAGGCAGGGGCTGGCGGTGGGTGCCCAGGGTGGGTTTGGCAGAGCCTGTTTGCTCCAGGAGCACTGGTGGTACTGCTCTGGCCTATCCTGCCCTGGGTCTGAGGTGGCCTTGACATTCCTGCTTCCCCTTCCAGCCTCCAGAGATGACTTGGAGCTTGCTGGCCCCAGCATGGCCTGACTGTCAGGACTGGAGCCTTCTGATGGCTCCAGGGAACCCAAGACCACCAGCACCAACGCAGGCAGACTGGTGCTATCAGGGCTGTCTCCCAGTTCTGCACCACTGGAGACCGTCAGCCCCAGCAAAAGCGCCCAATGCCAGCCCCTGGATCTTCAGCACCACAGACCAGCAACCACCGTACCAACCGACAGGCAACATCGGAGCAGCCTCTGCAATCCCCCTCACAGGGGACGGGCAGCTCCAGCCCTGACAGTCAGATAACATCAGGGTCATCCCAGAGCAGCTTCACAGAAACTGAGGACAGCAACTGCTCCAGCAGTCGGGGGCCTGACCACCGGCAAAACCACCCCCGCCGGCAACGTCGGGCCCAAACTGCACACTTTCGGTCCAGAAGTCCCCTGGACAGGACCCATGTGACAGCACCAAGTCCTGGGAGGCGCAGGCCCAGGCAGAGACCATCAGGGACGTCCTGCAGGCGAAACCGCTCCCGCCTGCAACGTGAGACCCCAAATCCATCCGGCCGGTCCAGAAGTCGCCGTGACAGGAACTGCACGCCAGCACCGAGTGCTGGCAGATGAAACTCAAGGGAGACAGCAGCCAGGACTTCCCTAAGGCAACAGCACTCTCACCAGCAGCGTCAGACCTCAAATTTATCCAGTGGATCCAGAAGTCACCGTGACAGGAGCCGTTTAAGAGCACCCAGTGCTGGGAGCTCCACTCACTGGTGGGATGGTGAGACAGGGACCCACCGCTGACACGTCCCACGTCAGACAGGAAGGGAGGGAGCCAGGTGAGAGCAAAGTGCCCCTCCCTCAGCCTGGCAGAGGGGCTGTCGGGGCGGGCAGTACAGGTGCCATGCCTGGGGCCTTTGTCTCTCTCCCCTCCAGCATGCCTGCTGTGTCGGAGATCAGAGGCTGACCCGGACATCTACCGATAAAGACTCCAGATAAATGGGATCCGTGCCCACAAGTTCTGCCTGGTGAGTTGCTCTGTGGGCTCCCTCCACTTTTTGACAAGCAGTCCCTGCCACTCTCTCCTCATCAGTACGTGTCATTTTTTCTACAGTTTTTTGCCAGCCACCTTCCTCTGCACAATGAGGATGATCAAGTAGGACTCCAGGGCTTTCTGCCAACTGTTATCCAAGATGTAGTCTCCCAGGTGGCACAGAAGGTGAGAGCCTGACAAGAGCAGGGAGATTTGTGTCAGGCGAGGTTTGCTGGAGCTTAGCCCAGACCCCAAGCAAGAAAGCCCAGCCCTTCCAACCAGCTCTGGGACAAGGAGGAGGCCCTGAGGCTGCAGCTGATGGGGCTGCTCTGCTCTTTCCAGAGCTGCTGCATCTGTGCCCAGAGTGGGGCCACCATCTCCTGCTGGGATGGCACAACAGGAAGAGCAGGGACACCCTGCACCTGCCCAATGCCAGGGCAGAGGGAGCTCATCAGTTTTCCTTTTCCCATCAGACCACCATGAGGGGAGCACTTTAATGCATTTGCCCAGCTCAGAGACAGACACAGGCACTGCGATGCCAGGGAGTGCCTTTTTCCAGGAGGCAGGCAGGAGGCAGAGGAGGAGGGGTAAGTTGCCAAAGCTGCACCCCAGGGCTCTGCAGGGCTTGAAGCAGAAGGACCCAGGAGAAGAGCTCAGCACCTCCATGAACCCGTTTGCTTCCCCAGGCCCTGGAACTGCTCCTGTGCTCCTCCTGTGCTGCCAAGGACACCCCAGGACAGTGCTCTGGCCTGAGGGACATCATAACCAGCTGGGAATGTGATGGCTGTGCTGGTCTGGGCACAGGTAAAAGGCAAAGCACTCTGCTGACCCTGGGCCTGGTGCCCCTGGGCCTGGCAAGGGGTGTCCAGGGTTGGCTTGGCAGAGCCTGTCTGCTCCAGGAGGACTGGAGACACTGCTCTGGCCTATCTTATCCAGGGCCTGGAGCAGCCTTGACCCTCCTGCTTCCCCTCACAGCGTCCAGTTAAGACCCAGAGCTTGTTGCTCTCATGAAGGACTCTTCTGACAACACCAAGGAATAGGAGACCATCAACCCCACTACGAGCAAACTCCATACAAACCGACAGGCAAATCCCTCTCACAAAAGACGAGCAGCTCCAGCCCTGACAGTCAGGTAACATTGGGGTCATCCCAGAGCAGCTTCCCAGCAACTGAGGACAGCAGCTGCTCCAGCAGTCGGAGTGCTGACTGCAGGTGAAACCGCTCCCACCAGCAGTGTCAGACCCCAAATTCATCCAGCAGATCCTGAAGTCACCGTGACAGGAGCCGTGTTAGAGCACCCAGTGCTGGGAGCTCCACTCACCGGTGGGATGGTGAGACAGGGACCCACCGCTGACACGTCCCATGTCAGACAGGGAGGAGGAGCCCTCCAAAGGGAGGGAGCCAGGTGAGAGAAAAGTGCCCCTCCCTCAGCCTGGCAGAGGGGCTGTCGGGGTGGGCAGCGTGGGGCCAGGAGCAGTGGCACGGGGAGGCAGGAGCTGTCCAGGCATCCCGGGGTTGGGACCCTCCTTTCCTCAGCAAGTGGGGCCCAGCTGGGGCAGGGGACACCTGCTGGGACACCCGTGCCCACAATGTCCCCTCCTCCCCAAGGCCTCCAGCCCTGCCCTTCAGCCAGCCAGGCAGGGACAGAGCAGCTCTTGGGGTCGATCCCGCAGGGAAGCTGCCCCAGCCCTGCAGAGGTGCCATTGTCTCTCTCCCCTCCAGCATGCCTGCTGTGTCAACAATCAGAGGCTGACCCGGACCTCTGTGGAGAAAAAATCCAGATAAATGGGCTCTGTGCCCACAAGTTATGCCTGGTGAGTTGCTTCATGTTTTGACAGGCAGTCCCTGCCACTCTCTCCTCATCAGTACGTGTCTTTTTTTCTACAGTTTTTTGCCAGCCACCTTCCTCTGCACAATGATGATCAAGTAGGATTCCAGGGCTTTCTCCCAAGGGTTATCCTAGATGTAGTCTCCTGGGAAGCACAGAAGGTGAGAGCCTGACAAGAGCAGGGAGATTTGTGCCAGGCGAGGTTTGCTGCAGCTTAACCCAGACCCCAAGCAAGAAAGCCCAGCCCTTCCAACCAGCTCTGGGATAAGGAGGAGGCCCTGAGGCTGCAGCTGATGGGGCTGCTCTGCTCTTTCCAGAGCTGCTGCATCTGTGCCCAGAGCAGGGTCACCATCTCCTGCTGGGATGGCACAGCAGGAAGAGCAGGGACACCCTGCACCTGCCCAATGCCAGGGCATAGGGAGTTCATCAGTTTTCCTTTTCCCATCAGAACACCATGAGGGGAGGGCTGTAATGCATTTGCCCAGCTAGGAGACAGACACAGGCATTGCGATGCCAGGGAGTGCCTTTTTCCAGGAGGCAGGCAGGAGGCAGAGGAGGGGTAAGTTGCCAAAGCTGCACCCCAGGGCTCTGCAGGGCTTGAAGCAGAAGGACCCAGGAGAAGAGCTCAGCACCTCCATGAACCCGTTTGCTTCCCCAGGCCCTGGAACTGCTCCTGTGCTCCTCCTGTGCTGCCAAGGACACCCCAGGACAGTGCTCTGGCCTGAGGGACATCATAACCAGCTGGGAATGTGATGGCTGTGCAACCCCAGCTGTTATCAACAGAAGTTGCCGTGACAGGAGCCGTGTGGCAGCCCCAAGTGCTGGGGGATGCACCCCCAGCCAGGAAGCATGAAGAACATCACAGACGTGAAACTGGTTCTGTCAGCAACTTATCAAATCACTTCAATAAATGTATAGGACTGCTTTTTAAAATACTTTTGTGTATTTGCAAAATTATGCAAATGGCACTTCCGATATTGCAGCGTTTAGTAGATTGTTTCATCCTAATGCTTCACCTGACACATTGGAGGCTATTGCAAAGCCCAGGGCTTAGTAGTATCTTTGTGCAGGTTTCCCTTTCATCCCCCTTGGCTTTTGGCACAGCTTTCCTTTCCTTCCTATTCTATGGTTTCCCCTTGGTGTTGCAAGGGAGACGTTTGGAATGTTTTGCAATGCAGCGGTGCCACCGCCTTGATGCACTGAAGGCAGGGAAGCAGTGGCGGGGTGTTGGCAGCGCCGTCCTGTCCCTGCTGCCGGCGGCCCGGGGGCAGGAGCGCCCCGGCGGTGCCATGGCGGGGTTCCCCTCAGGTGTGGGCAGCCGCAGCCCGGCTGTGCGGGGCGGCCCCGGCGGTGCCAGGGCGGGGTTCCCCTCAGGGCGGCCCCGGCGGTGCCAGGGCGGGGTTCCCCTCAGGGTGGTCCCCGCTGCCCGCGCTCGGCGGTGTTGCCGGGTTCCGGGCAGGATGAGGTGGGACCGGGGCGGGAATAGTGAATGCGGTCTTTTATATCGCCCCCTTCGTTCTTCCCTTGTGGAGTATTTTTCTCTTTCGCCAGGGCTGTCTTGATTGAGCTTTGATTTTTTCTGTCTCACGCTCTGTGTTCATGGCAGCCGGGCCTACACGGCTTCACCCTGCTCACTGCATTTTGTGGGTAAGGCAGCGCGTCTGCCGTTCAAACAAACTGTGCAGTTATGAGGTCTGCATGCACACAGGATAAAGAACTAAGTTGTTTACTCTGACAGCTGTGTTTTTCTGCACCTCAGTTGGCATATATCAGCTGTCTGATATATGACACTGCACAGATAGACCCTGAGGATCCCTTCGCTGCCAGCCCTGCCGTGTGTCCTGGTTCTGCCACACTGTCACTAAGTTGTATGTTAACACTGGCACTATGTTGTGTGTCACACTGTGCTGTGTGTCACGCTGTCACTGTGTTGTGTGTCACACTCTCACTGTGTTGTGTGTCCCACTGTGTGTTTCATACTGGCACTGTGCTGTGTGTCACACTGTCACTCTGTTGTGTGTCACACTGTCACTGTGTTGTGTGTCCCACTGTCACTAAGTTGTATGTTAACACTGTCACTCTGTTGTGTGTCCCACTGTCATTGTGCTGTGTGTCCCACTGTCACTAAGTTGTATGTTAACACTGGCACTGTGCTGTGTGTCACACTGTCACTGTGCTGTGTGTTCCATTGTCACTAAGTTGTATGCTAACACTGGCACTGTGTTGTGTGTCCCACTGTCATTGTGCTGTGTTTCACACTGGCACTGTGCTGTGTGTTACACTGACACTGTGCAGTGTGTGCCTCCAGACCTTGGAGTGTAAGGGGAGGGGAGGCAGGTGTGAAATACAGTGAAAAAAGAAGGATGGAAATAAGAGAGACCAGTTGCTTCCAGATGCAGAACTCAGCTCTCTGTTATGTAAGACTGTTTTCTTCTCCACCTCCACCCAATGTCACTCTACCATGTGCACACTCTCCTTCTCTTCCCCAGACAGCTGGATGCATGAAGAACCTTTGAAAAAAAAGGATTAGAGCAGGACAGCATTTTAGGAACATCTGTGGAAGCCATCGCCAGCTATCTCTTTGCTGAAGACAGGTGCTGTTTTTAACCAGCATTTCATTACAGCAGGTCTGTTGACATCCATTTTGTATAATCCAAAAAAAGCTTGTTCAGCTTGGGAGTGAGGACATCCTCCCTAAAGGTCTGGGGAGCCTGAGGCTATGTCTTTGCTATGTTCAGAAGGCGTATCTCCAGTTAGCTTTAATCCAGCTGGACTGAGTACAAGAGTACCCAAATAGAAACTCAGAGTTTGTTGTGGGTTCACCAACTCAACAAGTGTCCGGGCTTCCCAAGAGGCTTCTAAAACTTGAAACAGTCAAATCTGGCCCTAGTCTGGCTGCTACAGTCATTTTACTGTGCCTTAGCACAGGAACATAACTTTTTAATGTGACTGATGAGTGAGAACACCATTCAAATCATTAGGACACTAATTCTTGAGGGTTTGGCCATGTTACTGGGTTACTGAAATTTTTGTGTATTCAGCATAGTAGCTGAATGTAGTTAGTGAATGAACAGCACATAGTTGTGTTTCCTTGAAAATAGAAAGGTAAAATGCTTTAGCTGTGGGTTAATAGAGCACAGCTCTTAAGTAGCTGTGCTTTCATGGTAGTGATGCCCTGTGTCCAAACTCTAGATATGTATGTTACCTTTGAAAAGATAAAGATATCCTGCTGCTTCTGGTAATGGTATTACATTTGGAAGAACAGATGCTGGTCAGAAGAGATGGTAGTGAGCATGTTGTTACTCTGTGTCCAATGCAAGGTAACATGGTAAATCTTAACCACAAAAGTGGTTTAAGGTAATTCATTTTATGTGGCACCAACAGTTTCCATAATTCAGCTGGGAAGTGGTTATTCTGTATAACTTGCAAACTTGTTTTCATCCGAGGTAGGTGTGTGTTGAAACACTTGAGTGGAGCAGTGCCTTAAAAAAAAATATAAACCACACACATACTTCTTGTGATGGTGGTGAAGAGCCTACTGTCTGAAAAAACTGTCAGTGCTACAGATTGCACTAGGAAAGAAGGCTGCAGTTTGCCGCGACCCGCTCAGGGAAAGGGAATGGGGTCGGGCACTGCAAGGAAGGGTCCTTCCCACGGTGGAGGTTGGTGAAGCAATGCCGCACTTTATTTGAGGGGTAACAACTTATATAGGGTAGGATGGTGGGTGGAACTTGGGCTAGGGAGGAGCAAGAGACTGACAACCTGGGGAACACGGTGATTGGGCAGCTGGGTACAGAGGGGAGGGGCTTGGGTATCACCGGGGGAATAGGCCAATGGTAGCTGCCTCTGCACTGCACCAAGGATCAGCCAATGGCAGGCAGAGGAGCGGGAAAACAGGGTTTAGGCGGGAAAACTGAGGGAAGAAGAAGGGGACAACATGGAGGACAAATTTAAAAAACAACAACTGGGGGTACATATAACACTAGAACAGCATAACAATGGACCGGGGATAACAGGGGTACAACTGTCATAATTCAGAAGGTGTCACATTCAGTATTATAAGTCAAGTCCGGTGTGTAAATGTCCTTTCAAGGGTTATAAATCCTCCTCCATGCTTCATATCTTTCCCAGTCGGTCTCATTGCCCCCAACAGCAGTTGTCTTACAGACATTATGTTTTCACATTTTACTTAAGTTATTGCTGAGCAAAAATGAAGCATCATTATTGTTTAATTTCCTAACGCATTCATATATTTGTATTTGAAATAAGGTATCACTGGCCTCTCCAGTTCCACGTTTAAAACTGGATTCTGTCTTCAGAAGTGCACGAATTCCTTAGGTCATCAGAGAGTTTGCTGCAATCTCCTGTCTGTGCTGCCAAGGCCACTGAAGTTAGCAGGGAAGCAATTGAGTGGTGTGCCAGCATTCCTGCCTCTGACTGTCTGCTGGGTGTGGTAAGAAAGGGGAAGGGTTAGCAGTAGTTGCCTCAGTCATTTGCTCTTTGTGATTGTCACTATGTTCTCATTTGGGTTTCTTTTTTTTTTCCTTGGTGGGCTTCAAACCACGCTTCATGTACAAACACAACTTCCAAGGAAACAAAATTCTGTTGGATCGGTTGCATTAGGCATAACTACAACACTCAGTTTACTGGTAACATGTTTGTACATGCAATTATTTATTTTATACATCCAATGTGTATTGTCACAACCCCCCAAAAATGCATATCTTCAAACTGCCTCCTCTGATGAAGGGCCTGTGACTTCTCAGCCAATTACTTTTCATAATTGCAGAAGAAATTTCCCATTCACCACAAATTAATCAGGTTTTAGCAGTGGCTGTTTAAGGCCCACTTTCTGCTGAACACTTTCACATTAATACTGGTTTTGAAGTTGACACCTAAAGTTGTAACAATTGTTTTACTGACGGACCTGAACTAATGAGACATCCTTATTGACTTAGTCTTTTTAATTATACATAAGGGATTTTCTCAGTAGCTTGGCCTGTTACTTGGGATCATTCACTTTAATATCACTTTTTATGATCAGAGGGTATTACTGAATTGCATGGGGCCTCTCAGGGCTTGCTCCAGCATATCAGTTCTCAGGACATTACAGTTGTTAATTTTATTATTTTATTCTGGGGTTTGCTCCAAATTCAACATTGCTTTGCATTAGAATAGGGGCTGAAGAGGTGGGATGTTAGCTTTTCCATTTCATATCTTAAAGCAGCTCATATTTTTGCAATCACTTCTCCCTGGGCTAGGGCACACCCTGGATTTCCAATGAAAAGAGTTACTGCTGGGACAGGTGAGACTTTTACACCCTCAGGTACACTTTTGTCAGTGCTGATTTTAATATGCAGGTCACAAAGGGAAAACAATTTTTTCCTTATTTAAAAAACCAAAACAAACCTCTGTAATGGTATTCTAGTCATAAACCCAAGGCTAGGTTTGTTTTTTTAGGAGGGGGGTTTAATTTACTTTCTGCTTTCATTTTAGTACCTTTTGAAATTGCCTCACCTTTGTTTCCCAGCTTTCCTTCTCACAATGACCACGCAGTTTAAAAGGATTTTTATCGGACAATACCCCAGCAGGAATTTGAACCATGTTCTGTTGCTTTGGAAACGAGAACTATTATAACAGAAGTTTGCTAGGCTTAGCATGAAATGTCGGTAGACTACAATTTTCTACCTGTACACAGGGAGTTTTAGGTTCTCAAGCAAGCTTGTTACTGTTCTTCTAAGCTTGAGGCGGGGATGGCCATTTGGGATCCTATTTTGGGACAGTTTTCCATGCTGTGAGTTGGCCTGTTGTAACAGGGCTTACTACGTGTGGTAGGAGCAGGCAGAGTTTGTGTAGCAACAGCTCCCCGGCCAATCGCAGGGAGGTTTGGTGCAGTTGGAAGCGTTTGTGGCACTTCCTCTGCTTTTATTTTTGATATGGTCTTTCCTCACCCCCCTCCTCCCCTGCAGACATAAGGTGATGTCCTGAAGCTTTCATTTGTGCAGCAGAACTTGGTTAAATCAAACATGTTCAGTTCAGTGGTTCAGTTGTGACCTATATCTGCCAGGAAAAGGTTCTGTGTTTTGTTTGCCTTTCTGCAAGCGACTCTGCAGCACCAGCTCTACAGTGCAGTGGAGTAAACTGTCTGAATTTCTGTGTACACAGTTTTCAAGAGGACTTAGGAGACGCTGAACAAATTTTGCTAACATTTACTGCAGTTTGTCAACATCCATTTTGATGAACAGCGCTGGAGGGAGACTGGAGAGCTGCTGTGTGGATCACAGAGTCACTCGTGCTGTGACTGTGGAATCACAAGTGCTGGTATTTGTGAGGATTCTGGGGTTGGACAGATCATACTGCCAAGTAGCCTGGCACTGAAAGGAACAGGGAGAGGTTAAGAATTAATACAAGTCAGAAAAGCTGAGAAACTCAACTCTGGTCCCATCCTCCAGGTATCTGAAACAGCTGGAAGCACTGGGTAATAGAATTACAGAAGAAAGGGATCTCTGAATCTCCTGTCTATTACTCTATGTTTTGGAACAGAGGAAAAGCCATCTTTTGTTTAAATTCAATTCTCATTTGCTAGGTAAGTTGTTAATTGTTCACTCCTCCTCCCATCTCCAGCCCAATTATCAGGCTTGTATGACAATCTGGTGGCAGGCAGTGTCTGCTTTGCTAACAGAGCCCCACCAACTGTACCAGCAGTTGAGCTGCAGGGAAGACACACATGGTATCTCTATCCAGGCAGGTTCCCAAACACAGAGGCCCTTTGTGCTGCTGGGTAACTTGACCTGCTGTTCTTAAAAAGTCTCTGTATTTAGCTTTATGGCATTTCATATCCTACAGTCTTGTTTGCATTTGTGTTTCAAATGCTGTCTTACCCAGAGCCCTGTTGCTCATCTGCCAGGCTTGGAGGCAGGTGAGGACACTGAACTGTGGTCACACAACACAACATGGTACCTTTGGGGAACGAGCAGTCCTCTTTCCAAAGAATAACCTCACTGAGAGATTGTGTGTGGTGCTTCCAGTGCTTATCTGAAGAAAAGTGAAACCTTTACTTTGTTTACACAGAATCACATATTAAATCACATTTTAATGGTCAGTAATAAATTTGTCCCTTGGTAACTTTTTTTTGCTTAAGAGAGTAGAGTACCAGTTGAAAGTTAGTCCTTAGCTCTTTTGATTTTGTAAAAACAAATATGCAAATGTTGAACTTATCTTTCACTTTCAGGCATAGAATATTTGTGGGGGTTTTATCCACCTGAATGTCCATGCACACCCTTTTTTGTAGGGCTGTGGTATTTGTGTTGCAGTTCTAGTAAGGCCAACGAGGAAATGGGCTGAATGCTGAGCACTCATTGAACAGCACTTTTAAAGGGTGCTCTGGTTTGCCTCCTGTGGAAGGGCACAGTATAATCCATTTTAAAGGAAGTCATCAAGTGGGGACCTGCAGCCCCATGTGACCTATGCAAGCTGCACAGGTGTTGCCAGTGTATTTTGGTTCTGAAAAAATCTCCGGAGCAGTTAATTAGGGGTGAGATAAGAAAGGGTTTATTTGCCAAGGCAATAGGTGATACAGACGCGCGCGCCGGCCGTGCCCGAGAGGTTACATTTTATAGCATTATCCATCCAATCCCAGATGTGTCCACCCTTTGGCCCTTCCTCTGGACCGCCCCGGACCCTCCCCTGAGAATTGGGTCTGGGGTCTTTTTGGGACCACCTACTTCATCATCTTCAGCTTCATCAGAGTACAAAGGGTATATTGTTACCTAGTTTTTGACCGTACTCTGTGGTTTAGGCCCTGATACGCTGTTCTCCAAACAGTCTAGGCCTTTACCTTGACAAAAGACTAAACACTGCTACTGGATTCAGGGGTAGGTTGATATAGAAGGCATAGAATGGGGTAAGAGGGTTAGGGAATGTGTAAACAAGGGAAAGAAACAAGGGACAGAGGGGTTTCTGCTTTTAAAACCTTCCTATAAAATTTACAAGTCTTAAATAAAAAAAAACATTAGGGGCTTAAGGCATCAGCCTCATGGAACCAAAGTAACCCTGGGAGACTGTGGAAACTCATGGAATCAAGGAGCCATTGTGGTGCTCCAGGGCCTCATGAAATCAAAGGAATCCTGGGACACTGTGGAACCTCATGGAACCAAGGATTCATTGTGACATGAAAGGCCTCATGGAACCAAGGGAACCCTGAGACATTTTGGGCCCTCATAGAATCAAGAGACCATTGTGACACTGAGGAACCTCAGGGACTCAAAAGCCACTGTGACACTGCAGGGCCTCATGGAACCAAAGGAACCCTGAGACTTTTCAGAACCTCATGGAATCAAGGGGCCATTGTGACACTGCAGGGCTCATGGAACCAAAGGATTCCTGGGACACTGTGGAAGCTCATGGAACCAAGGGGCCACTGTGATATGTGGGGCCTCCTAGAACCAAAGGAGTCCTGAGACACTTTGCAAACCCATGGAGTCAAGGGTCCATTATCACACTGCAGAGCCTTACGAAGCCAAATGGACCCTGTGACTCTGTGGAACCTCATGGAATCCAGTGGCCATTCCCACCCTGTAAAACCTCATGGATACTGTCAGGTTCCCATTATGAAAAGACACCTCTGCCCAAATTCAGCTGCAAAGGAGACCATGGGCCAAAGTCAGCAGTCCAGGTTTGATTTAACAGTAAATAGGAGGGAGAGAGAAAGAAAGAAATAGAAAGAGAGAGAGAGAAGGGGGTGGTGGGAAACCAGAGAGAGAGGCAGAGCTGAAGTAAATGTATCACTCCATGGAGATCCCTGAGGCTCCCGCCGGTCCTTCTTCACCCTGCTCTGCTCGGTGGAGGGTCTCCAAGTTGTGCTTCTGGGCTATCACTTTTATACAGCCCAAGCCCTGGGTATTCAGGGGGGTAGATGCTGTTCCCACAGCTTGGGCTGGCACGTGGACAAGGACTTGCTTCCTTTCCCACAGCTTGCCATGGTGGGAGTTTTGCCCGGTGTGCTTCCAGTCTGCAGGTGGGAATCTTTGTCTGGATGGGTTCCCCAGACCTGCCTTACCAGCCCTGGCTTCCTGTTGGGGCTGTCTGCTCTTTCCCACAGTCTGCACAGTGCAATTCTGTCCTGGGGGCTACTACTCAGGGGTCAGGAGTGTGAAGATTGAGGACAGTAGAGGAGTAGCCTGAGAGGTCTGGAAGGGGGGTGTCAGAGCTGGTGGAGCTTTTCTTCCTGTCAGAAAACAGCCTAAGAAAGAACTAGTGCCACCAAGGGCAGCTGGGGGGGCCTAGACTGGTGACAAGAAGTCAGAAATTTCCCTCTGAGGTCAGTGTTGTGGTGCAATATGTCACAAAGAAGGAGTCTGGATGAGCCCAAGGCTTTGTGTGTGCAGGAAGAGCCAGGGAGGACGCAGAGATGTCAGTGCAGGAAGGTGCCAGCCAGGTGGGGCAGCCGGGGGGATGAGGACAGCCTGCAGGGAAAGGGGCAGGGCATGGACACCGTAGGACAGCCTGGGCTGGAGAGGAGACAGGGAGGGGGAGAAGCTGAAAGGCCCTGACACAGCCACCTTCTGCAGGCCTTTGGCCAGGGCTGCTGTCTGTGCCCCTGATGCCAGGAGGAGGGGAGTGGCCCTTGCAGCCCTGGGGCCTCATGGCCTCCTTGTCCCTGCTCAGCAGCCTGGCAGGTGCCACCCCATGGTCCTGCCCTTGGCATTGCACATCCCACATCCCAGTGCCCCAGGAAGAGCCCTGAGGAATGAGGCAGGGACAAGATCTGCCTTCCCAGGGGCTGGGGGTCAGGCCTTGGTCCTTTGGATTAAGAAAACAAGTCAAGGTTTATTCAGCATCAGAGCCACCTTTCCCTTGCTTGTCCATCCTTGTCATCACTGTCTGCAGTTTTCTGCTCTAACTGGAATCTGGGGACACTTTCTCAGTTGTGTCCCTCAGTGAGACTCATTAGCACTAAAGGAAACTTTAGTGTTTCAATCTCACTTTGACTTCTTGAGAAGTTGTTTGAACTTCCTCTCAGGGACTGAGTCTCATGTAAACAACACCAAACCCCCTGAGGGTCCTGAAATGCCTGGGGCTGTTGCTGTGCTGCTGAGCTGGGCCGGGCTCCTGGCACACAGGGAGCTCCTGGCAAGCAAGAAGAGCTTCAAAGAGACAGCTCTGCTGGTGAGCAGCTCCTCTGCACAGCCCAGCAGGGCTGAGGGCACTGCCTGCAGCACCCAGGGCACAGGAGAGAAGGCAGAGAGATGAGAGGCAGCCTGGGTTCAGAGGTGACTGAGCTCTCACTACTGGAGAAACCTTCCCAGGATTTGAAGGAAGAATTCTCTGGCTGTAGGAAAGTTCAACTTGCCTTCCTGGAGGCATCTCCTAAAGCTGGCACATCCCACAGCTTCCAGGATCTTTCAGCAGCACTCTCCCAGTTGCTGCAGTGCAGGGGAAGTGGCCATATGGCAGAGCAGGGCAGGAGCTGCAGGCAGCAAGGGCAGACAGGAGAAGGGAGCAGGAGGTTCAAGGGATCCTGGGCTGGGAGGACAGGGCAGAGCTGCTCAGGGCAGGAACCTTGCCAGCCCTTTGCCACGCTCAGGCTGTGGCTGCAGTGCAGTGCAGGTGAGTTGCTGCAAGTGCCTCTCCCAGCTGCCAAATGGCAGCAGTGGCAGGAGCTGTCAGGATGGCTCTGCTGGATTTGCTGGGGTGCAGCAGGAGAAGCTGCTGCAGAGCAGGACTTGCTGCTGCCCCCTCAGAGGCCCAGGGCCAGAAGGTTCCCTGTGGCAGGGCTGGCTGTGGGGTGGGAAGGTGGGGGTGCAGCCAGGGGTGCCCAGGGCTGTGGTGCAGAGCAGGGTCCTGCCCCCAGGGCTCTGTGTGCTGGGGCAGGGACTCTGCTGCCTGCCAGGGTCAGCTCTCAGCCCAGCCAAGGAGCTGCCACGGCCCTGCAGGGAGAAGGGGTGGGTGGAAGGAGTGACCCCTCAGGGCAGGGCAGGGCTGGGCAGGGCCCTTCAGCTGCAGGCTCAGGGCTCCTCACAGCTTCAGCTCCACCTCCTGCCATTTCCAGGGGCCCTTCTCAGGAAGCACATCCCCCCAGAACACCTCCCCCTTCCCAGCCACCTCAGGCTGTCTGGGATCTGCTCTGCAGCCCCTGCCCAGGCAGAGCTGCCCCTGGGCACTGGGCTGGGGATGGCTCTGGCAGCACTGGCAGGGAGCTGAGCTGGGCACAGGCAGGGGCTGCTGGCAGGAACAGCTCCTCACCCAGAGACAGGCAGGCAGGGAGAGGCAGCTGCTGCCACAAGGGCTGGGCAGGGGGATGGGGGCCCCTCCCTGCTGTCCCTGTGGCACAGACCCCTTCCCTGAGCAGCTCCTGCCTGGGCTCCTTTCCCAGCCTAAGCAGAGCCTGTGCCCTCAGGCCCACGGGGGCTGGGCTGTGCATTGCCCTGCAGCAGCCAGAGCCCAGGCAAGGACAAGGCCCTGATTTCCAGCTGTCTCTCTGTGTCCCTCCTCCCTTGGCAGCAGCACTGTGGCATTTCACTGCCATCCCCTGCTGCCTGGGCTCTCCTTGTTCTCACCAGTGGGTTTTCTGAGCCAGTGTGGGATTTGGGGGGGGGCAGATTCCTGTCCAGACACAACCCCTTTGGGTGCTGCTGTGGGGATGTGTCTGTGGGAGCCAAGTGCCCAAGTGCCCTCCAGGCACCTTCAGGGTCTTCAGCTGTTTGCCTGGGTGTCCTGCAGGGCTGCAGGTGCCCTCCAGAAGGGCACAGCTCTGCCATAGGATCTCTGTGCTGCACAGGATCCCCATGGAGAAAACTCCTCAGTGCTAAATCCATGGAAATGCCCTGGGCAGCTGTATCTGGGAGCTGCCCCCTTCAGCCAGCAAACCCCAGAGCTCAGGGAGAGGGATGCAGAGAGATCTTCCTGAAAAGAGGCCCTGAATGTTGAATTGCTATGAGACATGCAAGATGTTTTGCTGATTGAGTCTGGCCTAATTTAGTTCTGCCTTTTTTACCTCAACAGAAAACAATAACCAGAGGCAGCAAATGTCCAACAGCAGCTCCATGTCCCAGTTCCTCCTCCTGGCATTGGCAGACAGGCGGGAGCTGCAGCTCCTGCACTTCTGGCTCTTCCTGGCCATCTCCCTGGCTGCCCTCCTGGCCAACGGCCTCATCCTCAGCGCCGTAGCCTGTGACCACCACCTGCACACCCCCATGTACTTCTTCCTGCTCAACCTCTCCCTCACAGACCTGGGCTGCATCTGCACCACTGTCCCCAAAGCCATGCACAATTCCCTCTGGGACACCACAACCATCTCCTACATGGGTTGTGCTGCACAGCTCTTTTTCTTTGCCTTCTTCATCTCAACAGAGTTTTCCCTCCTCACCATCATGTGCTACGACCGCTACGTTGCCATCTGCAAACCCCTGCACTACGGGACCCTCCTGGGCAGCAGAGCTTGTGCCCACATGGCAGCAGCTGCCTGGGCCACTGGGTTTCTCACTACTCTGCTGCACACAGCCAATACATTTTCCCTGCCCCTGTGCCAGGGCAATGCCCTGGGCCAGTTCTTCTGTGAAATCCCACACATCCTCAAGCTCTCCTGCTCACACTCAGGCTACCTCAGGGAACTTGGGCTTATTGTGTTTAGTGCCTGTCTAATATTTGGTGGTTTCGTTTTCTTTGTTTTCTCCTATGTGCAGATCTTCAGGGCTGTGCTGAGGATCCCCTCTCAGCAGGGACGGCACAAAGCCTTTTCCACGTGCCTCCCTCACCTGGCTGTGGTCTCCCTGTTTATCAGCACCTTATTCTTTGCCCACCTGAAGCCCCCCTCCATCTCCTCCCCGTCCCTGGATCTTATTGTATCACTCATGTACTCAGTGGTGTCTCCAACACTGAACCCCCTCATCTACAGCCTCAGGAATCAGGAGCTCAAGGATGCCCTGACGAAAACTGATAACTGGGTGTTTTTCAGAAGCAATAAACTCTCCTTCTTCTGCATGTTATGTACCTCATTAAAGGCCAATCCTTTTATGTACTTCATTAAAGGCCCACCATATCTTCTTTGTTTTTTACTCCTGGTAGGGCTGTTATTTTTGTGAGAATTTGTTCACACCAAAAAATCTTTATATATATAAAGATATATATATCTATTTATATAGATATAAACACCATTTTCAATTCAGTGTTTGCCTTTCTAGCCTTACCCACAGGCTGTACAAATTGGGAATTTTACTCACTGTGTGCTTCTCCTGCCCGGCCTCCTCTCCCTTCCCTTCCACACTGTCCTGCAGAGCCCTGTGTTGTTGGAGGCCTCAGTGCTCTGGCAGTCGGTGCCAGTCCTGCTACAGGACTGTCCAGGGACTGCAGGCAGGGACAGCCACGGGCACTGCTGGCACAGAGCTGACCTCTGCAGCAGCACTGCCATCCTGCAGGGGCATCTCCTCAGGCCAGGGCCTCAAAGCTTCCATCTGCTTTCCACTTTGCTCTCCAGGATGTGCCCAACACAACGCCCTGCAGAGGAAAACAGCAGTGACCAGCACAAGGGTGGGAGTGCTCAGGGTGGGGGCACCCAGCAGTGCCCTGGCACAGCCAGCGCCGCTCCCAGCACTGGCCTCTCACCCCAGGCCATTGGGCTTGTTCTTCCCTCCAAGGAGGGACATCAAATGACCAGCTCAGGAGTCCATGTTTGCACTGCATGGACAAGACATGCCCATGTGTCACGGCTTGGGGCTGGGGGGGTGGAAGGCTTAGACAAAGTTGATGGCAGAAGCCGTCTCGTTGAGCTACGAGGTGCAGAAAGGACCCCCTTGCTTTCTAAATTCCTTCTCAGAAAGGAGCCTGGGGGTGACTGGATCCAATCTCAGGCTCAGATTTTGGTTTAGATTGAAGGAATTATAGAGGTGTGATTCAATCATTTTGTCTTGCAGGTTTTAGTGATCGCAAATTAGAAATATTTCTATAAAATGAACTATTTATTATGTTGAACAGAAAATTGATCAGACAAGTGAACAGATGAAAGACCTTAAAGAGAATTATTTACTGCACAGTATAAAAACCAAAAACTCCTAGCAGTATAGTGTAAGATAGGACAGTGCAGTCTATCAAAGTCATTCTATTAAAGCAATTGAATCAAAGCCGGCAAAAAGAAACAATCCTGAAGCAGACATTGAAGTAACTCATCACACAACGACATAGGGTAATTCTTTTTCTTCCACCTAACCCCTCGGGACTGATCATGAAGAGCTGTCCCTGCTTCATGGCAGAAGTTCCACACACTCCAAGGAAGTCTGTGGAAGAATCTGACACATGACAGTTGGACAGGGCTTTTAGAGTTATCAAGGGTTTGACTGCCAGACATATTTGCAGGCCAGGGAGCAGCTTCTCTGTCAAATCCTGCTTCAGAAAGCAGGATGTGTGTCTGAAGTTTCATGAAGCATTTTGGGTTTAGCATAATGCAACACTAAAAACAGCTTTTTGACACCAGCAGTAACTGACTACAGAGAGCTTGCACTGTTTGCATTCTCTGACCATTGTTTAGATATTATCAGAGCAGAGCATCCTGCCAGAAATGACCCTTTGATTCCATGAGGTTGCAAAAACTCTCAGGGTTCCCTTGGTTCCATGAGGCCTATCAGTGTTATAATGGACCATTGATTCCTTGAGGTTCCACCGTGTCTCCTGAATCCTTTGGTTCCTCAAGGCCCTGCAGTGTCACAATGGCTCCTTGATTCCAGGATGTTCCAAAACATCCCAGGGTTCCCTTGGCTCCAAGAGGCTCCCCAGTGTCCCAGCGGCCCCTGGATTCCAGCAGGCCCTGCAGTGTCCCAATGGCCACTGGGTTCCAGGAGCCACAGCGGCTGCCGCCGGCGTCTGTGCCCGGAGCCGCCGCTCCCACGGGGCTGCCGCACTCACCGCCGGGGTTGCCGCTCGCGCAGCCGCCGCTCTGCCCCGGCTGCACCGGGACCCGGCACCGCCTCGGGCCTGCGCTGCCGCCTCAGCGGCCACAGGGACACAGCCATGGGGGACCTTTGCTCTGACACTGATGGGGCCTGGCTTTGTTCTGCTTGGGGCTGGGCTTTGGGAAAACTGCTGTTCATGTTCATGCTCCACTGGAACAGCTCCTGAATTCCAAAGGTTTCCTAATCCAGGGGAGGGGTTTCTATGGCATCGGAGGTGCCGCCCCTCGGGACACATTGTCAATAAACCATCCAGCTGACTGGGATGGGTGTAAGAGCTGGGGAACACAGGATAATCAGTCATCCCCTGAAAACCTTGGAACATTCCCTGACTGAGTCAGAACCCAAATGGAACAGTTTGGATACAATTCCCAAATATTTTGGTAACTCCAGTCATTCCTGACACCAGGATGGAAATTCAGCAGATAACTAAAGTCAGTCCCCTTGGGAGCCCACAACCAGCGGTGGGGCTGAGGGAGGCCCTGGCAGCTCCCCAGCACCTCCCTCTCAGTGAGACACCTCTGGCAGCCTCTCCCAGCTCGGGAACCCTCCAGTTTGCAACACTCCAAAGACCCTCCCTGATGCCCAGGACAATTCTGATCCCCCTCCACAAACACTCCTCCAGCTGTGACCCTTGTCTGTTGGGAAACACAAAGGGATTTGTGGCAGTGTTTCCCTGACAACCAGGAGAATTTGGGAGAGGGACCTTTCCACACCCAGCTCTTGATGTGTGCACACATCTCTGCCTGGGTGTGGGTGTGAATTGACTGTGGTGAGAATGTTGTTATTGTGAATCTGTAATTCAGTCACTGTTAAAATTGTGGCAAATGCTATTGAATCACTTGAAAACTGCTCACTTGGTCAATGATTAAGTGCTTCAAAACTCTTTTGCCCCCTTATCTTTGTGTCTAAATCCTTTTCACCCTGACCTTCTTGCATCCCAAGGCTCTGTGTAAATCATTCCCTTTCATAAAAATATATATATTTTTCATGACTTCCACTTTAAAATCTTCCTCTTTAGCTAAACTACAAAACAACTCCAATTTGTTGTTGATGTCTTAAAGACATGAAGACAATTAAAGGAAGAGAAAGAAATTGTTTTTCGGTGTTTTAATGGGTCCCACAGTGTGTTTGGAGTTGCATCAGCTGTCAGTCCAAGATGGGCCATGTCAGAACTGGTGAGGCTGGGGGGTGAGGGGCAAGGTTGATCATCCAGGGTCAGTGTGGATCTCCTGAGGAGACACTCAGCATCAAGATCACTTGAACAACTCTATCACCTCTTCTCTGAACTAAAAAATATCCATCCTTGAATTAAAAAAAAAAAAGTACAAACTTTGAAGACTTGTTTTGAAATTGCCTTGAAGACAATTAAAGGAAGACAAAGAGATCTTGAGGGATTTCTGCATTTTAATGAGCCCCACAGTGTGTTTGCAGCCCAGCCCATGATCCTGAGGTACTGAGAGAAGATTGAAGCAGCTGCTGAAGAAGTCAGAAGCCAAAGTGCAAGTGCCTTGAAGCATTGCTGGGCCCCACTGAGGGCAGGCACTGCCAAAGCCTCCCCAGGGACTCCTTGGAGCAGCTCCTTGGAGGCCAGGAGTGCAGGCAGACAAAGGCTCTGGGCAGGCCCCTGCAATGCTGAGCAAAGCCTGCCTTGGTTTTGTGGAGCACAAAGGCCAAGGCCTGAGCCCCAGGCCCTGGCCCAGCAGATCCTGTCCCTCCCGGCTGGCTCAGGGCTGTTTGGGGGGCACTGGGATGGGAGGGGAGGAACAACAAAGGCCCAAAACTGGGCAACCCCTGCCAGGCTCCTGAGGGAGGGGCGAGGCAGAACCCAAGTGCAGAAGCTGCCAGGAAAGTTGCTTGTGGTGTCCTGAGTGGCAGAGGCAGCTGCCAGAGGCAAGGGGACAAAGGCCTGGGTGCCTTTGGGCCTTGCAGCCCTGCCAGAGCCCTTGGCCATCTCTCCTGCAGGCTGTCCTGCCCTGGCCCTGCTGCTGCTCTGGCCTTGCAGGCTGCACACACCCCTCCTGCTTTCCCACCCCCTCCCAGCAGCATTTCTAGACCCTCCCTGATGTCTCTGCACCAGCTCTGGCTGTTGCCATGTGCACTTGGCCTTCTGAACTTGGATCCTGAGCCCCTGTGCCACAGGACATCCCTCCCAGAGCCCAGGCCCTTCTCCTGGGGGTCACTGCAGAGCTGAGCAGATCCAGGTCACCTCCCATTCCTCTGCCAACCCCCTGGGCCTGCTCTGGGCCCTCCAGGTCCTTGCCCTGCTCCCAAGGGCTGTGGGGGTGCTGAATGGTCAGGGCTTGGGGTTTAGAGCTCAGGGTGGGGATTAGGGAGAACTTTGGGAGGTTTGTTGTTCTACTGGCAGTGTCTGGTTCATGACAAGGGGAAGAGCTTTTTGGTCTGGATTAGGATTAAAGCTTGGCTTTTCATACTGGTAATACAGGTTTGGGAATGGGATGGGCATTGGAGTTTGGACTTCTGGGTTTGGGCTTTGCCTTCGAGGTCCGGTTGAGGTTGGGATTAGAGCAGTGGATTCCTTTCCATGGGAGGGGCAGCACTTTTAGGTCATGTTGGGGCTTGAGGTTACAAATAAGGTAAAGGTCTCTCAGGAATGTTTGCCCAGTAATTGTTTCAGCACCCTCAGCATTCCCTGAACCTGTTTTTACTTCATCAAAATCTTTCCTCTCTCTTGGCCAAGCCCATCTTTCCTTCCCCAAATATCCAATCCTTTTGGTCTCAGTTCCTCCTAATCCTCCCCAAACTTTCATCTCGGTGGGGTCAGCGCTGTGATGACTCTGTGCAACCTCATGGAATCAAGGGGCCATTGTGACAATGGGGAACCGCGTGGAAAAATGGAACCTAGGGACACTGTACAACTTCATGGAATCAAGGGGTCATTCTGACACTGAGGACACATCATGGACTCAAGGGGCCACAGAGCATTATGGAGCCAAAGGAACCCAGGGACACTGTGCAGCCTCATGGAATTGGGAGCCATTTTGACACTGCAGGGCTTCATGGAAACAAGAGAAAATCCAGGCTTGTCCAGGTCCTGAGGGTGATTCAGAAGGGAGGCAGCAGTGATTTCTCCCTACAGACCCACCACTCCAATGGTCTCTCCCTGCAGTCCATGGGTGTCCTCAGCATTTTGCCCGGTGCCTCCCTGCCCTGAAGGTTTGTGGCCATCAGGCTGGAGCTGAGAGAGTTGGGCAGGTGCCTGAGGAGGGGGTAGAACAAGGGCTGTGTCCAACTGTGCCAGGAGGGCTGTGCTGGGCAAGGAGGAGGAGACTGCAGAAAACAGTGGCACTGGGGAGGGGAGAGGAGCAGCTGGAGAGGCCTTGTGCCTGCCCACGCTGGGCAGGAGCTGCCCCAGGATGGCAGCTCTGAAGCACTCCCAGGATGTCCCTGTGAACAGGAGGGGAAGACTGGATCTGAAAATGGAACCTGGAAAGCAGAGAGTGGGAGTGTCATGTGGTCACTGCAGGAGAGTTCCAGCCCTGGAGCAAGGTCACAGAAGAAGTGACCCAGTCCATGCAGTGGCCTCAGAAGATCCCACAGCATCCTGGAGATGCTGGAAGGGAACCCAGCTCTGCTTCACAAGTTCCCAGGGCCTGTCCCTGCCTGTGCTCCAAGGGCTTCCAGCCCACAGGACTGTGCTCAGAGAGCACTCAGGCCTTACAGCGAGAAAGGGGCTCAGGAGGACAGTGTGGAAGTGGCAAGAGAGCAGCTCTGCAAAGACCAAGCACTGCTGCTCCCTGGCAGTGCTGCTGGGCTGGGATTATTGTCCCCTTGCTGTTTGCAAATACCCCCTGTCCTGCAATATGCTGTCCTTTAGGAACAGCTAAGAAGAAGGGTCTTGGACAAAGAAGGCACTGCAGGGTCCTTTATTTCGTTTAAAGACTCAGAGAGCACAATTCATCATTTTTACATCGCTGGGTCAAATTCAATGGACAGACACTAAATTAGAAGGCAGATGCATAATAATATTTCATTGCACAGAAAGTTATTGCAAGAACAATCTGATGACCTCCACGAAAAACCTGAGCAGGAAGGCTGGGCCATTAACGAATCTCATTGTGAATGCTATGCACGAGAAACCTGGCACTTTATTGCTCCTGAAAAGCATCCAGCCATCATTTTTCTCAGGGCATCCTTGAGCTCCTGATTCCTGAGGCTGTAGATGAAGGGGTTCAGTGTTGGAGGCACCACTGAGTACAGAACTGAGAGGGCCAGATCCAGGGATGGGGAGGAGATGGAGGGGGGCTTCAGGTAGGCAAATACTGCGGTGCTGATAACAATAGAGAGCACGACCAGGTGAGGGAGGCACGTGGAAAAGGCTTTGTGCCGTCCCTGCTGAGAGGGGATCCTCAGCACAGCCCTGAAGATCTGCACATAGGAGAAAACAATGAAAATGAAACAACCAAACATTAAACAGGCAATAACCACAATGAGCCCAAGTTCCCTGAGGTAGCCTGAGTGTGAGCAGGAGAGCTTGAGGATGTGTGGGATTTCACAGAAGAACTGGCCCAGGGCATTGCCCTGGCACAGGGGCAGGGAAAATGTATTGGCTGTGTGCAGCAGAGAATAGAGAAAGCCAGTGGCCCAGGCAGCTGCTGCCATGTGGGCACAAGCTCTGCTGCCCAGGAGGGTCCCGTAGTGCAGGGGTTTGCAGATGGCAACGTAGCGGTCGTAGCACATGATGGTGAGGAGGGAAAACTCTGTTCCAATGAAGAAGACAAGCAGAAAGGCCTGTGCAGCACATCCCATGTATGTGATGGTTGTGGTGTCCCAGAGGGAATTGTGCATGGCTTTGGGGACAGTGGTGCAGATGCAGCCCAGGTCTGTGAGGGAGAGGTTGAGCAGGAAGAAGCCCATGGGGGTGTGCAGGTGGTGGTCACAGGCTACGGCGCTGAGGATGAGGCCGTTGGCCAGGAGGGCAGCCAGGGAGATGGCCAGGAAGAGCCAGAAGTGCAGGAGCTGCAGCTCCCGCCTGTCTGCAAATGCCAGGAGGAGGAACTGGGTGAGGGAGCTGCTGTTGGACATTTGTACCTTTCCCAGGGTATTTTGATCTGTTGAGGAGGAAAAGTCACTGCTGAGTTAGACCAGGCTTCTGCAGCCAAACATTACACGTCTCACAGCCACCCCACTCTCAGGCTCTCTCTCCTCACTCAGACCTCCCAGCAGCTCCCTCCCCTGAGCTCTGGCTTTTGCTGGCTGAGGGGACCACTGGAAGCAGGAACTGTGATGGGCTCCCAAGGACTCCTTACTCAGCTGGAAGAGAAAACTTGGAATGCAGGGTGATCTCAAATCAAATGTGTTCGTGATACATCAAAGAGCTTCTCAGCTTTGCTGTTTGCAATTTGCCCAAATGAAGGACTGAGCTGAGGGAATTTGTTCACCCACTTGCACGTGCCACAGTTAGGAGTGGTTGTGGAGGTTTGAAATCCCTGACATTTCTATTGCACTGCAGGTCAAGTCTTGTGGGTTCTGAGGGGCACAGGGACGGTCCCTTAGTGCAGAGAGAGGAGCTGCTCTGCCCATCAGTCCTGGGCTCAGCTGCCCGTGCTGGCAGCTTGGAGCTGGAGGAGCATCACACGCAACTGTTCCCCTACAGAGAAACTGTACAGACATCCAGGAATCCATGTCCAAAGAACAGACTGACACACTCCTCAACTTTTCATCTCTCCCCTCCCAGAGTGAGACACAAAATGCTCCTTGCAGCTGCCCAGAGCATTTCCATGGATTTAGCACTGAGGAGTTTAGCCACTTCTTCTGCACTGCAGCAACTGGGAGAGTCCTGCTGAAATATCCTGGAAGCTGTGGGATGTGCCAGCTTTAGGAGATGCCTTCAGGAAGAGAAGCTGAACTTTCCTACAGCCAGAGAATTTTTCCTTCAAATCCTGGAAAGGTTTCTCCTGTAGTGAGAGCTCAGTCACCTCCCAGCCCAGGCTGCCTCTCATCTCTCTGCCTTCTCTCCTGTGCCCTGGGTGCTGCAGGCAGTGCCCTCAGCCCTGCTGGGCTGTGCAGAGGAGCTGCTCACCAGCAGAGGTGTCTCTTTGAAGCTCTTCTTGCTTGCCAGGAGTTCCCGGTGTACCAGGAGCCCGGCCCAGCTCAGCAGCACAGCAACAGCCCCAGGCATTTCATGACCCTCAGGGGACACTAAGGTTGTTTACATGAGACTCAGTCCCTGAGAGGAAGTTCAAACAACTTCTCAAGAAGTCAAAATGAGATTGAAACACTAAAGTTTCTTGTAGTGCTAATGAGTCTCAATGAGGGACACAACTGGGAAGGTGTCCCTAGATTCCAGTTAGAGCAGAAAACTGCAGACAGTGATGACAAGGATGGACAAGCAAGGGAAAGGTGGCTCTGATGCTAAATAAACCTTGACTTGTTTTCTTAATCAAACGGGACAAGCCCTGACCCCCACCCCTGGGAAGGCAGATCCTGTCCCTGCCTCATTCCTCAGGGCTCTTCCTGGGGCACTGGGATGTGGGATGTGCAATGCCAAGGGCAGGACCATGGGGTGGCACCTGCCAGGCTGCTGAGCAGGGACAAGGAGGCCATGAGGCCCCAGGGCTGCAAGGGCCACTCCCCTCTTCCTGGCATCAGGGGCACAGACAGCAGCCCTGGCCAAAGGCCTGCAGAAGGTGGCTGTGTCAGGGCCTTTCAGCTTCTCCCCATCCCTGTCTCCTCTCCAGCCCAGGCTGTCCTACGGTGTCCATGCCCTGCCCCTTTCCCTGCAGGCTGTCGTCATCCCCCCGGCTGCCCCACCTGGCTGGCACCTTCCTGCACTGACATCTCTGCGTCCTCCCTGGCTCTTCCTGCACACACAAAGCCTTGGGCTCATCCAGACTCCTTCTTTGTGACATATTGCACCACAATATTGACCTTGGAGGGAAAGTTCTTATTTCTTGTCACCAGTCTAGGCCACCCCAGATGTCCTTGGTGGCACTAGTTCTTTCTTAGGCTGTTTTCTGACAGGAAGAAAAGCTCCACCAGCTCTGACACCCCCCTTCCAGACCTCTCAGGCTGCTCCTCCACTGTCCTCAGTCTTCACACCCCTGACCCCTGAGTCCTCAGCCTCTATATATGGGTCATGTGCTTGAAGACCCAAATTCCTTCCTGGGAGATCTCTGGGACCTCTCCAAGGTTTTGGAAGATGACAATAGAGTGCTCTTATCCCAGGAAACACATAGGGACACTTTTTTCCAAGGGTTGTCTTGGCAGAATGAGGCACAATCTCTTTAAACTTTCTGGGACAAGGGAGCTCTGAGCTCTGGGTATGGAGGGAGGTCCAAGTGCCAACCACTGGAGTGGGAGCTACAAATCATCAGGGCTTGTGTTCTTTGGAGGGCCAGACACTGGGGAGAGTGGTGTGTGTGTGCACATGGAAGGACTTGAAGGGCACAATGAACTGTCTCAAAACACTGTCAAAGCAGGAAAATCCCATAAGGCACCACAACACATAAGCACTGGTGGCAAACAGGAAGGCCTTTAATTCCAAGGCCTAAAGGGAGGTGAAGCTTTGGAAGTAGCCCCCAGGCCAGAATTGCACTGTGCAGAGTGTGGGAAAGAGCAGACAGCCCCAACAGGAAGCCAGGGCTGGTAAGGCAGGTCTGGGGAACCCATCCAGACAAAGATTCCCACCTGCAGACTGGAAGCACACCGGGTAAAACTCCCACCGTGGCAAGCTGTGGGAAAGGAAGCAAGTCCTTGTAGATGTGCCAGCCCAAGCTGTGGGAACAGCATCTACCCCCCTGAATACCCGGGGCTTGGGCTGTATAAAAGTGATAGCCCAGAAGCACAACTTGGGGACCCTCCACCGAGCAGAGCAGGGGGAAGAAGGACCGGCGGGAGCCTCAGGGATCTACATGGTGTGATACATTTACTTCATCTCTGCCTCTCTCTCACTGGCTTCCCACCACCCCCTTCTTCTCTCTCTTTCCATTTCTTTCTCTCTCTCTCCCTCCTATTTACTGTTAAATCAAACCTGGACTGCTGACTTTGGCCCATGGTCTCCTTTGCAGCTGAATTTGGGCAGAGGCATCTTTTCGTAATGGGAACCTGAGAGTATCCATGAGGTTTTACAGTGTGGGAATGGCCACTGGATTCCATGAGGTTCCACACAGTCACAGGGTCCATTTGGCTTCCTAAAACTCTGCAGTGTGATAATGGACCCTTGATTCCATGAGTTTGCAAAGTGTCTCAGGACTCCTTTGGTTCTAGGAGGCTCCACATATCACAGTGGCCCCTTGGTTCCATGAGCTTCCACAGTGTCCCAGGAATCCTTTGGTTCCATGAGGCCCTGCAGTGTCACAGTAGCTTTTGGGTGCACGAGGTTCGTCAGTGTCACAATGGTCTCTTGATTCTATGAGGTCCTGAAATGTCTCAGGGCTCCCTTGGTTCCATGAGGTCCTTCATGGCACAATGAACCCTTAATTCCATGAGGTTCCACAGTGTCCCAGAATTCCTTTGATTTCATGAGGCCCTGGAGCGTCACAATGCTCCCTTGATTCCATGAGATTGCCCAGTGTCCCAGGGTTCCTTTGGCTCCAGAAGGCCCTACAGTGTCACAGTGGCCCCTTTACTCCAGGAGGTTCCACAGTGTCCTTGCTGGAACACACATGGCTGTAATGTTGTCACCCCTGCAGAGCTGCCTCCAGCTCTGGGCTCCAGCACAGGAAGGACATGGACCTGTTGGAGCGAGTCCAGAGGGGACCATCAAAAGTATCAGAGGGATGGAGTAGCTCTGCTGTGAGGAAAGGCTGAGAGAATTGGGATTGTTCAGGCTGGAGAAGAGAAGGCTTTGGGGTGACCTAATTGTAGCCTTGCAGTGCCTGAAGGGAGCCAACCAGAAAGATGGAGAGAGACTTTGGACAAGGGCCTGGAGTGACAGGACAAGGGGAATGGCTTCACACTGAGAAAGGGAAGGGTTAGATGGGATATTAGGAAGAATTTCTGGACTGGGATGGTAGTGAGATCCTGGCACAGGTTGCTCAGAGAAGTTCTGGCTGCCCCATCCCTGGAAGTGTTCATGGTCAGGTTGGATGGGGCTCTGAGCTCTGAGTCTAGTGGAAGGTGTCCCTGCCCATGGCAGGGGGTTGGACTGAGATGCTCTTTAAGGTCCCTTCCAACCCAAACCATTCCATGATTCTGTGACTGGTGGGGGATGTGGTGGTCAGAGCCGACGGGCACAGAGACCCCAAAATGATGGAGTTTTCCATTCTGGGTGGAGGAAGGAGGGGGCAGCAGAACTGACACCCTGGACTGCTGGTGGTCAGACTTTGTCCTGTTTGGGAGACTGACTGATCTGGGTGTGAGTGTGGATGTGCTGGAGGGCAGGAAGGCTCTGCAGAGGGATCTGGACAGGCTGGATCAATAAGGCCAAGTGTCAGGGCCTACCCTTGGGTCCCAACAACCCCCTGGAACGCTCCAGGCTGGGGGCAGAGGGGCTGGAGAGCTGCTCAGCAGGAAGGGACTTGGGGGTGCTGCTTGACAGTGACTGGATATGAGGCAGAGTGTGCCCAGGGGGGCAAGAAGGCCAAGGGCATGGTGGCCTTTGTGGAGAAGAGTGTGGCCAGCAGGAGCAGAGAACTGATTGCCCCTCTGTGCTGGGCACTGGGGAGGCCCCACCTGGAGTGCTGTGTCCAGTTCTGACCCCTCAGTGCCAAAAGGCCTTTGAGGGGCTGGAGCGTGTCCAGAGAAGGGAACGGAGCTGGGGAAGGCTCTGGAAAACATGTCTGCTGAGGGACGGCTGAGGGAACTGGGCTGGTTGAGTGTGGAGAAGGGGAGGCTCAGGGGGGACCTCATTGCTCTCTGCAATGACCTGAAAGGAGGTTTTAGTGGGGTGGGGGTCAGTCTCTTCTGCAAAGCCTTTAGTGACAGGAAGAGAGGAAACAGCCTTAAATTGCATCGGGTAAGGTTCATATTAGATATTCAAAAACCCTTTTTCCCCTGAGAGAGTGCTCAGGCATTGGAGCAAGTAGCCCAGGGAGGTGGTGCAGTCTCTGGAAGCATTCAGGTGGCATCTGGATGTAGCGCTTTGGGATGGGGTTTAGGGGTGATTCTGGTGGTGCTGGGTTGACAGTTGGACTAGAAGATCTGGAAGGTCTCTTCCAATGTTGATGATTCTGTGATTCTCTGACCTGTCACCCCTGTTTGCAGTTTGTGCTCTAACAGGACCCTGGGGATGTTTTCTCTGTTGGGTCCACAGAGATTGTGTTGTGTGAGCTTTTTTCCTCTACGATCAAAACAAAGAATAATTAATGCTAAATCCAGTAGGTGGCTTTCAAGTACTAACTTGGTCCAGTTTGTCCAACTGTGTCCAAACAGGTGAGGAAAATCTGGAACTTTAGAAGGGTTAGTTTTTTACCTCATTAGCAGGATATCCAGGGGTGCACCAAGTGCCTTCCAGTGAGGAGCACAAGAGACCAGTAGACAGTGACAATCTTGTTCTAATGTTAATGTCACTGGAGCACAGAGTGAGATCACTTCTGAGTTATGTTTCTTTAATCAGTGATTGGGAATAAAGAGAAAAAGCCATCTGCTGGATTTAGCAATAATTACTCCTTGTTTTGATCTTAGGGAAAAAGGCTCACACAACACAATCTCTGAATGCTCCTTTGAACTTACCCACAGTGTGTTCACAAATACGCAGAGCAAGGCTTTTAGCTTTTGCTGCTACCCTCAGCTCCAGCATACAAAGAAATGTCTCTGTGCAATAACAGCAATTGCCTTTCCATGTTATTGAACTACATTCAGTTTATCTGGTCTCAAACAAATACTCCATATTTTCTCCTTGTTTTATTTTCAAAAGCATGGGTATGGATATTTAGGTGACTGCCTTCACTGGTATAGGATAGAAACCGTTCACATGGCTATAAATGAATATTATTCTCTTGACAAAACACCTTTTCCAAAGCCTCTGACAAAAAGAAAGGGAAAAAGAACCCAGAAAGAAAAAGAGAGCCACAGGTACATTGCTTGTCACCCACCAAAAAAGGTCTCCTCCCTAAAGATAATTCAGGCACACCCTTCAATATGGATCTCTCACTATCACCTCAAGCTCTTTTTTAGTGGCAGTTTCTGTAGGGAAGCTGAAGTGCATCACTGTCCCAGACAGCCAAGGATAAGATGAGTGAAGGAATTCAGTTGCTCTCTTTAATTAATACAGGATTATTTCCCTTTCATTTGGTGAAGCTAATAATATGACTGGTGGAATGTCAGTAACAATTAAATAATAAACTAGTGCAGCACCAAAGGGAAAACTTACTTTAGTTATGGAGTACTGCCAGCAGAAATCTTGAAAATCTTATATATAATATAAGTATTTATATATATAATATATGTAAAAATATATATAATATAATCTTATATTTACACTGATAAAATACCACATGTACTTCATGGGATACTGCAAGCTTTTTACAATCCTTGTGGCATGTCTTTACAGAGCAAGAGTGAACATTTTGAGATTATACCTTAATAAATGAGTTGCAGTTCTATTGTTTCTTGAATGTTAAGCACCACATCCTAAACGCAGGAACACGTTCAAGGTCAATGTCCTATTTGAGACCTTTTCAGCAGCTGTGATATTGTGATAATCACACTTAAAATATTCCTCTAGAAAAAGTAAATTGGCCCTTTTCACTAGAAGGATTATTATGATCAAAAACAAATCTGAAGGAGAACAAATTCAGACTTCTTTGTTTGTTGGTTGGTTGGGTTTTTTTTTTTTCAGCAATGCAATAAATTGCTGTCCCTAACGGGGATGGTTTTCTACCCAAGAATTAAAAAGAAAACCCCAAAGTTTACTCTATTCTGCACTTATATTACTTTTTGGGTTTTTTGGGTTTTTTTTGGAGGCTTCACCTATGTAAAAATACCTTCCTTAAAATGCGTTCATGCTTTCTATAAGAACCAAACCATTCCAGCTGACATACCATTCTATCCCAAATACTGCAGGGAAATGTAATATCCCACTAAAGCAGAAGGGAAAGAAGAAAACTGAGCATCAGCAGCTCTTCCTAAGCAAGATCAGGGGTTTAGCTCCATCTAACTGAGGGATGCGATGTGTCCCTCAGTGGGTCTCTTCCCACTCCCCCACCAGCCCCTCTACCCGACTGCAAGCTCAAAGTTCTAAAAAGAGAAGAGGAAGCTGGAGCGTCAGTATTTCCCCAGTGCAAACCCCAATAATCTTTGCTGGGAGCTGACAGGAATTGCTGTTCCACTGCCCTGGGATATCCTGGCTTGAGGTGAGAGCGCAGCCCCGCCCAGAGCCCCCAACCCCTCTGAGAGCTTTTGTAGGGTCTGTTTGTCCATGTCCCTGTGGCAGAGGCTCCCCCGACACCTGCCCTGGAGCTGGTCCAGCTGCTGGACCAAACAAGGCATTGTCCAGCCTGCCTTCCCCCAGCCCCGACCGCCCCAGCCCATCTTCCATCGCTCTGCTTCCTTTTCCTGCCCCTGCTCCCCCTCCGCTCCCTTCCCTCGGGCATTTTTATTAGGAATGTTCTTGCTGTTCTCACTGTCCAAGCATAAGCTGATCCCCAGGGGAGCCTGTGGAATGTAACCCCTCAAGCACTAAATTCCTTCCCCTGTGCCAAAGACACGGGTTTGTTGTTGTTGCCCCTCCCGCCGAGCACCAGCTCCATCTCCTGCTCCTGCCCAGCGGCTTTGCAGAAATCCAGGGCTGGGTGTGGATTGAAGGCTGTGGCAAGGGACAGGATAAAGTTGCTTCACTTCCACCCTTGGTGTCTCAGTGTTTGTGATCTGGGAAATTCTCAGGAACCTGGAACAATGGCAGATTATCTGTTGTGGCAGGATATGTACCTGGAGATTGTTTTGATATGTGTTTAAATCGTCCTTGAATAAAACAACTGATAGAAAACAATGTAAAAAAAAAAGGAAAAGGGAAAAATAAGAAAAAAGAAAATTTAAAAAAAGGGAGAAAAGAGAGAAAAAGGAGAAAAAAAAAGAGAAAAAAGAAGAGAAAAAACAGGATAAAAATGAGAAAAAAAAGAAAGAACAAATAAAAAAGAGAAAAAAAAGAAAAAAGAGAGAGAAAAGAGAGAATAAAAAGAGGAAAAAAGAAAAAAGAAAGAAAAGAAAGAAAGGAAAAAGAGAAAAAAAAAAAGACAGAAAAACTAAAACCCAACAAGTCCGATCCTCCCCCGCCGCAGGGACTACAACTCCCACAATGCCCCGCGCAGGCGGGGGGCGGGCAGGGGCCGTGGCCGCGCGCTGATTGGCTGCGGGGCGGGTCTGTAAAGGCGGAGGGCGCGCGGAGTGAGCGCCATTTTGGCCTCGTGGTCGGGAGTGAGGAGGACTCGCCTGCGGCCGCTGCACTTCGCTGGGTGAGTTGGCGGGGGGGCGGCGAGAGCGGAGTCTGGGGATCCCCTCGGGGGCTGCGGGGAGCGGGGTCTTGGGATCCCCTCGGGGGCTGCGGGGAGCGCGGCTGTGGGTGGAAAGGCTGGAGGGCTCGGGATGGTTTGTCGGGGGGGTTCGAGGGTTCCCGGGAACGTTGTGAGGGGTCCCTGAAAGGACTCGGGGGGGAGGTTGAAGGTCCCTGGAGGGTTTTGGGAGGCTCTGATGGGAGTTTTGTTTTCTGAGAAGATTTGGGGTGTCCCAGGTGGGCTTTGGGGCTCTCTGGGGAGGTTTGGGGTTCCTGGGAGGCTTTGCGGGGATCTTGAGGCAGTTTAGGGGTCTCTGGGGGGTTTAAGGTGTCCCAGACGGTTTGGAGGGCCCGTGGGGGGGATTGGGGGTCCCTGAATGGGATTGAGGGGTCCCAGGTGGGTTTTGCGGGTCACTGAGAGGGTTTGGGGGGTGCTGGGGAGGGATGAGATCTCTGAGGGGATTTGAAGGGACCTGGAGAAGGTTTTGATGGGTCGAAGGGGGATTTCAGAGGTTTTGAAAGGATTTTACAGGGTCCCCTAAAGCCCAGCAATGGGGTTCAAGGGGTCCCCCAGCCCCCAGGGGAGGGGTCCTAGGGATGCCCCCCAAAATCCAGAGGGGGAGATGTACCACAGCCGGGTAAGGGGATCCCAGTGCCCCCAGTATATCCCAGTGACCTCCCAGTTACCCTCAGTATGGCCCAGTAACCCCCTCAGTGACCAGCCAGTGTGTCCCAGTGACCTTCCACTGCCCCCCAGTATGGCCCAGTGATCCTGCAGTGAGCACCCAGTAACCCCCAGTATGACCCAGTAACCTGCCAGTGTCCCCCCATGTGTCCTGGTATCCCCCAGTAACTCCCCAGTGCCCCCCAGTGTGCCCCAGTTCCCCCCCAGTCCCTCCCAGTGCCCTCTCAGAGGGCCCCTGAAAGCCTGGTGAGGGGGGGCACGGAGAAGGGGAAGCCTGGACAGTGGGGACCCCTGGGATCCCCTAGGACAACAAAGTGGAGAACCTGGAGAGGGGGAATTTCTGGGAATGCAGTATCCCGAAGGCGAGAATCAGAGGAGAAGGGAGCCTTGGGACCCCCAACACTCCCAGCATCTCTAGGTAGAACCCTCAGCATCCTAGACAGGAGAGACTCTCTGAACCCTAAAGGGGGGAAACCAGAGAAGGGGAAATCTTAGGAGAATTTTTTTGGGCTCATCTTCATATTTTAGAGTATTTTTTAGGTGAATCTCAACTTTTTTCAGTTTGGGGGGGCAGGAGTCTTCTCACTCTTTCTTATAGGCTTTTGCCTGAATCTCGATGATTTGGGTTTTTCTGGGCTAAATCTTGGTGTTTTGGAGGTTTTTATGGACACAGGATGCCCAGTGAGTTCTAGAGATGGACTTGGGCAGGAGGAACCCCCAAGCCAACGCGCTCAGCCCTTGTTTTCCCCCCATCAGGATTTGTCCTTCCCAAAGCTTGGGCGGATGGAGGAGGAGGCTGCGAGGAAGAGGAAGATGCCTTGGGCCCCCCAGGCAGGTGAGGAGGAAGTCAGTGTCCCTTTGGGCGGGTGTTGTGCTGGCTCTGTCAGCCCAGCATGGCCCCGGCTGCAGGACAACCCCGCTGGCGCCGCCGTCCTGCCGGGGCCGGAGTTGGGGGGATGTCCTTGGCCTTCCCTGTGGGCCGGAGGCAAATCCCCTGCCTGTCCTTCTTGCTTCCTGCCCCAGGCCCCGAGCTGAGGACGGAGAGCGCGGAGGACAAATCCCCCCGTGAGACCCTGGTGGGAGAGGCCGTTTTGAAGGGCTCCCCGGCGCAGGAAGGCAGCGGGGAGGAAAAGGGCCGGAGATCCCCCCGCAGGAGGGGCTCCAAAGCCAGCCCAGGGTGCTCTGAGGAGGAAAGAGCCAGCCTGTGCCGGGAAGGCGGCCGGAGCTTGAGGGGGAGCTCTGACCTGGTGGTCCCTGAGCAGCCTCCCAGGAGGGAGAAGCCCTTCAGGTGCTTGGAATGTGGGAAGAGCTTCACAAGGAGCACCAGCCTCCTTACCCACCAGCACATCCACACTGGGGAACGTCCTTACAGGTGTGGGGAATGTGGGAAGAGCTTCAGTGACAGCTCCACCCTTCACAAACACAAGCACATCCACAGCGGGGAACGGCCCTACCCATGTGGGGAATGTGAGAAGAGCTTCAGTGACAGCTCCAACCTTCGCAAACACCAACTCATCCACACTGGGGAACGGCCATACACCTGTGGGGAATGTGGGAAGAGGTTTCATACCAGCTCACATCTCCTCCTGCACGAGCGGACGCACACGGATGAGAGGCCCTTCCGCTGCACCGACTGCGGGAAGGGCTTTAAGCAGAACTCCCACCTTGTCACCCACCGGCGCTTCCACACCGGGGAGAGGCCCTACAAGTGTGGGGAGTGTGGGAAGAGCTTCACTCAGAGCTCTCACTTGACCAAACACCAACGGACCCACCAGTAAGAGAAGCCCCACCAGTGCCCCGACTTCAGGAAGAGCTTCGGCTGCTGCTTCCACCCCGAATGAAGCCCCTGATGGGGAGGCAACCCCTGGAGTCCAGTGACTGTCACTCCATCCCTTTTGACCACAAAGGGCCAGCCCCCTTTCCCAGGGGCAGGTTCTTCCAACAGAACCCTTCTTGGGGGGTGTGTGGAGATTCCTGTCTTGGCTGGGGACCCCCCCAGGGTCACTGCTGGAGGTTGAGAGCAGAGATCCCCCCACCAGCGTTGGTCTGGGGGAGTTCCATCTGTCTCTAATTAAGAATTTCTCGTTTTGTGGCAGCTTGAGTAGAATTTCTTCAACAATTGCTTTAGTGTAGAGCACTGTCCTATCTTATCCTGTACTGGTAGTTTTAGTGTATATATTGTGCACTAAGTAGTTCTGATGAAGATCTTTTGTCTGATCATTTGTATCCCTAAATAAATTCCTTTTTATCAATAGATCTGATTTGCCATCAATAAAACCTAGGGGACCAAAGTGATTCAGTCACACTTCTGTAATTTCTCTAAACTGAAACTGTTGGCATGATCCAAGGTTGAGATTGCATCCAGCAGCCCCCAGCACCCCACAGGAAGTTGTGAGCTCAGAGGGGCCACCCCCCTTTCCCAGCCCTCCTGTGCCCAAAGATTCCCATGGTACCGTTTATCCCACCACACTACGCCTGCTCTTTTACCCTTCTCCCTGTTCCTCCCACTTTTTCATAGTCCACTCAATCCCCAGTCCCAATTAGGATCACTCTGGGGGTCCCAATCCCCATTTTTCCCTCCTCTCTCACCCCTTCCACATCATCTCCCCACTCCTCAGCCCTCTCATGCTCAGTTTGGGGGTCCCACCCTCCTCTTTCCCCACTCTCCTGACCTCTCCCACTTATTTCCCATCATTCTCAATGGTCCCCCCCTCCACTTTTGGGGGGTCTCACTCCCCTCCCACTCAGTTTGGGGTCCCACTACCCCTTTATCCCCTCTAACCCCCCCTTTTCCCACTGATTTCCCCCTTCCCACCCCCCGCTCACCCGAGAGCTCCTCGCCCGCAGCCGGGGGGGCTCCCAGCACCACCAGTGCCCAGAGAAGTCCCCCCAGAAAAGGGGTTGGGTGGGGTCCTGGGTGGGCTTTGAGTGTGTTTGGGGGTCCTCGGGGAGCTCTAAGAAGGTTTTGAGGGGTTCCCAGCACCTTTTGGGATGAGCTGGGTGCCTACTGAGGGGCAGGTGCACTCCCAAAGCCCCCCCAGAGTGGGTTTACACGGGGGGAAACAGGGGAGTCCCTATTCCCGATCCATCCTGGAGCCAGTTCTGCCCCCCCCAAACTCGGCTGCACCCCTCGTTATCCACCCCCCCTCCCCCACTGCCCCCCAATAACCGGGACTGGGGAGAACTGGGAAGCTTTCCTGGGATCAGGAGTGGCAGCAGGGGAGGGGGGACACACGACCCCCCAAAATCCTCACAGGGACAGGAGGGGTCCAGGCTGGGCCCGAGGCCCCGGGGAGGGGCTGCGGCCGCCGCCGGCTCAGGAGCTCTGTGGGGAGAGAAAAGGGGGTGACAGCGGGGTGGGGGGTCCCCGGGGGGGCACAGACGCTCTGGGGGGACGCACGACCCCCTGGGACCCCCCTCACCTTCTGGCACAGGTAGAAGCCGAGCCCCAGCGCCAGGGAGACGAAGGCCAAGAGGAAGCCCCCGGCCCCTCCTTGGCAGCAATTGCTCAGGCTGATGGAGCCCGGCAGGGCCGGGGCCGCCGGCGGTGTCCGATCCCGGCAGGAAGCGGGGAGGGCCCGGCGGGGTCTGAGAGAAATAAATCAAGGCAGAACTCTCTCTTTCTTTTACCCCCTGGGCAGTGACCATCAAGAGCTGTCCCTGCTTCACAGCAGAAGCTCCACACAGAGTTCAAGAAAGTCTTTGGAAGAATCTGCTCTAGGAAAGTTGGCCTTGGGCTTTTATGCTTTGTCACTGATGGATCTCAGTCACATATTCCCAGGCCAGTGAGCAGCTGATCTGTCAAACTCTGCTTCCAAAAGCAGGATGTGTGTTGGAAGGCTGGGGAACCAGGCTGGGTTTGGCACAATTTAACACTAAACCAACCCCTTGGCACCAACAGCAACTCACACAGAGAGCTTGCAGTGCTTGCATTCTCCCATCAGATTCTTTTCCAGGTAGAACATTCTGCTACAAGGGGTCTGTTACCACCCGCCCCAGAAAGGGGGGGGTAACCAGGTTCTTAATAATAAATCCCTTGGGGTGGATTAGAGTGAAATAAAAGTAAATAATCAGTGTTTGAAAACATATATATGTAGGGTTTAATTTAGAACAATTTCATTTCAAAGGTAAACAGGTATGTTGCCATTTTGGGTGTTATCATCTCTATCTCTCATTTACAGCAATATGGCAGAAAGAGAACCTTTAGGGAAAATGCATAAGGGAGAGAAAGAAAGACAGGATAAGGGTAAGGGAGAGTAAAGGAAAGCCAAGCTGAGAGTGGAAAGATGTCAATAGTCACCGCCCACGGGGTCCAGAGATGGAACTTGGGAGTTGCAGCTCCAATGTCTGTCAGTTGAAGTGGTGGCCTTGATCCGTTGGGGGTGGGGGAGGGAAGCCCCCACACTCCAAGAAGTTATGAGTTATTATATCCATGGATGGTGTCCCGGGCCATGCCACAAACCCCCAACATCTCCTGGGCCTGTGCAGAGTTCCCGTGAGGGGCCTGGGAAAAGGGTTTTTCCTGCCTTTCAGGATTGGCAGAGGGGGGATGGGCTTTGATGGGCCATCAGAGGTCTAATGCAAAAGTCCTGCAGAAACCTTCAAAAGTCCCTTGGCAATCCTGGAATGCACAAATCATGAACCATTTCAGACTCTGACACCACCCCGTGATTTATGCATTCAATAATTTTTCTTTTGTTGTTCACTGTGACCCTTCTTTGTGGGCGGTGCCTTTCGTGTAGTGGACAGAAAGGGAGAAGAGTAAAGAAAAGGAAGAGACAGCACAAATCTTTTCCCAATGCAATGCAATTCCCTCCAAAAAACCCAAACCTTACAGTAAAATAGTAAGCATATGGGACATAATAAGATCCCAATAGCTACAATCAAATTTCCTAACATTAACAAAGTTACAAACATCAGGATTTAATCCTGTCACAAATCTAATTTTCATTAGCCACTGTCTCCACCCCGTGAGTAACCAGGGTATCTTTTAATGCGTGTTGGGTGTGAGGGATTCTATAATAATGTGTCTGTTAGAGGGGCCAATGTGTCTTGAAATTAGACCTGAAATTACACATCAGTTCTTATGCAAATACATTGAGTTACCTGGGAGCTGGTACAAGGCTTTCTTAAATTCTCTTCAGGTCACACTTTCTTTTCTTTTGTCCAGATTTAGTTTAATTTGTTAATATTTTGAGAAATTTAGCCAAATATAAAATTTGATGCCTTCTGAGGCATCAGGTTAATGCATCTAATGCATATTTGTATGATTCCATATTTTGGAATGTATGATAATATATTGAGAAATTTAGCCCAGGAGCTCATGAATATGCAGCAGGGTGGGACATTTGCATCCCCTGGGACGACCCATTGGTGACAACACATCTCACCTATGACATCACACCTCCCCATGACATCACAGCTCCCTGACATCACAGCTGACGTCACATTGATCATATGATATCACATCCTTCCTGTGGCATTACACCTCCCCTGTGACATCAAATCTCTCCTATGACGACACATCCATCATATGGCATCACATCTCTCCTGTGATATATCATCCCTCTGACATCACATCCTCCCCGTGACATCACAGCCCACTGTGACATCACAGCTCTCCTGTGACATCACATCCTTCCTCTGACATCACAACGCCCCTATGATGTCACATCCATCCTATGACAGCACACCTCTCCTGTGGTATCATATCATCCCTGTGACATCACACCTCTCCTCTGACATTACAGCTCTGCTATGACATCATATCCTCCCCTGTGACATCACATCTCTCCTGTGACATCACAGCTCTCCTATGATGGCACACCCTTCCTGTGACATCACATCTCCCCTATGACATCACATCCATCATATGACATTATATCTCTCCTGGGATATCATATCATCCCTCTGACATCACACCCGCCCCGTGAAATCACATCATCCCTGTGACATCACATCTCTCCTATGACGTCACATCCATCATATGACATCATATCTCTCCTGTGATATCATATCATCCCTCTGACATCACATCTCTCCTATGACATCACATCCACCATATGACATCACATATCTCCTGTGATACAATATCATCCCTGTGACGTCACATCCCCCTATGACGTCACATCCTTACCATGACATCACGCCTCCCCTGTCACATCACATCTCTCCTATGACGTCACATCCATCATATGACATCACACCTCTCCTGTGATCTCTTATCATCCCTGTGCTGTCATGTCCTCCCTGTGACATCACATCATCACTTTGACATCACAGCTCCCCTGTGACATCACATTCTTCCTGTGATATCACATCTCTCTTGTCATATGTCATCCCTGTGACATCCCGTGCTCATCTGTCACATCACACCTCCTGTGACATCACATCTCTCTTGTGATATCACATCCTTGTTGTGACATCAAGGCTCCTCTATGATGTCACATCCATCATATGACATCACAGCTCCCCTGTGACATCACATCCAGTCACATCCAGATCCATCCCAAGGTTGGGTGTGTGTGAGACAGGCAGAAGCACAAATGCCTGCACAGCCCAGAGCAGTCAGTGTGGGGCTGTGCTTGCTGCTGCAGAGACCCCCAGGGAACAAACACAGGCAGGAGTTTGGGGGTGTGTGTGTGTCCCTAAGGAGGACACTTGCCTTATTATTGCTTATTATGTGTAATATCTTACAGATCTATCACACAACACCTAAGGATGGATTCTATAGAATATGTGCCATAGATATTTGGGTTGGGTCTGGATGTGCTTATGTTCAGTTCCCCACAGCAGCGCTCCCAGGGCTGGGCTTGGCATTGGCAGCTGGAAGGGGGTTGAGAACACCCCAGTGTTTTGGCCACTGCTGAGCTCAGCACCAACACTGGGACATTCCTTCCTTAGCTGAGGGCAAGAGCCTGGCAGGGGACCCAAGTAGGCCAGCTGAGCCCAACTGACCCAAGGGACATTGCAGCCCATGGGAGGTCAGCTCAGCTCTAAAAGCTGAGGCCCGGAGCAGGAGGGGGGCATTCATTGTCTGATGGCTGCCTGCTGAGGAACCGTCCCGCGGACCCAAGCCCTGCTCCTGGGGAGTGGCCGACCATGGCTGCTCATGGGAAGCAGAGAACAAACCCTGCTGTCTTTTGCTTTAAATAAACTGCCTTATCTCAACCCACGAGTTGTTTTTTTTTTTTTCCACCTTACTCTCTCTCCTGTCCTGCTGGAAAGGGGAGTGATAGAGCGGCTGGGAGGGCACCTGGTGTCCAGCCAAGGTCAACCCACCACACACCTGAACACTTCCAGAGAGTCCACCACTTCCCCGGGCTACTTGTTCCAATGCCTCAAAAGTCTCTCAGTGGAAGAATGATTTTTTCATAACTAATATGAACCTTGCCCAAAGCAATTTAAGGCCATTCCCTCACAACCTTTCACTAAAGGCTTTGCAGAAGAGACCAACCCCCACCCCACTAAAACTTCCTCTCAGGTCATTGCAGAGAGCAATGAGGTCCCCCCTGAGCCTCCCCTTCTCCACACTCAACAAGCCCAGTTCCCTCAGCCGTCCCTCAGCAGACATGTTTTCCAGAGCCTTCCCCAGCTCCGTTCCCTTCTCTGGACACGCTCCAGCCCCTCAAGGGCCTTTTGGCACTGAGGGGCCAGAACTGGACACAGCACTCCAGGTGGGGCCTCCCCAGTGCCCAGCACAGAGGGGCAATCAGTTCTCTGCTCCTGCTGACCACACTCTTCTCCACCAAGGTCACCATGCCCTTGGCCTTCTTGCCCCCCTGGGCACACTCTGCCTCATATCCAGCCCCTGTCAAGCAGCACCCCCAAGTCCCTTCCTGCTGAGCAGCTCTCCAGCCCCTCTGCCCCCAGCCTGGAGCGTTCCAGGGGGTTGTTGGGACCCAAGGGCAGGCCCTGACACTTGGTCTTCTTGATGCAGCCTGTCCAGATCCCAGAGCATGTTCCAGCAAGGACATGGTGGAACCTCATGGAACCAAGGACCATTGGGACATTGAGGGGGCTGATGGAATCAGGAGGCCATTGGGACAATCCAGGGCCTCATGAAATCAAAGGAATTCTGGGACACTGTTGAACCTCCTGGAACAAGGGTTCCTGGGGACATCTGTGTCCTCCTGGAACCAAGGGAGCCCGGAGATATTTCTGAACCTCCCAGAATCCAGGGGCCACTGTGACCCGGCAGAACCTCCTGCATTCAAGTGCTCCTTGTGGAACTGCAGGCTCTCCTGAAACCCAGGGATTCCTGGAACACTGCAGAGCTCACGGAACCAAGGGGCCACTGTCCCACTGCAGCTGCTTCTGAAGCACAAGGGACCCTGGGACAATGGGAAATATCTGAGAATCCAAAGGGCATTTTGGGACTGCAGGGCCTCATGGAAGTAAAGGAAGCTTTGGAAACTGTGGAAGTTCATGGAATCCAGGGGCCATTGGGGCATGTGGGGCCTCCTGGAAGCAAAGGAACCCTGAGAATTTCTGTGGGAACAAGTTAAGGCAGCAACAGCTGCATTCAGTTAATTAGGATCAAAAAATTGTGTTTTGGCCCTGACTGGTGTTTTCCATCCAGAGAGTGCTGTTTGCCAAAGGGGAAACCACTTGGAACGCTCTGCATGGCAGCCTGTGTTTTTCTCTGGTGGCTGAACACAGCCAGCACATGAGGGGAGGGGAATGTGTGGGATCAGGGCACTGCTTTGGGGCCATGCTGGGAATTCCAGTGGACTAAAAGACAAAGCCCAGGAGCTGTTTCCAAAGGAACCCCAATGAAAGGGGGATGCTGGAAAGATGGGCGGACAAGTCCTGAAATGGAACTCTGTGTGTGCAGCCTCATTTTCTCCTTCAGCACCCATAGGAGAGGGGGCAAAAAGTGGGGGTTGGGAGCCCAAAACTGTTTTGAGGGGAAAATGAGGATTAAGGGGACAATGGAAAAATGGGAAGAACAGGGAAAGGGTGGAAAAGGGGAGGTGGTCTCGTGGGTCAAATGGTCTCATGGGGGTCTTTGGGCACAAAGGGGTTGGGAAAGGGAGGTGGCCTCCCTGAGCTCCCAACATACTGTGGGGTGCTGGATCCAATCTCAGCCTTGGATCATGCCAACAGTTTTAGTCTAGAGGAATTACAGAGGTGTGACTGAATCACTTTGGTCCCCCAGGTTTTAATGATGGCAAATCAGATCTATTGATAGAAATGAATTTATTTAGAATTACAAATGATCACACAAAACATCTTCATCAGAATTATTTCCTGCACAATACAAACACTAAAACTACCAGGAATACAGCATAAGATAGGACAGTGCTCTACACTAAAGCAATTGTTGAAGTAAATCTACTCAAGCTGCCACAAAATGAGTAATTCTTAATTAGAGATGGATGGAACTCCCCCAGACCAACGCTGGTGGGGAGATCTCTGCTCTCAGCCTCCAGCAGTGACCCTGGGGGGTCCCCAGCCAAGGCAGGAATCTCCACACAACCCCAGGAAGAGTTCTGTTGGAAGAACCTGCCCCTGTGAAAGGGGACTGGCCCTTTGTGGTGGAAAGGGATGGAGTGACAGTCACTGGATTCCAGGGGTTGCCTCAGCATCAGGGGTTTCATTTGGGGTGGAAGCAGTGGCTGAAGCTCTTCCCGCAGTCAGGGCACTGGTAGGCTTCCCTTACTGGTGGGTCTGTTGGTGTCTGGTCAAGTGAGAGCTGCGGGTGAAGCTCTTCCCACACTCCCCACACTTGTAGGGCCACTCCCCGGTGTGGATGCGCCGGTGTCTGACGAGGGTGAAGTTCCGGTTAAAGCCCTTCCCGCAGTCGGTGCAGCGGAAGGGCCTCTCATCCGTGTGCGTCCGCTGGTGCAGGAGGAGACTGGAGCTGGTCATAAACCTCTTCCCACATTCCAAGCACTTGTAGGGCCGTTCTCCAGTGTGGATGCGCCGGTGGATGCGGAGGGTGGAGCTGTCCCTGAAACTCTTCCCACACTCCCTACACGGGTAGGGCTGTTCCCCAGTGTGGATGTGCTGGTGGGTGAAGAGGTGGGAGCTCTTTCCAAAACTGTTCCCACATTCCAAGCACCTGAAGGGCTTCTCCCTGCTGGGAGGCTGATCAGGGACCACCAGGTCAGAGCTCCCCCTCAAGCTCTGGCCGCCTTCCCGGCACAGGCTGGCTCTTTCCTCCTCAGAGCACCCTGGGCTGGCTTTGGAGCCCCTCCTGCGGGGGGATCTCCGGCCCTTTTCCTCCCCGCTGCCTTCCTGCGCCGGGGAGCCCTTCAAAACGGCCTCTCCCACCAGGGTCTCACGGGGGGATTTGTCCTCCGGGCTCTCCCTCCTCAGCTCGGGGCCTGGGGCAGGAAGCAAGAAGGACAGGCAGGGGATTTGCCTCCGGCCCACAGGGAAGGCCAAGGACATCCCCCCAACTCCGGCCCCGGCAGGACGGCGGCGCCAGCGGGGTTGTCCTGCAGCCGGGGCCATGCTGGGCTGACAGAGCCAGCACAACACCCGCCCAAAGGGACACTGACTTCCTCCTCACCTGCCTGGGGGGCCCAAGGCATCTTCCTCTTCCTCCCAGCCTCCTCCTCCATCCGCCCAAGCTTTGGGAAGGACAAATCCTGATGGGGGAAAACAAGGGCTGAGCTCGTTGGCTTGGGGGTTCCTCCTGCCCAAGTCCATCTCTAGAACTCACCGGGCATCCTGTGTCCATAAAAACCTCCAAACACCAAGATTCAGCCCAGAAAAGCACAAACCACCCAGACACAGGCAAAAAAATCCCTCAGAAATAGTAAGAAGATCCTCATCCCCCCAAACCACACAAAGCTGAAATTCAGATGAAAAATACTCCAAAATATGAAGATTAGCCCCCTCTCCCTCCCTGTAGACCCCTTTCCCACCCACCCCGCAAACCCCGGCTCCCCCCAGCTCCCTTTGGGGGTGATCCACCGCCCCTCACTCTCCCTTTGGGGGTCCCACCCTCTCTTTTCCCTTCTCTCACCCCTTTCCCATCGTGGCCGCTCCGCTCACCCGACAGCGGCAGGAAGGGCAGGGACAGGGGCGGAGCAGCAACTGCAACAACAGGAGAACAATCACCCCCCATCCCATGGGTGCCCAGGAGGGGGGAACTTGTCCCAAATATTCTGGGGGGAGGGCGGGGAGGTGGTGACATATTTGGGTTGCCAGCACAGATTTCCCTGCAAAGTCTGCACTGAGTCAAGCTCTGCACAAGAGACTCTGCCCCATGGATGGGATTGCAGAGGCTCCCTCAGGTCCCCAGCATCAATCAGCAACCAGGAATAGACACAAAAGGGTCCCCTGAAGATGTCGGGGGGAGTGTGCTGTAGGGAGAGGACAATATCACCCCACCAGGGCACGGTTGGCAAGTGGGAGGCTGCTCCAGGGGTCTGCAAGAGGCCTCGTGCTCTGCTCGGCCCCAGCAGTGCCTGGTACCAACACCCCCGGCTGAAGACCCAGCCCTGGGAAGTTCCTGGAACAAGAGCCCCACTCCCACCTGGCTCCAACCTCCTGGCAGGGACTTGCAGACAGTCAGGAGGTCTCCCCTGAGCCTCCTCTTCTCCAGCCTCAACACCCCCAGCTCCCACAGCCTCTCCTCACAACACTTGTGCTCCACTCCCTTCCCCAGCCTCGCTGCTCTTCTCTGCTCCTGCTCCAGCCCCTCCAGGGCCTTCCTCAACTCAGGGGCCCAGAGCTGGACACAGCACTCCAGGGGTGGCCTCACCAGCGCTCACTCCAGCCCAACAATCCCTTCCCTGCTCCTGCTGACACACTCTTCCTCACACAGGCCACCATCCATTGGCCCTCTTGGCCACCTGGCCACACTGCCTCCTGTTCAGCTCCCTGTCCATCCCCACTCCCAGCTCCCTTTCTGCCTGCCTGCTCTCCAGACACTCTGGCCCCAGCCCGGGGGGCTGACGGGGCTTCTTGTGGCCAAAGGGCAGGACCCGGCCCTTGGCCTGCTGGAACCTCATCCCCTTGCAATCAGCCCATGGATCCAGCTGGGCCAGGTCCCTCTGCAGAGCCCTCCTGCCTTCCAGCACATCAACACACCCCCAGCTTGGGGTCACCTGCACATTTGCTGAGGAAATGCCTGGTTCTGCAGCAGCTGCAGATGCTCAAGGGGCAGCAGGACCAAGTCAGGGGCCTGGGGGGGCCTGGGGGGCTTTGGGGTATGGGAGGGTCCTGGGGGAGCTGGGGAGGGGCTTTGGGGATTGGGGGTACAAACCAGGTCAGATCAGCACAGACCAGGACAGACCAGTGCAGACCAGTACTTCCTCACTGCTCCCCAGATCTCTCCTGGAGCTGGGCCACCTTGTCCTGGGACACCTGAGCCCCCCCCAGTGCCCCCAGTACAGCCCAGTGCCCCCAGTACAGCCCACTGTGTTCCTGTCCCAGGGTGCTGGGTGATCCCTCTTTGGGGGGGTTGGAAGGGATTTGAGGGGGGGACTTGGGGAGATTTGGGGGGATCTGGGGGGGGGGGGTTGGATGGGGATTTGGGGGGTTTTGAGGGGCTTTGTGTGAATTTGGGGGAGTTAAAAGGGTCTTGGGGGCATTGGGGGGTCAAAAGTATCTGGGGGGAAGGAGATTAAAGGAAAAAAAGGGGAGTTGGGGGACATTTGAGGGGGTTAATGGGGCCTAGAAGGGGAGAGGAGGGCCTGCACCAAGAGCAGGTGAGTCCTGAGATCCCCCTCGTGTCCCCAAGACCCTTTCGGTGTCCCCAGTTCCCCCCTTGGCATCCCCAATTCCACTGTCCTCAAACCCCATCCCTGATGTCCTCAACCCTCCATCTCACTCCAGGAGCCCCCCCTGGACCCTCTGACCAAAAACACTCCTCCCCCCCTCACAGAAAGGCCAAGGACATCTGGGGACATGTTGGGGACAGTTGGGGGGCTTTGGGGGGCACTGGGGGATTACTGGGGGATACCGGGACACACTGGGGGGAACCAGGGTGCACTGGGAGGGACTGGGAAGTTACTGGGGGATTACCAGGACACAGCGAGGGGCACTGGGAGGTTACTGGGTCATACTGGGGGTTACTGGGTGCTCACTGGAGGATCACTGGGTCATCCTGGGGGGCAGTGGGAGGTCACTGGGACACACTGGCTGGTCACTGAGGGGGTTACTGGGCCATACTGAGGGTCACTGGGAGGTCACTGGGCGATACTGGGGGCACTGGGATCCCCTTACTCGGTTCTGCTACATGTCCCCCCTGCATTTTGGGGGGCACCCCCAGGACCCCTCCCCTGAGGGCTGCGAGATCCCCTGAACCCCACTGCTGGGCTTTAGGGGACCCCCGGGCCCCCCTCCCTGTGGGGTCTCTGTCTGCTGAGTTTTGGGGGTCTCTGGGGTTCGGGGGGGGAATTGAGATCCCCTTTCCCTGGGGTTGGTTTGCCGACACAGAGACCCCATAAAATCCTCTCAAAACCCCTGAAATCCCCTCAGAAATCCACCTCTGGACCCATCAAAACCTCCTTAAAGACCGTACAAATCCCCTCAGAGACCTCATCCCCCTCCAGGACCCCCTAAACCCTCTCAGTAACCTGCAAAACCCACTTGGGACCCCCCAGGCCCTTTCAGGGACCCCAAAAACCCCCTCAGGGACCCTCAAAACCGTCTGGGACTTCTGAAATCCCTCTAGAAACCCAGAAAACTCCTTCAAAGACACCCCCTGCAAGCCCCCCAGGACCTCTGAATTCCCTTAGAGACTCCAAAACTCCCTCAGGGATTCCCAAACCTCTTCAGGGACCTTCAACCTCCCCCTAAGTCCCCCCAGGAAACCAAACCCCCTCAGAGACCCTCAAAAACCTCCTTAGGGACTCCTAAAAGCCCCTAACGGACCCCAAAACCACAGAACAGCAGAAGAGCTTTCTGTAAAGGAAGGGAGCAAAGAATCTGAGAAGGAGGAGACCAAGGAAAAACCGAACCAAAGCAATAAAATCATCCTGACCCTTGCAGTTTTTCCTTCACCTTTTTCTCACTTTTCCTTTTTTCAGGGTTCTTTTTTTCGTTGGGTGGTTCTGATTTTTTTTTCCGAGGGATTTTCTCGGCAATCGAATGATCCTTCCGGGTTCTTGGGAGGCCTCCCGGGCCCCGCGGCCCCCGAGACGGTTCCAAGGCCCTGCGCTCTGACCCTCGGGAACCCTCGAACCCCCGCGCTAAACCCTCCCGAGCCCTCCAGCCTTTCCACCCCCAGCCGCGCTCCCCGCAGCCCCCGAGGGGATCCCCAGACCCCGCTCTCCCGCACCCCCCGCCAGCTCTCACAGACAAAGGCAGGACCCGCCGCCATCACCGATTCGCGCTCTGCGCGCGCACCGCCTTTAGAGAACACCGCCGCAGCCAATCAGCGCGCGGCCACGCCTCCGCACCCCCGCCGCCGCGCCTGCGCGTTGCGCGGGGCAGCACGGGAGTTGTAGTCCTTGCGGCGGATCAGAGCGGCCATTTGCACGTGAGCGGAGTGAGGATAATACTTTTTTGGTTTTATTGTTTTTCTGTCTTTTCTTTTCCATCTGTTTTCTCTTTATTTTTCCTTTTCTTTTTTCTTTCTCCTTCCTTTTCTCCTCTTTTTTTCTTTTTTCGTTCTCGTTTTCTTTTTTCTCTTTTTTCTTGTTTGTTTCTTTTTTATTTTTTGTCTCATTTTTTCCTGTTTTTCTGTCTTTTTTTTTTCTCTTTTTTCTCCTTTTTCTCTTTTTCCTCCCTTTTTTTCTTTGTATGGCCTTTTTGTCTTTTTTTTTCTTTTTCCTTTTTTTTTTTTTACATTGTTTTCTATCAATGGTATTTTCAAGGAAGATTTAAACACAGATCAAAACAATCTCCAGGTACAAATCTCATGACAACAGATAATCTACCATTGTTCCTGGTCCAAGAGGATTCCCAAGATCACAAACACTGAGATGTGAAGGGTACCCACACAAAAAACAGCTTTCCCTGCTTTTTTCCACAGCTAAAGCAAGTGTGGAAGGGGCACTTGGCCCCAGGCAAGATGCTTTCACACCGACTTTAGGCAGCCCAGAGTGGATCTGGCTGGCAAATGGGATTATGATTATGCTTTCAGGGACTATTTCCACAGTACATTGAGGGAAAACATTGAGGGCCATTTCTTCATCTGCTGAAGGGATGAGAAGAGGGGGGAGCAGGTGCTCTGGCCCCAGAGCTTCTCTCTGCTTTGGGGACACTTCTGTGTTTTCCTCTGTCCATTGAATTCCGAACAAAGAATCAAAAAGCTACAGGAACTCCAGTCTGGAGTGCTCAGGACATGTGGAAGCAGGGGAATTTTTCTTCCCAGCTGGGACTGAGAGTGCAATTTCACACTCCTTTGGAGAGCATTGACTGAGACATCCCATTTCTGCCCAAGGATCTTCCAGGGGGAACTCAATCCGGGCTCTGGGCAGGTCCCTGCAGGGGCAGCAGCTTCCTCTGCACATTTGAGGGGATAAAGCTGCTCTAACCCTGCACTCCAACTACTCCACAGCAATTTAGGACCTCTGAGGACAGTTCCCCACTGTTTCCAGCCCAGCAGAGACCTGAACACATCCCGTGGGCACTGTGTGACCACCCCTGGCATTAACACCCTGCTGGAATGAAGACACTGACTGTAAAGACACTTGTCTACCTGGAAACCTCCACTTTCTTTGCTACTATACAGCAATAACATTTTCTATTCATATTGCAGCTACAGACTTAATAAACAGAATTGCATATATTGTGCTTTAGAAATTAAAATGCATTCCAAAGTCAGGCAATGCTAAACAATGAAAGTCTCGAACCCTCCCCTCCAAACCAGCCCCACTTTCTGCTTTCAGAACCAGCCCACTTCCTCACTCTCTTCACAAAGGGAGAAATTCTCTCTTTCCACCTCTGAAACAAAAATTCCCTCCCCAAAAGTGATCAGAAAGAGTCTACTTGGGCACTACTGCAAATGGAAGTTGTCTAATAACCATTCCTTCTAACTCAGGAAGAGGAGGAGGAGAAGAAAGTCACAACAAATGTTTGGATTCCTTCCTCTTTGACGTCTTCTCTTCCCTATCTGATGCTCTGGGACATGTGCAGGGGGGTCAGCATCTCTTCAAAGATGGTTCCTTTCACATCAGAGCCCCTCAAATTGGCTTCCTGGAGGTCACAACCTGATAGGTCACAATTCTGAAGGGGAAAAGAAAAAGAAGTGTCAATGGAATGCACCCAGAACTCTGTTCAAAGCTTTACTGGAAGTCCATTTACCTGAACTCCATTGTACTCTGAAGCTGGAGAGGTCAGCCAAAAGCCAGCAATCCCCCAAATTACCAGCTGACAATAGCAGAGAAAGGAATAGGATGGAAAATGAATCCCAACTCACTTCCAAATCGGTTCCTGCCAACGTTGCTCCCCTGAGGTTTCAGTTCTTTACTTTGGCGTTTCTCAGCGTTGCAACTCGGAGGTTCATTCCTGTCATCTGACTGCCCTCCATGGCCACTCCTTTCAGGCTGGCACCTGGAACACACACAGAAAGGGGTTCTGTGAGGAAAACCAGTCAGAAACACAGCAGCTGCACACTGGTGCTGCCTCAGAGCTGTGTGAACTGGAGGAGGACAAGGGGATTTGGGGCTGAGATGGTCACAGACTCAGTGCAGCCCTTGTGGGCCCTTCTCAGGGTTGGACAAACCACAGCTGGACCTTTTCTGGGCCATAGAAATGTACAAACACAGGCTTCAGCTTAACAGGTCAGCCCTCTCCAGGCTGGCACAGCACAGGCTGGCACGGGCCAGGTTGCAGCAGCTCAGATTGGCCACCTTGAAGTTGATGCAGCAAAGATCCAGGTGGGAAAGATCTGCTCCACTGTAACTGAGATCATGGAAATCCCAAGGAATAAATCCCCCAAAAACGTTACAGAGGGGAAGGGGGAGGTCTGGACACAAAGTTAATATAATTGTGTGCATTAATATTTACAATGTATAAATATTTAAGTAGAAATATATGGATAGAAATGTATTAAAATATATCCTGTCTATAAATATAGACAGATACAAGATAGATACAGACACACACAGGTCCTGGGAGGAGCTGAAGGCACCCCACCAGGGAAGGGGGCTTATAAAAAGGAGGGAGAGGGACTTTTGATATGGGCCTGGAGGGACAGGACAAGGGGCAATGGTTTTTAGACTGAAAGAGAGCAGGGTTAGATGGGAGACTGGGAAGAAATCCTTCCCTGGGAGGGTGGGGAGGGGCAGGGATGGAATTCCCAGAGAAGCTGTGGCTGCCCCTGGATCCCTGCAAGTGTCCAAGGACAGCTTGGATCAACCTGCTCTAGTGGAAGGTGTCCCTGCCCATGGCAGGGGGTGGAATGAGAAGACCTTTAAGGTCCCTTCCAACCCAAACCAGTCCATGATTCTATACAGACAAATACACACAAGACCATTTATTCTACTACTTAAGACTAATGAAATCTAAACACAAAGCTCTCAAAAATTGTCCTTGGTTCATTTTACATTTAAACAAATTGCTCCTCCAGGAAAGCTTCCCCCTAAAGCAGGAATGCAGCCCAAACGACCCTGGAATTCCAAGCCAAGGTCACTGTGCCACAGCTCAGAATCCAAACTCACTTAAAGAGAACACATTGTTTGCATTTCACGTTGCCACATTCCAGCACCAGACACCAACACTCCAGAGAGGGACAGCACAAGGGGCAGTGGTTTTAATAGAAAAGAGGGAGGTTTAGATGAGATATTGGGAAGAAATTCCCAGAATTTTGTTAGAAAGAGAAATGTGTTCTCACCTGGAAAAGCTTGTTTGCAGCTAAAAGGAAAAAATCACTCAACCAGGATGTTTGCAACACCAGCATTGGGTTAAAGGTATCAGCTCCAGAATTCCAGCCAAACATGAATCCAGGATGGACAACGTTTAATGCTCCCAAGATAAACAAATAACCTGTCTTCTGTAAATCAAGAAACACCTTCATTAAATCAAGCAACACCTCCATTAAATCAAGCAACGTGGAGCTGCAATGCTGTAAGGGGGGTACTTTTGAATTAGGTGATCAATGGAGCATAGAGGCATGAGAAAGAAATTATATTAGGATGTGAAACCAGCCAGAGTATTGTACAATGTAACTTTATGGCACAAGTGAACTGAAAGGTCCATTGTGCTTTTTAGCAAGTCAACTTGATGTCCCCCATGATCAGAGCTGAGTTCCTCCTTGGCTTGGCCCCATACTGCAAGAGGGACACAAATACCCTTGAAACACAATGGGAGAGGTCATACATAGGGGTGAGAAAGATGATGATGGGAGGAAGATTCTGTGGGCAGGGGTGGCTGGCCCCTTGCCCTACAGCAGGGCATGCACAGACTGTTGCTATCAGGTGATGAACAGGCAGGGTTTGGCTGCCACTCAGGCATCACCTTATACTGGGTACTGGCCCTACGTGGTGTAATGTAGAGCTGATAAAATGGGGTGTCAGGACTGCTGGGGTGAGCGATCCTCATCCTGCCATGGAGACTGTGTTGTTCCATGGGGACGCCCGCTGAGCACGGGCACCGACCAGCTGCTGCAGATCCTGGCAGCCCTGGCCTGTCTGTGTGGGTAAGCACAGTTTATTGACAGGAAGCAACCGAGAAAGCAAATGTTTTATACCATTTTTTGTATCCCTTTAACTCCTTTTTTTACTAGTTAATACTGTAATAAAAGCTGTCTGTAGTTTTGTATGAATGCCAACTGATAAAGTAGGTTTTTCTGTATTCTTTTTTAAATTTGATTCTCTTTGCTAGTAGTTTTTTTTATTCTCACTGCAATAAAAGATTTTTTTTTTTTTTTAGTGTTTGAATGTCTGTTTTACTTGTCTTTATTCTGGGCAAGTATTCAAATTAACTAATACTCCACATTCCACAGTCCTTTTGCCACCCTTAACCAGTGACTCTGAGTTCCTGCTTCCCCAGCCCCCAGGGACAGTCTCCTTGTCTGCTCATTCCTCCACACTCTCCTCTCACTGATGGCATCTTAACAAGACAAGCCCCTGGGAATAATTTACTTTTGAGTCTTCAATTCTTTCATGGTTAATTAGACAGATCTCAGAAGTGTATTCCAAGTCAATGTATTGTTCTAATAAAACCATGAGAAAAGATGCCTTTTTTGTGGCCTGTTTACTTTTTTCCTGTTTTTACATTGATATCAGCAACCTCCATTTGATAGTGATCCCAGGCACCTCCTAATTCAGTCTGAATAGATAAGAAAATCAAGACCCTTCATGTCTGACAATCCAACAGACTTTATCCCTATCCCCACCCCACCATTCCCTCATCAAACCCCTGGGACTCAAAGCAGCCTTGGGCAAATCTGAGCTCCCTCCACTCAAGGCTGGACCTGCAAGTTTCAGCCCCTTGGCACCAACTCCCACCTGCTTGGCTTGGAGAAAGAGCTGCCCAAGACACAGATGGATGTTCACTTATTGCCAGCAAACAAAACCAGAGGAAGGCACAGCTCAATAAAAACCAGAAGTCCTTCCCCTGCTGTATATCAAGTCCACCTTGCCTGCACTGAAGTCCACTTTGCACAGTAGTTAGTCTTAGACCAATGGCAAACACCTTCTGTGTCAAGCACAGATCCCAAGATCCCCCCAACACTCCCTGCCCTGGATTCTGTCCATATTTGCCCTTTGCACACAGTGAGTCACACACTGAAGTCACAAGTTCCCTCGATCCACAGAGGGAGGAAAAAAGAAAGTGAATGAATTTCTGTGTTGTGTTGAGTTAAATCTACATTTATTCCAATAATCTGGGGTGACAGAAACGTTATCAAACATCCTCTGTAGTATCTGTTCACTGGGTAAACATCTGTGTGGATGGCCAGGCCCAAGGAGTGGTCAGATCTACCGGAGACACTTTCATCTGGTCAGTCCCATCCCCCTGTCCATTGTTGGATGTCCCTCAGGAGCCCAACTCTTGGCTCCCTGTGCATCTCCAGGATGGACTTTCACAACCAACCTCTCTGCCTGGGTGGCAGGAGGGCCTGCCCTGATAAGGCCTAAAATGCCATCACACAATGCCAACAGTGCCAGCTCTCATGCAAGCTGTCTGTGAGATCTGAGAGTTACCGGTGGCACCATGGGAATGGTTTTGGTGTTGGATGATGCTCAAACCAGCCTGGTTCACCCAACTCCAAACACACATCCTGCTTTTGGAAGTTGGATGGCACAGAGAAGCTGGTAACTGGCCTGTCCATTTGGGAGGAGCAGTCAGTCACTTCATATGAAAAAAGTCCAGTCCCCTTTCATCCAGGCAGGTTCTTCTAACACAGCCCTTCTTGGGGTAGATGTGTGGAGATTCCTGCCTTGGGTGGGGACGCCCTCCAAGGACACTCCTCAAGGCTGAGCAAAAGAAATCTCCCCACAACCGTTGGTCTGGTTGAGTTCCATCAGATCTCTATGTAATAATTATTTCTTTTGGCTAGCTTTAATATAATTGTTTAAATAATTACTTCAATATAGTGCATTATCCTATCTTATACTGTATACCTAGCAGTTTTAGCTTTATACAGTGTAGTAAAGAATTCTGATTAAGATCTTTTGTCTGTTCATTTTTAAGAATAAATGATTCATTTTATATAAATATTCTCATTTGGCCAATCATTAAAACCTGTGGGACAAAAGTGGTTCAATCCCACTTCTGTAATTCCTTAAATTTAATTTGTTGACAAAATCTGAGGTAAAGATTGGATCCCTTATTCCTTGAGGCTCCACAGTGGGACAATGGCTCCTTGATTCCATGAGGTTGCACTGTTTCCCAGTGTTCTTTGGCCCCATAAGGCCCTGCAGTGTCACAATGGTCCACTGATTCCATCACTTTCCCCAGTGTCACAATGGACCCTTGATTCCATGAGGTTCCCCAGTGTCACAATGTTCCCTTTGACTCCAGAAGGCCTTGCAGAATCAGAATGGCCCCTGGATTCTGTGAGGTTCCACAGTGTCACAATGGACCCTTGATTCCATGAGATTCCATAGTGTCCCATTGGTTCCCTTTGGTTCCAAAAGGTTCTGGGATGTCACACTGGCCTCTTGATTCCCTGATGTTCCACAAAGTCCCGGGGTCCTTTTGATTCCATGAGGTTCCGCAGTGTCCCATGTTCCCTTTGGTTCCAGGAGGCCCCAGTGTATTTCAATGGCCCCTAGATTCCAGGAGATTGTACCATGTCCCAGAGTTCCTTTGATTCCTGGAGTTTTGGCAGTGTCCCAGGGTCCCTTTGTTCCCAGGAGGTTCCTTTGTTTCCATCAGGCCCTGCCACGTCCCAGACTCCCTTTGGTTCCATGAGGTGCTGCAGGGTCACAATGTCCCCTTTATTCCATGAGGTTCCACCATCTCCCAGGGTTCCTTTGGTTCCATGGGATTCCACAGGGCCAAAACTCCCTGGTTCTTATCCTTCCAACATTTGTGGGCCCATTCTATCCCTGCCTGGGATGGAGCACCATTGTGTTTCTGCAGGAATGGATCCATGGCCATCCTGCCACTGCCCCAATTGAATGCTGCACAAACGTCACTGCAGGCCCGACCCTGGATGCAGGAACAGTCTGGGAACTCCAGGCCTGCTCCCATTCAGCAGAGCCAGTCGGGGTCCCAAAGAGCACAAGTGATTGACTGCAACCCCTGCAGTTCTCTGGCATTGCTGGGGACAAAGGCATGAACTGCCAGGAGCTCTGCAGAGCCCTGACAGTGCCACTGCAATCCCAAGCTGCATTGCCCGGGGCAACCCTCAGCACAGCCAAGGCCACAACCCTTCCTGAAAGGTGTCCCTTCTGGGCAGGGCCAGGGGGACAAACCCCTCCATCTGTCCCTGCACATGTTGTGTCCAATTCTCATCCCCCACTTAGGGACAAAGTCAGGTTAAATTTTATACCTCATTAACCAGGGCTGTGCAAAGTGCTGTGGGTGGTACTGTGGTCAAACCTGTCAAACAGGACAGGCTGTGGAGATCACTTGCACGGCACGGCCAGGGGCCTGTCTTCAGCATCCTCCTGTTTACCATGACCAGCTTTTTCACCCCCTTTTCCCTCTGTTTTCTCATGCTTGTTCCTCCTCAAACTACCGTGATCCCATCCTTTCCTTTCCTTTGTTTCTTTCCTAGAAATCCCATGACAAGTCTTCCTCAGTCCCCAAATGTGCTTTCTTGTTGCCCATCATAAGTTTCAGACCCTGAGCATGGAAACTCCATTCACATCTGTGAGGTCACGCTGGGAGGCTCTGCCATTGACCTACTTGGTGAAGGTTTCACACGAATATTTTGGAACACTCTTTTAATTATTTTTTTTACCTTTTGGGCTTAGAAGGGTTTCTCTAAAAACATGGCAATTCATGTCCTCAACATGGTAATTCTTTGGAGAAGGAGTTTGAGACTCAAAGAATCCCAGAATGGTTTTGGTTGGAAGGGAGGTAAAAGGTCATCTTGTCCAAGTCCCTGGACATGGACAGTGACGTCTTTTACTAACTGAGGTTGCTCACATTCCCTGACCTTGAACAAATTCAGGGATGGGACCTCCACCTCTCTGGAAACCTGCTTCAGTTCTTGCCGCCCTTATTGTTAAATCTTTCCTTCTATTATCCAATATAAAACACTTATCTTTCAGTTTGAAGCCACTGCTTGATGTTCTGCCACTACAGGCCTTGGTAAAAATATCCCTGGGATTTCCTTAGACTATGAGCAGGACATTTTCATCTGCAAAAATATTAGTGAGTGCCCAGAGATCTCCCAAGATGGGCTTTAAAGGTCTCAAGCACATGAGCACTAGAGAGGGGCTAAGGAGCTGTGGCCTCACTGGTGTGGAGACTGAGAACAGTACAGGACAGCCCTGAGAGGGCTTGAAGGGAGGATTTAGAGATGGTGGATCCTTTTGTCAGAGCAGAAAAGAGCATGAGAAAGAAAAAAATTAATAGCAAGTGCAGCTGGGGATGTCCCGAGTGGACATGAGGAAAGAGGAATTTCATTCCATGGGAAACGCTGTGCTGCAACACATCACCCAGGAAGAGTCTGGCTAAGCCCAAGGCTTTGTGTGTGCAGGAAGAGCCAGGGAGGACGCAGAGATGTCAGTGCAGGAAGGTGCCAGCCAGGTGGGGCAGCCGGGGGGATGATGACAGTCTGCAGGGAAAGGGGTAGGGCATGGACACCGTAGGACAGACTGGGCTGGAGAGGAGACAGGGAGGGGGAGAAGCTGAAAGGCCCTGACACAGCCACCTTCTGCAGGCCTTTGGCCAGGGCTGCTGTCTGTGCCCCTGATGCCAGGAGGAGGGGAGTGCCCCTTGCAGCCCTGGGGCCTCATGGCCTCCTTGTCCCTGCTCAGCAGCCTGGCAGGTGCCACCCCATGGTCCTGCCCTTGGCATTGCACATCCCACATCCCAGTGCCCCAGGAAGAGCCCTGAGGAATGAGGCAGGGACAGGATCTGCCTTCCCAGGGGCTGAGGGGCAGGGCTTGGCCCGTTTGATTAAGGAAACAAGTCCAGTTTTCCTCAGCATCAGAGCCACCTTTCCCTTGCTTGTCCATCCTTGTCATCACTGTCTGCAGTTTTCTGCTCTAACTGGAACCTGGGGACACGTTCTCAGTTGTGTCCCTCAGTGAGACTCATTAGCACTAAAGGAAACTTTAGTGTTTCAATCTTACTTTGACTTCTTGAGAAGTTGTTTGAACTTCCTCTCAGGGACTGAGTCTCATGTAAACAACACCAAACCCCCCTAGGGCCATGAAATGCCTGGGGCTGTTGCTGTGCTGCTGAGCTGGGCTGGGTTCCTGGCACACAGGGAGCTCCTGGCAAGCGGGCAGTGCTGCAGAGAGACAGCTCTGCTGGTGAGCAGCTCCTCTGCACAGCCCAGCAGGGCTGAGGGCACTGCCTGCAGCACCAAGGGCAGGGGAGTGAGACAGAGAGAAGTTAAAGGCTGTCAGACATAGAATGATGCTGAGACCTCACTGGGGGAGAATTTTTAACAGACCTTGGCACAGGAAGTCTGTTCATGCAGGGCAATGGGACTGCAGCTTTTGGAGGCATCTGGGAAAGCTGACACTGCCCACCAACTACAGATTCTGTAAGTGCAACTCAGAGAGCATCTGGAGTGCAGAGGAGGAGGACATGCTCAGAGCTCCAGCTCCCTCTCAGAATATTTCCAAGACAAAGATTTTTATAAAGTTGAAGAAATTTCCTGAGATTGTGTTTCCAGTTTCCTACTCTTGAGGAATGGGAGGAATAAATCATTAAGAAAGTATTAATTTTGACAAGTCCCTGAGACATCTGAACTGTGAGTGCTCAGTAGGTCTATCTGAGCTTCCTAATGTGCTTTCAGCCACTGCTCTGCCTGTGGGCAGTACCAGCATCACCTCTGCTAGACCCATCAGGACTAGTCTGAGATGTCCTTTTTGCACCTGCAAACGGAATATGACCCCTACCAGTGCAGCCTGTGGTGCTGGGGAAGGAGCTGAGTCTGCTTAAATCAAATGCCATCATAAGGACACTTGGCTGTCTCCCTGAGGTTTCCTTCCAAGATGTGAATTCCGCTCCAGGTTGGAAACCTGTCCCTAAACATCTCTTTGTTATGTGAAACCCCTGTACAGAAGCACAGTGATGCTATAACAGAGAAAATGCTGTTGAGTAGGGACCCAGTACTGGAGCTGAAGGAAGATCTCCTAGGAAATCAAAAGGCTGTCTGTCTGTGACATGAGGAGTGTCTGTAGAATACAGCTTTGACTTTGTTTAGATAAGTCCACACTAACTGGCCTCTTACTGTCTTCTTCTCCTGTGTTGGAAACAAACACCCAGAGGCAGCAAATGTCCAACAGCAGCTCCCTCACCCAGTTCCTCCTCCTGGCATTTGCAGACAGGCGGGAGCTGCAGCTCCTGCACTTCTGGCTCTTCCTGGCCATCTCCCTGGCTGCCCTCCTGGCCAACGGCCTCATCCTCAGCGCCGTAGCCTGTGACCACCACCTGCACACCCCCATGGGCTTCTTCCTGCTCAACCTCTCCCTCACAGACCTGGGCTGCATCTGCACCACTGTCCCCAAAGCCATGCACAATTCCCTCCAGAACAACACAACCATCTCCTACATGGGATGTGCTGCACAGGCCTTTTTCTTTTATTTCTTCATGTCAGCAGAGTTTTCCCTCCTCACCATCATGTGCTACGACCGCTACGTTGCCATCTGCAAACCCCTGCACTACGGGACCCTCCTGGGCAGCAGAGCTTGTGCCCACATGGCAGCAGCTGCCTGGGCCACTGGCTTTCTCTATTCTCTGCTGCACACAACCAATACATTTTCCCTGCCCCTGTGCCAGGGCAATGCCCTGGGCCAGTTCTTCTGTGAACTCCCACACATCCTCAAGCTCTCCTGCTCACACTCAGGCTACCTCAGGGAAATCGGGCTCATTGTGGTGAGTGCCTGTTTAATATTTGGTTGTTTTGTTTTCATTGTTTTCTCCTATGTGCAGATCTTCAGGGCTGTGCTGAGGATCCCCTCTGAGCAGGGACGGCACAAAGTCTTTTCCACGTGCCTCCCTCACCTGGTCGTGCTCTCCCTGTTTGTCAGCACTGGCGTGTTTTCAAACGTCAAGCCCCCCTCCATCTCCTCCCCATCCCTGGATCTGGCACTATCAGTTCTGTACTCGGTGGTGCCTCCAGCACTGAACCCCTTCATCTACAGCCTAAGGAACCAGGAGCTCAAGGATTCCCTGAGGAAAATGATGACTGGATGCTTTTCAGGAGCAATAAAGTGCCTGTTTTCTGGTGTGTAGCATTCAGAATGGGACTCATTAATGGCCCAGCCTTCCTGCTCAGGTTTTTTGTGGAGGTCATCAGGTTCTTCTTGCAATAATATTCTGTGCAATAAAACATTATTATGCATCTGCCTTCTAATTTAGTGTCTTTAGTCAATTTGACCCAGAGATGTAAAAATGATGAATTTTGCTCTCTGAGTGTTAAAATAAAGGACCCTGAAGTGCCTTCTTTGTCCAAGACCCTTCTTAGCTGTTCCTAAAGGACAGCACACTGCAGGACAGGGGGTATTTGCAAAGTGGAAGGGGACAATAATCCCAGCCCAGCAGCACTGCCAGGGAGCAGCAGTGCTTGGTCTTTGCAGAGCTGCTCTCTTGCCACTTCCACACTGTCTTCCTGAGCCCCTTTCTCACTGTAAGGCCTGAGTGCGCTCTGAGCACAGTCCTGTGGGCTGGAAGCCCTTGGAGCACAGGCAGGGACAGGCCCTGGGAACTTCTGAAGCAGAGCTGGGCTCCCTTCCAGCATCTCCAGGATGCTGTGGGATCTTCTGAGGGCAGTGCATGTACTGGGACACTTCTTCTGTCACCTTGCTCCAGGGCTGGAACTCTCCTGCAGTGTCACCATGACACTCCTGCTCTCTGCTTTCCAGGTTTCATTTTCAGATCCAGTCTTCCCTCCTGTTCACAGGGACATCCTGGGAGTGCTTCAGAGCTGCCATCCTGGGGCAGCTCCTGCCCAGCGTGGGCAGGCACAAGGTCTCTCCACCTGCTCCTCTCACCTCCCCAGTGCCACTGTTTTCTGCAGTCTCCTCCTCCTTGCCCAGCACAGCCCTCCTGGCACAGTTGGACACAGCCCTTGTTCTACCCCCTCCTCAGGCACCTGCCCAACCACCTCAGCTCCAACCTGATGGCCAGAAACCTTCAGGGCAGGGAGGCACCGGGGCAAAATGCTGAGGAAACCTTTCAGCTGCACTCAAATCCAATTGGAGGGGTTGGTCTCAAAGAAGAAATCCCTTCTCATTCTCCAGAACCACCAGGACAGCCTGTGTTATGTCCTGAGCACTCCTCTGGAAGTGTGGGATATGGAAAAGGTTTTGGTGTCAGGGATATTGAGAAGGCTGGGCAGTGTCACTGGGAGACCTCTCCCAAACCCTTGGAAAGGCCAGAGCCATCCCAGAGCTTCCTGGGGCCTTGGCAAAGGCAGACATGGAACCAGTCTGCAAACAGGGCAGCAAGGAGGGTTGGCAGAGTTCCAGACTGCTCAGGCTCAGCAGGGAAGGGGATATGGCAAGTTCTCCTGCAGCCATTGCCAGGCATGGGAAGGACAAGGCAGGGATTGCAGAAACCCTGTGAGAGGGAAAAGAAGAGGATGTTTTGTGTCCAGACTTTATCAAGGTTCTTGACATGGTCTCCTGCCATCTCCTTATGGCCAGACTGGTGAGAGCTGGACTGAAGAAGCGGGAGATGTGGTGGGTGGGAAGTTGGCTGAATGAAGAGTGTCAAATCAAATCCATGGTACAAAGTCCTTTTGGCAGAAACTTCTTGGTGAAATCCCTCAGTGACCAGCCCTGGAACACCAATGCAGAAAATCTCTCTATATAATGGGAAAAAATGGATTTTCAAGTCCTTTGTGAATGATGCCAAATTTCAGGGAGCCCTTCAGAAACCTGTCCTGGTTTAAAGGCACATTTTGGGGCAGGAACTCCAATCAAATGAACTCACTCCCCTTTTATTCTCCTCCACCACAGGGAGACAAAATACAAGAAGGTATAAGTGAAAAAAATAAGAGTTTACTGACGAGAAATATGACAGTAAAACCAAAAATACCAACAGAACAGTTCAAAGAAACAGCAGAGAGAGAAATTGCCTCCTCTCCCCTCATGCCCCAACTCCCTTTTGGAAACAGATAAAAACAGGGATCAACATGTGCCTCCCTTCCCCTTTTTCCCCCTGAGTGAATAAAGAACAAAAAACAAAACCAGGGGAAAAGAGAGGGCAAAGTAAAATCTGGGAAACTCTCTGGTCTGAGATCAGTTGTGCTGCCCAAGAACACGCTGACTCCAGAGGTGTCCAAGCGGGGCAGAGCCGGCGACTCCGGTCCGTGCGGCGGCGGGGGGGAGGCAGCGGCTCTGCTTGATTCCATGGAGTTCTGGGCAGGCACAGTGGACCCTTGGTTCCAGGAGGCTCTGAAATGTCTCAGGGTTCCTTTTGTTCCAAAGAGACTCCACATGTCACAGTGGTCCCTTGGTTCCATGAGATTCCACAGTGTCCCTGCATTCCTTTGGTTCCATGAGGCCCTGCAGTGTCACAGGGCTACTTGATTCCATGACATTACAAAGAATCAGAATGGCCCCTTGATTTAAGGCCAACTGCACATGGGGCTGCTTTAGGGGGAGTGTGGGCACCCAGACAAGGGAGTTGTCACCCCCCTGGACTCAGTCCTGGGGTCACCACATCTGGACTGGTCTGTCTGTCTGTGAGGTTCCCCATTCTGGAGGAATGAGGAAGAACTGGAGAGGGTCTAGAGCAGATCTGCCAGGATGGAGTTTTTCTCCAATTGGAAATAGAATGAAATCTCCACAAAGAGTAGCATGGAAGGTTCAGACTGAAGGTGAGGAAAAAGAAATATCACTCAATGGGGACCCTTGTGCTGCAAGAGGTCACCCAGAGGTAGTCAGGATCAGCCCATGGCTTTGTGTTCCAGGGATCAGCCAGAGCTGGTGCAGAGACATCAGGGAGGGTCTAGAAATGCTGCTGGGAGGGGGTGGGAAAGCAGGAGGGGTGTGTGCAGCCTGCAAGGCCAGAGCAGCAGCAGGGCCAGGGCAGGACAGCCTGCAGGAGAGATGGCCAAGGGCTCTGGCAGGGCTGCAAGGCCCAAAGGCACCCAGGCCTTTGTCCCCTTGCCTCTGGCAGCTGCCTCTGCCACTCAGGCCACCACAAGCAACTTGCCTGGCAGCTTCTGCACTTGGTTTCTGCCTCGCCCCTCCCTCAGCAGCCTGGCAGGGGTTGCCCAGTTTTGGGCCTTTGTTGTTCCTCCCCCTCCCATCCCAGTGCCCCCCAAACAGCCCTGAGCCAGCCGGGAGGGACAGGATCTGCTGGGCCAGGGCCTGGGGCTCAGGCCTTGGCCTTTGTGCTCCACAAAACCAAGGCAGGCTTTGCTCAGCATTGCAGGGGCCTGCCCAGAGCCTTTGTCTGCCTGCACTCCTGGCCTCCAAGGAGCTGCTCCAAGGAGTCCCTGGGGAGGCTTTGGCAGTGCCTGCCCTCAGTGGGGCCCAGCAATGCTTCAAGGCACTTGCACTTTGGCTTCTGACTTCTTCAGCAGCTGCTTCAATCTTCTCTCAGTACCTCAAGATCATGGGCTGGGCTGCAAACACACCGTGGGGCTCATTAAATTCCAGAAATCCCTCAGGATCTCTTTGTTTTCCTTTAATTGTCTTCAAGGCAATTTCAAAACAAGTCTTTGAAGTTTGTAATTTTTTTGTTTTAATTCAATTATGGATGTTTTTTAGTTCAGAGAAGAGGTGATAGAAGTGTTCTCCAAGTGATCTTGATGCTGAGTGTCTTCTCAGGAGATCCACAGTGACCCTTGCTTCTCACCCCCCAACCTCACCAGTTCTGACATGGCCCATCTAGGACTGACAGCTGATGCAACTCCAAACACACTGTGGGACTCATTAAAACACTGAAAAACAAATTATTTCCCTTCATTTATTTTTCTTCAAGTCTTCACGTTTTCTACAGTTAATTAGAGTTGTTTTGTAGTTTAACTAAGGAGGAAGATTTTAAAGTGGAAGTCACGAAAAATTAATTTTTTTTGATGAAAGGGAATCATTTACACAGAGCCTTGGGATACAAGAGGGTCAGGCCACAAAGGATTTGGATACAAAGACACTGACCAACTGAACAGTTATCAAGTGATTCAATAGCATTTGCTACAATTTTAACAGTGACTGAATTATAGATTCACAACAACATTCACACCACAGGCAATTCACACCCACACCCAGGCAGAGATGTGTGGACACATCAAGAGCTGGGTGTGGAAAGGTCCCTCTCCCAAATTCTCCTTGTTGTCAGGGAAACACTCCCCCAAATCCCTTTGTGTTTCCCACCAGACAAGGGTCACAGTTGGAGGAGTGTTTGTTGAGGGGGATCAGAATTGTCCTGGGCATCAGGGAGGGTCTTTGGAGTGTCGCAAACTGGAGGGTTCCCGAGCTGGGAGAGGCTGCCAGAGGTGTCCCACTGAGAGGGAGGTGCTGGGGAGCTGCCAGGGCCTCCCTCAGCCCCACTGGTTGTGGGCTCCCAAGGGGACTGGCTTTAGTTATCTGCTGAATTTCCATCCTGGTGTCAGGAATGACTGGAGTTTCCCAAATATTTGGGAATTCTATCCAATCTGTTCCATTTGGGCTACAATTCAGGCAGGGAATATTCCAAGGCTTTCATGGGATGACTGATTATCCTGTGTTCCCCAGATGTTCCACTCTGGATTGTTCCCACCTTTATCATCCAGGAGCACCTGGTCCAGTCCAGGGACACTTCCCCACACCCCTGGTCCAGTCCAGGGGCTCTTCATTGCTCAGCTGGTTTGGTCAAGGCTTGTCAGGAGCTTCTGAGATCATCGACCAGGCCTGAGGACAATGGGGGGATGCACCACCAAAGAGGCTTCTAAGAAAAAAGAGGACAAACTTTTTGGGGGGACATTTTTGAGCAATCTCCACGGTGTTTGCAGATGAACACATGGTGCTCATAGTCTAAGATAGTCACAGTGATATGTTTTATCAAGGCCTATTTGCAGAACACAGGGCAATGGATTTAAACTGAAATAAGGGAGCTTCATAATTATTTACCATATTCATAATATTTACCAAAGGGGATGGCAAGAACTGCAGCAGGGTCTCAGAGAAGTGGATGTCCCATCCCTGGATTTGTTCAAGGTCAGGAACTTTGAGCAGCCTCAAATAGTGAAGATGTCACTCTCCCTGTCCAGGAGTTTGGACCACATGAGTTTTTTTGTATCCCTTCCAAGCCAAATCATTCTGTGATTCTTTGAGTCTAATATCCCAAACTCCTACTCCAAAGAATTTCCATGTTGAGGACATGAATTACCATGTTTTGAAGAAGCTATTCTAAGCCCAAAATGTAAAAAATTAATTCCAAGGTATCTGTATGAAACTTTAATCAAGTGGGTCAATGGCAGAACCTCTCAGGGTGACCCTGCAGCTGAGGATGGAGGATTTGGCCTCGGGGTCTGAGACTCGTGATGGGCAGCCAGAAAGGATGTTTAGGGACTGGGCAAGACTTGTCATGAGATGTCTAGGAAAGAACCAAAGCAAGGGGAGGATCACAATGCTCACTGGAGGAATAAGCACGAGAAAACAGAGAGCAAAGAGGCTGAAAAAGCTGGTCATGGTAAACAGGAGGCTGGTCAAGACACGTCCCTGGTTGTGCCCTGCAAGTGATCCCCACAGCCTGTCCCCTTTTCTTAAGAACTCCATTGCCAAGAAGTTTCTGTGGGGAGGGACCTCTCTGCTCCTGGCACAGACTGTGGTTCAAGTTGCAACCACTGCAGCAGGAACCACAACTAGTCAGATCTTGTGTTCTCTGGGGGGCCAGACTCTGCCCAGACTGGTGTGTGTGTGTGTGTGTGTGTGTGTGTGTTGGAAGCACAAAAGAGTGAAGCAAATGCCAAGCTAAACACCCAATGTAGCCTGACTTTGTCCCTAAGTGGGGGCTGAGAATTGGACACAACATGTGCAGGGACAGATGGAGGGGTTTGTCCCCCTGGCCCTGCCCAGAAGGGACACCTTTCAGGAAGGGTTGTGGCCTTGGCTGTGCTGAGGGTTGCCCCGGGCAATGCAGCTTGGGATTGCAGTGGCACTGTCAGGGCTCTGCAGAGCTACATCACAGCTCCCTGTGACATCACACCTCCACTGTGTTATCACATCTGCCCTATGGTGTCACATCCATCATATGACATCACACCTCTCCCGTGATATCATATCATCCCTGTGTCGTCATGTCCTCCTGTGACATCACATAGTACCTGTGGCATCACATCTCCCCTAGGATATCACACCTCCCTGTGGGAAATGACTGGATGGTAGGCCTTGAATTTGAGCAGTTGCAGCTCTGAAGTTGCAGAGGAATGTAAACAACTCTAAGGAAATATTTATTGCAATGCTGGACAGAACAAACGTAATGCAGCTGAGACCAAAGGTCACCAATCAAAATGTGTTTAGTGTCACCAATGAAAGTATGTACAGTGTCTTCTGTGTTACCAATGAAAGTATGTACAGTGTTTTAAGTTTGAGACTTTTAATCAATTATGTTGTATGATAGTATGATAGTATACAAAGAGTATAAATGGAGCATTTGAGAGCAATAAGGTAGCCGTGTGCTTTCCCTGCTATCTGAGTGCATTCTTGGCCATCGTCACCTCCCCATGACATCACAGCTGCCCCGTGACATCACATCTTCCCTGTGACGTCACATCTCTCCTGTGATCTCATATCATCCCTGTGACATCCCATGCTTGCCTGTGACATCACACCTCCCCTGTGACATCATATCTCCCGTATGGCGTAACATCAATCATATATCATACCTTTTCTGTGACATCACACTTCCCATGTGACATCACAGCTCCCTGTGGCATCACATCCTTCCTGTGACATCAATGCTTCTCTATGACATCACATCCATCATATGACATCACATCTATCCTGTGATATTATATCATCCCTGTGAAATTACATCCTCCCTGTGATAGCACAGCTCTCCTGCGACATCACAGCTCCCCTGCAACATAACATCTTCCTGTGACATCACATCTCCCTATGACGTCACATCCATCATATGACATCACATCCATTATATGGCATCACAGCTCCCCTGTGACATCACATCCAGTGACATCCAGATCCATCCCAAGGTTGGGTGTGTGTGTGAGACAGGCAGAACCACAAATGCCTGCACAGCCCAGAGCAGTCAGTGTGGGGCTGTGCTTGCTGCTGCAGAGACCCCCAGGGAACAAACCCAGGCAGGAGTTTGAAGATGTGTATGTGTCCCTAAGGAGGACACTTGCCTTATTATTGCTTATTATTTGTAATATCTTATAGATCTATCATACAACACCTAAGAATGGATTCTATAGAATATGTACCATAGATATTTGGGTTGGGTCTGGTTGAGCTGCAGTTCAGTTCCCCACAGCAGCCCTCCCAGGGCTGGGCTTGGCATTGGCAGCTGGAAGGGTGTTGAGAACACCCCAGTGTTTTGGCCACTGCTGAGCACAGCACCAACACTGGGACATTCCTTCCTTAGCTGAGGGCAAGAGCCTGGCAGGGGACCCAAGTAGGCCAGCTGAGCCCAACTGACCCAAGGGACATTGCAGCCCATGGGAGGTCAGCTCAGCTCTAAAAGCTGAGGCCCGGAGCAGGAGGGGGGCATTCATTGTCTGATGGCTGCCTGCTGAGGAACCGTCCCGCGGACCCAAGCCCTGCTCCTGGGGAGTGGCCGACCATGGCTGCTCACGGGAAGCAGAGAACAAACCCTGCTGTCTTTGGCTTCTGTGTGACCAAGCTTTGTTCTGCTTTTTGCTTTAAATAAACTACCTTATCCCAACCCACTATTTTCTTTTTCCCACCTTACTCTCTCCCCTGTCCCGCTGGGAAGGGGAGTGATAGAGCGGCTGGGAGGGCACCTGGTGTCCAGCCAAGGTCAACCCACCACACACCTGAACACTTCCAGAGACTCCACCACCTCCCTGGGCTACTTGTTCCAATGCCTGAAAATTCTCTCAGTGGAAAGAGGGGTTTTGAATATCTAATCTAAGCCTCATCTGATGCAATTTAAGGCCATTTCCTCTCTTCCTGTCACTAAAGGCTTTGTGGAAGAGACCGACCCCCACACCCACTAAAACCTCCTTTCAGGTCATTGCAGAGAGCAATGAAGTCCCTCCTGAGCCTCCCCTTCTCCAGACTCAACCAGCCCAGTTCCCTCAGCCGTCCCTCAGCAGACATGTTTTCCAGAGCCTTCCCCAGTTCCGTTCCCTTCTCTGGACACGCTCCAGCCCCTCAAGGGCCTTTTGGCACTGAGGGGCCAGAACTGGACACAGCACTCCAGGTGGGGCCTCCCCAGTGCCCAGCACAGAGGGGCAATCAGTTCTCTGCTCCTGCTGGCCACACTCTTCTCCACAAAGGCCACGATGCCCTTGGCCTTCTTGCCCCCCTGGGTACACTCTGCCTCATATCCAGCTGCTGTCAAGCAGCACCCCCAAGTCCCTTCCTGCTGAGCAGCTCTCCAGCCCCTCTGCCCCCAACCTGGAGCGTTCCAGGGGGTTGTTGGGACCCAAGGGCAGGCCCTGACACTTGGCCTTATTGATCCAGCCTGTCCAGATCCCTCTGCAGAGCCTTCCTGCCCTCCAGCACATCCACACTCACACCCAACATGGTGTTGTCCATGACTTTCCTGAGGGGGCACTCAATCCCCTGGCCCAGAACATCCACAATAATGTTAAACAGGAGCAGCCCCAACCCTGAGCCCTTGGGAACCCCACTAGTGACCGGCCCCACCTGGATTTCCTTCCATTCCCCACCACTCCCTGGGCCATCAGACACTTTGTCACCCAGCAAACAGTTCCCCGGGCAAGCCATGAGCAACCAGTTTGTGCAGGAGATGCTGGGGGAGATGGTGCCAAAGGCTTTCTGGAATTCCACAGAGACACATCCCTACCTTTCCCTCAGCTACTGAGTGGGTCCTTTGTGAGAGAAGGAGATGAGGTTGGTCAGGCAGGACCTGCCTTTCCCAACCCCACGCTGGCTGGGCCTGATCCCCTGGCTTGTTTTTGGGCACATGGGCACAGCTCCTGGAGCTTGAAGATTTGCTTCTTAAAGCACCTTCAGCCTTCCTGGACTCTTTTGTTCTTCAGGACTGACTCCTAAGGGACTCCATCCATCATTCTCCCGGGAACTCCAAAGCCTGCCTGCCAGGTGTCCAAGGGGTCAGTTCTGCTGCCCCCTCTTTCCTTTCCCCACAATGGAAAACTCCCTCATTTTGGGTCCCTGCACCCCAGACGGCTTCGACCACCACCTCACCCACCAGTCCCACAATCATGGAATGCTTTGCCTTGGGAGGGGCCTTCAGGAACATCTCAGCACCCTCAGATTCAAAATTTCCTTCCTACTATCTCCTCCAACCCTTCCCTCTACCCGTGTGAAGCCACTGCCTCTTGTCCTGTCACTCCAGGTCCTTGTCCAAAGTCTCTCTCCATCTTTCTGATTGGGTCCCTCCAGGCACTGGAAGGCCACAATTAGGTCACCCCAAAGCCTTCTCTTCTCCAGCCTCAACAATCCCAATTCTCTCAGCCTTTCCTCACAGCAGAGCTGCTCCATCCCTCTGATCTCCTTGCTGGTCCCCTCTGGACTTTCTCCAACAGGTCCATGTCCTTCCTGTGCTGGAGCCCAGAGCTGGAGGCAGCTCTGCAGGGGTGACAACATTACAGCCCTGTGTGTTCCAGCAAGGACACTGTGGAACCTCCTGGAGTAAAGGGGACATTGTGACACTGCAGGGCCTTCTGGAGCCAAAGGAGCCCTGGGACACTGGGCAATCTCATGGAATCAAGGGACCACTGTCACCCTGGGAAAACTCCTGGAATTCAGGGCCCATTGTGACACTGCAGCTCCCCATGGAACAAAAGGAACCCTGGGACGCTGCAGAAACTCATGGAACCAAGGGACCATTGGGACATTGAGGGGGCTGATGGAATCAGGAGGCCATTGGGACAATCCAGGGCCTCATGAAATCAAAGGAATTCTGGGACACTGTCAAACCTCCTGGAATCAAGGGTTCCTGCTGACATGTGTGTCCTCCTGGAACCAAGGGAGCCCTGAGATATTTCTGAACCTCCCAGAATCCAGGGGCCATTGGGACCCTGCAGAACCTCCTGCATTCCAGTGCTCCTTGTGAAACTGCAGGCTCTGCTGGAACCCAAGGATTCCTGGAACACTGCAGAGCTCACGGAACCAAGGGGCCACTGTCCCACTGCAGCTCCTTCTGAAGCACAAGGGACCCTGGGACAATGGGAAATCTCCGAGAATCCAAAGGGCATTTTGGGGACTGCAGGGCCTCATGGAACTAAAGGAACCTTTGGAGACTGGGGAAGCTCATGGAATCCAGGGGCCATTGGGACATGTGGGGCCTCCTGGAAGCAAAGGAACCCTGAGAATTTATGTGGCAACAAGTTAAGGCAGCAACAGCTGCATTCAGTTAATCAGGATCAACAAGGAGTGTTTTGGCCCTGACTGGTGTTTTCCATCCAGAGAGTGCTGTTTGCCAAAGGGGAAACCACTTGGAACGCTCTGCATGGCAGCCTGTGTTTTTCTCTGGTAGCTGAACACAGCCAGCACATGAGGGGAGGGGAATGTGTGGGATCAGGGCACTGCTTTGGGGCCATGCTGGGAATTCCGGTGGACTAAAAGACAAAGCCCAGGCGCTGTTTCCAAAGGAACCCCAATGACAGGGGGACACGGGAAAGATGGGCGGACAAGTCCTGAAATGGAACTCTGTGTGTGCAGCCTCATTTTCTCCTTCAGTGCCCACAGGAGAGAGGGTAAACAGTGGGGGTTGGGACCCCAAAACTGTTTGGGGGGGAAAATGGGGATTGAGGGGACAATGGGAAAGTGGGAGGAACAGGGAGAAGGGTGGAAAAGGAGGAATAGTCTGGCAGGTTCGACAGTCCCATGAGGGTCTTTGGGCTCAACTGGAGTTGCAATGGGGGGTGGCCCCCCTGAGGTCCCAACTTCCTGTGGGGTGCTGGGGGCTGCTGGATCCAATCTCAGCCTTGCATTATGAAAACTCTTTCAGTTTAGAGGAATTACAGAGGTGTGACTGAACCACTTTTGTCCCCAAGGTTTTAATAATGGCAAATCAGATCTATTGAGAGAAAGGAATTTATTTAGGGTTACAAACGATCAGACAAAAGACCTTCATCACAATTATTTACTGCACAATATACACACTAAAACTACCAGGAGTACAGGATAAGATAGGACAGTGCTCTACACTAAAGCAATTGTTGAAGCAATTCTACTCAAGCTGGCACAAAAGCAATAATTCCTAATTAGAGATGGATGGAACTCCCCCAGACCAACGCTCAGGGGGAGATCTCTGCTTTCAACCTCCAGCAGTGACCTTGGAGGGTCCCCAGCCAGGGCAGTAATCTCCACACTCCCCCCCCCAAAAAGGATTCTGTTGGAAGAAGCTGCCCCTGTGAAATGGGACTGGCCCTTTGTGGTCAAAAGGGATGGACTGACAGTCACTGGACTCCAGGGGTTGCCTCACTGTCAGGGGGTTCATTCGGGGTGGAAGCAGCAACCGAAGCTCTTCCCACAGTCAAGGCACTGGTGGGGCTTCCTTTACTGGTGGGTCCGTTGGTGTGAGGTCAAGTTAGACCTGTGGGTGAAGCTCTTCCCACACTCCCCACACTTGTAGGGCCTCTCCCCGGTGTGGATGCGCCGGTGGGTGACGAGGTTGGAGTTCTGCTTGAAGCCCTTCCCGCAGTCGGTGCAGCGGAAGGGCCTCTCATCCGTGTGCGTCCGCTCGTGCAGGAGGAGATTCCAGCTGGTCTGAAACCTCTTCCCACAGTCCAAGCACTTGTAGGGCCGTTCCCCGGTGTGGATGAGCTGGTGGGAACAGAGGTTGGAGCTGTTCCTGAAGCTCTTCCCACACTCCTCACACGTGTAGGGACTTTCCCCACTGTGGATTCGCTGGTGTTGGATCAGGTGGGAGCTCCTGTTGAAGCTCTTGCGACACTCCCCACATGTGTAGGGACGTTCCCCAGTGTGGATGTGCTGGTGTCTGAGCAGGTCTGTGCTCCACCTAAAGCTCTTCCCACATTCCAAGCACTGGAAGGGCTTCTTCCTGCTGGGAGGCTGATCAGGGACTACCAGGTCAGAGCTCCCCCTCAAGCTCCGGCCGCCTTCCCGGCACAGGCTGGCTCTTTCCTCCTCAGAGCACCCTGGGCTGGCTTTGGAGCCCCTCCTGCGGGGGGATCTCCGGCCCTTTTCCTCCCCGCTGCCTTCCTGCGCCGGGGAGCCCTTCAAAACGGCCTCTCCCACCAGGGTCTCACGGGGGGATTTGTCCTCCGCGCTCTCCCTCCTCAGCTCGGGGCCTGGGGCAGGAAGCAAGAAGGACAGGCAGGGGATTTGCCTCCGGCCCACAGGGAAGGCCAAGGACATCCCCCCAACTCCGGCCCCGGCAGGACGGCGGCGCCAGCGGGGTTGTCCTGCAGCCGGGGCCATGCTGGGCTGACAGAGCCAGCACAACACCCGCCCAAAGGGACACTGACTTCCTCCTCACCTGCCTGGGGGGCCCAAGGCATCTTCCTCTTCCTCGCAGCCTCCTCCTCCATCCGCCCAAGCTTTGGGAAGGACAAATCCTGATGGGGGGGAAAACAAGGGCTGAGCGCGTTGGCTTGGGGGTTCCTCCTGCCCAAGTCCATCTCTAGAACTCACCGGGCATCCTGTGACCATAAAAACCTCCAAAACACCAAGATCCAGCCCAGAAAAACCCAAACCACTGACATTTAGGCAAAAAACCCCTCAGAAATAGTGAGATGAACCCCTCACAAACTGCAAACAGTTGAAATTCAGCTAAAAAATACTCGAAAATATCAAGATTCAACCAGAAAAACTCTCCAAGAAGTTCCCCCTCTCAGGTCTCCCCCCTCTGGGGTTCAGAGGGTCTCCCCTCTCTGGGAAGCTGGGGGTTCCACTGAGGGATGCTGGCAGTGCTGGGGATCCCAAGGGTCCCTTCTCCTGTGACCCTCGCCTTCGGGGTGCCGCGTTCGAAGACATTCCCCCTCTCCAGGTTCTCCACCTTGATGTCCTGGGGATCCCAGGGGTCCCCACTGTCCAGGTTTCCCCTTCTCTGCAACCCCTCTCCAGGCTCTCGGGGTACTTGCAGCTCTCCCCTCTCTCCAGCCTCCCCTGCTCTCCAGGGATCAAGGCATGGGGACACCAAGGCTCCCCCATGGAAACCCCGCTCCTGCTCTCCCCACTCCTCTTAGCCCCCCTCTCACACCCCTTTTCCATTGGCCCTTCAAACACTGACTCCCCCCCAGCTCCCTTTGGGGGTGACCCACTGCCCCTCACGCTCCCTTTGGGGGTCCCACCCGCTCTTTTCCCTTCTCTCGTCCCTTTCCCATCGTGGCCGCTCCGCTCACCCGACAGTGGCAGGAAGGGCAGGGACAGGGGTGGAGCAGCAACTGCAACAGCAGGAGAACAATCACCCCCCATCCCATGGGTGCCCAGGAAGGAGGAACTCATCCCAAATATCCTGGGGGGAGTGTGGGGGGTTGGGACATAGTCAGGCTGCCAGCACAGATTTCCCTGCAAAGTCTGCAGTGAGTCAAGCTCTGCAGAGGAGATTGTGCCCCATGGATGGGATTGCAGAGGCTCCCTCGGGTCCCCAGCAGGAATCAGCAACCAGTAATAGACAACAAAAGGTCCCCTCGAAAATTTCAGGGGAGTGTCCTGTAGGGAGGGGACAGTGTCACCCCACCAGGGCGGGGCTGGCAAGTGGGAGGCTGCTCCAGGGCTCTACAAGAGGCCTCCTGCTCTGCTCGGCCCCAGCACAGCCTGGTCCCAACACCCCCGGCTGCCCCCGGCCCTGGGCAGCTCTGCTGCCACAGGCTGTGCCCTCACCGTGGCCCTGCCTGTCCCTCACCCAGGGCCCTGCCCGTGGCCCTGTCCCTTGGCTCTCTCTCTGCCAGCTCAGTGTGGGGCACACGGGCTGGGGGTCCCTCCCAAGCCCCCCGGGCAGCCGGCGTTGGCTGGGGGGATGTGAGGGCTGGGCCTGCTCAGCACAGCCCCGGCCTCGTGCCCAGCGCCTCTTTCCTGCCCCACACAAGAGCTTCCCGGCCCCCCCAGGGCTCCCCTGCTGCTGCCTCTGCTCCTGGCCCTGCCTTTGCTGCTCCCTTGCCTGGGGCAGCGGCTGCAGGGGGGGATGGCAGCAGCTTCAGCTCCACGGCACTTCCTGGGGGGAGCTCAGCCCGGGGGGACGGGCAGGGACCTGATGGGGATGGACAGGGGCCCAGCAGGGACAGCCAGGGCCTGCAGGGGAAGGCACAGGGACAACCTGGCCCCCCACACTGCCAGGGTTGTCTCTGCTCCTCCTTGCAGGCTCCGTGGCCAGGCACAGTTTGTGTTCCTGGGTGCCCACCATCTCAGCACTTGGAGCCGCTCAAATCAGCGCCCGCAGCTCTGCAGCAAAGCCCCAGCTCACCTGGCACACAGGGGATGGACACAGCACCTGCTCGGGAATGGGCTTTCACAGCTTTGTGCCTTCCCCACCACGGGGCTCTCCTTCCTCAGCAGCACCTCTGCCTTGCACTTATTCTCAGCCTCACCTCAGGGACAGCTCTGGGCTCACCTCCGCGCCACTTCTCAGCCTCACCTCAGGGCCTGGGCTCAAGGACAGGAACCTGCAGGGAGGGGACATCAGGTGCAAGCTGAGGGCTGCCTGCTTGCACTGGCCTCTGGGCTTCTTTCTCCTTCTACAACCAGCCCACAACTCAGCCTGCTTTGCTAACACCACACATTTACACACTAACCTTGCAGATAGATATGGACAGACATCTCTCTCACCCTGGGGATGGAGCCTCAAGCATGTGCTGCCACAGGAATGGCAATCAGAGAATCACAGAATCAGCCACTTTGGAAAAGACCTCCGAGATCATCAAGTCCAACCCTGGATCCAACCCCACTGTGCTTCCCAGACCATGGCACTGAGGCCACATCCACTCTCACCTTCAACACCTCCAGGGACGCTGACTCCACCCCCTCCCTGCCCAGCCCATTCCAAGGCCTGATTACTCTCTTGGGAAAAAATTGCTTCCCAGTATCCAACCTAAACCTCCCCTGGCACAGCTCCAGACCCAGCCCTCTTGTCCTGCTGCTGCTTCCTGGCAGAACAGCCCCAGCCCCACCTGGCTCCAACCTCCTGGCAGGGACTTGCAGACAGTCAGGAGGTCTCCCCTGAGCCTCCTCTTCTCCAGCCTCAACACCCCCAGCTCCCTCAGCCTCTCCTCACAACACTTGTGCTCCACTCCCTTCCCCAGCCTCGCTGCTCTTCTCTGCACCTGCTCCAGCCCCTCCAGGGCCTTCCTCAACGCAGGGCCCAGAGCTGGACACAGCACTCCAGGGGTGGCCTCACCAGTGCTCAGTCCAGCCCAACAATCCCTTCCCTGCTCCTGCTGACACACTCTTCCTCACACAGGCCACCAGCCATTGGCCCTCTTGGCCACCTGGCCACACTCTGCCTCCTCTTCAGCTCCCTGTCCATCCCCACTCCCAGCTCCCTTTCTGCCTGCCTGCTCTCCAGACACTCTGGCCCCAGCCCGGGGGGCTGACGGGGCTTCTTGTGGCCAAAGGGCAGGACCCGGCCCTTGGCCTGCTGGAACCTCATCCCCTTGCAATCAGCCCATGGATCCAGCTGGGCCAGGTCCCTCTGCAGAGCCCTCCTGCCTTCCAGCACATCAACACACCCCCAGCTTGGGGTCACCTGCACATTTGCTGATGAAATGCCTGGTTCTGCAGCAGCTGCAGATGCTCAAGGGGCAGCAGGACCAAGTCAGGGGCCTGGGGGGGCCTGGGGGGCTTTGGGGTCCAGGAGGGTCCTGGGGGAGCTGGGGAGGGGCTTTGGGGATTGGGGGTACAAACCAGGTCAGATCAGCACAGACCAGGACAGACCAGTGCAGACCAGTACAGACAAGTACTTCCTCACTGCTCCCCAGATCTCTCCTGGAGCTGGGCCACCTTGTCCTGGGACACCTGAGCCCCCCCCAGTGCCCCCAGTACAGCCCAGTGCCCCCAGTACAGCCCACTGTGTTCCTGTCCCAGGGTGCCGGGTGATCCCTCTTAGAGGGGGGTTGGAAGGGATTTGAGGGGGGGACTTGGGGAGATTTGGGGGGATCTGGGGGGGGGTTGGATGGGGATTTGGGGGGTTTTGAGGGGCTTTGTGTGAATTTGGGGGAGTTAAAAGGGTCTTGGGGGCATTGGGGGGTCAAAAGTATCTGGGGGGGAGGGGATTAAAGGAAAAAAAGGGGAGTTGGGGGACATTTGAGGGGGTTAATGGGGCCTAGAAGGGGAGAGGAGGGCCTACACCAAGAGCAGGTGAGTCCTGAGATCCCCCTCGTGTCCTCAAGACCCTTTCGGTGTCCCCAGTTCCCCCCTTGGCATCCCCAATTCCACTGTCCCCAAACCCCATCCCTGATGTCCTCAACCCTCCATCTCACTCCAGGAGCCCCCCCTGGACCCTCTGACCAAAAACACTCCTCCCCCCCCCTCACAGAAAGGCCAAGGACATCTGGGGACATGTTGGGGACAGTTGGGAGGCTTTGGGGGGCACTGGGGGATTACTGGGGGATACTGGGACATAGTGGGGGGAACCAGGGGGCACTGGGAGGGACTGGGGGGTTACTGGGGGATTACCAGGACACACAGGGGGACACTGGGAGGTTACTGGGCCATACTGGGGGTTACTGGGTGCTCACCGCAGGATCACTGGGCCTTACTGGGGGGCAGTGGGAAGTCAGTGGGACACACTGGCTGGTCACTGAGAGGGTTACTGGGCTATACTGAGGGTCACTGGGATATACTGGAGCACTGGGATCCCCTTACCCAGATGTGGTACATCCCCCTCCCCAGATTTTTGGGGGCACCAACAGGACCCCTCCCCTGGGAGCTGGGGGACCCCCTGAACCCCACTGCTGGGCTTTAGGGGACCCCCGGGCCCCCTTCCCTCTGGGGTCTCTGTGTGCTGAGTGTTGGGGGTCTCTGAGGCTCTGGGGGGGAATTGGGATCCTCTTTCCCTGAGGTCAGTCCACCGACACAGAGACCCCATAAAATTTCCTCAAAACCCCTGAAATCCCCTCAGAAATCCACCTCTGGACCCATCAAAACCTCCTTAAAGACCCCACAAATACCCTCAGAGACCTCATCCCCCTCCAGGACCCCCTAAACCCTCTCAGTGACCTGCAAAACCCACTTGGGACCCCCCAGGTCCTTTCAGGGACCCCAAAACCCCCCTCAGGGACCCTCAAAACCGTCTGGGACTTCTGAAATCCCTCTAGAAACCCAGAAAACTCCTTCAAAGACACCCCCTGCAAGCCTCCCAGGACCTCCCAATTCCCTCGGAGACTCCAAAACTCCCTCAGGGATTCCCAAACCCCTTCAGGGACCTTCAACCTCCCCCTAAGTCCCCCCAGGAAACCAAACCCCCTCAGAGACCCTCAAAAACCTCCTTAGGGACTCCTAAAAGCCCCTAACGGACCCCAAAACCACAGAACAGCAGAAGAACTTTCTGTAAAGGAGGGCAGCAAAGAATCTGAGAAGAAGGAGACCAAGGAAAAACCGAACCAAAGCAATAAAATCATCCTGACCCTTGCAGTTTTTCCTTCACCTTTTTCTCACTTTTCCTTTTTTCAGGGTTCTTTTTTTCGTTGGGTGGTTCTGATTTTTTTTTCCGAGGGATTTTCTCGGCAATCGAATCACCCTTCCGGGTTCTTGGGAGGCCTCCCGGGCCCCGCGGCCCCCGAGACGGTTCCAAGGCCCTGCGCTCTGACCCTCGGGAACCTCCGAACCCCCGCGCTAAACCCTCCCGAGCCCTCCAGCCTTTCCCCCCACAGCCGCGCTCCCCGCAGCCCCCGAGGCGATCCCCAGACCCCGCTCTCCCGCACCCCCCGCCAGCTCTCACAGACAAAGGCAGGACCCGCCGCCATCACCGATTCCCGGAAGTCAGCACGGCGCTCTGCGCGCGCACCGCATTCAAGGAGCACCGCCACAGCCAATCAGCGCGTGGCCACGCCCCCGAACGCCATCGCCGCGCCTGCGCTTTGCGCGGGGCACCATGGGAGTTGTAGTCCTTGCGGCGGATCAGAGCGGCCATTTGCACGTGAGTGGAGTGAGGATAATACTTTTTTGGTTTTATTGTTTTTCTGTCTTTTTTTCCCTTCTCTTTTCTCTTTCTTTTTTCCTTTCCGTTTTTCTTTCTGCTTCCTTTTTTCCCCCTTTTTTCTTTCTCTTTTTTTTTCTCTTTTTTCTTTCATTTTTATTATTTGTCTCATTTTTTTCATGTTTTTTCTGTCCTTTTTTCTCTTTTTTCTCCTTTTTCTCTTTTTCCTCCCTTTTTTTCTTCGTATGGCCTATTTGTCTTTTTTTTTTCTTTTTTTTTTTTTTTTTACATTGTTTTCTATCAGTTGTATTTTCAAGGAAGACTTAAACACAGACCAAAACAATCTCCAGGTACAAATCCCATGACAACAGATAATCTGCCATTCTTCCACGTCCATGAGGATTCCCAAGATCACAAACACTGAGATTTGAAGGGTGCCCACACAAAAAACAGCTTTCCCTGCTTTTTCCACTGGTAAAGCAAGTGTGGAAGGGGCACTTGGCCCCAGGCAAGAGGCTTTTACAGCCACTTTAAGCAACACAAAGTGGATCTGGCTGGCAAATGGGATTACGCCCATTCTTTCAAGGAGGATTTGAAGAGTACACTGAGGGGAAACATTGAGGGCCATTTCTTCATCTGCTGAAGGGATGAGAAGAGGGGGGAGCAGGTGCTCTGGCCCCAGACCTTCTCTCTGCTTTGGGGACACTTCTGTGTTTTCCTCTGTCCATTGAATTCCCAACAAAGAAGGAAAAAACTACAGGAACTCCAGTCTGGAGTGGCCAGGACATGTGGAAGTAGGGGAATTTTTCTTCCCAGCTGGGATTGAGAGTGCAATTTCACACTCCTTTGGAGAACATTAACAAAGACATCCCATTTCTGCCCAGGGATCTCCCAGGGGGAACTCAATCCGGGCTCTGGGCAGGTCCCTGCAGGGGCAGCAGCTTCCTCTGCACATTTGAGGGGATAAAGCTGCTCTAACCCTGCCCTCCAACTACTCCACAGCAATTTAGGACCTCTGAGGACAGTTCCCCACTGTTTCCAGCCCAGCAGAGACCTGAACACATCCCGTGGGCACTGTGTGACCACCCCTGGCATTAACACCCTGCAGGAATGAAGACACTGACTGTAAAGACACTTGTCTACCTGTAAATCTCAACTTTCTTTGCTACTATACAGCAATAACATTTTCTATTCATATTGCAGCGACAGACTTAACAAATAGAATTGCATATATTGTGCTTTAGAAATTAAAATGCATTCCAAAGTCATGCAATGCTAAACAATGAAAGTCTTGAACCCTCCCCCCCAAACCAGCCCCACTTTCTGGTTTCACAACCAGCCCACTTCCTCACTCTCTTCACAAAGGGAGAAACTCTCTCTTTCCACCTCTGAAACAAAAATTCCCTCCCCAAAAGTGATCAGAAAGAGTCTACTTAGGCACTACTGCAAATGGAAGTTGTCTAGTAACCATTCCTTCTAACTCAGGAAGGGGAGGAGGTGAAGAAAGTCACAACAAATGTTTGGATTCCTTCCTCTCTGATGTCTTCCCTTCCCTATCTGACGCTCTGGGACATGTGCAGGGGGGTCAGCATCTCTTCAAAGATGGTTCCTTTCACATCAGAGCCCCTCAAATTGGCTTCCTGGAGGTCACAACCTGCTGGGTCACAATTCTGAAGGGGAAAAGAAAAAGAAGTGTCAATGGAATGCACCCAGAACTCTGTTCAAAGCTTTACTGGAAGTCCATTTACCTGAACTCCATTGTACTCTGAAGCTGGAGAGGTCAGCCAAAAGCCAGCACTCCCCCCAATTACCAGCTGACTATAGCAGAGAAAGGAATAGGATGGAAAATGAATCCCAACTCACTTCCAAATCAGTTCCTGCCAACGTTGCTCCCCTGAGGTTTCAGTTCTTTAGTTTGGCGTTTCTCAGCGTTGCAACTCGGAGGTTCATTCCTGTCATCTGACTGCCCTCCATGGCCACTCCTTTCAGGCTGGCACCTGGAACACACACAGAAAGGGGTTCTGTGAGGAAAACCAGTCAGAAACACAGCAGCTGCACACTGGTGCTGCCTCAGAGCTGTGTGAATTGGAGGAGGACAAGGGGATTTGGGGCTGAGATGGTCACAGACTCAGTGCAGCCCTTGTGGGCCCTTCTCAGGGTTGGACAAACCACAGCTGGACCTTTTCTGGGCCATAGAAATGCACAAACACAGGCTTCAGTTGGCACAGATTGACAAGGCAAAAGCTTCTCACCTTCCAGATTAGCTTGAAGGCCTGATGGGTCCTCAGAGTTGCAGCCTTTCAGGGACGCCCCCTCTGCGTTGGAGCGCAGCATCTTCACCCCTGGCAGGTTGGCACACTGGCACAGACAGGAGTCACTGAGAGCCAGAGGAACAACACCAAAGACAATCAAGAAGACAGTTTTAATTTCTGCTTTGGGAGTCAATCCCATTAAATCATTACTGGGAGGAAGTGTAAAAGCTTTGGGAACCACAACAACTCTGGAATATATTTAAGAATTCCATGTTTTACACCGCTCTGTTTGTTCCAGCTCCTCTCTGTTAACACAAGCCCAGCCCTCCCAAGCTGCAGCAGCTCTTCCATCCAGCACAGAGCCTGACAGGTCAGCCCTCTCCAGGCTGGCACAGCACAGGTTGGCACGGGCCAGGTTGCAGCTGCTCAGATTGGCCACCTTGAAGTTGATGCAGCAAAGATCCAGGTGGGAAAGATCCTCTCCACTGAAACTGAGACCCTGGAAATCCCAAGGAATAAACACCCCAAAAAGGTTACAGAATGGAAGGAGTAGGTCTGGACACAAAGTTATCATCATTGTGTAGACAGGTGTGCATTAATATTTACAGTGTATAAATATCTATGTCTAAATATATGGATAGAAATGTATTAAAATATATCCTGTCTATAAATATAGACAGATACAAGATAGATACAGACACACACAGGTCCTGGGAGGAGCTGAAGACACCCCACCAGGGAAGGGGGCTTCTAAAAAGGAGGGAGAGGGACTTTTGATATGGGCCTGGAGGCACAGGACAAGGGGCAATGGTTTTTCAACTGAAAGACGGCAGGGTTAGATGGGAGACTGGGAAGAAATCCTTCCCTAGAAGGGTGGAGACGGGCAGGGATGGAATTCCCAGAGAAGCTGTGGCTGCCCCTGGATCCCTGCAAGTGTCCAAGGACAGGCTGGATCAACCTGCTCTAGTGGAAGGTGTCCCTGCCCATGGCAGGGGGTGGAATGAGAAGACCTTTAAGGTCCCTTCCAACCCAAACCAGTCCATGATTCTATATAGACAAATACACACAAGACCATTTATTTTACTACTTCAGACTAATGAAATCTAAACACAAAGCTCTCAAAAATTGTCCTTGGTTCATTTTATATTTAAACAAATGTAAGGGGGGTACTTTTGAATTAGATGATCAATGGAGCATAGAGGCGTGAGAAAGGAATCATATTAGGATGTGAAACCAGCCAGAGTATGGTACAATGTAACTTCATGGCACAAGCGAATTGTAAGGTCCATTGTGCTTTTTAGCAAGTCAGCTTGATATCCCCTATTATCAGAGCTGAGTTCTTCCTTGGTTTTGCTACATATTGCAAGATAGATACATCTACCCTTGAAACACAGTGGTAGAGGTCATACATAGGGGTGAGAAAGATGATGATGGGAGGAAGATTCTGTGGGCAGGGGTCGCTGGCCCCTTGCCCTACAGCAGGGCATGCACAGACTGTTGCTATCAGGTGATGAACAGGCGGGGTTTGGCTGCCACTCAGGCATCACCTTATACTGGGTACTGGCCCTACGTGGTGTAATGTAGAGCTGATAAAATGGGGTGTCAGGACTGCTGGGGTGAGCGATCCTCATCCTGCCATGGAGACTGTGTTGTTCCATGGGGACGCCCGCTAAGCACGGGCACCGTCCAGCTGCTGCAGATCCTGGCAGCCCTGGCCTGTCTGTGTGGGTAAGCACAGTTTATTGACAGGAAGCAACTGAGAGAACAAACTTTTTAATATCCTTTTAGTGTTCCTTTAATTCCCCTTTTATGTTTATGGTATTTTTCCTTTAGTTTCCCTTTTTACTAACCAGTATCGTGTTATCCATAATATTGTGTTAAGATCCTTTTTTGGTATCCCTTTTCACTAGTTAATACTGTATTAAATGCTGTTCGTAGTATTTGTTTTAATGCCACCCGATAAGATAGTTATTTTGTATCCTTTTTTTTTAGTTTTTAATTCCTCTTGCTAAGTTTATTATTATTATTATTATTATCATTGTAATAAAAGATATTTTGTGTGTTTGAGTATTTCTGGCACTTGGCTTTATTCCGGACATGTATCCAAATGAACTGCTACATAGGGTTGGAATGTGCCAGATCACTCAACAAACAACCCCACAAACAACCCCTAACAAACCCTAATGGGATGCAGGATCCAGCTCAGTGTAACTGCATGACCCTTATAGACCTTTTGCACAGGAGAGCAACAACTCACATGCCTCACATGCACTCCCCAGCCCACCCCAAATGTACAGGGGTGGCTTCACTGTACCCACAGCATTCTCTTGATCTGGTTCCACAGAGATGAGAGTGTGATCTCTGAACTGCAGTCTGATTTTGCTGTCTATTTTTGGCAATTTCCCACCTAAGAAAAATAAATCCTCCTCAGAAAGGAAGAAAACCAGACAAACGGTTAAACTGAGCCCTCCTGTGCTCTCCCCACTCTCTCAAGGCTGGACTGTTTGTTAAGCTATGTTTCAACACCCACATGTCCTCCAACTTGTTGTGGAGGGGGCAAGGAGAAAGAGATTTTTTAATTCTCTCCCCTTTCCTGTCTGCAAATAACTATAATAAATAGCAAGCTAGAGCCCAGGGAAAACTGCTACCAGTTAAATGCTCTCGGGATACAGTTTATCACAGCTGCCAGTTCCAGTCTAGGATAATCTTTATTCCACTCTAAGGGAGTGTCATCTCTCCCACTAGACACGGGGAGCAAACACACACGTGGGGCCTCACGGCACATGAAGCTGATGCTGGACTGTGATCTGGCAGAGTTCAGGCACACGGTGTGACTCTTGGGGTCGGTGCTGTGCCGGGCAAAGGCTTGGACTCGACGCTCGTCGTGGGTCCCTTCCACCTCAGCCTGTTCTGTGACGGTGCGATGAGTTCCCTCTCTTCCAACACTTTTGTTCTTTTTAGGGCTCCTCGCTGCCCGGGGCCCGGAGCCCGCCTCCCGCGCGCCTGCTTCCCTGCCCGTTTTGGCGGCCGCAGCCGGGCGCTGAGTGCCCGCTCCCCGGGCGGGCCCGGCCGCTGCTCCAGGAGTGGGGGGGCAGCGCCGGCGCCTCGAGGATTCCCGGGATTCCCTGGCCGGTTTCCAGGCAACGCTCCCCGCGCGCTCCTCGCTCCAGGGCCGAACGTGCGCAGCCAATGGGAGGCGGCGGAGTGGGCGGGGCGAGGCGGGGATTGGGCGGGGCGGGGGCGGGGCCGACAGGGGCGGTTGGTGGGGTTTGGGTGGGAGCGGGCGGGGCGGGGTCGGGAGCGGGAGCGCTGCCGCTGAGCGGCCCCCGGGCAGAGACCCCGGGCAGCGGCCCCGAGAGCCCCGGCGAGTGGTCCCCGGTGCGCGGCCCCGGGGGAGGGACCCCCCGTGCGCGGCCCCCGGTGAGCGACCCCCGGTGAGCGACCCCCAGTAAGTGACACCCGGTGAGCGACTCGCAGGGAAGAAGCCCCGGTAAGTGACCCCTGCGGAGGGACCCCCGGTGAATGACCCGCGGTGAACAACCCCTGGCAAGTGACCCCCGGGGAGGGAACCCCGGGGAGGGACCCCCGGTGAATGACCCGAGGTGAACAACCCCTGGCAAGTGACCCCGGGGAGGGAGCCCCGGTAAGTCACCCCTGAGGAGGGACCCCCGGGCAGTGAGCCCCGGGGACAGTCCCCCGGTGCGCGGCCCCCGGGGGTGTCGGGCCGGGGCTGGGCGCGTTCCTTCCCCGTGCAGAGCCGAGCGGGGCCGTGGCGGGAGCGGGGCCGGAGCGGAGCCGGCCGGGGGGGCAGAGGGGAGCCCTGAGCCGCCTTCTGCCGAGGGGGCTGCTGGAAAGGAGCCTGCGCTGGGAGGAGCGGGGGACGTGGCCCGAGGCTGAGGCAGGAGAGCTTCAGGTCAGCTCCTGGACAAAGGTTTCTCGCTGTGTTTTTCGGGGGGGCTCGGGCACTGCAATGGGTTGCCCAGGTGGAGCCAGCACCCCGGCAGGTGTTTCAGAGGCGCCTGCATCTGGCCATGGCTGACACGCTTTAGTGGTTTGGGGGTTGCTGGGGCAGTGCTGGGCTGACAGTTGGACTTGATGGAATCATGGACCGTGCTGAGTTGGGAGGGTCCCACCAGCACCGTGGGGTCCAGCTCCTGAGTTTTAGGCACCACTAAAGGAACTGAATCTGCATCGAGCTGTTTGGCTTCAAAAACTCTTCTGCCCCTAGTCTGCACTGCCAAGTGAAACAAAACAGACTGTGCAAAATAGAGGCCTGTGTTCCCCCCAAAGGGAAGGCAGGCAGTTACAAACCAGGACAATAAAGCAAAGCTCAGAGCTTACGTTCATGGTCCCCACAGTTGTATGACTCATCAAACCAGTACTCTGTTCATTAACCGTGTAGAACTCTCATCAGGAACCCCAAACTTTCTTGTGTGTATTTGTATAGATATGTATAGATATGTAGAGGTAGATAGATATGCATACATAGATATGTATAGGTCTATATTTGTGTGTATCTCTGTAAGATTCTGTATCTTTGGATGTCATATTGGCATGCTATTGTGTGGCAACAAGTGGACTTAAAAGGTTGCAACACTTTAGGAGATCACCTTTCTGCTTATGGGTCCTATTTTTTAAAGAAGGTAACAAGAACAGAACTCTTTAGCCAAATATAACTTAAGACATAAATCAGAGCAAATGTATTGACTTTTATTTCCAATTGTACAACAAGTCATTCAACTATTTGCATACTCCAAAGCTGGGTTGGAAACTTCTCCCTCAGAAATAAGAAAAACTGTTTTCCAAGGCTGTTACTGACAACCATGGCAGAGTTTCCAATAACAACTCCCCATTCTTGAAATGCAAAGCCTTAAAAATGAAACGGGCGTTAACCTGGAATTCTCGTTGCCAGCACTGGTCTGGACAGAAGTTATTAGAGAGTGGAGCAAAGCTAGCACCACAAACAACCTTGGACTCTGCATTCGTTGGTCATGGCAACAAAGTTTTGCTTTTCAACCCATCTACTAAGGAAACCTTGCCAGAACTGTGAGCTTATAACACTACTTTTCTTAAGAAGTTAGGAGGCCTTAATCCAGTGTACACAGATGAGACCCTGAAATAGGAGAGAGGCCAGTTGCTGATGATCAGTGCAGATGAGGAATCAGCTCTGCTGAGTAGCCTTCAAGCTTTGTGATTTTTACAAGTGGACTATTTCAAATCTGTTGTAGAAGAAACAGTCTTTTCTGTTTGATCAACTTTCCACTTTCAGAATACTGGAGTTTATCCCTAAAATTCAGCCTGTAGTTTCAAAAGATAAAAATCCTTCGAGGAAACCTTTCAGCCTCAGTAGCCAATTGCAATGTGCCCAGGGAAGTTCAGCAACAGCACCATTCATTAAATGAACTGTTCTGGACCAGCCATCCCAGAGAGATTGAGCTCCAGTGCTAAACCCCATAGAGTGCCAAGTGCCATAAAAGCTGATTTGTGGCTTCGCTGAGATTCTCTCTGGTTTCATTTGGTGTAGCTGGCACATCTGGAGCAAAAGGTCTGGGCAAAAGTACATCCTTAGAAGGGTCCAGTACAAATAATGTCACAAGATTAGCAATTTCTCTAACTGAAGAAGGCAATTAGATACAGGAATGTATTTTTCTACCTCCTCTTTCCACACTGCTGCTGTATTCCTTCATCATGCCCTGTGAGCAGTCCCAGTGCTCTGTGATTGACGCCATAAAGGACTTGATAAGAGGGAAAAAACACCTCAGAGACAAAAGGTGCCATCACAGGAATCTCTTGCTGCCCAAGAAGTGCCCAGGCTGCCCCAACGACAGCACCTAAAGCCAAAGGATCCAGACTATCTTTCCTGGTGGAAAGAGCTGCTGTTCCCTTTTTTAATGTCTGCGCTGCAATGGCCAAACTGACTCTTCAAATTGCATCCAGCTGAAGATTCCTGCCAGACAAAAGGTGCCATCACAGAAAACTCTTCCTGCCCAAGAAGTGCCCAGTCTACCCCAAAAACTGCACCTGAAACCAAAGGATCCAGACTTTTTTCCTGGTGGAAAGAGCTTTTTTCAGCCCTGCACTGCAATGGCCGGTCCCACCTCCTGGAAAATTTACTCCAACTGAAGATTCCTGCCAGACAAAAGCTGCCACCACAGAAAACTTATCTAGCCCAAGATGTGCCCAGGCTGTCCCACCAACTGCACCTCAAAGCCAAAGGATCCAGACTTTTTTTCCTTGTGGAAAGAGCTGCTGTTCCCTTTTCTCAGACATGCGCTGCAATGGCCAGTCCCACCGTTTAAAAAATTGAAACCAACTGAAGATTCCTGCCAGACAAAAAGGTGCCACCGCAGGAAACTCTTCCTACCCAAGAAGTGCCCAGGCTACCCCGCCAAATATACCTGAAGCCAAAGGATCCTGCCTTTTTTTCTTGGTGGAAAGAGCTGCTGTTCCCGTTTTTCAGCCCTGCTCTGCAATGGCCGGTCCCACCTTTTAAAAAATTGAATCCAGCTGAAGATTCCTACCAGACAAAAGGTGCTACCACAGAAAACTCATCTAGCCCAAGAAGTGCCCAGGCTGCCCCACCCACTGCATCTCAAAGCCAAAGGATCCAGACTTTTTTTCCTGGTGGAAAGAGCTGCTGTTCCCTTTATTTAGCCCTGCGCTGCAATGGTCAGTCCTACCGTTTAAAAAATTGGATCCAACTGAAGATTCCTGCCAGACAAAAGGTGCCACCACAGGAAACTCTTCCTGCCCAAGAAGTGCCCAGCCTACCCCACCAAATATACCTGAAGCCAAAGGATCCCGACTTTTTTCCTTAGGGAAAGAGCTGCTGTTCCCTTTTTTTTCAGCCCTGCTCTACAATGGCCGGTCCCACCTCCTGGAAAATTGAATCCAGCTGAAGATTCCTGCCAGACAAAAGGTGCCACCACAGAAAACTCTTCCTGCCCTAGAAGTGCACAGGCTGCCCCAAAAACTGCACCTGAAGCCAAAGGATCCCGACTTTTTTCCTTAGGGAAAGAGCTGCTGTTCCCTTTTTTCAGTCCTGCTCTGCAATGACCGGTCCCACCTCCTGGAAAATTGAATCCAGCTGAAGATTCCTGCCAGACAAAAGGTGCCACCACAGAAAACTCTTCCTGCCCAAGAAGTGCTCAGGCTGCCCCACCCACTGCATCTCAAAGGCAAAGGATCCAGACTTTTTTTCCTGGTGGAAAGGGCTGCTGTTCCCTTTTTTCAGGCCTGCGCTGCAATGGCCAGTCCCACCTTTCAAAAAATTGAATCCAGCTGAAGATTCCTGCCAGACAAAAGGTGCCACCACAGAAAACTCTTCCTGCCCAAGAAGTGCTCAGGCTACCCCAACAACTGCACCTCAAAAACAAAGGATCCAGACTTTTTTTCCTGGTGGAAAGAACTGCTGTTCCCTTTTATCATATCTGCGCTGCAATGACCGGTCCCACCGTTTGAAAAATTGAATCCACCTGAAGATTCCTGCCAGACAAAAGGTACCACCACAGAAAACTCTTCCTGCCCTAGAAATGCCCAGCCTGCCCCACCTGCACCTCAAAGCCAAAGGATCCAGACATTTTTTCCTTAGGGAAAGAGCTGCTGTTCCCTTTTTTCAGCCCTGCACTGCAATGGCCGGTCCCACCTCCTGGAAATTTTATTGTAATGAAGATTCCTGCCAGACAAAAGGTGCCCCCACAGAAAACTCATCTAGCCCAAGAAGTGCCCAGGCTACTCCACCAAGTGCACCTGTACCAATGGATCCAGACATTTTTTCCTTAGGGAAAGAGCTGCTGTTCCCTTTTTTCAGTCCTGCGCTGCAATGGCCCTTCCCACCTCTTAGAATATTGAATCCAACTGAAGATTCCTGCCAGACAAAAGGTGCCACCACAGAAACTCTTCCTGCCCAAGAAGTACCCAGGCTGCACCAACTAAACCTGAAGCCAAAGGATCCAGCCTTTTTTTCCTCGTGGGAAGGGCTGCTGTTCCTTTTTATCAGCCCTTTGCGGCAATGGCCGGTCCCACCTCCTGGAAATTTTATTCCAACTGGAGATTCCTGCAAGACAAAAGGTGCCACCAGAGAAAGGTCTTGGTGCTCAAGAAGTGCTCCGGCTGCCCCAAAAACTACACCTGAAGCCAAAGCTTCCAGACTTTTTTTTGCTGGTGGAAAGAGCTGCTGTTCCCTTTTTTCAGCTCTTTGCTGCAATGGCCAGTCCCACCTTTTAAAAAATTGAATCCCGCTAAAGGTTCCTGCCAGACAGAAGGTACCAACACAGAAAACTCTTCCTGCCCAAGAAGTGCCCAGGCTTCCCAAAAAACTACACCTGAAGCCAAAGGTTCCAGACTTTTTTTCCTCGTGGAAAGAGCTGCTGTTCCCTTTTTCCAGTCCTGCTCTACAATGGCCGGTCCCACCTCCTAGAATATTGAATCCAAGTGCAGATTCCTCCTAAAAAAAAGGTGCCACTACAGGAAGTTCTTGCTGCCCAAGAAGTGCCCAGGCTGTGCCAACAACTACACCTGAAGCCAAAGGATCCAGACTTTTTTCCTGGTGGAAAGAGCTCCTGTTCCCTTTTTTCTGGCCTGTGCTGCAATGGCCGGTCCCACCTCCTGGAAAATTTACTCCAACTGAAGATTCCTGCCAGACAAAAGGTGCCACTACAGAAAACTCTTTCTACCCAAGAAGTACCCAGGCTGCACCAACTACACCTGAAGCCAAAGGATCCAGACTTTTTTTCCTGGTGGAAGTAGCTGCTGTTCCCTTTTTTCTGCCCTGCTCTGCATCGGCCGGTCCCACCTCCTAGAATAGTGAATCCAAATGAAGATTCCTCATAAAAAAAAGTTGCCACCACAGGAATTTCTTGCTGCCCAAAAAATGCCCAGGCTGCCCCACCAATGGCACCTGAAACCAAAGCTTCCCGACTTTTTTCCTAGTGGGAAGAGCTGCTGTTCCATTTTTTTAAGCCCTGCGCTTCAATGGCCAGTCCCACCTCCTGAAAAATTGAATCCAACTGAAGATTCCTGCCAGACAAATGGTGCCCCCACAGAGAGGTCTTGCTGCCCAAGATGTGCCCAGGCTGCCCACCACTTACATCTGAAACCGAAGGATCCAGACTTTTTTTTCTGGTGGAAAGAGTTGTTGTTCCCTTTTTTGTGCCCTGCTCTGCAATGGCCGGTCCCACCTCCTGAAAAATTGAATCCAACTGAATATTCCTGCCAGACAAAATGTGCCACCACAGAAAACTCTTCCTGCCCTAGAAGTGCACAGGCTGCACCAACTACACCTGAAGCCAAAGGATCCAGACTTTTTTTCCTGGTGGAAAGAGCTGCTGTTCCCTTTTTTCAGCTCTGCGCTGCAGAGGGCAGTCCCACATCCTGGAGAATTTAATGTAAATGAAGATTCCTGCCAGACAAAAGGTGCCACCCCAGAAACTCTTCCTGCCCAAGAAGTACCCAGGCTGCACCAATTACACCTGAAGCCAACAGATCCAGACATTTTTTTTAAGGGAAAGAGCTGCTGTTCCCCTTTTTCAGACCTGTGCTGCAATGGCCGGTCCCACCTCATGAAAAATTTACTCCAGCTGAAGATTCCTGCCAGAAAAAAGGTGCCACCACAGAAAGGTCTTGCTGCTCAAGAAGTGCCCAGGTTACCCCACCAACTACACCTGAAACCAAAGGATCCAGACTTTTTTTCCTTCGGGAAAGAGCTACTGTTCCCTTTTTTTCAGGCCTGTGCTGCAATGGCCGGTCCCACCTCCTGAAAAATGTACTCCAAATGAACATTCATTCCAGACAAAAGGTGCCACTACAGAAAACTCTTCCTGCCCAAGAATTGCCCAGGCTGCCCCCAAAACTGCACCAGAAGCCAAAGGTTCCAGACTTTTTTTCCTGGTGGAAAGAGCTGCTGTTCCCTTTTTTCTGCCCTGCTCTGCAGAGGGCAGTCCCACATCTTGGAGAATTTAATGTAAATGAAGATTCCTGCCAGACAAAAGGTGCCACCACAGAAAGCTCTTCCTGCCCAAGAAGTGCCCAGCCTGCCCCAACAACTGCACCTCAAAGCCAAAGCTTCCAGACTTTTTTTCTGGTGGAAAGAGCTGCTGTTCCCTCTTTTCAGCCCTGCTCTACAGTGACCGGTCTTACCCTTTAAAAAATTGAATCCAAATGAAGATTCCTGCCAGAAAAAAGGTGCCACCCCAAAAATTCTTGCTGTCCAAAAAGTGCCAAGGCTACCCCACCAACTGCACCTCAAAACCAAAGGTTCCAGACTTTTTTTCCCGGTTGAAAGAGCTTCTGTTCCCTTTTTTCAGACCTGCGCTGCAATGGCCGGTCCCACCTTCTGAGAAATTGAATCCAACTAAAGATTCCTGCCAGAGAAATGGTAGCGCCGCAGAAAAGTCTTGCTCCCCGAGAAGTGCCCAGACTGCCCCAACAACTACACCTGAAAGACTAAGGTTCAAGACTTTTTTTCCTGGTGGAAAGAGCTGCTGTTCTCTTTTTTCTGCCCTGCGCTGCAATGGCCGGTCCCACCTCCTGAAAAATTTACTCCAACTGAAGATTCCTGCCAGACAAAAGGTGCCACCACAGAAAGTTTTTCCTGCCCAAGAAGTGCCCAGGCTGCACCAACTACACCTGAAGCCAAAGGTTCCAAACTTTTTTCTCCTGGTGGAAATAACTGCTGTTTCCTTTTTTCAGCACTGTACTTTAATAGCCAGTCCCACCTCCTGAAAAATTTACTCCAAATGAAGATTCGTGCCAGACAAAAGGTGCCACCACAGAAAGCTCTTCCTGCCAAAGTGCCCAGCCTTCCCCAGCAACTGTACCTCAAAGCCAAAGGTTCCACACTTTTTTTCCTGGTGGAAAGAGCTGCTGTTCCCTTTTTTCTACCCTGCGCTGCAAGGCCCGGTCCCTCCTTTTAAATATTGAATCCAAATGAAGATTCCTGCCAGACAAAAGGTGCCACCACAGAAAACTCTTCCTGCCGAAGAAGTGCCTAGGCTACTCCAACAACTGTACCTTGTGACAGGTAACGAGACTTTAAATTTAGGTTGCAAGGTATAAAAGATTTTTTAATCCCACAAACAAGCAAAAACGGCTGGCCGGGAGACCGGAGGAAACCCCTGTTCCTGCCGCAGTCCGCAAAGGGGAACAGAAACAGCACTTATTTTACCCTCCTTTGCCACCTCCCCCCCAAAGTCATGTCATCAGTCCATTGGTGGAGATTTCATGGGCTGCATCCTGCTTGGTTCCCTCTTCGCTGGCCAGCTCTGGGTTGGTTCCTCCTTTCACGGGCCATCTCCGTTGTTGAGGGGTGTCCACCAATAATTTTAAAGTCATTAGTCTCTATTAGGCCGTGGTTCTGGAAACTTCCATCAGGATTATGGTTGATCATCCGGACTCTTCGTGGCCGACCCCTCCGTATTGCTCCCCATTAATATGCTTAGAACAAACAGCTTCAAAGTACAATGTGCTAAATCATCATTGCGTTGTGGTTAATCAGTTTGCAGCTTACAGAACTTGTGGTTAGGCATTGCATAACACTCTAACTTGTGATTCCAACAAAGCAGTTAACACAATATAATAGTTTTATTAACTCTTTCTCTCATTTGAACAGCAAATTTCTTTAGGTCACTTATAACAATCCCCCCTCCTAATTTCCTCGTAAATTTGCTGGTCAAATTCAATTACTTCCTCTCTGGCTACTTCTAAAAGAGAGGCTTGATCTTCACTGGAAGACTTCCCACTCATGTCTTCATATTGTTGTTTTACTGTCATTAACTGCACCGTTTCAATTCTACCCTTAACAAATTTCATAACTTTATTAAGAATGCATGGTCCAAAAATTAGTGAAGCGAATAACATTATCAGAGGACCTGCTAGGGTTGAGACCAAAGTTGTTAACCAAGGGAACTGACTATGCCAGTTATCCAGCCAGCTCGGTGGAGTTTCCTTTTCTCTCTTTCTTTGTAATATCCCTTCGCGCAGTTTGGTCATAGATTCCTTAATGATTCCTGAGTGGTTTGCATAGAAGCAACACTCTTCTCCTAGGGCCACACATAAACCTCCTTGCTGCAGAAACAGCAAGTCCAACCCTCGTCTATTTTGCAAGACTACTTCTGAAAGAGAATTAAGAGAAGTTTCTAAATACGAAATCGATTTTTCGATTCTGTCCAAATCCTCATCTACTGCTACCCTCAGGGTGGTCAATCCATGACCATGTTGTACTAGGGTTGCAACTCCAGCACCTGTGGCTCCCAACCCCAAAATCATAGCAGTCGTTACACTTATTGGTTCTCGTTTTTGGATTCTATGCTTATTCACTTCCCAAAACTCTAAAAGAGATTCCTCAGAATATGAGGCAGCACAGTTATCTGAATACAGAACTCATTACTCTTTTCAAATGCAGATGAAGACACACACGGGACTAAACCAGTTTTTGAACATATCCACCACCCACCCTGATGAAGTATAGCCCATTTATTCCTTTCTCCTTTCAGTTTATTTATTTTGGTACCACATAATTCATTGCTACCTGGGGGAACGTTTCCAATACATGTCCCCTGCCCACTGACTTGCGACACTGTGAGACCTATTTCCCTCTCTCCCCACCTACATTGGCTTGGGTTATCCTCTGTGCTTAAGTTAAAAGTAAGGTTTAATCCTACCCCCTCATAGAAGGGAGGTCTCACATCATAGCATAGCCAACAAGACTCAGTCATGTCAGGGTCAGTGTAATTTATGGCCTTATAAGATACTTCCACCATGTTTAACAACGATTCAGCTCCTCCTTGTGATACCCTTTCCTTTTTAAACCCTTTCCTCCCCTTGGGAGGAATTTGAGCAACCTTAAATTCTCGTGACACTGGATTAGCGGGGACTCCATTTACCTTTTCTCTCTCTTTCTCTCGACTATTGTCTCTAGATTTCTTTATCTCTAAATTAGGTCCTAGTAGTTGAGAATAAACAGTTAATGGCTGTTTCCTTATAGTTACATATGCACCTGGGTCTGCGGAAAGCCTGTCCAGTCTCACTCCCCACGTCCTTCCAGCCAACCACCCTCGTTCTTCATGATTCAGGACTTGCACTTGCAAGTATTCACAATTTGATGTCTCATAGGGGGTTACTAATCCTCCCAATGCAGGAGGTTCACAATGTGGGGGTCCCCATTGCTCTCTTAAGTATCTGTCTGGTCTCTCGGGTCTCCAGGCAGAGGCTATGGTCTCACAACCCCAATATCCGCAGTGGTAATGCCCAGGATAATTGCAATATGACTTCCCTGGATTAGAAGTTGGACACCAGTATGTGGCTCCCTTATTTACTGTGATAGAGGGTTTTCTACCTCCCTTGCCACATTGCTGAGGTGTACTCGCCATTAACAGATCACAAACCGTCACATTAAACTTAGGACCAATGGCTGTTGTTACTTTCTGGACAATCTCTGAATCTCTTGACCCAGTTAAGGTCCATTCAAAGGGCTGGTGGGCATTTCCCAGAGAACTCGCTGATATTGTTACAATAATGATTAACACTAGATTCTGTTCCATTTTTGTTTTAGTCTCTCCCCTTCACTTCCAGTGGTTACTACTTTGAGTCAACCTTCCCCACAGGTTCTATCTCTGCCTCCCTTCGTCTGTTCCTGTGCAGGGAACAACGAGGTCTCAGGTTCTTCTCGGCAGCAGTGATAATCTTCAGGGGATAGACTCAGTTTACTTAATTTTCTTCCACTGATTCAGGATGAGACTCATCTACTTTGAGATTTTGGATTCTGTCAATTACTCCTAACAGTTCAATATATCTCCTTCGATTTGGTCTTGCCAATTTCCAGGAAAATCTGGTTCAGCACAATTCTATTAGTGCCCCGTTCCAATTGGTTTCATAGATTTCCCAAGTCTCTGGGACTAACCACTCCCAACCACAGAATGCTTTTATTATTTCAGCGTTTGCCAATTGTTCTCTTATAGATTCTGTAGAGCCCGTCCTACACTTAATGCAATAGGATTGTCCCCTTATTGATACACAGCACCACTTTTTACCACACTTCTTGCATTTACATACCACCCAACTATAATGAGTGGACTCTGGGTGCTTTATACAGGGGATTCCCTGTGGGTTATGTCCCTCTGGTATGTCCGTTTCTACCTCACAACAGAAAGGTAAAACAGTCTGAGTTCCAACTATCTTATACAGTCCTGAGCCTCCGGTCTGTTCAGGTAGTCTCTCCAGGCTCCAGGAAACAAAGTTTACTTTCTTTAAAGTTTGTCCTTGGGGTATCTGAAAGAAAGTATACAAGCTAGATCTTACAACATCTCCATCAGGGTTCATCTGTTGGCTGTACTCTTTTAATCCTCATATGCAAATCTCCGGGGCTTGATGTTACTTTCCACTCCGAGTCCTTTACTGGTCCTTTCCCCCTTGACGCCTGGGTCCACCCTCGCTCAGCTGTTGGCACGGCAGTATCTGTGGTGAGAAGAACAACAAAAGGCCCCTCCCATCGTGGAGTTAAAGAGGTCTCTTTCCATGTTTTAATTAACACCTTGTCACCTGGCCGGAATTTGTGAATGGATATATCTAGAGGTGGTCTTTGAGTTACAAGTCCCTTTTTCCTTAATCTGTAAACACGGTCCCTGTTTTTCCATTCAACAACTGCAGAGATCTTAATAGAGCATATAACTCACACGCTTGGGCTGACCATGTATTACTCAAGGATCCAGATTCCCTAACTTGAAAGGTAATTTCATCCACTATGGCATAACCAGATCTTCTCTTCCCATCTACAACTCTAGATGAACCATTGATATGAAGGTTTTCACCTGTATCTAACTCTTCTTCTTCAAGATATTCTCTAATTTTAGTTTGGAGGCTTATGACCTGTGTGCAGTCATGTACTACACTCCCTTGGGGTTCACCAAACAGAAACTGAGCTGGGTTTTGCAAGTGTGTTACTTCCAGTTCTAATTTGGAAGTATTAAGCAGAATACTTTCATACTTTAATAACCAGCTATCAGTTAACCATTTTTCTGCCCTCTGTTTCAATACTCCTCGGATATCATGTGGAGTATACACCTTCAGTTCTCCTCCAAAGGTTACTTTAATTGCCTCTTCCACTGATAGTGCAGTAGCTACTATCGCTTGTAAACAGGTGGGCCAACCTCTACTAACTGGATCTAGAATTTTAGAATAGTACCCCACAGGTTTTTTATGCTCAGCCCATTTCTGCGTTAAGACCCTGTAAGCTGTTCCATTTTCAACATTTACAAACAAATAGAAAGGTTTTCTAATGTCTGGAAGACCAAGCACAGGGGCATTTATCAGATCTTCTTTTAATCTTTCTAACCTGCTCTCGTCCTCGTCGCTCCACTTCACCAGTCCTTCTTTAACTAGCTTCTCATACAAGAATTTTACTTTGTTACTGTAGTTCTCTATCCACCGTCTGCAGTATCCTAAGAGACCTAGAATTTGCCTAATTTGTCTTTTATTCTTGGGTATAGACAAGGACAGTATTCCTTTCACTTTATCAGGATCCAGTCTTTTACATCCCTTACTTAACCAATGCCCTAGATATTTTACTTTCTCTTCTGTAAATTGTAGTTTGGACTTGGAGACTTTCAGGCCTTTTTCACCCAGGAAATTCAGGAGTCTGATACTCTCATCTCTCACAGTTTCAGCATCTTTTCCAGCTATTAGCAGATCATCAACATACTGTACCAAAACTGTTCCTTCACAAGGTTTAAAGGACTCTAATAGCTGTTCCAGGGCTTGCCCAAACAAGTTTGGAGACTCTGTAAACCCCTGGGGCAAGACTGTCCACCTCAGTTGTTGTTTTCTATGAGTGTCTGGGTCTTCCCACTCGAAGGCAAAGTAATTTCTACTCTCCATCTTAAGGGGACAGGTCCAAAAAGCGTCTTTCAAGTCTATCACACTGTACCATTGATGTTCTGGGGAAATTTGGCTTAGTAAGGTGTAAGGGTTAGCGACTACTGGGAACCTTGTCACTGTTTGTTTATTTACCTCCCTCAGATCTTGTACCAGTCAGTAGGTCCCATCAGGCTTTTTCACAGGTAGGATGGGTGTGTTCTAGCAATCCCTGTGCCAACAGCCTCTCTACAGTAGGCTTAAGGCCGATTCTTCCTTCATGAGGGCTTGGGTATTGTTTTACTCTAATAGGTTTGTCTGGATCCTTATCAGATATTTGAAAGGGCTCAATATTCCATTTTCCTACGGTCTCAGGGGTATACCACACTTCTGGACTGATCCTTTTTTCATCCTCAACCACAAGGGCATAGATTTTCACCTTCAACTTTTGCTCTGATACAAAATCTTTGGTGACTGAAACCCTAACATGATGCACATGGCAGTCTTTTAGATCAAAACAAATCAGTGCACACCCTCAAAATGCAGTAATAGCACTCACAAATGGAAACACAAATGCCCTCTCCAGATCTGTTTCACAGCATTTTAGCAAGTAAATAGAGCAACAGAAGCAAATTCCAAAGTATACAGGTTCAATAGACATGTTTGTGTCTGTTAACAGCAGAGAGATTCCAGTGTTATGTATTTACCTTATGTGAAGACTGGGCCTGCTGCCTACAAACATGGTATAAATACAGTTAAGTTTAGGAATCAGAAGCACCACAGCAAAACTACAGCTCAGACCACTGTATAAAAGCAGGTATAAAAAGCTTAATTACCAGTAGCATTATGCTGCCTATATTGTTAAATGGGAACTCTGTCATCAAGAGGTAGATTGGCTTGTGAGCACTGGATTAAAGAGCTCTGAAATGAAGAGTAAAATATAAGTACTCTGTAGAAACATCAAGGAAAAAAAATCTGTTTTTAACACATTTTAAAATGAGAGGTACTAATGCACGGTACTGTATTAGAACATCTTTAAGTAACAATTTGATAAACATAGATTTGGGATCAAATCAGAACCTCAATATGATGTCTTTATGTATAGTTCTCTGTATGACTATATGAACTCAAAATACAGGTCCTACAACCTGATTTACATGTGCACATGAGCAAAACATGAAAATGCAAATATATTGTTTGTCCTGAGTATCTCTCCAGGTGTCTATTTATAGATTTGGTTCTTTTTCAATATTTTTTATTCCAAAATGCTTTCAAATCTTTGCATGTGTATGTGTTCTCTCATATAAAAATCACTCATAAGGAATCCCTATACATGTGTCATTTGATGGGGTCACTTTTCTGTGTTAAGGTCCCTGGAATACACCCTCCTTAAAATATGACAGCTGATCCATCTGGAAACTCACCAAAGGACAGGTGAGCTTCATTTCTACTTTCCTTCATGATCTCCTAAGATTTGATATTCAGGGGCTGAAACCTGATGGTCCTTCCTTCTGTCCTGATCTGTCTCCTCCAAGCCCTCCTTTTCCTGTTCATGTGGCTTCCACTACCTTGTTAGCTTGTCATCCCCCCCCAGCTTTACAGCCCCAAATAACACGTTTTTCCTCTCCCCCTGTGAGCCATCACTACTTTTCTCTCAACCCTCTTCCATCCAAGCCAGCAGCTCTCTTCCCTGCCAGTGCTGCTGCTTGGAGAACCAGAAATCCTGGACTGTCCTTTGCATGTTGATAAACAAAGCAGTGGCTTCTTCCCCTGGGGGCTGAAAGTGTCACCTCCCCCAGACTGGGGCCTGGAATTCCAACCACATTCCTGACCTTGGGTTTCACAGTTACCCATCAGTTTGGGGGAAGGGAAAAGAAAAAAGGTGAAGAGATTACAGCAGCAAGTGAACTGGGGCTAAGTGTACCTTCATTTTCTCAAGCTGCTCTGGAGAAATAAATAAAAACAGTACTATGGGGGGGGGGGGAAAGCTCAAGCCAGGTATCAGTTTACTGAATTTGATCAGGGAATACAGAAGAAGAACATGCCTGCAAACACACATCTGCACTAACTTATCAAACTGTACAGTGCAAAATCTTCCCACAAATAGTCTGTAAAAAACAGTGGGAATGGAATCAGAGAGGGGAAGTTAAAAATCCTCAGCAGTGCCTGTCCCAGTCAAGGGGCATTACTGAGCAGCACCTACATTTCCATGGCTCTCTGGGCAGGGAATTTTTCCTGTGTGCCAAACAGCACATCTTGAAGCTTCTTCCCATTGAAATACTAGAGACATTTCAGGGCATCTGAACAGCCACATTCTTAAAGTACAACTACCTCAAGGCAAGGGAAGAAGTGAGATTCAGTGGCACTTGGCAGAAGCTGCCCAGTGCATTGTGTCAAATGGGTATTTACCAAAAGGAGCAACAAGCTCAAGCCATCAGGGAAAGAGCCAGATGATGAAAGGGTGTTAGCTGCTGAGAATTTCTTTGGGAAGTAGACTGTTACCTTGAGATAGAAATTTGCAATATACCATGGAACCTTATTCAAAGTCCAGCTGCAAAATACCTTCTTGTTAAGAGTGTGGAAATAAATCCTAAAGTGTCATGAAATATGTGATTTTCTCTTTATTCCTAATCACTAATTAAAGAAACGTAACTCAGAAGTGATCTCACTCTGTGCTCCAGTGACATTAACATTAGAACAATGTTGTCAATGTCTACTCATCTCTTGTGCTCCTTACTGGAAGGCACTTGGTGCACCCCTGGATATCCTTCTGATGAGGTAAAAAAATTACCCTTCTAAACTTCCCGATTTTCCTCACCTGTTTGGACACAGTTGGACAAACTGGACCAAGTTAGTACTTGAAAACCACCTGCTGGATTTAGCATTAATTACTCCTTGTTTTGATCTGAGGGAAAAAGGCTCACACAACACAGTCTCTGTGGACCCAACAGAGAAAACATCCCCAGGGTCTTGTTAGAGCACAAACCTGCAAACAGGGATGACAGGTCAGAGAATCACAGAATCATCAAGGTTGGAAGAGACCTTCCAGATCTTCTAGTCCAACTGTCAACCCAGCACCACCAGAATCACCCCTAAACCCCATCCCAAAGTGCTACATCCAGATGCCACCTGAATGTTTCCAGAGACTCCACCACCTCCCTGGGCTGCTTGTTCCAATGCCTGAACACTCTCTCAGTGGAAAAAGGGTTTTTGAATATCTAATATGAACCTTGCCTGATGCAATTTAAGGCCATTTCCTCTCTTCCTGTCACTAAAGGCTTTCCAGAAGACACCGACCCCCACCCCACTAAAACCTCCTTTCAGGTCATTGCAGAGAGCAATGAGGTCCCCCCTGAGCCTCCCCTTCTCCAGACTCCACAAGCCCAGTTCCCTCAGCCATCCCTCAGCAGACATGTTTTCCAGAGCCTTCCCCAGCTCCGGTCCCTTCTCTGGACACGCTCCAGCCCCTCAAGGGCCTTTTGGCATGAGGGGCCAGAACTGGACACAGCACTCCAGGTGGGGCCTCCCTGTTGGAGGCGATAAGGAGGAAAGAGAAAAATATGAGGCATGGAGACGCATTTACAACCCTTAAATGGACTTTTAATACCGGACTTGACCCTTAATACCAATAATGACACTCACTGGATATGTCTGTTGTACCCCAGTTGTTCCCCAGTTTGATGTTATGATGTTATACAGTTCTATGTACCCCTGTTGTTGTTTTAAAATTTATCCACCATATTGTCCCCTTCTTCTTCCCTCAGTTTTCCCGCCTTTTCCCCTGTTTTCCCGCTCCTCTGCCTGCCATTGGCTAGGTTTTGGTGCAGTGCAGAGGTAGCTCCCATTGGTCCTTTCCATGATTACGCACAAACTCCTCCCCTCCTTACCCGATCATCCAATCACCCTCTTTCCTGAAGCTGTCAATCCCATGCTCCTCCCATGCTCCTCCCAGTTCTGGAACCTTCCCCAGACCAACCCTATTTAAGTCCCTGAGCTGCTTAATAAATTGGCATTGCTTCACCGGACCTTCGACCGTGTCTGAACCCTCATTCGCAGTGCTGTGACCCTATTCCTTACCCCAGCGGGTTGCGGCAAGTGGCGCCCAACGTGGGGCACAGTCGAAGGTCCCTTGTATCAAGGGAACTCCTGTGACTCCACTTGGGATCAGGCAGCGTCAAGAGGGACGCCTGCTCCGCCGACCCTCCCTCGTGCAGCCGACGGCTACAGGCTTCGACAGTCGTGTGGGCCACGCACCGGACAGGTGAGCCACGAGGGACATCCCTGACACCTTCCCCTTACTCCACACCCCGTAACTTATTTCACCGAGAGGAATAACATCGGAGAGTGTTCCCAAGTACCACCATGGGCTTAACGCTCTCCACCTCTCAGAAATTCGTTTATAGACGCCTCAAGGACTTTGTCATCGAGCACGGCCACCCGCTCGATAAAAAATCGGCCAAAGCATTAGCGAGGTGGCTGGACCGCCAGGGCTGTGCCATAAACGATAACATTACAATGGACAAATGGCAAGCCCTAGGATACCAACTGTGGCGGGACTCTGAACGAGGCAACAAATTGGCCAAGCAAGCGTTAATCGCTTGGAGGCTCGTTCTGATGGTGCTACAGCACCAAATGATGAACGCGAACACCAGCCTCACTAAAGACACACTTAAGGACACTAAAATCGATATGGACAATGAGGGCACACAAAATGGCGGGGAGACGGACACTGACACCACTCAACAAGATGGCGGGAGGGAGCGCGGAAGAAGGACGCGTCGATCACGAAATGGCGTCGAGGAGGGACCCCAGCGTCGCCCAGAGAGAAGGGGGGAGGGTGAAGAGCGCGAAAAGTCAGCGCGGGAAAAGAAAAGGCGGGCCCCTGTAGCTCCACCCCGTGGGCCGCCCCTCTCTCCTCCCACTCGTGGCGCGAGAAGTCCCTCCCCCGACGCGCCTTCGGACACGCCCACTTCCGTCACCCCAGTCTCCTCCCCGGATGTGTCGCCCTTACGGCACCGGCAGGAAGTAGTGGGCGGGGCAAGGGCAAAGGCCAAGCCTTCCTTCCGGGAATATGGCCGCGCCCGTAGGGCCCATAACACCAGGGCCTACCCCGCTCACCGAGATTCAGACAATGACTATGGGTGGGCACCGCGTTCCCCGGAAAGGCAACCATCCGTGCCTGATATCTGGGAGGCCTTCCGGGAGGAAGCTGCGCGGGCCCAGGATGTGGAATTTTTAAGGGCATTCCCGGTTTACTACGAGGAGGGGAAACCCCCCGAGTGGAGACCGGTGTCCTATCCCATGCTTAAGGATATTAAAAAGGCAATCGTAGAGTACGGGTTGGGGGCCCCATTTACAATCGGCCTCTTGGAATCCTTCTTTCTTGCCTACACCTTAATCCCCTATGACATTCGGGCCGTCATAGGAGGGCTTTTTACTACCGTTCAGGCCTCAGTCTTTGAGACTGAATGGAAAAAACGTATCGTTGCATTTGTCAACGAAAAAATGGAAAGAAGGGGGATTCCAACAAGGCAGGCCGTTGATATGCTTTATGGGGAGGGGAACTACTCCAGCAGAGGGGATCAGACCAGATTAGACCCCAAATTATTAAACACAACTAAAGAATTGGCTTTAGAAGCAGTGAAAAGAGTGGCGGACGCGTACGTGCAAGCGCCCTCTTTTACACTGATCAATCAGGGAGTTAAAGAGCCTTTCGTAGATTTTATTACGAGGCTTAAAGAAGCGATCGCTCGGCAAGTCCATCAAAAAGAATCTCAAGAAATTTTATTTAACAAATTAGTGATTGAAAAAGCAAATGAGGACTGCCAGAGAGTTTTGAAAATGCTCAAAGATCCAACTCTGCTGGAGATGATAGAGGCTTGCAAGAATGTAGGTTCCAATGCCCAGAAAGCAAGAATCATGGCCGCTGCATTTTCAGGGCCCCAACACTGTTTCGAGTGTGGGGAAAAAGGTCATTATCGTAAGCACTGCCCCAAATTTAGGTCGGAGCCTAACCTAAACCTGCTGAATACATTGTGCAGAAGGTGTGGGAAGGGTCGCCATTGGACCTCCAACTGTAGGTCCAAAACCAACATCAATGGCGAACCCCTTTCCCCAAAACAATCCCCACGGCTCCAAAAGCGAGTTACATTTTCATCAATGCCAGACCTTAGACAGTGTGCATGTGAGCACTCGGGAAACGGGGAGCTGAGCGCCAGGGGGGGCGCGATGACACAAGTTGCCCCCCACTCCATCTTGCGCCAGCCACGCCCAGCTACCCCGTAGTCCGACGGCCACCAGCGGACCCTGTTCCCCTTCGGGAACAGTGTAAACCCCTACCTTGGATTGTCCTACAAGCTATTCATCCATCTACACATTTAAGCTCATATGAACAGCTCGCAAGGGTCGTTCCATCCAACCCTGTAGACCCTGACTTGACATATTTAATTACATCTCACCTTTCAGCAGTCGGTAAAGGGATTGTAGTTGTACCCACACTCCTGACGGGCTTGACACCTAATAATATTGCCATCTGTCTAACTGTGCATCTTCCCCCCGTACAGCTGGAGGACCGCTTCCCCGTAGCGAAGATGGTCTCCACCGAAGACCTGCTGTGCGTTCTCTCGGCCGATGAGGAAGAGAGTCAGGCAGCGGAAAGGGAGGTCCTGTGGACCACCACCGTAAAAACATCACGCCCACTCCTAACCTGTTTTATTTACTTTTCGCAGCCGAGGAAACCGCAGCGGGTCAAGGTGGAGGGCCTACTCGACACGGGGGCGGATGTAACCATAATTGCCTCCAGAGACTGGCCGCACGCGTGGCCAGCTCAGTCAGCCTACATTCAAGTGAGCGGCGTGGGGGGAACACAGTACCCCGTCAGGAGTCGGGAGGTTTTAACGATCTACGGGCCGGAGGGTAGACCAGCGTCCCTTCAACCGTATGTATTAAACATTCCAATTACTTTGTGGGGACGGGACGCTATGGAGCAGTGGGAGCTCAAATTGGGCACCCTGACTCCAGAACAAAATTTTTAGGGGGGGTCACTGAAGTAAAGCAGCTCCCCAGACTGAGCTGGAAAACCGACACGCCAGTCTGGGTGGATCAGTGGCCCCTACCAACAAAAAAGCTGCAAATTCTTAATAATTTGGTCAATCAGGAACTCGAAAAAGGACACTTGGAGTCTTCCACCAGTCCCTGGAACACTCCAGTGTTCGTGATCCAAAAATCCTCAGGTTCCTGGAGATTTCTCCAGGACCTGCGCAAAGTTAATGAAGTCCTTGAGCCAATGGGAGCCCTCCAGCAGGGAATGCCTTCACCATCCATGCTCCCTGCTGAATGGCCCCTAGTGGTGATTGATATAAAGGACTGCTTTTTTCACATATTCCTCAATCCGGCTGATTCGGCTCGATTCGCTTTCTCTGTCCCTGCAATCAACTCTTGTGAACCTCACCGCAGGTTCCAGTGGCGTGTGCTTCCCCAGGGGATGAAAAACTCCCCAACGCTCTGCCAAATGTTCGTGGCAGAGGCGTTGAGGCCAATTCGGCTACAATACCCGCAGTCAATCATCTTCCATTATATGGATGATGTATTGATCTGCGCAAAAACTCAATTGGCAGTCGATGAGACACTAAATTCTACGATTTTGGCCCTAAAGAACAAAGGATTGGAGATCTCCCCTGAGAAAGTGCAGAGGGAAGCACCTTGGAGGTATCTCGGACTCCAAATTAATGCAAAAAATATCAGACCCCAGTCAGTAGAAATTGACAAAAATGTCCGAACTTTAAACGACCTCCAAAAGCTACTGGGTGCGATCAATTGGATCCGGCCTGTGTTGGGGATCACAACAGGAGATTTGCACCCCTTATTTGAGCTGCTACGAGGAGACGCTGACCTGTCCTCCCCCCGGCATTTAACATCAGATGCCATCAGATCCCTTACCACTGTTGAAAAGAAAATTTCTGAGAGACAGGCATGTAGGAGGATGGAGGGACTGCCATCCTCCTTAGTGGTGTTAAAAGAACAAAGACAACCGTTGGCCCTTCTGGGTCAGTTTTCTGGCGACTACCGAGACTTTTGCTTGTGGGAGTGGATGTTCCTCCCTCATCAATTCGGAAAAACCATCACCACTATAACTGAAATGATTGGAAAGATAATATTTAAAGGTCGCACTAGGTGTTTAGAACTTAGTGGGGAAGAACCAAATTTCATCTACCTCCCACTGACTTCTGAACACCTAGATCAACTGCTGCAGACCTCCATTGACTTTCAAATAGCCATCGGGGGTTACCCGGGAGAAATTCGGCTGCATCTCCCGGCGTGCCCATTTATACAAAGATTAGTACATATACCAATCAGGCTCAAAATTATGCAATCGGATATTCCAATTCCAAATGCAAAAACAATTTTTACCGATGGCTCGGGGAGAACCGGGAACGCTGTAATAGTGTGGAAGGAAAACAATGATTGGCACCAAGATATCCACAAAGTTCAAGGTTCTCCTCAGATCGTGGAACTCTCAGCAGTTGTACGCGCCTTCCAAATTTTTAGTGGTGAGTCAATTAACATTGTTTCTGATTCGGCGTATGTAGTGGGTGTGGTAAAGAGAATCGAAAATTCCTATTTAAAAGATGTCACTAATCAGAATCTGTTTCAATTGCTAACTAAATTATTGTTTCTAATAGAAAGACGCGAATTCGGCTATTACATCGTCCACACCCGCTCGCACACTACTCTACCCGGTCCTGTGGCGGAGGGGAACCAACTTGCTGACCATCTAGCAGGTATGGTTGTAACCCCCAATTTATATCAACAAGCGAAACTCTCGCATGAGTTTTTCCACCAGAATGCGCGATCGCTACAAAAACAATTCGGACTCAAATTATCTCAAGCAAAAGAAATCTTAAAGGCTTGCGCTGACTGCCAAACACTTACACCTGTTGTCCCAGAGGGGACAAACCCAAGAGGCTTGTCACCCCTAGAGATATGGCAGTCAGACGTGACCCATGTGGCTGAGTTTGGGAGACTAAAGTATGTACACGTGTCTATTGACACATTCTCAAAAATGATTGTAGCCACCGCGCATGCTGGAGAGAGGAGTAGCCATGTCAAAAAACACTTCCTGTCTGCATTCGCAAGGATGGGAGTCCCAAAACAGATTAAGACGGATAATGGACCCTCCTATGTGTCTGCAGACACGAAGAAGTTTTTTGAACAGTGGGGGATACAACATACCACAGGAATCCCCCACAACCCCACAGGGCAAGGTATTGTAGAACGTGCACACCAAAACATAAAGAACATGCTTAAAAAACAGAAAGGGGGGAGTATTGGCCTCTCCCCCCAAGAAAAATTAGAGAAAGTTATGTACGTTCTTAACTTTCTCAACATGATGGAGGATACAGAAACTCGCACAAGTAAAAGTCCTGTGGACCGCCATTTCAGGACCACAACATCGGTCCTATCCGATCAAAAAGCGAAAGTATTGTACCGGGACCCACTAATGGAGAAATGGACGGGCCCTTTCCCCTTAATCACCTGGGGGAAGGGCTACGCTTGTATTGCAGGTCCTGACGGGCCAAAGTGGGTCCCTGCCCGGCGCGTGAAAATCTTCCGGGAGCCAGCAACGACTACCAATTAAAAGAAGACACCTACAACACAACGAGAAACGACGATGCTGCAGATACCACACCTCATATGGATCTTCCTCCTGGCTACAACCGTCCATCGAGTGAATAACATCCCGCTTCAAGGATGGATGAACCAACCCGATCAAAATTTATGGGTAACGCTGGCCAAGGCTACAGGCACTGACACTCTATGCCTAGCCTTGACCAGCGCAGGCAGTCCCTTCAAGACTTGCCTAGTAGGGATCCCCATCTCTCCATCTGAATGGCCCGCGTTTGTATCACAAACGCGGGTCCGGGGACCCCTACCTCTAAACTCCCCCAACATGGCACAAGCCATATCAGCGCTCTCCTTCGTAGACATCCCTTTTCAAGAAATAGATCTTTTAGGTTCGCTTCCCGCTACCGCTTGCATTATTTTTCACCGCTATACCCAACCCATTCTGTTTACCCCTCTTAATGTAACTGCAACCAAGCCCATTTATAAAGGGACACACTCTCCGTGGTGCAATGGCTCAGTGGCCACCACCGTACCCACTGAGCACGTCCCACGGAACATGAGGCTCCCTAAGGGATTTTTCCTACTGTGTGGAGATCGGGCATGGCCTGGGATTAGAGCCTACCCGGAGGGAGGTCCCTGCACAATAGGAAAACTCGCCTTATTCAATCCAGCTAAATTCTATTTTGAAAATCAATTAGTGCACCAAAAAGAAAGAGCCAAAAGGTCCCTTTCATTTTCCATGGGCGCTCCCCTTCGTTTCCCTAATGCTAAGCCCGCGATTCCCAAACCTGCTGCTCCTAAAACACTACCTAAGTTCGATGTAACACCCCAGCCGATTCGGACTCTAGATTTTCTCCCTGCACCACATCTGAATCTTGGTAAGACCCAGTATTGGCCCACTCCTCTGCCCTTCCCAGAGGATTGCGATTCCAATATTCATATCTGGTCCAGGGTAAAAAACTTCTGGGCGTCTTTCCCTATCCCTGGGATAGGGACAGCGCATGCCCTCTCTCTCCTAACGCACCTTGGATGCTGGTTGACCAAGGAGGCGAATGCTACCACCCAGGCGATAGAGGGCTTGCTCGAAGACACCCAGAAGTTAAAAGAGGTGTCTTTGCAAAATCGGGCCGCCATAGATTTCCTTCTCCTGGCACACGGTCACGGGTGCCAGGAATTCGAGGGCATGTGTTGCATGAATTTTTCGGACCACTCCGAGTCTATACATCAAAGTATCAACCAGCTTAAGGGATTGGTCCGGGAAATTCATCAAGACAGAGGAGGCGGCCTCGATAGCCTCTTCGATTGGATCCAGTTGCCAAATTTTCCCCCTTGGACTAAAAAACTTATTATGCTTGGTGCTTTATTTCTTTTCGGTTCGGTCTCTATTTGTGTTTTTTTACCATGTTTGATTGTTTGTCTACGAAGGATGCTACTAAAGACCATCGAAGCCAACATCGCAGCCGCTGCTGAAAGAAATAAAGAAGGGGGAGATGTTGGAGGCGATAAGGAGGAAAGAGAAAAATATGAGGCATGGAGACGCATTTACAACCCTTAAATGGACTTTTAATACCGGACTTGACCCTTAATACCAATAATGACACTCACTGGATATGTCTGTTGTACCCCAGTTGTTCCCCAGTTTGATGTTATGATGTTATACAGTTCTATGTACCCCTGTTGTTGTTTTAAAATTTATCCACCATATTGTCCCCTTCTTCTTCCCTCAGTTTTCCCGCCTTTTCCCCTGTTTTCCCGCTCCTCTGCCTGCCATTGGCTAGGTTTTGGTGCAGTGCAGAGGTAGCTCCCATTGGTCCTTTCCATGATTACGCACAAACTCCTCCCCTCCTTACCCGATCATCCAATCACCCTCTTTCCTGAAGCTGTCAATCCCATGCTCCTCCCATGCTCCTCCCAGTTCTGGAACCTTCCCCAGACCAACCCTATTTAAGTCCCTGAGCTGCTTAATAAATTGGCATTGCTTCACCGGACCTTCGACCGTGTCTGAACCCTCATTCGCAGTGCTGTGACCCTATTCCTTACCCCAGCGGGTTGCGGCACCTCCCCAGTGCCCAGCACAGAGGGGCAATCAGTTCTCTGCTCCTGCTGGCCACACTCTTCTCCACAAAGGCCACCATGCCCTTGGCCTTCTTGCCCCCCTGGGCACACTCTGCCTCATATCCAGCCCCTGTCAAGCAGCACCCCCAAGTCCCTTCCTGCTGAGCAGCTCTCCAGCCCCTCTGCCCCCAGCCTGGAGCGTTCCAGGGGGTTGTTGGGACCCAAGGGCAGGCCCTGACACTTGGCCTCATTGATCTAGCCTTTCCAGATCCCTCTGCAGAGCCTTCCTGCCCTCCAGCACATCCACACTCACACCTAGATCAGTCAGTCTCCCAAACAGGACAAAGTCTGACCACCAGCAGTCCAGGCTGTCAGTTCTGCTGCCCCCTCCTTCCTCCACCCAGAATGGAAAACTCCATCATTTTGGGGTCTCTCTGCCCGTCAGCTCCGACCACCACATCCCCCACCAGTCACAGAATCATGGAATGGTTTGGTTTGGAAGGGACCTTAAAGAGCATCTCAGTCCAACCCCCTTCCACTAGATCCAGAGCTCAGAGCCCCATCCAGCCTGGCCTTGAACACTTCCAGGGATGGGGCAGCCAGAACTTCTCTGAGCAACCTGTGCCAGGATCTCACTACCATCGCAGTCCAGAAATTCTTCCTAATATCCCATCTAACCCTTCCCTTTCTCAGTGTGAAGCCATTCCCCTTGTCCTGTCACTCCAGGCCCTTGTCCAAAGTCTCTCTCCATCTTTCTGGTTGGCTCCCTTCAGGCACTGCAAGGCCACAATTAGGTCATTCCAAAGCCTTCTTTTCTTCAGCCTGAACAATTCTAATTCTCTCAGCCTTTCCTCACAGCAGAGCTGCTCCATCCCTCTGATCACCTTGATGGTCTCCTCTGGAGTCGCTCCAACAGGTCCATGTCCTTCCTGTGCTGGAGCCCAGAGCTGGAGGCAGCTCTGCAGGGGTGACAACATTACAGCCCTGTGTGTTCCAGCAAGGACACTGTGGAACCTCCTGGAACCAAGGGGTCATTGTGAAAATCCAAGGCTTCATGAAATCAGAGGAACCCTGGGACACTGTGGAACCTCATGGAACCAAGGGTTCATTGTGCCATGAAGGGCCTCATGGAACCAAGGGAGCCCTGAGACATTTCGGGCCCTCATAGAATCAGGGGCCATTGTGACACTGTGGAACCTCGGGGACTCAAAGGCCACTGTGACCCTGCAGGGCTCATGGAACCAAAGAATTCCTGGGACACTGTATTATCTCATGGAACCAAGGGGCCACTGTTTTATGTGTGGCCTCCTAGAACCAAAGGATTCCTGAGACATTTTGCAAACCCATGGAATCAAGGGTCCATTATCACACTGCAGAACCTTACGAAGCCAAATGGACCCTGTGACTCTGTGGAACCTCATGGAATCCAGTGGCCATTCCCACACTGTAAAACCTCATGGATACTCTCAGGTTCCCATTATTAAAAGACGTCTCTGCCCAAATTCAGCTGCAAGGGAGACCATGTGCCAAAGTCAGCAGTCCAGGTCTGATTTAACAGTAAATAGGAGGGAGAGAGAAAGAAAGAAAGAAAGAAAAAGAGAGAGAGAGAGGGGAAGGGGGTGGTGGGAAGACAGTGAGAGAGAGACAGAGATGAAGTCAATGTATCACACCATGTAGATCCCTGAGGCTCCCACCTGTCCTTCTTCACCCTGCTCTGCTCGGTGGAGGGTCCCCAAGTTGTGCTTCTGGGCTATCACTTTTATACAGTCCAAGCCCTGGGTATTCAGGGGGGTAGATGCTGTTCCCACAGCTTGGGCTGGCACATCTACAAGGACTTGCTTCCTTTCCCACAGCTTGCCACGGTGGGAGTTTTGCCCGGTGTACTTCCAGTCTGCAGGTGGGAATCTTTGTCTGGATGGGTTCCCCAGACCTGCCTTACCAGCCCTGGCTTCCTCTTGGGGCTGTCTGCTCTTTCCCACACTCTGCACAGTGCAGTTCTGTCCTGGGGGCTACTTCCAAAGCTTCACCTCCCTTTAGGCCTTGGAATTAAAGGCCCTCCTTTTTGCCACCAGTGCTTGTGTGTTGTGGTGCCTTATGGGATTTTCCTGCTTTGACAGTGTTTTGAGACAGTTCATTGTGCCCTTCAAGTCCTTCCATGTGCACACACACACCACTCTCACCAGTGTCTGGCCCTCCAAAGAACACAAGCCCTGATGATTTGTAGCTCCCACTCCAGTGGTTGGCACTTGGAGCTCCCTCCTTACCCAGAACTCAGAGCTCCCTTGTGCCAGAAAGTTTAAAGAGATTGTGCCTCATTCTGCCAAGACAACCCTTGGAAAAAGGTGTCCCTCTGTGTTTCCTGGGATCAGAGCACTCTATTGTCATCTTCCAAAACCTTGGAGAGGTCCCAGAGATCTCCCAGGAGGGAATTTGGGGCCTCAGGCACAGGACCCGTATATAGAGGCTGAGGACTCAGGGGTCAGTGATGTGGAAATTGAGGACAGTAGAGGAGTAGGCTGAGAGGTCTGGAAGGGGGGTGTGAGAGCTGGTGGAGCTTTTCTTCCTGTCAGAAAACAGCCTAAGAAAGAACTAGTGCCACCAAGGGCAGCTGGGGTGGCCTAGACTGGTGACAAGAAGTCAGAAATTTCCCTCTGAGGTCAGTGTTGTGGTGCAATATGTCACCAAGAAGGAGTCTGGATGAGCCCAAGGCTTTGTGTGTGCAGGAAGAGCCAGGGAGGACGCAGAGATGTCAGTGCAGGAAGGTGCCAGCCAGGTGGGGCAGCCGGGGGGATGACGACAGCCTGCAGGGAAAGGGGCAGGGCATGGACACCGTAGGACAGCCTGGGCTGGAGAGGAGACAGGGATGGGGAGAAGCTGAAAGGCCCTGACAGAGCCACCTTCTGCAGGCCTTTGGCCAGGGCTGCTGTCTGTGCCCCTGATGCCAGGAGGAGGGGAGTGCCCCTTGCAGCCCTGGGGCCTCATGGCCTCCTTGTCCCTGCTCAGCAGCCTGGCAGGTGCCACCCCATGGTCCTGCCCTTGGCATTGCACATCCCACATCCCAGTGCCCCAGGAAGAGACCTGAGGAACGAGAGAGGGACAGGATGTCCCTTCCCAGGGGCTGGGGGTAAGGGCTTGGTCCTCTGGATTAAGGAAACAAGTCAAGGTTTATTCAGCATCAGAGCCACCTTTCCCTTGCTTGTCCATCCTTGTCATCACTGTCTGCACTTTTCTGCTCTAACTGGAACCTGGGGACACGTTCTCAGTTATGCCCCTCAGTGAGACTCATTAGCACTAAAGGAAACTTTAGTGTTTCAATCTCACTTTGACTTTTTGAGAAGTTGTTTGAACTTCCTCTCAGGGACTGAGTCTCTTGTAAACAACATCAAACCCCCCGAGGGTCATGAAATGCCTGGGGCTGTTGCTGTGCTGCTGAGCTGGGCAGGGCTCCTGACACACAGGGAGCTCCTGGCAAGCAAGAAGAGCTTCAAAGAGACAGCTCTGCTGGTGAGCAGCTCCTCTGCACAGCCCAGCAGGGCTGAGGGCACTGCCAGGGCAGCTCAGGGACACCAGCAGGGCACAGACAGAGCTTCAAGGGGCTCAGCACTGGCAGGAGGGCTGAGAGCTTCCTGCAGGAGGAATCTTGGCAGGGTGCACACGGTGAGTCTGTGGCTGCAGGGCAGTGCAGGGGCAGCTCCTGGAGGCATCTCCTAAAGTTGGCCCAGCCCCAGCTGATGGGATGGGTGAGCAGGGGCTGTTTTGGGGCACTTTGGAAGAGCTGTGAAGCCGGGGGTGCAGCCAGGGGTGCCCAGGGCTGTGGGGCAGAGCAGGGTCCTGCAGCCCAGGGTGCTGTGCTGGGCAGGGACTCTGCTGCCTGCCAGGGGCAGCTCTCAGCCGGCCCAGGGAGCTGCTGCCAGGGCTGGGGGAGAAGGGCTGTGGGCAAGGAGCAAACCTGGCAGCTGAGGGAGGATCTTTTCCATGTCTTGCTATTGCAGGATCAGACCTGCTCACAGCTCCACACCACTACAGGATATTGAATGGAGAAATTTTTGCAAGTTCAGAAAAGACAGGGGCTACAGGAAAGAAATTAGTCCTGAGGTGTGTTTCCTGCTTAGGCATTGTAGCAGAGACATTGTTCTCTCAGTTCTGGAGGCTGCACTGAAATTTAAACTCTTTTACTCTCAGAGGTGAATATTTCAGGCAGGATCAGAAATGAGCACAGGACCCTGGGCAGTGCTGAGCCTTCCCTTGGGGGTGGGCACTCTCTTGTCCCAGCCCTTGGCTTCTCTGCAGGAGGGGTCCTGTCCTGCTCTGTCCAGCACAGCTGCATCTCTGGGCTGGCACAGGGGACACTTCACAGAGCTGCCCTTTCAAGCAGCACTGCCCTGCTCTCAGGACAGATCTTGGTGGGGTTTTTAAAGATGAATCTGTGTGTGTAGTCATCTTCAAGGCAGCCCAAGGGAAAGTGCAGGGCAGATGGGAAACAGGCTGAGAGGCACTGCAGCTCTCCTGGCTCTGGAATAAACAAGGGAGAGCTCAGCCCTTCTGCCTGTCCTGTCTCAATACTCGTCAGATTTGTAATCAGAAAAATTTGCCCTTAAATAACCAGATGTTATGATTGTAACCAAACAACCCATTCAAAATTATTTTAAGGATACTCTCTGCCTTTCTTCTGCAGCCCAAATTGCTCCAGGACAACAGTACAGGAATTGAACTTTTCCATTAAAGGTGGGTTCCATGTGACAACCCCTGTGATCATGAGAGCTGTCCCAAACCAGCTCCATGTCTGCACTGCAGCAGAGCAAAGCTGAGTCCTTGGCAGCACATGGCCAGAGCTCCTGCTCCTCACAGCACCCTCAGAGAGCACAAACCAGAAATGAAATGCCTTGACTTGGAGGGGATTTCCCTAAAATCTGCACTGGCTTTGCTGAGAGGGGGCTGTCTTAATTGTTCGCTTTATTTTCCTTTTTTGAACAGACTCTGTCCTAAGGAGCAGCAAATGTCCAACAGCAGCTCCATGGCCCAGTTCCTCCTCCTGGCATTTGCAGACAGGCGGGAGCTGCAGCTCCTGCACTTCTGGCTCTTCCTGGCCATCTCCCTGGCTGCCCTCCTGGCCAACGGCCTCATCCTCAGCGCCGTAGCCTGTGACCACCACCTGCACACCCCCATGGGCTTCTTCCTGCTCAACCTCTCCCTCACAGACCTGGGCTGCATCTGCACCACTGTCCCCAAAGCCATGCACAACTCCCTCCAGAACACCACAACCATCTCCTACACAGGATGTGCTGCACAGCTCTTTTTCTTTGTCTTCTTCATGTTATCAGAGTACTGTCTCCTCACTGTCATGTGCTACGACCGCTACGTTGCCATCTGCAAACCCCTGCACTACGGGACCCTCCTGGGCAGCAGAGCTTGTGCCCACATGGCAGCAGCTGCCTGGGCCACTGGCTTTCTCACTGCTCTGCTGCACACAGCCAGTACATTTTCCCTGCCCCTGTGCCAGGGCAATGCCCTGGGCCAGTTCTTCTGTGAAATCCCACACATCCTCAAACTCTCCTGCTCACACTCAGGCTACCTCAGGGAAATTGGGCTCATTGGGGTTGGTGTCTGTTTGGTGTTTGGTTCTTTAATTTTCATTGTTTTCTCCTATGTGCAGATCTTCAGGGCTGTGCTGAGGATCCCCTCTCAGCAGGGACAGCACAAAGCCTTTTCCACGTGCCTCCCTCACCTGGTCGTGGTCTCCCTGTTCCTCAGCACTGGCATGTTTTCTGACCTGAAGCCCCCCTCCATCTCCTCCCCATCCCTAGATCTGATTGTGTCAGTTCTGTACTCGGTGGTTCCTCCAGCACTGAACCCCCTCATCTACAGCCTCAGGAACCAGGAGCTCAAGGATGCCATAAGGAAAATGATGACTGGATGCTTTTCAGGAGCAACAACCTGCCTCTTTTCTTCTGCAGAACACTCACTGTGTAATCTTTTACTGGCCCAGCCTGCCTTCTAAAGCTTTTGAGAGTGCCAGTGGGGGGTGGTTTCTAACTTTTTTTCTCTTTTAATGTTGTTAACACAGAAATTTATTCTTCATCTCATACCTAATTCACTCTCTAATTCTTTCTTTTGACCCACAATTGTTTAAATGAGGGATCATTCTCTGTGTGCATTTAAACAAAGTAAAAGTTCCTGCAGCAACTTCTTTGTCAAACATCTTGCCTTTGTTATTCTGTACATGAGGAACCAAAATCTCTGAGTAGAATAAAGGACTTGAATTCTTTTTTCCAGATTCTCCCTCCAAGAACTTCCCTGAAGCTGGAGGGCAGTGCCTGTGTGCAGAGGAGAAGGGCTAAAGAGTCCTGGTACAGGAGCACTGCCAGGGAGCAGCAGCTCTTGGCCTTTTCAGAGATGCTGTTTTTCCACTGCCTCCCTCTCCTTTCTGCTCCTTGCCCAAGGCTGAGTGCTCTGACAGCTCAGTCACTGCTGTGTGTCAGTCCTGTGACCATGGGCTGTGACTCCTCTCTGTGCCCCAGGAGCTGCTGTGCCCTTCAGGGGGGCTGGGGCTGTGGGGGGAGTGCCCAGAGCTCTGCAGCACCCTGGGCTGGGCACTGCTGTGGGGCCAGACCAGACTGGGCTGCTCCACCCGTTGACCTCTATAATGAAATCACTTGTAATTTTCTCCTGCAGAACCATGAGAATATGTGTTGTGTCCTGAGCACTAGACTGGACCTGTGGGATATTGAAAAGGGTTTGGTGTCAGGGATATTGAGAAGGCTGGGCAGTGTCACTGGGAGACCTCTCCCAAACACTTGGAAAGGCCAGAGCCAGCCCAGAGCTTCCTGGGGCCTTGGCAAAGGCAGACATGGAACCAGTCTGCAAACAGGGCAGCAAGGAGGGTTGGGAGAGTTCCAGATTGCTCAGGCTTAGCAGGGAAGGGGATATGACAAGTCTTCCTGCAGCCATTCCCAGGCATGGGAAGGATAAGGCAGGGATTGCAGAACCCCTGTGGGAAGGAAAAGAAGGGGATGTTCTGTGCCCAGACTGTTTCAAGGCTCTTGACATTGTCTCCTGTGATCTCCTTAGAGGCAGACTGGTGACAGCTGGACTGGACAAGTGAAACATGTGGTGAGTGGGAAGCTGAATGACTGATGAGGGTCAAAAGTCATGGCACAAATTCCTCTTGGCAGCAATTCCCAGGTGACATCCATCAGGGACCAGCCCTTGACCATTTCTATGGAACATCTTTATTATGTCTGTGGGTGATGGGATGAAATGCACTTTCCACTCCTTTGCGGATGATGCCAAGTTGCAGCGAGTCTGTGAGAAACCTCGTCTAGTTAATGGTGACTTGGACAAAAAATGTGGTCAAGATGAGTGAGTGGGATAAACTGGTCTTGCCATCAGGTGCCCAGCAAGGCCCAAGACAATGAAGAAAAAAGTCATGGGTCAGAGGAAAGGAAAATCAAAAGGAGGGAAAAAGACCAAACACAACCAAACCAAACCCAAACAAACACAGAATGACAGAATATGCTGAGGTGGAAGGGACCCACAAGGCTCATCCCGTCCAACCCAACTCTCCCATTGCCATCTGCCCCCACCCCAGCAGGCTCTGGAGCAAAGCACGGCTGAGGTCCAGCCCAGCTCTGCTCTGACAGAAAGAACCTGCAGTCACGGACAGGAAGAGGACAAAGTCTTGTTTAACCAGCCTGAGGAATAATGGGATCAATGACCTCCTCTATCCCTGGGCACTTGAATGACCCTGTAGATCAGGTTTGGTAGCAGGGAGGGGGCTGCAGGTTTCCCTTAGGGAAGAGGAGATCAGGAGTTGACTGTGTGTCAGAGAGAGCCAGTTTCAGGTGGCTCCAAAATGGACCAGCCAGTGCCCAAAGCTGAGCCAAAAAGCAATTCCAGAGGCACCTCTGTGATAACCCTTTGGAGAAAGGATAAAATCCAGGGTGCTGTAACCCAGAGAGGAGTGAGAGAAATGGGGGAGAAACAACCCTGCAGGCACCAAGGGGAGTGGAGAAGAAGGAGGAGTGAGAGAGAGCCTTGGTGGACACCTGGCAGCCAAAAGCCAACCCCCAGCCCTGAGAGCCACAGCTCAGCCCAGCACAAAGCTCCTTTAGGTCTGGAGGTTCTTTGCAGCAGCTTTTTAGCAGAGCTGCCAGCTGGGCCATCAAAGGGGATGCTCAGCTGGGTCTGAAACCTGGGTGATCCTTGTCAGCCTTGGCTCTGCAGGAAAGAACTATAGAATCCGAAATAGTTTGAATCAGATGAGACCTTTATAGGACATCTAGTCCAACCCCCCCACAGTGAACAGGTTTACATTCAACTAGATCAGATTGCTCAGAGCCCTTTCTAACCTGGCCTTGAATGTTTCCAAGGGTGGGGCATCTATGACCTCTCTGGGCAACCTGTGCCAGTGTTTCATCACCTTCAGTGTAAAAAATTTCTTCCTTCTATCTAGTTCAAATCTGCTCTTTTTTAGTTGAAAACCATTATCACTTGTCTTATTACAACTAAGTCTGTGCCCATCCTTCTTATAGGTATGATCTCAGGAGCTCCTGACAAACCTTGACCAAACCAGCTGAGCAATGAAGAGCCCCTGGACTGGACCAGGGGTGTGGTGAAGTGTCCCTGGACTACCAGGGCTTGTGGGAAAGTGTCCCTGGACTGGACCAGCTGCTCCTGGATCATAAAGGCAGGAACAATCTGGAGTGGAACAGTTGGGGAACACAGGATAATCAGTCATCCCATGAAAGCCTTGGAACATTCCCTAAATGAATCATAACCCAAATGGAACAGTTTGGATACAATTCCCAAATACTGTGGAAACTCCAGTCATTCCTGACACCAGGATGGAAATTCAGCAGATCACTAAAGCCAGTCACCTTGAGAGCCCACAACCAGCGGGGCTGAGGGAGGCCCTGGCAGCTCCCCAGCACCTCCCTCTCAGTGGGACACCTCTGGCAGCCTCTCCCAGCTCAGGAACCCTCCAGTTTGCAACACTCCAAAGACCCTCCCTGATGCCCAGGACAATTCTGATCCCCCTCAACAAACACTTCATCTGTGACCATTGTCTGGTGGGAAATACAAAGGGATTTGGGGGAGTGTTTCCCTAACAAGGAGGAGAATTTGGGAGAGGGACCTTTCCCCACCCAGCTCTTGATGTGTCCACACATCTCTGCCTGGGTGTGGGTGTGAATTGACTGTGGGGTGAATGTTGTTTTTGTGAATCTCTAATTCAGTCACTGTTAAAATTGTAGCAAATGCTATTGAATCACTTGATAACTGATAAACTGGTCAATAATTAAATGCTACTAATCTCTTTTGCCCCCTTATATTTGTGTCCAAATACTTTGTGCCCTGACCCTCTTGCATCCCAAGGCTCTGTGTAAATCATTCTCTTTCATCAAAAAATATAGATTTTTTGTGATGTCCATTTTAAAATCTTCCCCCTTAGCTAAACTACAAAACAACTCCAATTAGTTGTTGACGTCTTGAAGACAATTAAAGGAAGGGAAATAATTTGTTTTTCAATGTTTTAATGGGTCCCACAGTGTGTTTGGAGCTGCATCAGCTGTCAGTCCAAGATGGGCCATGTCAGAACTGGTGAGGTTGGGGGGTGAGGAGAAAGGCTGATCATACAGGGTCAGTCTGGATCTCCTGAGGAGACACTCAGCATCAAGATCACTTGGAGAACACCTCTATCACCTCTCCTCTGAACTAAAAAATGTCCATCCTTAAAAAGAAAAAGTACAAACTTTGAAGACTTGTTTTGAAATTGCCTTGAAGACAATTAAAGGAAGACAAAGAGATCCTGAGGGATTTCTGCATTTTAATGAGCCCCACAGTGTGTTTGCAGCCCAGCCCATGATCCTGAGGTACTGAGAGAAGATTGAAGCAGCTGCTGAAGAAGTCAGAAGCCAAACTGCAAGTGCCTTGAAGCATTGCTGGGCCCCACTGAGGGCAGGCACTGCCAAAGCCTCCCCAGGGACTCCTTGGAGCAGCTCCTTGGAGGCCAGGAGTGCAGGCAGACAAAGGCTCTGGGCAGGCCCCTGCAATGCTGAGCAAAGCCTGCCTTGGTTTTGTGGAGCGCAAAGGCCAAGGCCTGAGCCCCAGGCCCTGGCCCAGCAGATCCTGTCCCTCCTGGCTGGCTCAGGGCTGTTTGGGGGGCACTGGGATGGCAGGGGGAGGAACAACCAAGGCCCAAAACTGGGCAACCCCTGCCAGGCTCCTGAGGGAGGGGCGAGGCAGAAACCAAGTGCAGAACCTGCCAGGCAAGTGTCTTGTGGTGGCCTGAGTGGCAGAGGCAGCTGCCAGAGGCAAGGGGACAAAGGCCTGGGTGCCTTTGGGCCTTGCAGCCCTGCCAGAGCCCTTGGCCATCTCTCCTGCAGGCTGTCCTGCCCTGGCCCTGCTGCTGCTCTGGCCTTGCAGGCTGCACACACCCCTCCTGCTTTCCCACCCCCTCCCACCAGCATTTCTAGACCCTCCCTGATGGCTCTGCACCAGCTCTGGCTGTTGCCATGTGCACTTGGCCTTCTGAACTTGGATCCTGAGCCCCTGTGCCACAGGACATCCCTGCCAGAGCCCAGGCCCTTCTCCTGGGGGTCACTGCAGAGCTGAGCAGATCCAGGTCACCTCCCATTCCTCTGCCAACCCCCTGGGCCTGCTCTGGGCCCTCCAGGTCCTTGCCCTGCTCCCAAGGGCTGTGGGGGTGCTTAATGGTCAGGGCTTGGGGTTTAGAGCACAGGGTGGGGATTAGGGAGAACTTTGGGAGGTTTGTTGTTCTGCTGGCAGTGTCTGCTTCATGATTAGGGGAAGAGATTTTTAGGCTGGGTTAGGATTAAAGCTTGGCTTTTCATACTGGTAATACAGATTTGGGAATGGGATGGGCATTGGAGTTTGGACTTCTGGGTTTGGGGTTTGCCTTTGAGGTCTGGTTGAGGTTGGGATTAGAGCAGTGGATTCCTTTCCATGGGAGGGGCAGCACTTTTATGTCATGTTGGGGCTTGAGGTTACAAATAAGGTAAAGGTCTCTCAGGAATGTTTGCCCAGTCATTGTTTCAGCACCCTCAGCATTCCCTGAACCTGTTTTTACCTCATCAAAATCTTTCCTCTCTCTTGGCCAAGCCCCTCTTTCCTTCCCCAAATATCCAATCCTTTTGGTCTCAGTTCCTCCTAATCTCCCCCAATCTTTCATCTCGGTGGGGTCAGCTCTGTGATGACTCTGTGCAATCTCATGGAATCAAGGGGCCATTGTGACACTGGGGAAACTCGTGGAAAAATGGAACCTAGGGACACTGTACAACTTCATGGAATCAAGGGGTCACTCTGACACTGAGGACACATCATGGACTCAAGGGGCCACAGGGCATTATGGAGCCAAAGGAACCCAGGGACACTGTGCAGCCTCATGGAATTGGGGGCCATTTTGACACTGCAGGACCTCATGGAAACAAGAGAAAATCCAGGTTTATCCAGGTCCTGAGGGTGATTCAGAAGGGAGGCAGCAGTGATTTCTCCCTACAGACCCACCACTCCAATGGTCTCTCCCTGCAGTCCATGGGTGTCCTCAGCATTTTCCCCAGTGCCTCCCTGCCCTGAAGGTTTCTGGCCATCAGGCTGGAGCTGAGGGGGTTGGGCAGGTGCCTGAGGAGGGGGTAGAACAAGGGCTGTGTCCAGCTGTGCCAGGAGGGCTCTGCTGGGCAAGGATGAGGAGGCTGCAGAAAACAGTGGCACTGGGGAGGTGAGAGGAGCAGCTGGAGAGACCTTGTGCCTGCCCACGCTGGGCAGGAGCTGCCCCAGGATGGCAGCTCTGAAGCACTCCCAGGATGTCCCTGTGAACAGGAGGGGAAGACTGAATCTGAAAATGGAACCTGGAAAGCAGAGAGCAGGAGTGTCATGGGGACACTGCAGGAGAGTTCCAGCCCTGCAGCAAGGTCACAGAAGAAGTGATCCACTGCCCTCAGAAGATCCCACAGCATCCTGGAGATGCTGGAAGGGATCCCAACTCTGCTTGAGAAGTTCCCAGGGCCTGTCCCTACCTGTGCTCCAAGGGCTTCCAACCCACAGGACTGTGCTCAGAGAGCACTCAGGCCTTACAGTGAGAAAGGGGCTCAGGAGGACAGTGTGGAAGTGGCAAGAGAGCAGCTCTGCAAAGACCAAGCACTGCTGCTCCCTGGCAGTGCTGCTGGGCTGGGATTATTGTCCCCTTGCTGTTTGCAAATACACCCTGTCCTGCAGTGTGCTGTCCTTTAGGAACAGCTAAGAAGGGTCTTGGACAAAGAAGGCACTGCAGGGTCCTTTATTTTGTTTAAATACTCAGCCAGTACAATTCATCATTTATACAGTCTCTGGGTCAAAATCAAAAGGTGGACATAAAATTAGGAGGCAGATGCCTAAGAATATTTCATTGCACAGAAAATTATTGCAAGACGAACCCAATGACCTCCACGAAAAACCTGTACAAAAAGGTTAGACCATTAAGGAGTCCCATTCTGAATGCTACACACCAGAACACAGGCACTTTATTGCTCCTGAAAAGCATCCAGTCATCATTTTTCTCAGGGCATCCTTGAGCTCCTGGTTCCTCAGGCTGTAGATGAAGGGGTTCAGTGCTGGAGGCACCACCGAGTACAGAACTGACAGGGCCAGATCCAGGGATGGGGAGGAGATGGAGGGGGGCTTCAGGTAGGCAAATGCTGCAGTGCTGATAAACAGGGAGACCACAGCCAGGTGAGGGAGGCACGTGGAAAAGGCTTTGTGCTGTCCCTGCTGAGAGGGGATCCTCAGCACAGCCCTGAAGATCTGCACATAGGAGAAAATAATGAAACCAAAACACCCAAATGCTAAAGAGATGGAAATCAAGAGAAGCCCGAGTTCCCTGTTGTAGGAATGTGAGCAGGAGAGCTTGAGGATGTGTGGGAGTTCACAGAAGAACTGGCCCAGGGCATTGCCCTGGCACAGGGGCAGGGAAAATGTATTGACTGTGCAGCAGAGCATTGAGAAACCCAGCGGCCCAGGCAGCTGCTGCCATGTGGGCACAAGCTCTGCTGCCCAGGAGGGTCCCGTAGTGCAGGGGTTTGCAGATGGCAACATAGCGGTCGTAGCACATGATGGTGAGGAGATAATACTCTGCTGAGATGAAAAACAGAAAGAAAAAGAGCTGTGCAGCACATCCCATGTAGGAGATGGTTGTGTTGTTCTGGAGGGAGTTGTGCATGGCTTTGGGGACAGTGGTGCAGATGGATCCCAGGTCTGTGAGGGAGAGGTTGAGCAGGAAGAAACCCATGGGGGTGTGCAGGTGGTGGTCACAGGCTACGGCGCTGAGGATGAGGCCGTTGGCCAGGAGGGCAGCCAGGGAGATGGCCAGGAAGAGCCAGAAGTGCAGGAGCTGCAGCTCCCGCCTGTCTGCAAATGCCAGGAGGAGGAACTGGGACATGGAGCTGCTGTTGGACATTTGCTGCCTCTGGGTTTTTGTTTCCCACACAGGAGAAGAAGACATTAAGAGGACAGTTAGCGTGGACTTATCTAAACAAAGTCAAAGCTGTATTCTACAGACACTCCCCATGTCACACACAGACAGCCTTTTGATTTCCTAGGAGATCTTCCTTCAGCTCCAGTACTGGGTCCCTACTGAACAGTATTTTCTCTGTTTTAGCATCACTGTGCTTCTGTACAGGGGTTTCACATAACAAGGATATGTTTAGGGACAGGTTTCCATCCTGGAGGAGAATTCACAGCTTGGAAGGAAACCTCAGGGAGACAGTCAAGTGTCCTTATGATGGCATTTGATTTAAGCAGACTCAGCTCCTTCCCCAGCACCACAGGCTGCACTGGTAGGGGTCATATTCCGTTTGCAGGTGCAAAAAGGACATCTCAGACTAGTCCTGATGGGTCTAGTAGAGGTGATGCTGGTGCTGCCCACAGGCAGAGCAGTGGCTGAAAGCACATTAGGAAGCTCAGATAGGCCTACTGAGCACTCACAGTTCAGATGTCTCAGGGACTTGTCAAAAATAATACTTTCTTAATTATTTATTCCTCCCATTCCTCAAGAGCAGGAAACTGGAAACAATCTCAGGAAATTTCTTTAACCTTATAAAAATCTTTGTCTTGGAAATATTCTGAGAGGGAGCTGGAGCTCTGAGCATGTCCTCCTCCTCTGCACTCCAGATGCTCTCAGAGTTGCACTTAGAGAATCTGTAGTTGGTGGGCAGTGCCAGCTTTCCCAGATGCCTCCAAAAGCTGCAGTCCCATTGCCCTGCATGAACAGACTTCCTGTTCCAAGATCTGTTAAAAATTCTCCCCCAGTGAGGTCTCAGCATCTTTCTACATCTAACAGCCTTTAACTTCTCTCTGTCTCACTCCCCTGCCCTGGGTGCTGCAGGCAGTGCCCTCAGCCCTGCTGGGCTGTGCAGAGGAGCTGCTCACCAGCAGAGCTGTCTCTTTGAAGCTCTTCTTGCTTGCCAGGAGCTCCCTGTGTGCCAGGAGCCCGGCCCAGCTCAGCAACACAGCAACAGGCCCAACTCATTTAATGACCCTTGGGGGGGTTTGTTGTTGTTTACATGAGACTCAGTCCCTGAGAGGAAGTTCAAACAACTTTTCAAGAAGTCAAAGTGAGATTCAAACACAAAATTTCTTGTAGTGCTAATGAGTCTCATTGAGGGACACAACTGAGAACGTGTCCCCAGGTTCCAGTTAGAGCAGAAAAGTGCAGACAGTGATGACAAGGATGGACAAGCAAGGGAAAGGTGGCTCTGATGCTCAGGAAACCTGGATGTGTTTCATTAATTTGAAGGGACAAGCCCTGACCCCCAGCCCCTGTGAAGGCAGATGCTGTCCCTGCCTCATTCCTCAGGGCTCTTCCTGGGGCACTGGGATGTGGGATGTGCAGTGCCAAGGGCAGGACCATGGGGTGGCACCTGCCAGGCTGCTGAGCAGGGACAAGGAGGCTATGAGGCCCCAGGGCTGCAAGGGGCACTCCCCTCCTCCTGGCCTCAGGGGCACAGACAGCAGCCCTGGCCAAAGGCCTGCAGAAGGTGGCTGTGTCAGGGCCTTTCAGCTTCTCCCCATGCCTGTCTCCTCTCCAACCCAGGCTGTCCTACGGTGTCCATGCCCTGCCCCTTTCCCTGCAGGCTGTCGTCATCCCCCCGGCTGCCCCACCTGGCTGGCACCTTCCTGCACTGACATCTCTGCGTCCTCCCTGGCTCTTCCTGCACACACAAAGCCTTGGGCTCATCCAGACTCCTTCTTTGTGACATATTGCACCACAACACTGACCTCAGAGGGAAATTTCTGACTTCTTGTCACCAGTCTAGGCCACCCCAGCTGCCCTTGGTGGCACTAGTTCTTTCTTAGGCTCTTTTCTGCCATGAAGAAAAGCTCCACCAGCTCTCACACCCCCCTTCCAGACCTCTCAGCCTACTCCTCTACTGTCCTCAATCTTCACACCACTGACCCCTGAGTCCTCAGCCTCTATATAAGGGTCATGTGCTTGAGGCCCCAAATTCCTTCCTGGGAGATCTCTGGGACCTCTCCAAGGTTTTGGAAGATGACAATAGAGTGCTCTTATCCCAGGAAACACAGAGGGACACTTTTTTCCCAGGGTTGTCTTGGCAGAATGGGGCACAATCTCTTTAAACTTTCTGGCACAAGGGAGCTCTGAGCTCTGGGTACGGAGGGAGCTCCAAGTGCCAACCACTGGAGTGGGAGCTACAAATCATCAGGGCTTGTGTTCTTTGGAGGGCCAGACACTGGGGAGAGTGGGGTGTGTGTGCACATACAGGGACTTGAAGGGCACAATGAACTGTCTCAAAACACTGTCAAAGCAGGAAAATCCCATAAGGCACCACAAGACCGAAGTACTGGTGGCAAACAGGAAGGCCTTTAATTCCAAGGCCTAAAGGGAGGTGAAGCTTTGGAAGTAGCCCACAGGACAGAATTGCACAATTTCTTTCTCTCTCTCTCCCTCATATTTACTGTTAAATCAAAGCTGGACTGCTGACTTTGGCACATGGTCTCCTTTGCAGCTGAATTTGGGCAGAGGTGTCTGATGTGGTTTGAAGCTGGCTCCCTGCCAAGTCTCCAAACCCTACCACAAGAAGTCCGTCCCGCCCCCCAAAACCTTTGGGAGAAGAGGGAGAAAAGACAACTAAGAAAAACCGGAACTGGAGAGAGACAGCTAAAGTGATATATATAAATATATTTACACTTATGTACTGTTAGATACAATTTGAAATATATATACAATTTCACAAGGGAAAGGGAAGGGAAAGGGAACAAAACCAAAATAAAATATATATATCCCAATTAGTAGCCCGAGATCTAGTAACTAAAGAGTTAGCAAAGAAAAATCCCACCACTCTCCCTGGGAAAACCGAGAGTCTCTCCAGAACGATCGCCGGCAACCTCCGCCTCCCAAGGTCGACAAGGCCTAACCAGGCCTCGCTCCCCAGCACGGCAGACTCAACAGCAGGGAACCTGCACCTCCAAGCTGCCAGAAGGAAAGAGAACGAACACCTTTTCTCCTTCCTTCTTATAGTCTGGCTTACGTAAAAATCATAGGGAATACTGGGTAAATCTGGACCCTTCCTTGGTTACAAACTGGTCACCAAGGAAGGCCTAGCCCAAACCACCACAGTGTCTCTTAATAATGGGAACCTGAGAGTATCCAAGAGGTTTTAGAGGGTGGGAATGGCCACTAGATTCCATGAGGTTCCACAGAGTCTCAGGGTCCATTTGGCTTCATAAGGCTCTGCAGTGTGATAATGGACCCTTGATTCCATGGGTTTGCAAAATGTGTCAGAACTCCTTTGGTTCTAGGAGGCCCCACATATCACAGTGGCCCCTTGGTTCCATGAGATTCCACAGTGTCCCAGGAATCCTTTGGTTCCATGAGCCCTGCAGTGTCACAATGGCCCCTTGATTCCATGAGGTTCCACAATGCCAATATGGGTCCTTGATTTCTTTAGGTCCACAGTGTCCCAGGATCCCTTTGTCTCCCTCACGCTCTGCAGTGTCAGAGTGGCCCCTTGATTCCATGAGGTTCTGAAAAGTCTCAGGGTTCCATGGGTTCCATGAGGCCCTGCAGTGTCACAGTGGCCTAGTAATTCCATGTGGTTCCACATTGTCCCAGGGTTCCTTTGGTTCCATGAGTCCCTGAGGTTCCTCAGTGTCACAATGGCCCCTTGATTCTATGAGGTCCCGAAATGCCTCAGGGCTCCCTTAGTTCCAAGAGGCCCTTCATGGCACAATGAACCCTTGGTTCCATGAGGTTCCACAGTGTCTCAGAGTTCCTTTGGCTCCAGAAGGCCCTACAGTGTCACAATGGCCCCTTTACTCCAGGAGGTTCCACAGTGTCCTTGCTGGAACACACAGGGCTGTAATGTTGTCACCCCTGCAGAGCTGCCTCCAGCTCTGGGCTCCAGCACAGGAAGGACATGGACCTGTTGGAGCGACTCCAGAGGAGACCATCAAAGGGATCAGAGGGCTGGAGCAGCTCTGCTGTGAGGAAAGGCTGAGAGAATTGGGATTGTTGAGGTTGGAGAAGAGAAGGCTTTGGGGTGACCTAATTGTGGCCTTGCAGTGCCTGAAGGGAGCCAACAAGATAGATGGAGAGAGACTTTGGACAAGGTCTTGGAGTGACAGGACAAGGGGAATGGCTTCACACTGAGAAAGGGAAGGGTTAGATGGGATATTAGGAAGAATTTCTGGACTGTGATGGTAGTGAGATCCTGGCACAGGTTGCTCAGAGAAGTTCTGGCTACCCCATCCCTGGAAGTGTTCACGGCCAGGTTGGATGGGGCTCTGAGCTCTGAGTCTAGTGGAAGGTGTCCCTGCCCATGGCAGGGGGTTAGACTGAGATGCTCTTTAAGGTCCCTTCCAACCCAAACCATTCCATGATTCTGTGACTGGTGGGGGATGTGGTGGTCGGAGCCGACGGACACAGAGACCCCAAAATGATGGAGTTTTCCATTCTGGGTGGAGGAAGGAGGGGGCAGCAGAACTGACAGCCTGGACTGCTGGTGGTCAGACTTTGTCCTGTTTGGGAGACTGACTGATCTGGGTGTGAGTGTGGATGTGCTGGAGGGCAGGAAGGCTCTGCAGAGGGATCTGGACAGGCTGGATCAATAAGGCCAAGTGTCAGGGCCTGCCCTTGGGTCCCAACAACCCCCTGGAACGCTCCAGGCTGGGGGCAGAGGGGCTGGAGAGCTGCTCAGCAGGAAGGGACTTGGGGGTGCTGCTTGACAGGGGCTGGATATGAGGCAGAGTGTGCCCAGGGGGGCAAGAAGGCCAAGGGCATGGTGGCCTTGGTGGAGAAGAGTGTGGCCAGCAGGAGCAGAGAACTGATTGCCCCTCTGTGCTGGGCACTGGGGAGGCCCCACCTGGAGTGCTGTGTCCAGTTCTGGCCCCTCAGTGCCAAAAGGCCCTTGAGGGGCTGGAGCGTGTCCAGAGAAGGGAAGGGAGCTGGGGAAGGCTCTGGAAAACATGTCTGCTGAGGGACGGCTGAGGGAACTGGGCTGGTTGAGTGTGGAGAAGGGGAGGCTCAGGGGGGACCTCATTGCTCTCTGCAATGACCTGAAAGGAGGTTTTAGTGGGTATGGGGTCGGTCTCTTCTGCAAAACCTTTAGTGACAGGAAGAGAGGAAACAGCCTTAAATTGCATCAGGCAAGGTTCATATTAGATATTCAAAACCCTTTTTCCACTGAGAGAGTGCTCAGGCATTGGAACAAGTAGCCCAGGGAGGTGGTGGAGTCTCTGGAAGCATTCAGGTGGCATCTGGATGTAGTGCTTTGGGATGGGGTTTAGGGGTGATTCTGGTGGTGCTGGGTTGACAGTTGGACTAGAAGATCTGGAAGGTCTCTTCCAACCTTGATGATTCTGTGATTCTCTGACCTGTCATCCCTGTTTGCAGGTTTGTGCTCTAACAAGACCCTGGGGATGTTTTCTCTGTTGGGTCCACAGAGTTTGTGTTGTGTGAGCTTTTTTCCTCTACGATCAAAACAAAGAATAACTAATACTAAATCCAGCAGATGGCTTTCAAGTACTAACTTGGTCCAGTTTGTCCAACTGTGTCCAAACAGGTGAGGAAAATCTGGAACTTTAGAAGGGTTAGTTTTTTACCTCATTAGCAGGATATCCAGGGGTGCACCAAGTGCCTTCCAGTGAGGAGCACAAGAGACCAGTAGACAGTGACAATCTTGTTCTAATGTTAATGTCACTGGAGCACAGAGTGAGATCACATCTGAGTTATGTTTCTTTAATCAGTGATTGGGAATAAAGAGAAAAAGCCATCTGCTGGATTTAGCAATAATTACTCCTTGTTTTGATCTGAGGGAAAAAGGCTCACACAACACAATCTCTGAATGCTCCTTTGAACTTACCCACAGTGTGTTCACAAAGACACAGAGCAAGGCTTTTAGATTTTGCTGCTCCCCTCAGTTCCAGCATAGAAAGAAATGCCTCTGTGCAATAACAGCAATTGCCTTACCATGTTACTGAACTACATTCAGTTTATCTGGTCTCAAACAAATACTCCATATTTTCTCCTTGTTTTATTTTCAAAGGCATGGGTATGGGTATTTAGGTGACTGCCTTCACTGGTAGAGGATAGAAACCGTTCACATGGCTATAAATGAATATTATTCTCTTGACAAAACAGCTTTTCCAAAGCCTCTGACAAAAAGAAAGGGAAAAATAACCCAGAAAGAAAAAGGGAGCCACAGGCACATTGCCTGTCACCCACGAAAAAAGGTCTCCTCCCTAAAGATAATTCAGGTACACCCTTCAATCTGGATCTCTCACTATCACCCCAAGCTCTTTTTTGGTGGAAGTTTCTTTAGGGAAGCTGAAGTGCATCACTGTCTCAGACAGCCAAGGATAAGATGAGTGAGGGAATTCAGTTGCTCTCTTTAATTAATACAGGATTATTTCCCTTTCATTTGGTGAAGCTAATAATATGACTGGTGGAATGTCAGTAACAATTAAATCATAAACTAGTGCAGCACCAAAGGGAAAACTTACTTTAGTTATGGAGTACTGCCAGCAGAAATCTTGAAAATCTTATATATAATATAAGTATATATATATATAATATATATAAAAAATATATATAGTATAATCTTATATTTACACTGATAAAATACCACATGTACTTCATGGGATACTGCAAGCTTTCTACAATCCTTGTGGCATGTCTTTACAGAGCAAGAGTGAACATTTTGAGATGATACCTTAATAAATGAGTTGCAGTTCTATTGTTTCTTGAATGTAAACACCACATCCTAAACGCAGGAACGGGTTCAAGGTCCATGTCCTATTTTAGACCTTTTCAGCAGCTGTGATATTGTGATAATCACACTTAAAATATTCCTCTAGAAAGAGTAAATTAGCCCTTTTCACTAGAAGGATTCTTATGATCAAAAACAATTTTGAAAGAGAACAAATTCAGATTTCTTTTTTTGTTTGTTGGTTGTTTTTTTTTTCAGCAATGCAGTAAATTGCTGTCCCTAACTGGGATGGCTTTTCTACCCAAGAATTAAAAAGAAAACTCCAAAGTTCACTTTATTCTGCACTTATATTACTTTTGGGGTTTTCTGGTTTTTTTGGAGGCCTCACCTCTGTAAAAATACCTTCCTTAAAATGCATTTATGCTTTCTGCAAGAACCAAACCATTCCAGCTGACATACCATTCTATCACCAATACTGCAGGGAAATGTAATATCCCACTAAAGTAGAAGGGAAAGAAGAAAACTGAGCATCAGCAGCTCTTCCTAAGCAAGATCAGGGGTTTAGGTCCATCTAACTGAGGGATGAGATGTGTCCCTCAGTGGGTCTCTTCCCACTCCCCCACCAGCCCTTCTACCCGACTGCAAGCTCAAAGTTCTAAAAAGAGAAGAAGAAGCTGGAGTGTCAATATTTCCCCAGTGCAAACCCCAATAATCTTTGCTGGGAGCTGACAGGAATTGCTGTTCCACTGCCCTGGGATATCCTGGCTTGAGGCGAGAGCGCAGCCCCGCCCAGAGCCCCCAACCCCTCTGAGAGCTTTTGTAGGGTCTGTTTGTCCATGTCCCTGTCCCGACACCTGCCCTGGAGCTGGTCCAGCTGCTGGACCAAACAAGGCATTGTCCAGCCTGCCTTCCTCCAGCCCCGACCGCCCCAGCCCATCTTCCATCGCTCTGCTTCCTTTTCCTGCCCCTGCTCCCCCTCCGCTCCCTTCCCTCTGGCATTTTTATTAGGAATGTTCTTGCTGTTCTCACTGTCCAAGCATGAGCTGATCCCCAGGGGAGCCTGTGGAATGTAACCCCTCAAGCACTAAATTCCTTCCCCTGTGCCGAAGACACGGGTTTGTTGTTGCTGCCCCTCCCGCCGAGCACCAGCTCCATCTCCTGCTCCTGCCCAGCGGCTTTGCAGAAATCCAGGGCTGGGTGTGGATTGAAAGCTGTGGCAAGGGACAGGATAAAGTTGCTTCACTTTCACCCTTGGTGTCTCAGTGTTTGTGATCTTGGGAATCCTCACAAACCTGGAACAATGGCAGATTATCTGTTGTTGTAAGATATGAACGTGGAGATTGTTTTGATATGTGTTTACATTTTCCTTGAAAGTACAACTGATAGAAAACAATGTAAAAAAAAAAGGGAAATGGAAATAATAAGAAAAAAATAAAGTAAAAAAAAAAGAGAAAAAAAGAGAAAAAGGAGAAAAAAAAGAGAAAAAAAAGGAAAGAAAAAAAGGAAAAAATGAGAAAAAAAGAAAGAAAAAAGGAAAAAGAGGGAAAAAAGAAAAAAGAGAGAGAAAAAAGGGAAGAAAATAAAGAATAAAGAAAAAAGAAAGAAAAAAGAGAAAATAAAAGAAGACAGGAAAACTAAAAACCAAAACGTTCGATCCTCCCCCGCCGCAGGGACTACAACTCCCACAATGCCCCGCGCAGGCGGGGGGCGGGCAGGGGCCGTGGCCGCGCGCTGATTGGCTGCGGGGCGGGTCTGTAAAGGCGGAGGGCGCGCGGAGCGAGCGCCATTTTGGCCTCGTGGTCGGGAGTGAGGAGGACTCGCCTGCGGCCGCTGCACTTCGCTGGGTGAGTTGGCGGGGGGGCGGCGAGAGCGGGGTCTGGGGATCCCCTCGGGGGCTGCGGGGAGCGCGGGTGTGGGTGGAAAGGCTGGAGGGCTCGGAGGGGTTTAGCGGGGGGGTTCGGGGGTTCCCGGGGACGTTTTGAGGGGTCCCTGAAAGGACTCGGGGGGGAAGGTTGAAGGTCCTTGAAGGGTTTTGCGGGGCTCTGATGGGGGTTTATTTTTCTGAGAAGATTTGGGGTGTCCCAGGTGGGCTTTGGGGGTCTCTGGGGAGGTTTGGGGTTCCTGGGAGGCTTTGCGGGGACCTTGGAGGCAGTTTTGGGGGGTTTAATGGGTCCCAGACTGTTTTGAGGGTCCATGAGGGGGATTGGGGGTCCCTGAATGGGCTTGAGGGGTCCCAGGTGGGTTTTGTGGGTCACTGAGAGGGTTTAGAGGATGCTGGGGAAGGATGAGGGGTCCTTGAGGAGGTTTCGATGGGTCGAGGGGGGGATTTCAGGGGTTTTGAGGGGATTTTAGGGGTCCCCTAAAGCACAGCAGTGGGGTTCAGGGGGTCCCCAGCCCCCAGGGGAGGGGTCCTAGGGATGCCCCCCAAAATCCAGAGGGGGAGATGTACCACATCTGGGTAAGGGGATCCCAGTGCCCCCAGTATATCCCAGTGACCTCCCAGTGACTCACAGGATGGCCCAGTAACCCCCTCAGTGACCATCCAGTGTGTCCCAGTGACCTCCCACTGCCCCCCAGTATGGCCCAGTGATCCTGCAGTGAGCACCCAGTAACCCCCAGTATGGCCCAGTAACCTCCCAGTGTCCCCCCGTGTGTCCTGGTATCCCCCAGTAACTCCCCAGTTCTCTTCCAGTGCCCCCCAGTGTGCCCCAGTTCCCCCCCAGTCCCTCCCAGTGCCCTCCCAGTGTCCCTCAATACCCCCCCCAGTCCTCCCATTGCTCTCTGGTTCCCCCCAGTGTGTCCCAGTATCCCCCAGTAATCACCCAGTGCCCCACAAAGCCCCCAACTGTCCCCAGATGCCCTTGGCCTTTCTATGGCAGGGGGAGCATTTTTGGGGTCAGAGGATCCAGAGAGGAGCAGCGAGGCTGGGGAAGGGAGTGGAGCACAAGTGGTGTGAGGAGAGGCTGAGGGAGCTGGGGGTGTTGAGGCTGGAGAAGAGGAGGCTCAGGGGAGACCTCCTGACTGTCTGCAAGTCCCTGCCAGGAGGTTGGAGCCAGGTGGGGGTGGGGCTGTTCTGCCAGGAAGCAGCCGTAGGACAAGAGGGCTGGGTCTGGAGCTGTGCCAGGGGAAGTTTAGGTTGGATATTGGGAAGCAATTTTGTACAGAGAGAAGGGAAAAGAGCGGGTGGGTCACCCCCAAAGGGAGCTGGGGGGAGCCGGGGTTTGGGGGGCTGATGTGAAAGGGGTGGGAGGAGTGGCTGAGGGGAGTGGGGAGAGCGGGAGCGGGGTTGCCGTGGGGGTGCCTCGGTGTCCCCATGCCTTGATCCCTGGAGAGCGAGGGAGGCTGGAGAGAGGGAGGAGCTTCGAGAGCCCTGAGAGCCTGGAGAGGGGGGGCATGGAGAAGGGGAAGCCTGGACAGTGGGGACCCCTGGGATCCCCTAGGACAACAAAGTGGAGAACCTGGAGAGGGGGAATTTCTGGGAATGCAGCATCCCGAAAGCGAGAATCAGAGGAGAAGGGAGCCTTGGGACCCCCAATACTCCCAGCATCTCTAGGTAGAACCCCCAGCATCCCAGAGAGGGGAGACTCTCTGAACCCTAGAGGGGGGAAACCAGAGAAGGGGAAATCTTAGGAGAATTTTTTTGGGCTAATCTTCATATTTTAGAGTATTTTTAGGTGAATCTCAGATTTTCAGTTTGGGGGGGCAAGAGTCTTCTCACTATTTCTTACAGGCTTTTGCCTGAATCTTGATGATTTGGGGTTTTCTGGGCTGAGTCTTGGTGTTTTGGAGGTTTTTATGGTCACAGGATGTCTGTTGAGTTCTAGAGATGGACTTGGGCAGGAGGAACCCCCAAGCCAACACACTCAGCCCTTGTTTTCCCCCCCATCAGGATTTGTCCTTCCCAAAGCTTGGTCGGATGGAGGAGGAGGCTGCGAGGAAGAGGAAGATGCCTTGGGCCCCCCAGGCAGGTGAGGAGGAAGTCAGTGTCCCTTTGGGCGGGTGTTGTGCTGGCTCTGTCAGCCCAGCATGGCCCCGGCTGCAGGACAACCCCGCTGGCGCCGCCGTCCTGCCGGGGCCGGAGTTGGGGGGATGTCCTTGGCCTTCCCTGTGGGCCGGAGGCAAATCTCCTGCCTGTCCTTCTTGCTTCCTGCCCCAGGCCCCGAGCTGAGGAGGGAGAGCCCAGAGGACAAATCCCCCCGTGAGACCCTGGTGGGAGAGGCCGTTTTGAAGGGCTCCCCGGCGCAGGAAGGCAGCGGGGAGGAAAAGGGCCGGAGATCCCCCCGCAGGAGGGGCTCCAAAGCCAGCCCAGGGTGCTCTGAGGAGGAAAGAGCCAGCCTGTGCTGGGAAGGCGGCCGGAGCTTGAGGGGGAGCTCTGAGCTGGTGGTCCCTGAGCAGCCTCCCAGCAGGGGGAAGCCCTTCAGGTGCTTGGAATGTGGAAAGAGTTTCAGGAACAACAGCCACCTGATGGAACACCAGTACATCCACACTGGGGAACGCCCCTACACATGTGGGGAATGTGGGAAGAGCTTCAGGCAGAGGTCCAACCTCCGCACCCACCAGCTCATCCACACTGGGGAACGGCCCTACACGTGTGGAGAATGTTGGAAGAGCTTCAGGTACAACTCCAGCCTCCTCTACCACCAGCGCATCCACAGCGGGGAACAGCCCTACACATGTGGGGAATGTGGGAAGCGCTTCAGGTACAACTCCAGCCTCCTCAGCCACCAGCGCAGCCACACTGCTGAACAGCCCTACACGTGTGGGGAATGTGGGAAGAGCTTCAAGAGCATCTCCAGCCTGATCCAACACCAGCTCATCCACACTGGGGAACGTCCCTACCTTTGTGAGGAATGTGGGAAGAGCTTTACGAAAAGCTCCAACCTGATCCGACACCAGCACATCCACACTGGGGAATGTCCCTACCTCTGTGAGGAATGTGGAAAGAGCTTTAGGAACAGCTCCAACCTCATCACCCACCAGCGCCTCCACACCGGGGAACGGCCCTACCAGTGCTTGGAATGTGGGAAGAGGTTTCAGACCAGCTCACATCTCCTCGGGCACCAGCGGACGCACACGGATGAGAGGCCCTTCCGCTGCACCGACTGCGGGAAGGGCTTCAACCAGAACTCCAACCTCGTCAGGCACCAGCGCATCCACACCGGGGAGAAACCCTACAAGTGTGGGGAGTGTGGGAAGAGTTTCACCAACAGGTCTGGCTTGACCAGACACCAACGGACCCACCAGTAAGAGAAGCCCTTCCAGTACCTCGAGTGCAGGAAGAACTTTGGCTGCTGCTTCCACCCCGAATGAAGCCCCTGATGGGGAGGCAACCCCTGAGACCAGTGACTGTCAGTCCATCACTTTTGACGAGAAAAGACCAGTCCCCTTTCCCAAGGGCAGCTTCTTCCAACAGAACCCTTCTTGGGGGGTGTGTGGAGATTCCTGCCCTGGCTGGGGACCCCCCAAGGTCACTGCTGGAGGTTGAGAGCAGAGATCTCTCTCCATGAATGTTGGTCTGGGGGAGTTCCATCCAACCGTAATTAGGAATTACAGGTTTTGTGCCAGCTTGGGTAGAATTGCTTCAACAATTGCTTTAATGTAGAGCACTGTCCTATCTTATGCTGTTCTCCTGGTAGTTTTAGTGTTTCTGTTGTGCAGTAAATAATTCTGATGAAGATCTTTTGTCTGATCATTTGGAACCCTAAATAAATTAATTTCTCTCAGTAGATCTGGTTTACCATCATTTAACCTGGAGGACAAAAATGATTCAGTTACACCTCTGTAATTCCTCTAAACTGAAAGTGTTGGCATAATCCAAGGCTGAGATTTGATCCAGCACCCCACAGGAAGTTGGGAGCTCAGGGGGGCCACCCCCCTTTCCCAACCCCTCTGTGCCCAAAGACCCCCATGAGACCATCCGACCCACCAGACCACCCCCCCTTTTCCACCCTTCTCCCTGTTCCTTCCATATTCCCATTGTCCCCTCAATCCCCCATTTCCCCCCTGAACAGTTTTTGGGTCCCAACCCCCACTTTTTGCCCTCTCTCCTGTGGGCACTGAAGGACAAAATGAGGCTGCACACACAGAGTTCCATTGCAGGACTTGTCCGCCCATCTTTCCGGCGTCCCCCTTTAATTGGGGTTCCTTTGGAAACAGCACCTGGGGTTTGTCTTTTAGTCCACTGGAATTCCCAGCATGGCCCCAAAGCAGTGCCCTGATCCCACACATTCCCCTCCCCTCATGTGCTGGCTGTGTTCAGCCACCAGAGAAAAACACAGAGAAAAAACCATGCAGAGCGTTCCAAGTGGTTTCCACTTTGGCAAACAGCACTCTCTGGATGGAAAACACCAGTCAAGGCCAAAACACTCCTTTTGGATCCTGATTAACTGAATGCAGCTGCTGCTGCCTTAACTTGTTCCCACAGAAATTCTCAGGGTTCCTTTGCTTCCAGGAGGCCCCACATGCCCCAATGACCCCTTGATTCCATGAGCTTCCCCAGTCTCCAAAGATTCCTTTACTTCCATGAGGCCCTGCAGTCCCCAAAATGCCCTTTGGATTCTCAGAGATTTCCCATTGTCCCAGGGTCCCTTGTGCTTCAGAAGGAGCTGCAGTGGGACAGTGGCCCCTTGGTTCTGTGAGCTCTGCAGTGTTCCAGGAATCCTTGGGTTCCAGGAGAGCCTGCAGTTTCACAAGGAGCACTTGAATGCAGGAGGTTCTGCAGGGTCCCAATGGGCCCTGGATTCTGGGAGGTTCAGAAATATCTCCGGGCTCCCTTGGTTCCAGGAGGACACACATGTCAGCAGGAACCCTTGTTCCAGGAGGTTCAACAGTGTCCCAGAATTCCTTTGATTTCATGAGGCCCTGGATTGTCCCAATGGCCTCCTGATTCCATCAGCCCCCTCAATGTCCCAATGGTCCCTTGGTTCCATGAGTTTCTGCAGTCTCCCAGGGTTCCTTTTGTTCCATGGGGAGCTGCAGTGTCACAATGGGCCCTGAATTCCAGGAGTTTTTTCCAGGGTGACAGTGCTCCCTTGATTCCATGAGATTACACAGTGTCCCAGGGTTCCTTTGGCTCCAGAAGGCCCTGCAGTGTCCCAATGGCCCCTTTACTCCAGGAGGTTCCACAGTGTCCTTGCTGGAACACACAGGACTGTAATGTTGTCACCCCTGCAGAGCTGCCTCCAGCTCTGGGCTCCAGCACAGGAAGGACATGGACCTGTTGGAGAAAGTCCAGAGGGGAGCAGCAAGAGGATCAGAGGGATGGAGCAGCTCTGCTGTGAGGAAAGGCTGAGAGAATTGGGATTGTTCAGCCTGGAGAAGAGAAGGCTTTGGGGTGACCTAATTGTGGCCTTCCAGTGCCTGAAGAGAACCAACAAGAAAGATGGAGAGAGACTTTGGACAAGGGCCTGGAGTGACAGGACAAGGGGAAGTGGCTTCACACTGAGAAAGGGAAGGGTTGGAAGAGAGAGTAGGAAGGAATTCTTTCCTCTGAGGGTGTTGAAATGCTCTTGAAGGCCCCTGCCAAGCCAAAGCATTCCATGATTGTGGGACTGGTGGGTGAGGTGGTGGTCGGAGCCGTCTGGGGCACAGGGACCCAAAATGAGGGAGTTTTCCATTGTGGGGGAAGGAAGGAGGGGGCAGCAGAACTGACCCCTTGGACACCTGGTAGGCAGGCTTTGGCTGGAAGCTGCTGATGGGGAGCTGAGTGAAGCCCCCACAATGCAGGAGGAAATGGTCAGTGACCTGCTCTGCCAATGAGACCCCCCCAAGTGCCTGGGCCCACATGGGATGCAGCCAAGAGTCCTGAGGGAGCTGGAGAAAGAGCTGGCCAAGCCACTCTCACTCATTGCCCAGCAGTGCTGCAGAACTGCACAAGTCCCAGCTGACTGGCAACAAGCACATGGGATGCCCATGCACAGGAAGGGCCAAAAGGAGCATCTGGGGAACTCCTGGCCCATCCCATTGGCCTCAGGACCGGGGAAGTCCATGCAGCAGATCCTCCTCAGTGCCATCCCATGGCAGGGGCAGGACAACCAGGGGATCAGGCCCAGCCAGTGTGGGGTTGGGAAGGGCAGGTCCTGCCTGACCAACCTCATCTCCTTCTCTGACAAAGGACCCGCTCAGCAGCTGAGGGTAAGTCTGGGGATGTGTCTCTGTGGAATTCCAGAAAGCCTTTGGCACCATCTCCCCCAGCATCTCCTGCACAAACTGGCTGCTCATGGCTTGCCTGGGGAACTGTTTGCTGGGGGACAAAGTGTCTGATGGCCCAGGAAGTGGTGGGGAATGGAAGGAAATCCAGGTGGGGCCGGTCACTAGTGGGGTTCCCAAGGGTTCAGGGTTGGGGCTGCTCCTGTTTCACATTGTTGTGGATGATCTGGGCCAGGGGATCGAGTGCCCCCTCAGGAAAGTCGTGGACAACACCATGTTGGGTGTGAGTGTGGATGTGCTGGAGGGCAGGAAGGCTCTGCAGAGGGATCTGGACAGGCTGGATCAATAAGGCCAAGTGTCAGGGCCTGCCCTTGGGTCCCAACAACCCCCTGGAACGCTCCAGGCTGGGGGCAGAGGGGCTGGAGAGCTGCTCAGCAGGAAGGGACTTGGGGGTGCTGCTTGGCAGCAGCTGGATATGAGGCAGAGTGTGCCCAGGGGGGCAAGAAGGCCAAGGGCATCGTGGCCTTTGTGGAGAAGAGTGTGGCCAGCAGGAGCAGAGAACTGATTGCCCCTCTGTGCTGGGCACTGGGGAGGCCCCACCTGGAGTGCTGTGTCCAGTTCTGGCCCCTTGTGCTGGTTTAAGAGTTAACCAGCAGGGGAAATGAACTCAATTCAAAGGAGAGATTATAAATCAGAATAACAATTTATTAAAATAATACAGTAAGTACAATTATACAAATAAACAATTGGTCTTAACCCACAAAACCCAAATGTATAACCCAGCACCCTGGGGCATGAACAAAGTGGTGTTCCTTGGGCCCCCCCTTGAGTCCAAAGTAAAGGGAGAAGGGAAAAAACCTGCTGGTGGCAGAGGTGTTGCAGTCTGGTCAAAAGTGGTGATTGCAGTCCAGTTGAGGGTGGTGGTCTCAGTCTGGTTGAGAGCAGTGAGCTGCAGTCCTCCTCTGGATCCCACGAGTGGTAGTAAGGTTCTGAAATTCCAGGTTTATATATTCTCCAGTTCAGGCAGGAATGCCCAGTCCTCCCCTCAGAGCGGAGAATTCCATAAAAGGATGCTTCGTCCTTCCCTTAGAGTGGGGAATTCCATAAAAGGGTATGAGGATGCTCAGTCCATAAAAGGGTATGAGGTTGCTCAGGAACATCCTCCCCCCCTTGCAGGCCTCTACTGACATCAGTTTCTGGGAAATGGCATGGAAGGCCATAGAATACACACTTTTGGGCTACACTCATCCAGTGATGAATCGGTCCCAGCTGTCCTAACCAGGACACATGGCAACCATCATACCTCCCACTGCTACGGACATTTACCATGGCAAACCTCATACATTGTATTACTACGGTCGGTTACCATGGCAAACAGCATACATTCCCACTGTTTTGGTCGGTTACCATAGCAACCATCATACAGTCCTGTTTCTATGGTCAGTTACCATGGCAACCACCATACATTCTCGTCGCTACGGTCAGTAACCATGGCAAACATCATACATTTCCGTTGGTACGGTCAGTTACCATGGCAACCATCATACATTCACGTTGCTATGGTCAGTTACCATGGCAACCACCATACATTCTCGTCACTACAGTCAGTTACTGTGGCAACCATCATACTTCCCATTGCTATGGTCGGTTACCATGGCAACCACATACAGTCTCATTGCCAGTGTCAGTTACCATGGCAACCATCACACATTTCTATTGCTATGGTTAGTTTTCATGGCAACCCTCATACATTCCCATTGCTACACTCAGTTACCATGGCAACCACCATACATTCCCATCGCTACAGTCAGTTACCATGGCAACCTCTTGGTTCCTCTTGGAGAGAAGCAGATGCAGATGAGCCTCCCTGTTGTCCACCAACCTGCCAGCTGTGCTCTAAAGGTCTGTGTCCCAAGGGGTGTCTTCACCAAGACCCTGCACAAACCTCTGGGACTCTTTGCATCCTGTCATGGGGCCTTTCCAGTGAATTCCAAGGTTATCAAAGCCAACTCCAATGGGCTCTTTGTCTCACTCCACAAGGTCACCCAAACCAGTCTCTCCTCTGACCCTCACCCACAAAAGTTCACCCAGTTTGTTCAGCCCCTAGAGCAGCTCCACAGCTCCAGGAAGCTCCTTCCCACTGAGGACACCTCTCTCCTGCTCTTTCTCTCCTGTGTCTCCTTGGCCTTCTCTCCCAACCCATCACAGCCCTGCAACCTGGGAACTGTCTCAGCAGGCCTGGGCTGTTATTGCCTGCAAGTGGAATGGAGAGAGACTTGGGGCTGCAGCTCCTCCTGCCTGTGCCCCACACGCAGGGCATTGGGGCCTGTCTGGCTGCAGCCCCTCAGTGGGGCACCGGGGTAAGAACAGACTTGCAGTGGGGAAAGCTGCTCTGAAAGCCCCGAGAGCTGGGGTGTGCAGAGGCTTTGCTGACAATGGCCTTGGGGGTGGATGTGCTGGGACTCAGGCCCAGGGGGAAAATCCCAGGCCTGATCCGTGAGGAGATCAGCACATGCTGCTGAAATGCTGGAGGAGAGAAGCACCAGCAGAGGGAGGAAACAAGTGTGGACAGCCTGGGCTGATGGGATTTGGACTCGTGCCTGGCCCGGCCTTGGCTGGGCAGAGAAGGGACAGCCTTTGTGTCCCTGCAGGGCTGGGATTCACTCCCTGCCCCAAAGGCCCCCAATGTGTCTGAGAAGCCCTGGGTGGTGCCTGTCACACAACTGCTGGGAATGGGGAGGGGGTTCCTGCACAGGCCCTGTGCTGTCCATGGCAGCTGCTGCACTTGTGCTGCAGAGCCCTGGCACCTCCCCTGGCACTACAGGCCCCTCTTTGGCTGTTCAATCCAGGCTCTGCTGCCCTGAATTAGGTTCAGCATTGAAGGGATGTCCAGGAGACAACTGCCATTGTACTCTGAGGACATGTAGAAAATACCCTGATAAAGAACAGGAGAGAGACCTCTCTCCCTGTGCCACCTGACTCCATTTGGTCACCTGAACACCTCTATGGGCTGCCCTGGACAGAAGGAACAGTGACAGGTTCCCCTGTCCTACATGTGGGCCCCTTCTGCCACTGAAGTTGGCCAAAGCAATGTCCCAGCAGCCTCCAAGAAGATCCCACAGCTGCTGCCCTGTCCCTAGGAACTGCTCCATTGGAGCCTGCAGTTCCCAGCAGGAATCTCAGTCACCTCTGGCCCCTCAGAAGGAACCAGGGCTTTGTGTCCCAGCAGGTCACGCCTGGCTTTGGTCTTCATTCATTGCCATGGGAGCTGGGACAAGGAGTCACCTGCAGGGGCCTGTTTTGGTCCCACTGAAGTGGGGCAGGAGGAATCCCAGCCCATGGGGGTTGTGGAGGGAGCTGAGTGTCCTTCTGGCCCCGGGTCTGCAGAGCCACAAGGAGACACCTCTGTTGACTCAGCTGAGTCCCTTCCCTCAGTGCAGGTGAAGGAGATCCCTCCTGGGCACTGTCGGGTTTCCTGTCTAATGATGGGACATGAAAAGGGGACTCTTGGACTTAACTCTGTGTCTGTTTGGAGAAATGACAGTGCTGAAAGAAGTGTCTGTGCCCAGCTGAGAGAAGGCACATCATTATTTCCTTCAGCTGTGTCCCAGCAGTTTCCCTGGAGCCCCAGGGACAGCTGGAGGGAGCCCAGAGGGGCAGAGAAAGGGCTGCCTGGGGCTGTTGCTGTGCTGCTGAGCTGGGCCGGGCTCCTGGCACACAGGGAGCTCCTGGCAAGCAAGAAGAGCTTCAAAGAAACAGCTCTGCTGGTGAGCAGCTCCTCTGAACAGCCCAGCAGGGCTGAGGGCACTGCCTGCAGCACCCAGGGCACAGGAGAGAAGGCAGAGAGATGAGAGGCAGCCTGGGCTGGGAGGTGACTGAGCTCTCACTAGGCAAGAAACCTTCCCAGGATTTGAAGGAAGAATTCTCTGGCTGTAGGAAAGTTTAACTTGTCTTCCTGGAGGAATCTCCTAAAGCTGCCACATCCCACAGCTTCCAGGATCTTTCAGCAGGACTCTCCCAGTTGCTGCAGTGCAGGGGAAATGGCCATATGGCAGAGCAGGGCAGGAGCTGTAGGCAGCAAGGGCAGAGAGGAGAAGGGAGCAGGAGGTTCAAGGGATCCTGGGGTGGGAGGACAGGGCAGAGCTGCTCAGGGCAGGAACCTTGCCAGCCCTTTGCCACGGTCAGGCTCTGGCTGCAGAGCAGTGCAGGTGAGTTCCTGCAAGTGCCTCTCCCAGCTGCCAAATGGCAGCAGTGGCAGGAGCTGTCAGGATGGCTCTGCTGGATTTGCTGGGGTGCAGCAGGAGAAGCTGCTGCAGAGCAGGACTTGCTGCTGCCCCCTCAGAGGCCCAGGGCCAGAAGGTTCCCTGTGGCAGGGCTGGCTGTGGGGTGGGAAGGTGGGGGTGCAGCCAGGGGTGCCCAGGGCTGTGGTGCAGAGCAGGGTCCTGCCCCCAGGGCTCTGTGTGCTGGGGCAGGGACTCTGCTGCCTGCCAGGGTCAGCTCTCAGCCCGGCCAAGGAGCTGCCACGGGGCTGGGGGAGAAGGGCTGTGGGGAAGGAACAACTCTTGGGAGGGCAGAGCAGGGCAGAGTCCTTCTGATCTCCACAGTGTGCTGCAGGGATGAGGGCTGGTCACAGCTCCAGATCTAAGCAGGAAATTTCCCAGAAGGTGTTTGCAAGAAGCACAGACAGACATTCTTAACAAGAATGAACCAGTTCTTTCAGTGTTATACTCTGGATTGTCTGGGTGCTGACTGTGACAGGGAAATGAATTTCTGAGCACAGGAGGAGACACTGAAACTTGAACTCTGTTAGATTAGAGGGCATTGAACCTGAGAGTATTAGACATCAAAGCTGTCTTACAGACGCATCAGTGTCATTTTCCAGCCTCCTCAGGATTGCTCTAACATTGCCATCAGAGCCTGCCCAGCCAGAGATGCCCCTGGGCAGTGCCCTGTGCTGCTGGGAGGGCTCTGCAGGGCAGAGCTGAGCCCCCAGGGTTGGGCTCTGGCAGCACTGGCAGGACCCAGCCCTGGGCCCAGGGAAGCAGCTGCTGGCAGGGACAGCTCCAGGCAGCAGAGCCCTGAGCAGGGAGTGGGGGGCAAGTGCCCCCAAGGCCTTGGGGAGGGGGCGTTCAGGCAGCTCTGGGGGCCCTTCCCTGCAGCTCTACTGGGCACTGTGTGCTGGGCCATAGAAATGAGGATTCCTGCAGTGGAAAAGAACCTTCCAGGTGTGATGGTGAAAACAGAAAACACAGGCAAAATTTTTCTAAGCTGAGACTAAGCTTCTGCTCTGCAGCCCCAGCTCTTCTGATTCATGGGTGTAGAGACGGAACTTTTGTATTCAAAGTCGCTTACATCTGACATTCCTTGTGTGTATGAGAACTCTACCAAAAAAATTCCATGTCTCACTGCAGCAGAGCAAACCTGACTCCTTGGTAGTGTATTTGGTGACATTTGACACATGGATTTCTTTTAGAAATGGAGTGGCTTTTTCATAGAGGTCTGTCTAAACTGTCTTCCTTTCCTGAACAGGTCCTATGCCAAGAAACAAAAGATGTCCAACAGCAGCTCCATGGCCCAGTTCCTCCTCCTGGCATTCACAGACAGGCGGGAGCTGCAGCTCCTGCACTTCTGGCTCTTCCTGGCCATCTCCCTGGCTGCCCTCCTGGCCAACGGCCTCATCCTCAGCGCCGTAGCCTGTGACCACCACCTGCACACCCCCATGGGCTTCTTCCTGCTCAACCTCTCCCTCACAGACCTGGGCTGCATCTGCACCACTGTCCCCAAAGCCATGCATAATTCCCTCCAGAACAACACAACCATCTCCTACACAGGATGTGCTGCACAGCTCTTTTTCTTTTATTTCTTCATCTCAGCAGAGTATTTCCTCCTCACCATCATGTGCTACGACCGCTACGTTGCCATCTGCAAACCCCTGCACTACGGGACCCTCCTGGGCAGCAGAGCTTGTGCCCACATGGCAGCAACTGCCTGGGCCACTGGCTTTCTCTATTCTCTGCTGCACAGTCAATACATTTTCCCTGCCCCTGTGCCAGGGCAATGCCCTGGGCCAGTTCTTCTGTGAAATCCCACACATCCTCAAGCTCTCCTGCTCACACTCAGGCTACTGCAGGGAAAATGGGCTCATTGTGGTTATTGCCTGTTTAGTGTTTGGTTGTTTCATTTTCATTGTGTTCTCCTATGTGCAGATCTTCAGGGCTGTGCTGAGGATCCCCTCTCAGCAGGGACGGCACAAAGCCTTTTCCACGTGCCTCCCTCACCTGGCCGTGGTCTCCCTGTTTGTCAGCACTGGCACATTTGCCTACCTGAAGCCCCCCTCCATCTCCTCTCCATCTCTGGACCTGGTGGTTGCAGTTCTGTACTCGGTGGTGCCTCCAGCACTGAACCCCCTCATCTACAGCCTGAGGAACCAAGAGCTCAAGGATGCCATGAGGAAAATGATGACTGGATGTTTTTCAGGAGTAAAAACCTGCGTCTTTTCTACTGCAGAACACTCTTTGTGTAACCCTTTAGTGGCCCAGACTGCCTTCTAAAGCTTTTGAGACTTTTGGGGGGGGGGGGAATTTCTTATATTTTTCCTCTTTTAAAGTTAACACAGAAATTTATTCTATATCCCATACCTAATTCACTCTCTACTTATTTGTTTTGACCTGCAATTGGGTAAATGAGGAATCATTCTCTGTGTGCATTTAAACAAAATAAAAGTTCCTGCAGCAACTTCTTTGTCAAACCTCCTGCCTTTATTATTCTGTACACGAGGAATCACAAACTCGGAGTATAATAAAGGACTTGAATTCTTTTTTCCAGATTATCCCTCCAACAACAGTGAGGAAAGCAACTCACTGGGGTACTTGAGGGACTGAGGGCTGTTTCAGATGTTCTGTGCTGGTGACCAGTGGCAAATGGTCTCCAAGTCACCTGCCTGGGGCTCTGCAGCTTGTGAGGGTCTGATGGAAGGTGAGGACTTGTCTGTAGGAACTCAGGCAGTGCAGGAGAGCACAGAGGATCTGCAGGGACAGCCCGTCCCATCCAGTCAGCAGGGAATGGAGCCCTGGAGCAGAATCCTGCCCAGGGTGGAGTCACCAGAGATCAAGTCCTAAATCTGCCTGTGAACTGGTAAAGGAGAGTTCTGCAACCCCAGGGGACACAGTAGGAACAGAGAAAGGACTCTGGCCAGTGACTCATCTCACCCGCAGTGAACTCCCCTTTGTGCCTCCCCAGTTCAGGGAGGGCTGTACCAGAGCCAGGGGTGGGCTTTCCAGGAGGGTGTCCTGAAGAACTCTCCAGCCCACAGGCTGCATGGAGTGGAGCCCTGCCCTGCCCTTTGTGCCATTAGAAACAGCCCATGGTCCTGCCCAGCCTTGTTCTTGGCTACTGAGCCTTCCAGGACTATGGCAGAGGGTGGAGAGGAGTGATCCCCATCCTGCTGGGTCTGCTCCCCACCCTGACCAGCATGGCCAGTGCAGGCTCAGCCCAGGGTGCCACAGCCCCTCCCTGTGCAGAGCAGCACCTCCAGCTCAGGGCCCTGCAGGGATCCCAGGCTGGGATCTGCAACTGGCCAAGGCAGCCTGGGCACACTGACCTGGGCAAAGGGATGTCCCTGGAGAAGATCAAGGCAGCATTTCTGGGCCTGCAGAGAGGAATCCCTGACACAGAGACACCTCTTTCTGCAGCCCCCCTGAGGACAGGCTGCTCTGTCCCTGGGCCAGGACTCTGGGCTGGGCTGGGCAGAGGGGCTGGCACTGAGGGGCACAGTCAGGCTGTGCTGGGCATCTCCTGGAGGTGACACCAGGGCCCCTGCAGTTTCCCTGACCCCCATTTCCTCCTGCCATGCTGAGTGTCCAGCCCCTGAGCTGATGGGGATGCTGAGATTCCTCTCTGTGCCCCAGGAGCTGCTGTGCCCTTCAGAGGGGCTGGGGCTGTGGGGGGAGTGCCCAGAGCTCTGCAGCACCCTGGGCTGGGCACTGCTGTGGGACCAGACCAGACTGGGCTGCTCCACCCATTGACCTCGATAATGAAATCACTTCTAATTTTTTCCTGAAGAACCATGAGAATATGTGTTGTGTCCTGAGCACTAGACTGGACCCTTGGGATAATAGAAAAGGTTTTGGAGTCAGGGATATTGAGAAGGCTGGGCAGTGTCACTGGGAGACCTCTCTCAAACCCTTGGAAAGGCCAGAGCCATCCCAGAGCTTCCTGGGGCCTTGGCAAAGGCAGACATGGAACCAGTCTGCAAACAGGGCAGCAAGGAGGGTTGGCAGAGTTCCAGACTGCTCAGGCTCTGCAGGGAAGGGGATAGGGCAAGTCCTCCTGCAACCATTCCCAGGTATGGGAAGGACAAGGCAGGGATTGCAGAACCCTTGTGGGAGGGAAAAGAAGGCAATGTTGTATGCCCAGACTTCAGCAAGGCCCTTGACATGGTCTCCTGTGGTCTCCTTAGAGCCAGACTGGTGACAGCTGGACTGGACAAGTGAAACATGTGGTGGGGGGGAAGTTGAATGACTGATGAGGGTCAAAACTCATGGGACAAATTCCTCTTGGCAGCAACTCCCAGGTGACATCCATCAGGGACCAGCCCTTGACCATTCCTATGGAACATCTTTATTATGTCTCTGGGTGATGGGATGAAATGCACTTTCCACTCCTTTGTGGATGAGGCCAAGTTGCAGCGAGTCTGTGAGAAACCTCCTCTAGTTAATGGTGACTTGTACAAAAAATGTGGTCAAGATGAGTGAGTTGGATAAACTAGTCTTACCATCAGGTGCCCAGCAAGGCCCAGGACAATGAAGAAAAAACTCATGGGTCAGAGGAAAAGCAATTCAAAAGGAGGGAAAAAGACCAAACACAACCAAACCAAACCCAAACAAACACAGAATGACAGAATATGCTGAGGTGGAAGGGACCCACAAGGCTCATCCAGTCCAACCCAACTCTTCCATTGCCATCTGCCCCCACCCCAGCAGGCTCTGGAGCAAAGCACAGCTGAGGTCCAGCCCAGCTCTGCTCTGACAGAAAGAACCTGCAGTCAGGGACAGGAAGAGGAAAAAGTTGTGTTTAACCAGCCTGAGGAATAATGGGCTCAATGACCTCCTGTATTCCTGGGCACTTGAATGACCCTGTGGATCAGGTTTGGTAGCAGGGAGGGGGCTGCAGGTTTCCCTTAGGGAAGAGGAGATCAGGAGTTGACTCTGTGTCAGAGAGAGCCAGTTTCAGGTGGCTCCAAAATAGATCAGCCAGTGCCCAAAGCTGAGCCAAAAACCAATTCCAGAGGCACCTCTGAGACAACCCTTTGGAGAAAGGATAAAATCCAGGGTGCTGGAACCCAGAGAGGAGTGAGATAAATGTGGGAGAAACAACCCTGCAGGCACCAAGGGGAGTGGAGAAGAAGGAGGAGTGAGAGAGCCTTGGTGGGCACCTGGTAGCCAAAAGCCAACCCCCAGCCCTGAGAGCCACAGCTCAGCCCAGCACAAAAGCTCCTTTAGGTCTGGAGGTTCTTTGCAGCAGCTTTTTAGCAGAGCTGCCAGCTGGGCCATCAAAGGGGATGCTCAGCTGGGTCTGAAACCTGTGTGATCCTTGTCAACCTTGGCTCTGTAGAATAAGAACTATAGAATCCAAAATAGTTTGAATCAGATGAGACCTTTATAGGACATCTAGTCCAACCCCCCCACAGTGAACAGGTTTACATTCAACTAGATCAGGTTGCTCAGAGCCCTTTCTAAGCTGACCTTGAATGTTTCCAAGGCTGGGGCATCTATGACCTCTCTGGGCAACCTGTGCCAGTGTTTCACCACCCTCAGTGTAAAAAATTTCTTCCCTATATCTATTTCAAATCTGCTCTCTTTTAGTTGAAAACCATTATCACTTGTCTTATTACAACTAAGTCTGTGCCCATCCTTCTTACAGGTATGATCTCAGGAGCTCCTGACAAGCCTTGACCAAACCAGTTGAGCAATGAAGAGCATCTGTACTGGACCAGGGTGTGGGGAAGTGTCACTGGACTGGACCAGGTGCTCCTGGATGATAAAGGTGGGAACAATCCAGAGTGGAACATCTGGGGAACACAGGATAATCAGTCATCCCATGAAAGCCTTGGAATATTCCCTGCCTGAATCACAGCCCAAATGGAACAGTTTGGATACAATTCCCAAATAGTTTGGAAACTCCAGTCATTCCTGACACCAGGATGGAAATTCAGCAGATCACTAAAGCCAGTCCCATTGTGAGCCCACAACCAGTGGGGCTGAGGGAGGCCCTGGCAGCTCCCCAGCACCTCCCTCTCAGTGGGACACCTCTGGCAGCCTCTCCCAGCTCGGGAACCCTCCAGTTTGCAACACTCCAAAGACCCTCCCTGATGCCCAGGACAATTCTGATCCCCCTCAACAAACACTCCTCCAGCTGTGACCCTTGTGTGTTGGCAAACACAAAGGGATTTGGGGGAGTGTTTCCCTGACAACAAGGAGAATTTGGGAGAGGGACTTTTCCACTCCCAGCTCTTGATGTGTCCACACATCTCTGCCTGGGTGTGGGTGTGAATTGACTGTGGTTGGAATGTTGTGAATCTATAATTCAGACACTGTTTAAATTGTAGCAAATGCTATTGAACCACTTGATAATTGTTCAATAGGTCAATGATTAAGTGCTACTAATGTCTTTTGCCCCCTTGTCTTTGGATCAAAATCCTTTGCACCCTGACCCAAGACTCTGTGTAAATCATTCTCTTTCATCAAAAAATATATATTTTTCATGACGTCCACTTTAAAATCTTCCTCCTTAGCTAAACTACAAAACAACTCTAATTAGCTGTAGAAATCTTGATGACTTGAAGACAATTAGAAGAAAGGGAAATAATTTGTTTTCCTGTGTTTTAATGGTCCCACAGTGTGTTTGGAGTTGCATCAGCTGTCAGTCCAAGATGGGTCATGTCAGAGCTGGTGAGGCTGGGAGGTGAGGAGCAAGGTTGATCATCCAGGGTCAGTCTGGATCTCCTGAGGAGACACTCAGCATCAAGATCACTTGGAGAACACCTCTATCACCTCTTCTCTGAACTAAAAAATAGCCATCATTGAATTAAAACAAAACAAGTACAAAATTTGAAGACTTGTTTTGAAATTGCCTTGAAGACAATTAAAGGAAAACAAAAAGATCCTGAGGGATTTCTGGATTTTAATGAGCCCCACAGTGTGTTTGCAGCCCAGCCCATGATCCTGAGGTACTGAGAGAAGATTGAAGCAGCTGCTGAAGAAGTCAGAAGCCAAACTGCAAGTGCCTTGAAGCATTGCTGGGCCCCACTGAGGGCAGGCACTGCCAAAGCCTCCCCAGGGACTCCTTGGAGCAGCTCCTTGGAGGCCAGGAGTGCAGGCAGACAAAGGCTCTGGGCAGGCCCCTGCAATGCTGAGCAAAGCCTGCCTTGGTTTTGTGGAGCACAAAGGCCAAGGCCTGAGCCCCAGGCCCTGGCCCAGCAGATCCTGTCCCTCCCGGCTGGCTCAGGGCTGTTTGGGGGGCACTGGGATGGCAGGGGGAGGAACAACAAAGGCCCAAAACTGGGCAACCCCTGCCAGGCTCCTGAGGGAGGGGCGAGGCAGAAACCAAGTGCAGAACCTGCCAGGCAAGTGTCTTGTGGTGGCCTGAGTGGCAGAGGCAGCTGCCAGAGGCAAGGGGACAAAGGCCTGGGTGCCTTTGGGCCTTGCAGCCCTGCCAGAGCCCTTGGCCATCTCTCCTGCAGGCTGTCCTGCCCTGGCCCTGCTGCTGCTCTGGCCTTGCAGGCTGCACACACCCCTCCTGCTTTCCCACCCCCTCCCAGCAGCATTTCTAGACCCTCTCTGATGTCTCTGCACCAGCTCTGGCTGTTCCCTGGAACACAAAGCCATGGGCTGATCCTGACTCCCTCTGGGTGACCTCTTGCAGCACAAGGGTCCCCATTGAGTGACATTTCTTTTTCCTCACCTCCAGTCTGAACCTTCAGTGCTGCTCTTTGTGGAGATTTCATTCTATTTCCAATACAGAGAAAAGCTCCATCCTGTCAGATCTCCTCTAGACCCTCTCCAGTTCTTCCTCATTCCTCCAGAATGGGGAACCTCACAGACAGACAGACCAGTCCAGATGTGGTGACCCCAGGGCTGAGTCCAGGGGGGTGACAACTCCCTTGTCTGGGTGTCCACACTCCCCCCAAGGCAGCCCCATGTGCAGTTGGCCTTAAATCAAGGGGCCATTCTGATTCTTTGTAATGCCACGGAATCAAGTGGCACCGTGACACTGCAGGGCCTCATGGAACCAAAGGAATGCTGAGACATTTCAGAGCCTCATGGAAACAAGGGGCCACAGTGATACTGAAGAGTCTCATGGTACCCACTGTGCCTCCCCAGAACTCCATGGAATCAAGCAGAGCCGCTGCCTCCCCCCCGCCGCCGCACGGACCGGAGTCGCCGGCTCTGCCCCGCTTGGACACCTCTGGAGTCAGCGTGTTCTTGGGTAGCACAACTGATCTGAGATGAGAGAGTTTCCCACATTTTCCTTTGCCCCCTCTTTCCCATGGTTTTGGTTTTCTGTTCTTTGTTCATTCAGGGGGAAAAGGGAGAAGGGAAACATGTTGATCCCTGTTTTCATCTGTTTACAAAAGAGAGTTGGGACAGGGGGAGAGAGGAGGCAATTTCTCTCTCTGTTGTAGCTTTGAACTGTTCTGTTGGTATTGCTGGTTTTGCTGCTGTATTTCTTGTAAGTGAACTGTTATTTTTTTTTCACTTATACCTCTTTGTATTTTGTCTCCCTGTAGTGGTGGGGAATAAAAGAGGAGTGAATTCATTTTATGGGAGTTTCTGCCCCAATATGTCTTTTAACCAGGACAGGTTGCTCAAGGGCTCCCTGAAATTTGGCATCATTCACAAAGGACTTGAAAACACATTTTGTCCCAATGTACAGAGAGATAATAAAGATGTTCTACAGTGGTGTTCAAGGGCTGATCACTGAGGGATTTCATCCAGAAGTTGCTGCCAAGAGGACTTTGTACCATGGATTTTATTTGACACTCTTCATTCAACCAGCTTCCCACCCACCACATCTTCCACTTCTTCAGTCCAGCTCTCACCAGTCTGGCCATAAGGAGACCACAGGACACCATGTCAGGGGCCTTGATAAAGTCTGGGCACACAACATCCTCTTCTATTCCATCCCACAGGGGTTCTGCAATCCCTGCCTTGTCCTTCCAATGCCTGAGAATGACTGCAGGAGGACTTGCCCTATCCCCTTCCCAACCTGAGCAGTCTGGAACTCTCCCAACCCTCTTTGCTGCTGAAAAACCTCGATATGATTAACTGCTCAGAGAATTTTGTATTTTTAAGCTGCAAAGTATTTGTTTATTCAACGTTGTGAGCAAGCCAGCTCGCGCTGGACAAGCTTGCTCTACCTGAATGTGCAAAAGGAAGCCATTTTATACACTTTAGATACATGGTTAAACCATTTAACATACATATTAATAAGTAGGCTGGTTTCTGGGTGGAGTCTTTCCAGGCATGCACAGTCTTCTACTCGGGGGTCTTCTCCTCAAGCCTTCATCCCTCTGGTGGTCACCATGGATATCTTCCTTGATTTGACCTCTTCAATTTTCTTTGTCAGGTGACCTGAATTCTTCAAGCTTGCAAAACCCTGGCTTTGGGCCTTCTGTATCTTATTCAAATGTCTAGTTTACCTAATTTATTACCATGTGTGTACTACTCCTCTCTATAATAAGTCCTTTGGTCCAGTGAGCAGAACAGAACATGGTATTAACCAGTGCTCCTGAAATGTTCTTCTAGCAACACAGGTATTGGGGTTTCTTAGCAGGCCAAGATATCTCAGTTAACTCTTTTAGGCCTGGCTCTTGTTGCAGTGGCTGTGCTGATTTCCAGAGGCTTCTGGCTTCCCAGGCAAAGCCAAGGCAAGAGCAGGTGGGAAGGGGCTGCGCTGCTGCTGCTCCTGCCCGAGAGCCCCGGCTGGGCCGGGGACGGAGCCCAGGGCGCTGCAGCTCTGCCTCCTCCAGAGCCGGGGGGCTTTGGAACCAGGAATGACAGGGGGGAACAAAGGGGGCTGGGGGGCTGCACTGATGGTCACACTCGGGCCACCGTCAGCAGAGAGCTTCAGCCCCCCCAAATTAAAGCAGAGGGAAATGGTGCAAACTGTTTCATTTCAACCTTTCTTTACTCATTGCTATAAAATGACCCAACTAAAAGGAGGACAAGCAGGCCCTGATCCCTTCTCCTTTGGGAGAATCCCCACATCTGGTGCTGTGAGGGGCTGTAAAGGGCCACGAGGGGCTGTGAGGGGCCATGAGGGGCTGTGAGGGGCTGTGAGAGCTATGAGGGGCTGTGAGGGGCTGTGAGAGCTATGAGGGGCTGTGAGGGGTTGTGAGGGGCTGTAAGGGACCATAAGGGGCTGTGAGGGCCTGTGAGGGGCCATGAGGGGCTGTGAGGGGCTGTAAGGGGCTGTGAGGGGCCATGAAGCACTGTTGTTGCCTAAAACCAGCTCTTAAAGAAACCTCTAAGACTCGATTTGTGAGTTTTAGTAGGCAGGCAATTCTATTACAACACACTGCATGATTTCAGCAAACCAGGTGTCCTGGGAATCAGTTCACCAAAGTGAACACAGAGGTATCTTCACTCCTGCTGCTATGTCAGCATTACATGGTTATCCATTTTTTGTTCCCTGCATTCCTGTTTCATATTCATGGCATTCACACACACAGCAGACCTGCAGCTCCCAAAATTTATTAAGATATATACATATCCTTGTAAGGTCTCTGAGGGGTTTCATCAAGTGTCTTTGGTGGTCTTCTCTGTTTGGAGTCCCCAAAAATCCAGGTGACTGCCTTATGAACTTCTTTGAGACAGTATTCTTGGTTATATATACACCTGTTGCTTCAGCTCCCTTCTTCATTGTTCTCTCACCTTGCTTGGCTGATTTCTGTAAACTGCACACGGTAATTTTCTATGACACATTTTGTTGCAAAGACTATTAGTTCTTGTTACATCTCTACACCCCAATATCAAACTGCTCAGGTCTTACACATGGGTGCAGAAGGAGAGCGTGGAAGTTGAAAGAGAGTAGCTCAGAAAAGTCGTTCTCCCTGGCAGTGCTGCTGTGGTGGAACTCCTTTTCTCTCTGCAACTGTATAGATGGAATGTTCTGGTGCCATTTACAGATGGAATGAAGATTATGGACTCCTGACTTGGTGGACAGAAATCACTTTATTATCCATCACTCAGGGTTTTTATATCATTCACATTTACCTGGGAGTGGTTAAGCAAGTCACACATCCATCACTTACTCAGGCCGGCCTGTTAACACAGCACACACACAGACCTTGGAGTTTTAAGGAACTCCTTTACACACCCACATATGGTAAGAATGCAAACAGAATAGCTGAGCTCATTTCTGGGCAGTAAATCACAGCCTAGAGAAAACAACACAAGGTCATCTTAGACTTTTCTCAGGGCTTTCACTTCTTGATTCTCATGCTGGCTGTCACGTCTGCACACAGGGACAGTCCCTGCTACTTCAAAGGATTTTTCAATGAAGGATTTCAACCAAAAATTTTCTGCAAGAGAATTAGGTTTTTTGAAATGCATACATTACAATTCCTCATCTAGGCAGTATCAGAATCAAATTCAATAGTAGACAATGAATTAGAAAGGGTAAGAAGAATAACATTTTTTTTTGGAGAAAACAATATTACAAGAAAAAAGAGAACAACTCCCACAAATTATTGCCATAAAAAACCTGAGAAGAAAGGCTGGGCCATCCATTCTGAATGTTATGGAGCAGAAAACAGAAACATTTTTGCTTCTGAAAAACATCAAGTCATCATTTTCCTCAGAGCGTCCCTGAGCTCCTGGTTCCTGAGGCTGTAGATGAGGGGGTTCAGTGCTGGAGGCACCACCGAGTACAGAACTGACACCACCAGGTCCAGGGATGGGGAGGAGATGGAGGGGGGCTTCAGGTAGGCAAATGTGGCAGTGCTGAGGAACAGGGAGACCACGGCCAGGTGAGGGAGGCACGTGGAAAAGGCTTTGTGCCGTCCCTGCTGAGAGGGGATCCTCAGCACAGCCCTGAAGATCTGCACATAGGAGAAAATAATGAAAATGAAACAACCAACTGATGAACTGGCAGTAATCACAAGAATGCCAGTTTCCCTGAGGTAGCCTGAGTGTGAGCAGGAGAGCTTGAGGATGTGTGGGATTTCACAGAAGAACTGGCCCAGGGCATTGCCCTGGCACAGGGGCAGGGAAAATGCATTGGCTGTGTGCAGCAGAGCATTGAGAAATGCAGTGGCCCAGGCAGCTGCTGCCATGTGGGCACAAGCTCTGCTGCCCAGGAGGGTCCCGTAGTGCAGGGGTTTGCAGATGGCAACGTAGCGGTCGTAGCACATGATGGTGAGGAGGAAATACTCTGCTGAGACGAAGAACAGAAACAAAAAGGCCTGTGCAGCACATCCCATGTAGGAGATGGTTGTGGTGTTCTGGAGGGAATTGTGCATGGCTTTGGGGACAGTGGTGCAGATGCAGCCCAGGTCTGTGAGGGAGAGGTTGAGCAGGAAGAAGCCCATGGGGGTGTGCAGGTGGTGGTCCCAGGCTACGGCGCTGAGGATGAGGCCGTTGGCCAGGAGGGCAGCCAGGGAGATGGCCAGGAAGAGCCAGAAGTGCAGGAGCTGCAGCTCCCTCCTGTCTGCGAATGCCAGGAGGAGGAACTGGGTGAGGGAGCTGCTGTTGGACATTTGCTGCTTCTTAGCACGGGGTCTGCTCAGCAAAGGAAGCCACAGGGAAAAGTTTGGACAGACACCTCTGACAATATCACTCCAGATTTCAATACAATTAATTTAAGGATTAAATCATTTTTTTCTCTCTAATAGTTGCTGGCAGAGGGCTGTGTGTGGCAGGAGCTCTGGCCATGTGCTGCCAAGCATTTCAAGGTGTTTCCAGGCCAGCACTGCAGTTGTGCTGGACACAGTAGGACAGGAACCCTCCTGCAGAGAAGCCAAGGGCTGGGACAGGAGAGGGCCCACCCCCAAGGGAAGGCTCAGCCCTGCCCAGGATCCTACCCAGGCAAAGCTGGGCCTTGCTGGGGGCAGCACCAAACCCAGCAGCACAGACCCAGCAGAGAGGGCAGGGTCCCGCAGGGAGATGTTCTCCAGGCAGAGGCAGCTCCTTGCCCAGCACACAGTGCCCAGCAGAGCAGCAGGGAAGGGCCCCCAGAGCTGCCTGAACACCCCCTCCCCCAGGCCTTGGGGGCTCTTTCCCCCCACTCCCTGCCCAGGGCTCTGCTGCCTGGAGCTGTCCCTGCCAGCAGCTGCTTCCCTGGGCCCAGGGCTGGGCCCTGCCAGTGCTACCAGAGCGCATCCCAGCCCTGGGGGCTCAGCTCTGCCCTGCAGAGCCCTCCCAGCAGCACAGGGCACTGCCCAGGGGCATCTCTGGCTGGGCAGGCTCTGATGGCAATGTCAGAGCAACCCTGGGGAGGCTGGAAAAGTGACACTGATGCCTCTATAAGACAGTTTTGATGACTGATACTGTCAGGTTCAATCCCCTCTAACCTAACAGAGTTCAAGTTTCAGTGTCTCCTCCTGCGCTGAGAGATTCATTTCTCTGTCGCAGTCAGCACCCAGACAACCCAGAGTATAACACTGAAAGAACTGGTTCATTCTCTTTAAGGTACCCCCCCTGTCTGTCTGTGCCTCTTGCAAATACCTTCTGGGAAATTTCCTGCTTTGATCTGGAGCTGTGACAAGCCCTCATCCCTGCAGCACACTGGAGATCAGAAGGACAATGCCCTGCTCTGCCCTCCCAGGAGTTGTTCCTTCCCCACAGCCCTTCTCCCCCAGCCCCGTGGCAGCTCCTTGGCCGGGCTGAGAGCTGACCCTGGCAGGCAGCAGAGTCCCTGCCCAGCACACGGAGCCCTGGGGACAGGACCCTGCTCTGCACCACAGCCTTGGGCACCCCTGGCTGCACCCCCACCTTCCCACCCCACAGCCAGCCCTGGCACAGGGAACCTTCTGGCCCTGGGCCTCTGAGGGGGCAGCAGCAAGTCCTGCTCTGCAGCAGCTTCTCCTGCTGCACCCCAGCAAATCCAGCAGAGCCATCCTGACAGCTCCTGCCACTGCTGCCATTTGGCAGCTGGGAGAGGCACTTGCAGGAACTCACCTGCACTGCTCTGCAGCCACAGCCTGACCATGGCAAAGGGCTGGCAAGGTTCCTGCCCTGAGCAGCTCTGCCCTGTCCTCCCACCCCAGGATCCCTTGAACCTCCTGCTCCCTTCTCCTCTCTGCCCTTGCTGCCTGCAGCTCCTGCCCTGCTCTGCCATGTGGCCACTTCCCCTGCACTGCAGCAACTGGGAGTGTCCTGCTGAAAGATCATAGAAGCTGTGGGATGTGCCAGCTTTAGGAGATGCCTCCAGGAAGGCAAGTTGAACTTTCCTACAGCCAGAGAATTCTTCCTTCAAATCCTGGGAAGGTTTCTCCTGTAGTGAGAGCTCAGTCACCTCCCAGCCCAGGCTGCCTCTCATCTCTCTGCCTTCTCTCCTGTGCCCTGGGTGCTGCAGGCAGTGCCCTCAGCCCTGCTGGGCTGTGCAGAGGAGCTGCTCACCAGCAGAGCTGTCTCTTTGAAGCTCTTCTTGCTTGCCAGGAGCTCCCTGTGTGCCAGGAGCCCGGCCCAGCTCAGCAGCACAGCAACAGCTCCAGGTCTTTAATGACCCCCAGAGGGGGTTTGTGTTGTTTATGTGAAACTCAGTCCCTGAGAGGAAGTTCAAACAACTTTTCAAGAACTCAAAATGAGTTTGAAATACTGAAGTTTCTTGTACTGTTACTGGGTCTCAATGTGGGACACAACTGTGAAAGTGTCCCCAGATTCAAGTTGGAACAGAAAATTGCAGACAGTGATGACAAGAATGGACAAGCAAGGGAAAGGTGGCTCTGATGCTGAGGAAACCTGGATGTATTTCATTAATCCAATGGGCCAAGCCCTGACCCCCAGCCCCTGGGAAGGCAGATCCTGTCCCTGCCTCATTCCTCAGGGCTCTTCCTGGGGCACTGGGATGTGGGATGTGCAATGCCAAGGGCAGGACCATGGGGTGGCACCTGCCAGGCTACTGAGCAGGGACAAGGAGGCCATGAGGCCCCAGGGCTGCAAGGGGCACTCCCCTCCTCCTGGCATCAGGGGCACAGACAGCAGCCCTGGCCAAAGGCCTGCAGAAGGTGGCTGTGTCAGGGCCTTTCAGCTTCTCCCCATGCCTGTCTCCTCTCCAGCCCAGGCTGTCCTACGGTGTCCATGCCCTGCCCCTTTCCCTGCAGGCTGTCGTCATCCCCCCGGCTGCCCCACCTGGCTGGCACCTTCCTGCACTGACATCTCTGCGTCCTCCCTGGCTCTTCCTGCACACACAAAGCCTTGGGCTCATCCAGACTCCTTCTGGGTGATGTGTTGCATCACAGCACTGCCCTTGGAGGGAAATTCTTTTCTCCTTGTGCCAGCCTGGACCTCCCCAGCTGCACTTGCCATTAATTCTTTCTTTCTCATGCTCTTTTCTGCTACAACAAAAGCATCCCCCCTCTCTGAAGCGACTCTTCAAGCACTCCCAGGGTTCTTCTCTGCTGTCCTCTGCCCGCACACCACTGAACCCATGACTCCTTTGCCCCTGTAGAGTGGTCATGTTTAAAACCTCCAAACCCTGGGACATCTCTGAGCACTCTCCGAGGTGTCTTCAGATGAAAACATGGTCTAAGATAGTCACAGGGATATGTTTTACCAAGGGCTGTAGTGGCAGAACATGGGGCAATGACTTTGAACTGAAATAGGGGAGCTTTTTTCTATTGGATAAAATGAAGTAATACTTACCAATGGGGCTGGCAAGAACTGCAACAGAAGAGGATGTCCCATCCCTGGATCTGTCCAAGGTCAGGAACTTTGAGCAGCCTCAATTAGTGAAGATGTCACTCTCCAGGGACTTGGACCACCTGAGTTTTTGTTTCCCTTCCAACCCAAACCATTCTGTGATTCTTTGAGTCCCAAACTCCTTCTCCAAAGAATTACTGTTGCTAGGACAGGAATTGCCATGTTTTTGGAGAAGCCATTGTAAACCCAAAAGGTAAAAAATCAATTCAAATAAAGTTCCAGCATCTCTGTGTGAGAGTTTCACCAAGTGGGTCAATGGCAGAGCCTCCCAGGATGACCTTGCCAGTTGAGGATGGGGGATTCTGTTTGGGGTGTGAGTCTTATGATGGGCAACAAGAAAGCACATTTGGGGACTGGGCAAGACTCATGGTGGGATCTCTTGGGAAGAACCAAAGGAAGGGAAATGGTGAGATCACGGTGGTTTGTAAAGGAACAGGTGTGAGAAAACAGAGAGAAAAGGGATGAAAAAGCTGGTTGTGTTAAACAGGAGGATGCTCAAACACTTCCCAGGCCATGCCCTGACACTGATCCCCACAGCCTGTCCCTTTTTCTTAAGAACTCCATTGCCAAGAAGTTTCTGTGAGGAGGGACCTCTCTGCTCCTGGCACAGATCGTGGCCCAAGTTCCAGCCACTGCAGCAGGAGCCACAAATAGTCAGGTCTTGTGTTCTTTGGGGGGCCAGACTGTGCCCAGATTGGGGTGTGTGTGTGTGTGTTGGAAGCACAAAAGAGTGAAGCAAATGCAAAGCTAAACACCCAATGGAGCCTGACTTTGTCCCTAAGTGGGGGATGAGAATTGGACCCAACATGTGCAGGGACAGATGGAGGGGTTTGTCCCCCTGGCCCTGCCCAGAAGGGACACCTTTCAGGAAGGGTTGTGGCCTTGGCTGTGCTGAGGGTTGCCCCGGGCAATGCAGCTTGGGATTGCAGTGGCACTGTCAGGGCTCTGCAGAGCTCCTGGCAGTTCCTGCATTTGTCCCCAGCAATGCCAGAGAACTGCAGGAGTTGCAGTCAATCACTTGTGCTCTTTGGGACCCCGACTGGCTCTGCTGAATGGGAGCAGGCCTGGAGTTCCCAGACTGTTCCTGCATCCAGGGTCGGGCCTGCAGTGACGTTTGTGCAGCATTGAATTGGTGCAGTGGCAGGATGGCCATGGATCCATTCCTGCAGAAACACAATGGGGCTCCATCCCAGGCAGGGATAGAATGGGCCCACAAATGTTGGAAGGATAAGAACCAGGGAGTTTTGGCCCTGTGGAATCCCATGGAACCAAAGGAACCCTGGGACATGGCAGAACCTCCTGGAATAAAGGGGACATTGTGACCCTGCAGCACTTCATGGAACCAAAGGGAGTCTGGGACGTGGCAGGGCCTGATGGAAACAAAGGAACCTCATGGGAACAAAGGGACCCTGGACACTGCCAAAACTCAGGAAGACAAGGGAACCCCAGGACACTGTGGGATCTCCTGGAATCCAGGGGCCATTGGAATACACTGGGGCCTCCTGGAACCAAAGGGAACATGGGACACTGCGGAACCTCATGGAATCAAAAGGATCCCAGGACTTTGTGGAACATCAGGGAATCAAGGGACCAGTGTGACATCCCAGAACCTTCTGGAACCAAAGGAACCAATGAGACACTGTGGAATCTCATGGAATCAAGGGTCCATTGTGACACTGTGGAACCTCACAGAATCCAGGGGCCATTCTGATTCTGCAAGGCCTTCTGGAGTCAAAGGGACCATTGTGACACTGTGGAACCTCATGGAATCAAGGGTCCATTGTGACAGTGGGGAAAATGAAGGAATCAGTGGGCCATTGTCACACTGCAGGGCCTTATGGAGCCCAAGAACGCTGCGAAACAGTGCAACCTCATGGAATCAAGTAGCCATTGTCACACTGCGGAGCCTCAAGGAATAAGGGATCCAGTCTTTGCCTCAGATTTTATCAACAAATTAAATTTAAGGAATTACAGAAGTGGGATTGGACCACTTTTGCCCCACTGGTTTAATGACTGGTCAAATGGTAATATTTATATAAAATGAATCATTTATTCTTACAAATGATCAGACAAAAGATCTTAGTCAGAATTATTTACTACACAGTATAAAGCTAAAACTGCTAGTTGTACAGTATAAGATAGGATAGTGCACTATATTGAAGCAATTATTGAAGCAATTATATTAAAGCTAGCCAAAAGAAATAATTATTACATAAAGATCTGATGTAACTCACCCACACCAACGGTCATGGGGAGATTTCTTTTGCTCAGCCTTGAGGAGTGTCCTTGGAGGGCGTCCCCACCCAAGGCAGGAATCTCCACACATCTACCCCAAGAAGGGCTGTGTTAGAAGAATCTGCCTGGATGAAAAGGGGACTGGACCTCTCTAGTAGGAAGGGATTGACTGCTCCTCACAAATGTACAGACCAGTTACCAGCTTCACTGTCCCATCCAACTTCCAAAAGCAGGATGTGTGTTTGGAGTTGGGTGAACCAGGCTGGTTTGAGCATCATCCAACACCAAAACCATTCCCATGGTACCACCGGTAACTGGCAGATCTCACAGACAGCTTGCATGAGAGCTGGCACTGTTGGCATTGTCTGATGGGATTTTAGGCCTTATCAGGGTAGGCCCTCCTGCCACCCGGGCAGAGAGGTTGGCTGTGAAAGTCCATCCTGGAGATGCACAGGTAGCCAAGAGTTGGGCCCCTGAGTGACATCCAACAATGGACAGGGGGATGGGAGTGACCAGATGAAAGTGTCTCAGGTAGAGCTCCTGGCACTTGGCCTTGTTGAACCTCCTCCAAGTGGTCTGGGCCCATGGATCCAGCCTGTCCAGATCCCCCTGCAGAGCCTTCCTGCCCTCCAGCACATCAACACTCCCCCCCAGCTTGGTGTCCCCTGGGAACTGCCTGAGGCTGCACTCCATCCCCTTGTGCAGATCATTGGGAAAGAGATTAAGTGCCCTGAGCCCAGTGCTGAGCCCTGGGAACACCCCTGGATGGAACTGCATTGCCCACCACTCCTTGGGCCTGGCCATCCAAGCAGATTTTTACCCAGTGAACAGATGCTGCAGAATGTGTTTGATAAAGGTCCTGTAAGCCCAGAATATTGGGATGAGTGCAGATTTAGCTCTGCACAATAGAGCATTTAATTAATTTTCTCTCTTTTCCAGCCTCTGTGGACTGAGGGAGGAGTCACACAATGTGTGATGTGCTGTGTGCAAAGGGCAAATATGGACAGAATCCGGGGCAGGGAGTGCTGGGGGGATCTTGGGATCCCTGCTTGGCACAGAAGGTGTTTGCCATTGGTCTAAGACTATCTACTGTGCAAAGTGGACTTCAGTGGAAGCAATGTGGACTTGATATACAGCAGGGGAAGGACTTTGGGTTTTTACTGAGCTGTGCCTTCCTTTAGTTTTTTTTGCTGGCCATAAATGAACATCCCTCTGTGTCTCGTGCAGCTCTTTCTCCAAGCCAAGCAGGTGGGAGTTGGTGCCAAGGAGCTGAAACCTGCAGGTCCAGCCTTGAGTGGAGGAAGCTGAGATTTGCCCAAGGCTGCTTTGAGTGCCAGGGGTTTGATGAGGGAATGGTGGGGTGGGGATAGGGATAAAGTCTGATGGATTGTCAGACATAAAGGGTCCTAATTTTCTTATCTGTTCAGACTGAATTAGGAGGTGCCCAGGATCACTATCAAATGGAGATTGCTGATATCAATGTAAAAAGAGGGAAAAAGTAAACAGGGCACAAAAAAGACATCTTTTCTCATGGTCTTATTAATACAATATATTGACTTGGAATACACTTCTGAGATTTGTCTAATTAACCACAAAAGAATTGAAGACTTGCAAGTAAATTATTCCCAGGTGTTTGTCTTGTTAAGATGCCATCAGTGAGAGGTGAGTGTGGAGGAATGAGTAGACAAGGAGACCGTCCCTGGGGGCTGGGGAAGCAGGAACTCAGAGTCACTGGTTACGGGTGGCAAAAGGACTGTGGAATGTGGAGTATTAGTTTGTTTGAATACTTGCCCAGAATAAAGACAAGTAAAACAGACATTCAAACACTAAAAAAAAAAAAATACAAACCAAATTTTTATTGCAGTGAGAATAAAAAAAAAATACTAGCAAAGACAATCAAAAGCTAAAAAAGAATACAGAATACTTTATTGGTTGGCATTCATACAATACTACAGACAGCTTTTATTACAGTATTAACTAGTAAAAAAAGGAGTTAAAGGGATACAAAAAAAATGGTATAAAACATTTGCTTTCTCGGTTGCTTCCTATCAATAAACTGTGCTTACCCACACAGACAGGCCAGGGCTGCCAGGATCTGCAGCAGCTGGTCGGTGCCCGTGCTTAGCGGGCGTCCCCGTGGAACAACACAGTCTCCATGGCAGGATGAGGATCGCTCACCCCAGCAGTCCTGACACCCCATTTTATCAGTTCCACATTACACCACGTAGGGCCAGTACCCAGTATAAGGTGATGCCTGAGTGGCAGCCAAACCCTGCCTGTTCATCACCTGATAGCAACAGTCTGTGCATGCCCTGCTGTAGGGCAAGGGGCCAGTGACCCCTGCCCACAGAATCTTCCTCCCATCATCATCTTTCTCACCCCTATGTATGACCTCTACCATTGTGTTTCAAGGGTGTTTGTGTCCCTCTTGCAGTAGGGGGCCAAGCCAAGGAGGAACTCAACTCTGATCATGGGGGACATCTCATTGACTTGCTAAGAAACACAATGGACCTTTCAGTTCACTTGTGCCATAACGTTACGTTGTACCATACTCTGGCTGGTTTCACATCCTAATATAATTTCTTTCTCATGCCTCTGCTCCATTGATCATCTAATTCAAAAGTACCCCCCTTACAGCATTGCAGCTCCACGTTGCTTGATTTAATGAAGGTGTTTCTTGATTTACTAAAGACAGGTTATTTGTTTATCTTGGGAGCATTAAACGTTGTCCATCCTGGATTCATGTTTGGCTGGAATTCTGGAGCTGATACCTTTTACCCAATGCTGGTGTTACAAACATCCTGGTTGAGTGTTTTTTTTTCCTTTTAGCTGCAAACAAGCTTTTGCTCTGCCCAGTTACATCTAATACATTGTCTGTGGTTGTTCTCCAGTAGGGAGAGGTGTGGTTTCTGGATTAACAGTTCCCTGGAAATAACAAACTCTTTCTTTCCAGATGTCCTGCAGGATGCCAGGTTTTTTGGTATTGATTCACCAATCGAACACCTGGAAATAGCCCTGAAGGGAATTTGTTTGAAGACCTGAATGCACCTGCCCTGCTCTTGCAGGAGATGTGTAATTTAGTGCTGTCTGTGTCAGCTGTTGAACAACATTCCCAACAGAATTCCCAGCCAGCTGAGGATCACTCTCCCACCTCTCAGAAGGAGTTTGTCTGGTTCCTGCTGGCAACACCCCCCAAGTCCGAGCTGGGCTGTCAGGTGAGAACACATTTCTCTTTCTAACAAAATTCTAGGAATTTCTTAATTTCTTCCCAACATCTCATCTGAAGCTCCCTCTTTTCTATTAAAACCACTGCCCCTTGTGCTGTCCCTCTCTGGAGTGTTGGTGTCTGGTGCTGGAATGTGGCAACGTGAAATGCAAACAATGTGTTCTCTTGAACTGAGTTTGGATTCTGAGCTGTGGCACAGTGACCTTGACTTGGAATTCCAGGGTGGTTTGGGCTGCATTCCTGCTTTAGGTGGAAGCTTTCCTGGTGGAGCAATTTGTTTAAATGTAAAATGAACCAAGGACAATTTTTGAGAGCTTTGCATTTAGATTTCATTAGTCTTAAGTAGTAGAATAAATGGTCTTGTGTGTATTTGTCTGTATAGAATCATGGACTGGTTTGGGTTGGAAGGGACCTTAAAGGTCTTCTCATTCCACCCCCTGCCATGGGCAGGGACACCTTCCACTAGAGCAGGTTGATCCAAGCTGTCCTTGGACACTTGCAGGGATCCAGGGGCAGCCACAGCTTCTCTGGGAATTCCATCCCTGCCCGTCCCCACCCTCCCAGGGAAGGATTTCTTCCCAGTCTCCCATCTAACCCTGCCCTCTTTCAGTTGAAAAACCATTGCCCCTTGTCCTGTGCCTCCAGGCCCCTATCAAAAGTCCCTCTCCCTCCTTTTTAGAAGCCCCCTTCCCTGGTGGGGTGTCTTCAGCTCCTCCCAGGACCTGTGTGTGTCTGTATCTATCTTGTATCTGTCTATATTTATAGACAGTATATATTTTAATACATTTATATCCATATATTTCTACTTAAATATTTATACATTGTAAATATTAATGCACACAATTATATTAACTTTGTGTCCAGACCTACCCCTTCCCCTCTGTAACGTTTTTGGGGGATTTATTCCTTGGGATTTCCATGATCTCAGTTACAGTGGAGCAGATCTTTCCCACCTGGATCTTTGCTACATCAACTTCAAGGTGGCCAGTCTGAGCTGCTGCAACCTGGCCCGTGCCAACCTGTGCTGTGCCAGCCTGGAGAGGGCTGACCTGTTAAGCTGAAGCCTGTGTTTGTGCATTTCTATGGCCCAGAAAAGGTCCAGCTGTGGTTTGTCCAACCCTGAGAAGGGCCCACAAGGGCTGCACTGAGTCTGTGACCATCTCAGCCCCAAATCCCCTTGTCCTCCTCCAGTTCACACAGCTCTGAGGCAGCACCAGTGTGCAGCTGCTGTGTTTCTGACTGGTTTTCCTCACAGAACTCCTTTCTGTGTGTGTTCCAGGTGCCAGCCTGAAAGGAGTGGCCATGGAGGGCAGTCAGATGACAGGAATGAACCTCCGAGTTGCAACGCTGAGAAACACCAAACTAAAGAACTGAAACCTCAGGGGAGCAACGTTGGCAGGAACTGATTTGGAAGTGAGTTGGGATTCATTTTCCATCCTATTCCTTTCTCTGCTATCGTCAGCTGGTAATTTGGGGGATTGTTGGCTTTTGGCTGACCTCTCCAGCTTCAGAGTAAATGGAGTTCAGGTAAATGGACTTCAAGTAAAGCTTTGAACAGAGTTCTGGGTGCATTCCATTGACACTTCTTTTTCTTTTCCCCTTCAGAATTGTGACCTATCAGGTTGTGACCTCCAGGAAGCCAATTTGAGGGGCTCTGATGTGAAAGGAGCCATCTTTGAAGAGATGCTGACCCCCCTGCACATGTCCCAGAGCTTCAGATAGGGAAGAGAAGATGTCAAAGAGGAAGGAATCCAAACATTTGTTGTGACTTTCTTCACCTCCTCCCCTTCCTGAGTTAGAAGGAATGGTTATTAGACAACTTCCATTTGCAGTAGTGCCTAAGCAGACTCTTTTTGATCACTTTTGGGGAGGGAATTTTTGTTTCAGAGGTGGAAAGAGAGAGTTTCTCCCTTTGTGAAGAGAGTGAGGAAGTGGGCTGGTTCTGAAAGCAGAAAGTGGGGCTGGTTTGGGGGGGAGGGTTCAAGACTTTCGTTGTTTAGCATTGCCTGACTTTGGAATGCATTTTAATTTCTAAAGCACAATATATGCAATTCTATTTGTTAAGTCTGTAGCTGCAATATGAATAGAAAATGTTATTGCTGTATAGTAGCAAACAAAGTGGAGGTTTCCAGGTAGACAAGTGTCTTTACAGTCAGTGTCTTCATTCCTACAGGGTGTTAATGCCAGGGGTGGTCACACAGTGCCCACGGGATGTGCTCAGGTCTCTGCTGGGGTGGAAACAGTGGGGAACTGTCCTCAGAGGTCCTAAATTGCTGTGGAGTAGTTGGAGTGCAGGGTTAGAGCAGCTTTATCCCCTCAAATGTGCAGAGGAAGCTGCTGCCCCTGCAGGGACCTGCCCAGAGCCCGGATTGAGTTCCCCCTGGAAGATCCCTGGGCAGAAATGGGATGTCTTAGTCAATGCTCTCCAAAGGAGTGTGAAATTGCACTCTCAATCCCAGCTGGGAAGAAAAATTCCCCTGCTTCCACATGTCCTGAGCACTCCAGACTGGAGTTCCTGTAGCTTTTTCCTTCTTTGTTGGGAATTCAATGGACAGAGGAAAACACAGAAGTGTCCCCAAAGCAGAGAGAAGGTCTGGGGCCAGAGCACCTGCTCCCCCCTCTTCTCATCCCTTCAGCAGATGAAGAAATGGCTCTCAATGTTTCCCCTCAATGTACTCTGCAAATTCTCCTGGAAAGCATGGGCATAATCCCATTTGCCAGCCAGATCCACTCTGGACTGCCTAAAGTGTCTGTAAAAGCCTCTTGCCTGGGGCCAAGTGCCCCTTCCACACTTGCTTTACGTGTGGAAGAAAGCAGGGAAAGCTGTTTTTTGTGTGGGCACCCTTCACATCTCAGTGTTTGTGATCTTGGGAATCCTCATGGACCTGGAAGAATGGCAGATTATCTGTTGTCATGAGATTTGTACCTGGAGATTGTTTTGATTTGTATTTAAATCTGCCTTGAAAATACAACTGATAGAAAACAAAGGAAAAAGAAAAAAAAGAGAGAAAGGCAATGCGAAAAAAAAGGGAGGAAAAAGAGAAAAAGGAGAAAAAAGAGAAAGACGGAAAAAGCAGGAAAAAAATGAGACAAATAATAAAAAAGAAAGAAAAAAAAAGAAAAAAGAAAAGAGAAAAAAAAGGAAGAAAAAGGGAAAAAAAAGGGGAAAAAGGAAGCAGAAAGTAAAAAGGAAAGGAAAAAAGAAAGAGAGAAGAGAAGGAAAAACAAAGACAGAAAAATAATAAACCCAAAAAAGTATTATCCTCACTCCGCTCACGTGCAAAGGGCCGCAATGATCCGCCGCAAGGACTACAACTCCCGTGCTGCCCCGCGCAACGCGCAGGCGCGACGGCTGAAGTACGGGGGCGTGGCCGCGCGCTGATTGGCTGCGGCGGTGTTCTCTAAAGGCGGTGCGCGCGCAGAGCGGGAATCGGTGATGGCGGCGGGTCCTGCCTTTGTCTGTGAGAGCTGGCGGGGGGTGCGGGAGAGCGGGGTCTGGGGATCCCCTCGGGGGCTGCGGGGAGCGCGGCTGGGGGGGGAAAGGCTGGAGGGCTCGGGAGGGTTTAGCGCGGGGGTTCGAGGGTTCCCGAGGGTCAGAGCGCAGGGCCTTGGAACCGTCTCGGGGGCCGCGGGGCCCGGGAGGCCTCCCAAGAACCCGGAAGGATCATTCGATTGCCGAGAAAATCCCTCGGAAAAAAAAATCAGAACCACCCAACGAAAAAAAGAACCCTGAAAAAAGGAAAAGTGAGAAAAAGGTGAAGGAAAAACTGCAAGGGTCAGGATGATTTTATTGCTTTGGTTCGGTTTTTCCTTGGTCTCCTCCTTCTCAGATTCTTTGCTCCCTTCCTTTACAGAAAGCTCTTCTGCTGTTCTGTGGTTTTGTGGTCCCTTAGGGGCTTTTAGGAGTCCCTAAGGAGGTTTTTGAGGGTCTCTGAGGGGGTTTGGTTTCCTGGGGGGACTTAGGGGGAGGTTGAAGGTCCCTGAAGAGGTTTGGGAATCCCTGAGGGAGTTTTGGAGTCTCTAAGGGAATTCAGAGGTCCTGGGGGGCTTGCAGGGGGTGTCTTTGAAGGAGTTTTCTGGGTTTCTAGAGGGATTTCAGAAGTCCCAGACGGTTTTGAGGGTCCCTGAGGGGGTTTTTGGGGTCCCTGAAAGGGCCTGGGGGGTCCCAAGTGGGTTTTGCAGGTTACTGAGAGGGTTTAGGGGGTCCTGGAGGGGGATGAGGTCTCTGAGGGGATTTGTACGGTCTTTAAGGAGGTTTTGATGGGTCCAGAGGTGGATTTCTGAGGGGATTTCAGGGGTTTTGAGAGGATTTTATGGGGTCTCTGTGTCGGCAAACCAACCCCAGGGAAAGGGGATCTCAATTCCCCCCCCGAACCCCAGAGACCCCCAAAACTCAGCAGACAGAGACCCCACAGGGAGGGGGGCCCGGGGGTCCCCTAAAGCCCAGCAGTGGGGTTCAGGGGATCTCCCAGCCCTCAGGGGAGGGGTCCTGGGGGTGCCCCCCAAAATGCAGGGGGTACATGTAGCAGAACCGAGTAAGGGGATCCCAGTGCCCCCAGTATCGCCCAGTGACCTCCCAGTGACCCTCAGTATGGCCCAGTAACCCCCTCAGTGACCAGCCAGTGTGTCCCAGTGACCTCCCACTGCCCCCCAGGATGACCCAGTGATCCTCCAGTGAGCACCCAGTAACCCCCAGTATGACCCAGTAACCTCCCAGTGCCCCTCGCTGTGTCCTGGTAATCCCCCAGTAACTTCCCAGTCCCTCCCAGTGCACCCTGGTTCCCCCCAGTGTGTCCCAGTATCCCCCAGTAATCCCCCAGTGTCCCCCAAAGCCCCCCAACCGTCCCCAACATGTCCCCAGATGTCCTTGGCCTTTCTGTGAGGGGGGGAGGAGTGTTTTTGGTCAGAGGGTCCAGGGGGCACTCCTGGAGTGAGATGGAGGGTTGGGGACATCAGGGATGGGGTTTGGGGACAGTGGAATTGGGGATGCCAAGGGGGGAACTGGGGACACCGAAAGGGTCTTGGGGACACGAGGGGGATCTCAGGACTCACCTACTCTTGGTGCAGGCCCTCCTCTCCCCTTCTAGGCCCCATTAACCCCCTCAAATGTCGCCCAACTCCCCTTTTTTTCCTTTAATCTCCTTCCCCCCAGATACTTTTGACCCCCCAATGCCCCCAAGACCCTTTTAACTCCCCCAAATTCACACAAAGCCCCTCAAAACCCCCCAAATCCCCATCCAACCCCCCCCCCCAGATCCCCCCAAATCTCCCCAAGTCCCCCCCTCAAATCCCTTCCAACCCCCCCAAAGAGGGATCACCCAGCACCCTGGGACAGGAACACAGTGGGCTGTACTGGGGGCACTGGGCTGTACTGGGGGCACTGGGGGGGGCTCAGGTGTCCCAGGACAAGGTGGCCCAGCTCCAGGAGAGATCTGGGGAGCAGTGAGGAGGTACTGGTCTGCACTGGTCTGTCCTGGTCTGTGCTGATCTGACCTGGTTTGTACCCCCAATCCCCAAAGCCCCTCCCCAGCTCCCCCAGGACCCTCCCATACCCCAAAGCCCCCCAGGCCCCCCCAGGCCCCTGACTTGGTCCTGCTGCCCCTTGAGCATCTCCAGCTGCTGCAGAACCAGGCATTTCATCAGCAAATGTGCAGGTGACCCCAAGCTGGGGGTGTGTTGATGTGCTGGAAGGCAGGAGGGCTCTGCAGAGGGACCTGGCCCAGCTGGATCCATGGGCTGATTGCAAGGGGATGAGGTTCCAGCAGGCCAAGGGCCGGGTCCTGCCCTTTGGCCCCAAGAAGCCCCGTCAGCCCCCCGGGCTGGGGCCAGAGTGTCTGGAGAGCAGGCAGGCAGAAAGGGAGCTGGGAGTGGGGATGGACAGGGAGCTGAAGAGGAGGCAGAGTGTGGCCAGGTGGCCAAAAGGGCCAATGGATGGTGTCCTGTGTGAGGAAGAGTGTGTCAGCAGGAGCAGGGAAGGGATTGTTGGGCTGGAGTGAGCGCTGGTGAGGCCACCCCTGGAGTGCTGTGTCCAGCTCTGGGCCCCTGAGCTGAGGAAGGCCCTGGAGGGGCTGGAGCAGGTGCAGAGAAGAGCAGCGAGGCTGGGGAAGGGAGTGGAGCACAAGTGGTGTGAGGAGAGGCTGAGGGAGCTGGGGGTGTTGAGGCTGGAGAAGAGGAGGCTCAGGGGAGACCTCCTGACTGTCTGCAAGTCCCTGCCAGGAGGTTGGAGCCAGGTGGGAGTGGGGCTCTTGTTCCAGGAACTTCCCAGGGCTGGGTCTTCAGCCGGGGGTGTTGGTACCAGGCACTGCTGGGGCCGAGCAGAGCACGAGGCCTCTTGCAGACCCCTGGAGCAGCCTCCCACTTGCCAGCCCTGCCCTGGTGGGGTGATATTGTCCTCTCCCTACAGGACACTCCCCCCGACATCTTCAGGGGACCCTTTTGTGTCTATTCCTGGTTGCTGATTGATGCTGGGAACCTGAGGGAGCCTCTGCAATCCCATCCATGGGGCAGAGTCTCTTGTGCAGAGCTTGACTCAGTGCAGACTTTGCAGGGAAATCTGTGCTGGCAGCCCAAATATGTCACCACCTCCCCGCCCTCCCCCCAGAATATTTGGGACAAGTTCCCCCCTCCTGGGCACCCATGGGATGGGGGGTGATTGTTCTCCTGCTGTTGCTGTTGCTGCTCCGCCCCTGTCCCTGCCCTTCCTGCCGCTGTCGGGTGAGCGGAGCGGCCACGATGGGAAAGGGGCAAGAGAAGGGAAAAGAGCGGGTGGGACCCCCAAAGGGAGCGTGAGGGGCAGTGGGTCACCCCCAAAGGGAGCTGGGGGGAGCCGGGGTTTGCGGGGTGGGTGGGAAAGGGGTCTACAGGGAGGGAGAGGGGGCTAATCTTCATATTTTGGAGTATTTTTCATCTGAATTTCAGCTTTGTGTGGTTTGGGGGGATGAGGATCTTCTTACTATTTCTGAGGGATTTTTTTGCCTGTGTCTGGGTGGTTTGTGCTTTTCTGGGCTGAATCTTGGTGTTTTGGAGGTTTTTATGGACACAGGATGCCCAGTGAGTTCTAGAGATGGACTTGGGCAGGAGGAACCCCCAAGCCAACGAGCTCAGCCCTTGTTTTCCCCCATCAGGATTTGTCCTTCCCAAAGCTTGGGCGGATGGAGGAGGAGGCTGCAAGGAAGAGGAAGATGCCTTGGGCCCCCCAGGCAGGTGAGGAGGAAGTCAGTGTCCCTTTGGGCGGGTGTTGTGCTGGCTCTGTCAGCCCAGCATGGCCCCGGCTGCAGGACAACCCCGCTGGCGCCGCCGTCCTGCCGGGGCCGGAGTTGGGGGGATGTCCTTGGCCTTCCCTGTGGGCCGGAGGCAAATCCCCTGCCTGTCCTTCTTGCTTCCTGCCCCAGGCCCCGAGCTGAGGACGGAGAGCGCGGAGGACAAATCCCCCCGTGAGACCCTGGTGGGAGAGGCCGTTTTGAAGGGCTCCCCGGCGCAGGAAGGCAGCGGGGAGGAAAAGGGCCGGAGATCCCCCCGCAGGAGGGGCTCCAAAGCCATCCCAGGGTGCTCTGAGGAGGAAAGAGCCAGCCTGTGCCAGGAAGGCGGCCGGAGCTTGAACCGGAGCTCTGACCTGGTGGTCCCTGAGCAGCCTCCCAGCAGAGAGAAGCCCTTCCAGTGCTTGGAATGTGGGAAGAGCTTCAGGAAAAGCTCCAACCTGATTAGACACCAGCACATCCACACCGGGGAGCGGCCCTACACGTGTAGGGAATGTGGGAAGAGCTTCAGTGATAACTCGGGCTTGATCCAACACCAGCGCATCCACACTGGGGAACGGCCTTATTCTTGTAAGGAATGTGGGAAGAGCTTCAGCCGAAACTCCCACCTCCTTTCCCACCAGCACATCCACTCCGGGGAACTGCCCTACACATGTGGGGAATGTGGAAAGAGCTTCAGGAAGAGCTTCCACCTCCTCACCCACCAGCACACGCACACTGGGGAACGGCCCTACAAGTGTGGGGAATGTGGGAAGAGCTTCAGGCAGAGCTCCAACCTGATCCAACACCAGCGCATCCACAGGGGGGAACGGCCCTACAAGTGTGGGGAATGTGGGAAGAGCTTCAGGCAGCAATCCAGCCTGCTCACCCACCAGCGCATCCACACTGGGGAACGGCCCTACAAGTGCTTGCAATGTGGGAAGAGGTTTCCGACCAGCTCCAATCTCCTCAGGCATGAGCAGACACACACGGATGAGAGGCCCTTCCGCTGCACCGACTGCGGGAAGGGCTTCAACCAGAACTCCACCCTCGTCACCCACCGGCGCATCCACACCGGGGAGAGGCCCTACAAGTGTGGGGAGTGTGGGAAGAGCTTCACCCACAGCTCAACCTTGACCAGACACCAACGGACCCACCAGTAAGAGAAGCCCTACCAGTGCCCTGACTGTGGGAAGAGCTTCGGCCGCTGCTTCCACCCCGAATGAAGCCCCTGATGGGGAGGCAACCCCTGGAGTACAGTGACTGTCAGTCCATCCCTTTTACCACAAAGGACCAGTCCCCTTTCCCAGGGGCAGCTTCTTCTCACAGAACCCTTCTTGGGAGGTGTGTGGAGATTCCTATCTTGGCTGGGGACCCCCCAAGGTCACTGCTGGAGGTTGAGAGCAGAGATCTCTCTCCATTAATGTTGGTCTGGGGGAGTTCCATCCAACCGTAATTAGGAATTACAGGTTTTGTGCCAGCTTGGGTAGAATTGCTTCAACAATTGCTTTAATGTAGAGCACTGTCCTATCTTATGCTGTTCTCCTGGTAGTTTTAGTGTTTCTGTTGTGCAGTAAATAATTCTGATGAAGATCTTTTGTCTGATCATTTGGAACCCTAAATAAATTAATTTCTCTCAATAGATCTGGTTTGCCATCGTTTAACCTGGAGGACAAAAATGATTCAGTTACACCTCTGTAATTCCTCTAAACTGAAAGTGTTGGCATAATCCAAGGCTGAGATTGGATCCAGCACCCCACAGGAAGTTGGGAGCTCAGGGGGGCCACCCCCCTTTCCCAACCCCTCTGTGCCCAAAGACCCCAATGAGACCATCCGACCCACCAGACCACCCCCCCTTTTCCACCCTTCTCCCTGTTCCTTCCATATTCCCATTGTCCCCTCAATCCCCCATTTCCCCCCTGAACAGTTTTGGGGTCCCAACCCCCACTGTTTACCCTCTCTCCTGTGGGCACTGTAGGAGAAAATGAGGCTGCACACACAGAGTTCCATTGTGGGACTTGTCCGCCCGTCTTTCCGGTGTCCCCCTTTCATTGGGGTTCCTTTGGAAACAGCACCTGGGCTTTGTCTTTTAGTCCACTGGAATTCCCAGCATGGCCCCAAAGCAGTGCCCTGATCCCACACATTCCCCTCCCCTCATGTGCTGGCTGTGTTCAGCCACCAGAGAAAAACACAGGCTGCCATGCAGAGCGTTCCAAGTGGTTTCCCCTTTGGCAAACAGCACTCTCTGGATGGAAAACACCAGTCAAGGCCAAAACACTCCTTTTGGATTCGAATTAACTGAATGCAGCTGTTGCTGCCTTATGTTGTTCCCACATAAATTCTCGGGGTTCCTTTGCTTCCAGGAGGCCCCACATGCCCCAATGGCCCCTGGATTCCATGAGCTTCCACAGTCTCCAAAGGTTCCTTTAGTTCCATGAGGCCCTGCAGTCCCCTAATGCCCTTTGGATTCTCGGAGATTTCCCACTGTCCCAGGGTCCCTTGTACTTCAGAAAGAGCTGCAGTGGGACAGTGGCCCCTTGGTTCCGTGAGCTCTGCAGTGTTCCAGGAATCCTTGGGTTCCAGGAGAGCCTGCAGTTTCACAAGGAGCACTTGAATGCAGGAGGTTCTGCAGGGTCCCAATGACCCCTGGATTCTGGAAGGTTCAGAAATATCTCAGGGCTCCCTTGGTTCCAGGAGGACACGCATGTCAGCAGGAACCCTTGGTTCCAGGAGATTGAACAGTGTCCCAGAATTCCTTTGATTTCATGAGGCCCTGGATTGTCCCAATGGACTCCTGATTCCATCAGCCCCCTCAATGTCCCAATGGCCCTTGGTTCCATGAGTTTCTGCAGCGTCCCAGGGTTCCTTTTGTTCCATGGGGAGCTGCAGTGTCACAATGGGCCCTGAATTCCAGGAGTTTTTTCCAGGGTGACAGTGCTCCCTTGATTCCATGAGATTCCACAGTGTCCCAGGGTTCCTTTGGCTCCAGAAGGCCCTGCAGTGTCACAATGGCCCCTTTACTCCAGGAGGTTCCACAGTGTCCTTGCTGGAACACACAGGGTTGTAATGTTGTCAGCCCTGCAGAGCTGCCTCCAGCTCTGGGCTCCAGCACAGGAAGGACATGGACCTGCTGGAGCGAGTCCAGAGGGGAGCAGCAAGAGTATCAGAGGGATGGAGCAGCTCTGCTGTGAGGAAAGGCTGAGACAATTGGGATTGTTGAGGCTGGAGAAGAGAAGGCTTTGGGATGACCTAATTGTGGCCTTCCAGTGCCTGAAGGGAGCCAACAAGAAAGATGGAGAGAGACTTTGGACAAGGGCCTGGAGTGACAGGACAAGGGGCAGTGGCTTCACACAGGTAGAGGGAAGGGTTGGAGGAAATAGTAGGAAGGAAATCTTTCCTCTGAGGGTGTTGAGATGCTCTTGAAGGCCCCTCCCAAGCCCAAGCATTCCATGTTTGTGGGACTGGTGGGTGAGGTGGTGGTTGGAGTCGTCTGGGGCACAGGGACCCAAAATGAGGGAGTTTTCCATTGTGGGGGAAGGAAGGAGGGGGCAGCAGAACTGACCCCTTGGACACCTGGCAGGCAGGCTTTGGCTGGAAGCTGGTGATGGGGAGCTGAGTGAAGCCCCCACAATGCAGGAGGAAATGGTCAGTGACCTGCTCTGCCAATGACACCCCCCAAGTGCCTGGGCCCACATGGGATGCAGCCAAGAGTCCTGAGGGAGCTGGAGAAAGAGCTGGCCAAGCCACTCTCACTCATTCCCCAGCAGTGCTGCAGAACTGCACAAGTCCCAGCTGACTGGCAACAAGCAAAAGGGATGCCCAAGCACAGGAAGGGCCAAAAGGAGCATCTGGGCAACTCCTGGCCCGTCCCATTGACCTCAGGACCAGGGAAGTCCATGCAGCAGATCCTCCTCAGTGCCATCCCATGGCAGGGGCAGGACAACCAGGGGATCAGGCCCAGCCAGTGTGGGGTTGGGAAAGGCAGGTCCTGCCTGACCAACCTCATCTCCTTCTCTGACAAAGGACCCGCTCAGCAGCTGAGGGAAAGGCTGGGGATGTGTCTCTCTGGAATTCCAGAAAGCCTTTGGCACCATCTCCCCCAGCATCTCCTGCACAAACTGGCTGCTCATGGCTTGCCCTGGGGAACTGTTTGCTGGGTGACAAAGTGTCTGATGGCCCAGGGAGTGGTGGGAAATGGAAGGAAATCCAGGTGGGGCCGGTCACTAGTGGGGTTCCCAAGGGTTCAGGGTTGGGGCTGCTCCTGTTTAACATCATTCTGGGTGACCTGGGCCAGGGGATCGAGTGCCCCCTCAGGAAAGTCGTGGATAACACCAGGTTGGGTGTGAGTGTGGATGTGCTGGAGGGCAGGAAGGCTCTGCAGAGGGATCTGGACAGGCTGGATCAATAAGGTCAAGTGTCAGGGCCTGCCTTTGGGTCCCAACAACCCCCTGGAACGCTACAGGCTGGGGGCAGAGGGGCTGGAGAGCTGCTCAGCAGGAAGGGACTTGGGGGTGCTGCTTGACAGGGGCTGGATATGAGGCAGAGTGTGCCCAGGGGGGCAAGAAGGCCAAGGGCATCGTGGCCTTTGTGGAGAAGAGTGTGGCCAGCAGGAGCAGAGAACTGATTGCCCCTCTGTGCTGGGCACTGGGGAGGCCCCACCTGGAGTGCTGTGTCCAGTTCTGGCCCCTCAGTGCCAAAAGGCCCTTGAGGGGCTGGAGCGTGTCCAGAGAAGGGAACAGAGCTGGGGAAGGCTCTGGAAAACATGTCTGCTGAGGGACGGCTGAGGGAACTGGACTTGTTGAGTGTGGAGAAGGGGAGGCTCAGGAGGGACCTCATTGCTCTCTGCAATGACCTGAAAGGAGGTTTTAGTGGGTGTGGGGGTTGGTCTCTTCTGCAAAGCCTTTAGTGACAGGAAGAGAGGAAACGGCCTTAAGGTGCATCAGGTGAGGCTTAGATTAGATATTCAAAAACCCTTTTTCCCCTGAGAGAGTGTTCAGGCATTGGAACAAGTAGCCCAGGGAGGTGGTGGAGTCTCTGGAAGTGTTCAGGTGTGTGGTGGGTTGACTTTGGCTGGACACCAGGTGCCCACCCAGTTGCTCTATCACTCCCCTTCCCAGTGGGACAGGGGAGGGAGTAAGGTGGGAAAAAAAACAACTGGTGGGTTGGGATAAGACAGTTTATTTAAAGCAAAAGACAGCAGGGTTTGTTCTCTGCTTCCCATGAGCAGCCATGGTCGGCCACTCCCCAGGAGCAGGGCTTGGGTCCGCGGGACGGTTCCTCAGCAGGCAGCCATCAGACAATGAATGCCCCCCTCCTGCTCCGGGCCTCAGCTTTTAGAGCTGAGCTGACCTCCCATGGGCTGCAATGTCCCTTGGGTCAGTTGGGCTCAGCTGGCCTACTTGGGTCCCCTGCCAGGCTCTTGCCCTCAGCTAAGGAAGGAATGTCCCAGTGTTGGTGCTGTGCTCAGCAGTGGCCAAAACACTGGGGTGTTCTCAACACCCTTCCAGCTGCCAATGCCAAGCCCAGCCCTGGGAGGGCTGCTGTGGGGAACTGAACTGCAGCTCAGCCAGACCCAACCCAAATATCTATGGCACATATTCTATAGAATCCATCCTTAGGTGTTGTATGAGAGATCTGTAAGATATTACAAATAATAAGCAATAATAAGGCAAATGTCCTCCTTAGGGACACCCCCCCCCCCCCCAAAACTCCTGCCTGTGTTTGTTCCCTGGGGGTCTCTGCAGCAGCAAGCACAGCCCCACACTGACTGCTCTGGGCTGTGCAGGCATTTGTTGTTCTGCCTGTCTCACACAAACCCCCAACCTTGGGATGGATCAGGATGTCATTGGATGTGATGTCATAGGAAGGATTTGACATCATCAGGGAACTGTGATGTCATAGGGAGGATGTGATATCACTGGAATGATGTGATGTCACAGGGAGGATGTGATGTCACTGGAATGATGTGAAGTCACGGGGAGGACATGATGTCACAGGGATGATATATCTTGGAAGAGGTGTGATGTCATAGGGGAAATGTGATGTCGCAGGAAGGATGTGATGTCACTGGGCAGATATGATGTAATTGGAGAGCTGTGATGTCATATGATGGATGTGACATCATAGGGGACCTGTGATGTCACAGGATGAATGTGATGCCATAGGGAGCTCTGACATCCTGGGAGAGCTGTGATGTCACAGGAGAAGTGGGATGTCACTGGGGAGGATGTGACGGCACAGGGATGATATGAGATCACAGGAGAGATGTGATGTCATATGATGGATGTGACATCATAGAGGAGCCTTGATGTCAAAACCAGGATGTGATGTCACAGGTGAGTACGGGATGTCACGGGGGGGTGTGATGTCTGAGGGGAGCGGTGATGCCATGGGAGTGTCATGTCATATGATGGTTGTGACGTCATAGGGGAGTATGTGATGTTACAGGGGAGCTGTGATGTCATGGGGAGATGTGATGTCATATTATGGTTGTGACATCTTATGGGAGATGTGATGTCACAACAAGGATGTGATGTCACAGGGGAGATGTGATATCATGGGGAGGATGTGATGTCAGAGAAGGATGTGATGTCATTGGAGAGCTGTGATGTCACAGGGAGGATGTGATGTCGGAGGGGAGGACGTGATGTCAGAGGAGAGGCGTGATGTCACACGGGAGGATGTAATGTCACAGGGCAGGTGTGATGTCACAGGGGAGCTGTGATGTCACAGGGGATGTGTGAAATCACAGGAAGGATGTTATATCACAGAAGTGTGATGTCATATGGTGGATGTGACCTCATAGGGGAAATGTGATATCTCAGGAAGGATGTGATGACATGGGGCAGGTGTGATGTCGGAGGGATCCTATGATATCACAGAAGAGATGTGATGTCATATGATGGATTTGACATCCTAGGGGAGATGTGATGTCACAACAAGGATGTGATGTCACAGGGGAGGTGTGATGTCGTAGTGCAGCTGTGATATCATATTATGGTTCTGACATCATGGGGGAACTGTGATGTCACAGGGAGGATGTGATGTCACAGGGATGTTATGATATCACAGAAGAGCTGTGATGTCATATGATGGATGTGATGTCATAGACGAACCTTGATATCACAACAAGGATGTGATTTCATGGGGAGGACGTGATGTCACAGGACAGGTGTGATGTCATACAGGAGCTGTGATGTCACAGGGAAGAATGTGACATCATAGGGGAAATGTGATGTCACAGGGAAGCTGTAATGTGATGTCACAGGGGAGGACATGATGCCACAGGGATGATATGATATCACAGGAGAGATGTGATGTCATTTGTTGGATGTGACTCAGCTGTGATGTCACAGTGGAGGTGTGATGTCATAGGGGAGATGTGATCCCACAGGAAGGATGTGATGTCAAATGATGGTTGTGACGTCATAGAGGAGGATGTGATGTCACAGAGTAGCTGTGATGTCATGGGGAGGATGTGATGTCAAGTGCACGGGGTCGGCCACGGGAACTTTGCTGTTCACCGCGGGGCACACGGAGGGTTTGTCACCGGGCGCACATGGACTGGGAGAACTTTTCCTGCCGGAGCCGCTCTCCCTGCACCGCCAGGAAGAGCAGGGACCGCATCGCCCCGGCCGCAGCGGCGCAGAGGCTGCTCGGGAGGGGACAGTGTGCTGGAGGGAGCTGCCCACTCGCTGTCCTCACTGCCTGCACAGCGCAGGGCTGGGGGGAATTGAGCCAGGCAGGAAAAGGGAATGGCGGCCATCGCACGGGGCTGAAATGAGACGGGAAGGAGCAAACAGCCTGGCTGGGGGAGCACAGTTTGGGAAGGGGGCACAGGGAAAACCCACTGGGATGTTCCGGGGTAAATAACAGAAAATAAACAGAGGAGGGTCCCCGTTCAGATATGGTTTATAGATCAGTGTGCTGTGTATAGTGTAAGAGAGCTTCAGAAATGTAAGAATGCAGTTCCTACAACCTTCACTACAGTGACACGATTTTAATAAAATATATAAAGAGATGATAAGTTGAGTGTTAGGTTGGACTTTTTTTGGTGTTTTTTTCTTTTTTTTTTTTTTGTGGATGCTTTGTCCCTCCAGCCCCCCCAAAGGAGCTTTCTTGAATGTCCCTTCTTACAGCTAATTTGAAGGATTAGTTTAGATAAGCCTCTTAAGAGTGGATGCATTTCAATGAAATCAGGACATGTCTTTTTGGCTCTGGTGCAAGATTCAAACTAATTTTTTTCTTCCTCTTTTGCTCAGTTCAAAGCCATCTTAAAACACTCCCAATATATTGAGTGAGTGCAGGGCTTAAGGCATGTGGGATTGAGTGGACACAGAGAAAGAACTAACATTCAGAAACATATCTGCTTCCCTGTCTCAATTAATAAACCCGAGTTTGGCACATTAATAATATCCATAGCAATTGTGATTTGACTGTATATTATGACCTGCATATGCACATGTGAGCATAAGGACATAGGAAATAGGTGTTGTAGTTTCTGCAGTTCTTGTGTTATGGGTGAGGGGAGAGAGGATTCGAGCTAAAAATTGTCTGAACATTTTGAGAGTGCAGAGACATCTGTCTGACCATCACTAGGTATGCTTTGATTTTAAGGCAGAACATGTTAAAGAATGCAATAACTTAAAGCCAGCTGCACTCTTGAATTTTTGCTCTTTCAGCAATAACAGTAGCACTAATAATAACTAATAGTTAATGAGCTAACATGCAATAAATGTATCTGCTCATTTTGACATATGTGTCAATTTAATAAGTTTAAATTAATCAATGCATTCATAACAGGAAATCTCCCTCAACCTCTGATTACAATGTAACGTTGACTAAAGGATTATAGAGGGAACCTAATTTTACTGACTGTTTTAACAGTTGTCACAGCTGTTGGAAGAAGGAAAGGCAATTGAAACACTCCAAAAAAGGGGGGTGGGGGAGCAGAACGGGAGTAGTTTAATAAATTTAAACATGGTCTCTGAAAGCCAAACATAAAAAAATGAGCAGATCTGTAACTCCACAAAGCTGCTGTACACTATGTATGTTTGCCTTTTGTGGCTCACTGTGTTTCATTCATTTGAACACTGAGCAGTTTCCCTCCTTTCTCCATTTAAAAATGTGCAACAGCATTTAAATGTGGAACAAATTCAGCTGTTCATGTGCCTGGAGTTTCATCTTAGAATGCAGCTGATAGAATACTCAACTGACAGAAAATAAAGGCTGTGTAGAATGGCTGTAACATTTCAAAAGTGGACACAGGTGTCACATCCTGTGAATGCTGCAGTGCAGTGAGGGTTGGTGTACATATTTTATGTTTTTCTAACCGTTCTCATGTTGTGATGTGGGAATGGTGTGTGGAGTTCCCCTGCGAGTCTGTCTGGGTTATGTCTGTGCAGGGATGAACAGGAGTGTGTGTGTAGATTCCCATGCCTGTGTGTTTGTGTGTGTGCAGGGGGATTCTGTGCTAAACTCGTTGAGCTACGAGGTGCACAAAGGACCCCCTTGCTTTCTAAATTCCTTCTCAGAGAGGAGCCTGGGGGTGGCTGGATCCAATCTCAGACTCAGATTTTGGTTTCAGTAGAAGGAATTATACAAGTGTGATTCAATCACTTTGTCCTGCAGGTTTTAGTGATGGCAAATCAGAAATATTTTTATAAAATGAATTATTTATTTTGACAAATGAACAAAAAATTGATCAGAAAATGAACAGATGAAAGACCTTAAAGAAAATTATTTACTTCAAATTATAAAAGCCAAAAACCCCTAGCAGTATAGTGTAAGACAGGACAGTGCAGTCTATCAAAGTAACTCTATTAAAGCAATTGGATCAAAACCAGCAAAAAGAAACAATCCTGAAGCAGACATTGAGGTAACTCACCCCACAAGGACAGGGGGTAGTTCTCTCTCTTTCACTTAACCCCTGGGCAGTGACCATGAAGAGCTGTCCCTCCTTCATGGCAGAAGCTCCACACACTTCAAGGAAGTCTGTGGAAGAATCTGCCACATGACAGTTGGATGGGGCTTTTATAGTTATCAAGGGTTTGACTGCCAGACATATTTGCAGGCCAGGGAGCAGCTTATCTGTCAAATCCTGCTTCAAAAAGCAGGCTTTGTGTCTGAAGTTTCATGAAGCATTCTGGGGTTAGCATAATTCAACATTAAAATTAGCATTTCGACACCAGCAGTAACTCACTACAGAGAGTGTGCATTGTTTGCATTCTCTGACCATTTTTTAGGTATTATCAAAGCAGAGCATCCTGCCAGAAACAGCCCCTTGATTCCATGAGGTTCCAAAAACTCTCAGGGTTCCTTTTGTTCCATGAGGCCCTGCAGTGTCACAATGGCCCCTTGATTCCAGGATGTTCCAAAACATCCCAGGGTTCCCTTGGCTCCAAGAGGCTCCCCAGTGTCCCAGCGGCCCCTGGATTCCAGCAGGCCCTGCAGTGTCCCAATGGCCACTGGGTTCCAGGAGCCACAGCGGCTGCCGCCGGCGTCTGTGCCCGGAGCCGCCGCTCCCACGGGGCTGCCGCACTCACCGCCGGGGTTGCCGCTCGCGCAGCCGCCGCTCTGCCCCGGCTGCACCGGGACCCGGCACCGCCTCGGGCCTGCGCTGCCGCCTCAGCGGCCACAGGGACACAGCCATGGGGGACCTTTGCTCTGACACTGATGGGGCCTGGCTTTGTTCTGCTTGGGGCTGGGCTTTGGGAAAACTGCTGTTCATGTTCATGCTCCACTGGAACAGCTCCTGAATTCCAAAGGTCTCCTAATCCAGGGGAGGGGTTTCTATGGCATTGGAGGTGCCGCCCCTCAGGACACATTGTCAATAAACCATCCAGCTGACTGGGATGGGTGTAAGAGCTGGGGAACACAGGATAATCAGTCATCCCCTGAAAACCTTGAAACATTCCCTACCTGAATCATAACCCAAATGGAAGTTTGGATGCAATTACCAAATAGTTTGGAAACTCCAGTAATTCCTGACACCAGGATGGAAATTCAGCAGATAACTAAAGCCAGTCCCCTTGGGAGCCCATAACCAGTGGGGCTGAGGGAGGCCCTGGCAGCTCCCCAGCACCTCCCTCTCACTGGGACACCTCTGGCAGCCTCTCCCAGCTCGGGAACCCTCCAATTTGCAACACTCCAAAGACCCTCCCTGATGCCCAGGACAATTCTGATCCCCCTCCACAAACACTCCACCAGCTGTGACCCTTGTCTGTTGGGAAACACAAAGGGATTTGTGGGAGTGTTTCCCTGACAACAGGAGAATTTTGGAGGGGGACCTTTCCACAGCCAGCTCTTGATGTGTCCACACATCTCTGCCTGGGTGTGGGTGTGAATTGACTGTGGTGAGAATGTTGTTATTGTGAATCTCTAATTCAGTCACTGTTAAAATTGCATCAAATGCTATTGAATTCCTTGATAACTGTTAAACTGCTCAATAATTAAATTCTAGTAATCTCCTTTGCCCCCTTATCTTTGTGTCTAAATCCTTTGCACCCTGACCCTCTTGCATCCCAAGGCTCTGTGGAAATCATTCTCTTTCATCAAAAAATATATTTTTTTCCTGACTTCCACTTTAAAATCTTCCTCCTTAGCTAAACTACGGAACAACTCCAATTAGTTGTTGATGTCTTGAAGACAATTAAAGAGAGAAAAATAATTTGTTTTTCGGTGTTTTAATGGGTCCCACAGTGTGTTTGGAGCTGCATCAGCTGTCAGTCCAAGATGGGCCATGTCAGAACTGGTGAGTTTGGGGGGTGAGGAGCAAGGTTGATCATCCAGGGTCAGTCTGGATCTCCTGAGGAGACACTCAGCATCAAGATCACTTGGAGAACACCTCTATCACCTCTTCTCCGAACTTAAAAATATCCATCCTTGAAATAAAACAAAAAAAGTACAAACTTTGAAGACTTGTTTTGAAATTGCCTTGAAGACAATTAAAGGAAGACAAAGAGATCCTGAGGGATTTCTGCATTTTAATGAGCCCCACAGTGTGTTTGCAGCCCAGCCCATGATCCTGAGGGACTGAGAGAAGATTGAAGCAGCTGCTGAAGAAGTCAGAAGCCAAAGTGCAAGTGCCTTGAAGCATTGCTGGGCCCCACTGAGGGCAGGCACTGCCAAAGCCTCCCCAGGGACTCCTTGGAGCAGCTCCTTGGAGGCCAGGAGTGCAGGCAGACAAAGCTCTGGGCAGGCCCCTGCAATGCTGAGCAAAGCCTGCCTTGGTTTTGTGGAGCACAAAGGCCTGAGCCCCAGGCCCTGGCCCAGCAGATCCTGTCCCTCCCGGCTGGCTCAGGGCTGTTTGGGGGCACTGGGATGGGAGGGGGAGGAACAACAAAGGCCCAAAACTGGGCAACCCCTGCCAGGCTCCTGAGGGAGGGGCGAGGCAGAACCCAAGTGCAGAACCTGCCAGGAAAGTGTCTTGTGGTGGCCTGAGTGGCAGAGGCAGCTGCCAGAGGCAAGGGGACAAAGGCCTGGGTGCCTTTGGGCCTTGCAGCCCTGCCAGAGCCCTTGGCCATCTCTCCTGCAGGCTGTCCTGCCCTGGCCCTGCTGCTGCTCTGGCCTTGCAGGCTGCACACACCCCTCCTGCTTTCCCACCCCCTCCCAGCAGCATTTCTAGACCCTCCCTGATGTCTCTGCACCAGCTCTGGCTGTTGCCATGTGCACTTGGCCTTCTGAACTTGGATCCTGAGCCCCTGTGCCACAGGACATCCCTGCCAGAGCCCAGGCCCTTCTCCTGGGGGTCACTGCAGAGCTGAGCAGATCCAGGTCACCTCCCATTCCTCTGCCAACCCCCTGGGCCTGCTCTGGGCCCTCCAGGTCCTTGCCCTGCTTCCAAGGGCTGTGGGGGTGCTGAATGGTCAGGGCTTGGGGTTTAGAGCTCAGGGTCGGGATTAGGCAGAACTTTGGGAGGTTTGTTGTTCTGCTGGCAGTGTCTGGTTCATGATTAGGGGAAGAGGGTTTTGGGCTGGGTTAGGATTAAAGCTTAGGTTTTCATACCAACCATACAGGTTTGGGATTGGTAAGAGTCTGGAGTTCTGGGTTTGGGCTTTGCCTTTGAGTTCAGGGTGAGATTGGAATTAGAGCAGTGGATTCCTTTCAATGGGGGGGCAGCACTTTTAGGTAGTGTTGGGATTTGAAGTTACAAAGAGGGTGAAGGCCTAACGGGAGTGTTCGCACAGTCAGTGTTTCAGCACCCTCAGCATTCCCTGAGCCTGTTTTTGCCTCATCAAAATCTTTCCTCTCTGTTGGTGTGTTGGGTCTGGCTGAGCTGCAGTTCAGTTCCCCACAGCAGCCCTCCCAGGACTGGGCTTGGCATTGGCAGCTGGAAGGGTGTTGAGAACACCCCAGTGTTTTGGCCACTGCTGAGCACAGCACCAACACTGGGACATTCCTTCCTTAGCTGAGGGCAAGAGCCTGGCAGGGGACCCAAGTAGGCCAGCTGAGCCCAACTGACCCAAGGGACATTGCAGCCCATGGGAGGTCAGCTCAGCTCTAAAAGCTGAGGCCCGGAGCAGGAGGGGGGCATTCATTGTCTGATGGCTGCCTGCTGAGGAACCGTCCCGCGGACCCAAGCCCTGCTCCTGGGGAGTGGCCGACCATGGCTGCTCATGGGAAGCAGAGAACAAACCCTGCTGTTTTTCACTTCTGCGCATGCAAGCTTCGCTTTCCTTATTGCTTTAAATAAACTACCTTATCTCAACCCATGGGTTGTTTTTTTTTTCTGCCTTACTCACTTCCTTTCCCACTGGGAAGGGGAGTGATGGAGTGGCTGGGTGGGCACCTGACGAAGGTCAACACACCACAGTCACAGAGGAAGGATCCCAGATAAACACAGCACTGCATGAGAGTTTATTTTGTTGAAATATAGAGATAGCACGATTACTCAATTACAGCGTTAGAGAGACAAATTCAAGAGGTAAACAGTGATCCAGATGAAGGGATGAATAAAAAAATTTCATTGTGTGCAATGTATTGACAAGAAGAACCCCCTGACTACCACCAAAGACCTGAGAAGGAAGGCTGAGATGCTCATGAGTTTCATTATGAATGCTGTACAGAGGAAAATAGGCAGGTTATTGCTGCTGAAAAGCATCTAGTCATCATTTTCCTCAGAGCGTCCCTGAGCTCCTGGTTCCTCAGGCTGTAGATAAAGGGATTCAGTGCTGGAGACACCACTGAGTACAGAACTGACAGGGCCAGATCCAGGGATGGGGAGGAGATGGAGGGGGGCTTCAGGTAGGCAAATATGGCAGTGCTGACAAACAGGGAGACCACGATCAGGTGAGGGAGGCACGTGGAAAAGGCTTTGTGCCGTCCCTGCTGAGAGGGGATCCTCAGCACAGCCCTGAAGATCTGCACATAGGAGAAAACATTGAAAACAAAACAACCAAACACTAAAAAGGCAGTAACCACAGTGAGCCCAATTTCCCTGAGGTAGCCTGAGTGTGAGCAGGAGAGCTTGAGGATGTGTGGGATTTCACAGAAGAACTGGCCCAGGGCATTGCCCTGGCACAGGGGCAGGGAAAATGTATTGGCTGTGTGCAGCAGAGCATTGAGAAAGCCAGCGGCCCAGGCAGCTGCTGCCATGTGGGCACAAGCTCTGCTGCCCAGGAGGGTCCCGTAGTGCAGGGGTTTGCAGATGGCAACGTAGCGGTCGTAGCACATGATGGTGAGGAGGGAAAACTCTGCTGAGATGAAGAAGAAAAAGAAGAAGACCTGTGCAGCACATGCCTTGTAGGAGATGGTTGTGGTGTCCCAGAGGGAATTGTGCATGGCTTTGGGGACAGTGGTGCAGATGCAGCCCAGGTCTGTGAGGGAGAGGTTGAGCAGGAAGAAGCCCATGGGGGTGTGCAGGTGGTGGTCACAGGCTACGGCGCTGAGGATGAGGCCGTTGGCCAGGAGGGCAGCCAGGGAGATGGCCAGGAAGAGCCAGAAGTGCAGGAGCTGCAGCTCCCGCCTGTCTGCCAATGCCAGGAGGAGGAACTGGGTGAGGGAGCTGCTGTTGGACATTTACTCCATCATCAGAGTATTTTAATCTGTTTAGGAGGAAAAGTCACTGCTGAGTTAGACCAGGCTTCTGCAGCCAAACATTACATGTCTCACAGCCACCCCACTCTCAGGCTCTCTCTCCTCACTCAGACCTCCCTGCAGCTCCCTCCCCTGAGCTCTGGCTTTTGTGGGTTGAGGGGATCATGGGAAGCAGGAACTCTGTGATGGGCTCCCAAGGACTCCTTCTTGCTCTGCTGAGAGAGGGAACTTGGAATGCAGGGTGATCTCAAATCAAATGTACTCGTAATACATCCAAGAGTTTCTCAGCTTTGCTGTTTGCAGTTTGCCCAAATGAAGGACTGAGCTGAGGGAATTCTTTGGATTTTTTCACCCACTTGCACCTGCCACACTTAGGAGTGGTTGTGGAGGTTTGAAATCCCTGACATTTCTATTGCACTGCAGGTCAAGTCTTGTGGGTTCTGAGGGGCACAGGGACGGTCCCTCAGTGCAGAGAGAAGAGCTGCTCTGCCCATCAGTCCTGTGCTCAGCTGCCTGTGCTGGCAGCTTGGAGCTGGAGGAGCATCACACTCAACTGTTCCCCTAATGAGAAACTGCACAGATATCCAAGAAATCCATGTCCAAAGAACAGATTGACACACTTCTCACCTTTTCATATCTCCCTTCCCAGAGTGAGACACAAAATGCTCCTTGCAGCTGCCCAGAGCATTTCCATGGATTTAGCACTGAGGAGTTTTCTCCATGGGGATCCTGTGCAGCACAGAGATCCTATGGCAGAGCTGTGCCCTTCTGGAGGGCACCTGCAGCCCTGCAGGACACCCAGGCAAACAGCTGAAGACCCTGAAGGTGCCTGGAGGGCACTTGGGCACTTGGCTCCCACAGACACATCCCCACAGCAACACCCAAAGGGGTTGTGTCTGGACAGGAATCTGCCCCCCCTCAAACCCCACAGTGGCTCAGAAAAGCCACTGGTGAGAACAAGGAGAGCCCAGGCAGCAGGGGATGGCAGGGAAATGCCACAGTGCTGCTGCCAAGGGAGGAGGGACACAGAGAGACAGCTGGAAATCAGGGCCTTGTCCTTGCCTGGGCTCTGGCTGCTGCAGGGCAATGCACAGCCCAGCCCCCGTGGGCCTGAGGGCACAGGCTCTGCTTAGGCTGGGAAAGGAGCCCAGGCAGGAGCTGCTCAGGGAAGGGGTCTGTGCCACAGGGACAGCAGGGAGAGGGCCACATCCCCCTGCCCAGCCCTTGTGGCAGCAGCTGCCTCTCCCTGCCTGCCTGTCTCTGGGTGAGGAGCTGTTCCTGCCAGCAGCCCCTGCCTGTGCCCAGCTCAGCTCCCTGCCAGTGCTGCCAGAGCCATCCCCAGCCCAGTGCCCAGGGGCAGCTCTGCCTGGGCAGGGGCTGCAGAGCAGATCCCAGACAGCCTGAGGTGGCTGGGAAGGGGGAGGTGTTCTGGGGGGATGTGCTTCCTGAGAAGGGCCCCTGGAAATGGAGGAGGTGGAGCTGAAGCTGTGAGGAACCCTGAGCCTGCAGCTGAAGGGCCCTGCCCTGCCCTGCCCTGCCCTGAGGGGTCACTCCTTCCACCCACACCTTCTCCCTGCAGGGCTGTGGCAGCTCCTTGGCCGGGCTGAGAGCTGACCCTGGCAGGCAGCAGAGTCCCTGCCCCAGCACACAGAGCCCTGGGGGCAGGACCCTGCTCTGCCCCACAGCCCTGGGCACCCCTGGCTGCACCCCCACCTTCCCACCCCACAGCCAGCCCTGCCACAGGGAACCTTCTGGCCCTGGGCCTCTGATGGGGCAGCAGCAAGTCCTGCTCTGCAGCAGCTTCTCCTGCTGCACCCCAGCAAATCCAGCAGAGCCATCCTGACAGCTCCTGCCACTGCTGCCATTTGGCAGCTGGGAGAGGCACTTGCAGGAACTCACCTGCACTGCTCTGCAGCCAGAGCCTGAGCGTGGCAAAGGGCTGGCAAGGTTCCTGCCCTGAGCAGCTCTGCCCTGTCCTCCCAGCCCAGGATCCCTTGAACCTCCTGCTCCCTTCTCCTCTCTGCCCTTGCTGCCTTCAGCTCCTGCCCTGCTCTGCCATGTGGCCACTTCCCCTGCACTGCAGCAACTGGGAGAGTCCTGCTGAAAGATCCTGGAAGCTGTGGGATGTGCCAGCTTTAGGAGATGCCTCCAGGAAGGCAAGTTGAACTTTCCTACAGCCAGAGAATTCTTCCTTCAAATCCTGGGAAGGTTTCTCATGTAGTGAGAGCTCAGTCACCTCCCAGCCCAGGCTGCCTATCATGTCTCTGCCTTCTCTCCTGTGCCCTGGGTGCTGTAGGCAGTGCCCTCAGCCCTGCTGGGCTGTGCAGAGGAGCTGCTCACCAGCAGATCTGTCTCTTTGAAGCTTCTCTTGCTTGCCAGGAGCTCCCTGTGTACCAGGAGCCCGGCCCAGCTCAGCAGCACAGCAACAGCCCCAGGCAGCCCTTTCTCTGCCCCTCTGGGCTCCCTCCAGCTGTCCCTGGGGCTCCAGGGGAACGTGCTGGCACACAGTTGAAGGAAATAATGATGTTCCTTCTCTCAGCTGGGCACAGACACTTCTTTCAGCACTGTCATGTCTCCAGACAGATTCAGAGTTAAGTCCAAGAGTCCCCTTTTCATGTCCCATCATTAGACAGGAAACCCAGACAGTGCCCAGGAGGGATCTCCTTCACCTGCACTGAGGGGAGGGACTCAGCTGAGTCAACAGAGGTGTCTCCTTGTGGCTCTGCAGACCTGGGGCCAGAAGGACCCTCAGCTCCCTCCACAACCCCCATGGGCTGGGATTCCTCCTGCCCCACTTCAGTGGGCCCAAAACAGGCCCCTGCAGGTGACTCCTTGTCCCAGCTCCCATGGCAATGAATGAAGACCAAAGCCAGGGGTGACCTGCTGGGACACAAAGCCCTGGTTCCTCCTGAGGGGCCAGAGGTGACCGAGATTCCTGCTGGGAACTGCAGGCTCCAGTGGAGCAGTTCCTAGGGACAGGGCAGCAGCTCTGGGATCTTCTTGGAGGCTGCTGGGACATTGCTTTGGCCAACTTCAGTGGCAGAAGGGGTCCACATGTAGGACAGAGGAGCCTGTTACTGTTCCTTCTGTCCAGGGCAGCCCCTAGAGGTGTTCAGGTGACCAAATGGAGTCAGGTGGCACAGGGAGAGAGGTCTTTCTCCTGTTCTTTATCAGGTATTTTCTACATGTCCTCAGAGTACAATGGCAGTTGTCTCCTGGACATCCCTTCACTGCTGAACCTAATTCAGGGCAGCAGAGCCTGGATTGAACAGCCAAAGAGGGGCCTGTAGTGCCAGGGGAGGTGCCAGGGCTCTGCAGCACAAGTGCAGCAGCTGCCATGGACAGCACAGGGCCTGTGCAGGAACCCCCTCCCCATTCCCAGCAGTTGTGGGACAGGCACCACCCAGGGCTTCTCAGACACATTGGGGGCCTTTGGGGCAGGGAGTGAATCCCAGCCCTGCAGGGACACAAAGGCTGTCCCTTCTCTGCCCAGCCAAGGCCGGGCCAGGCACGAGTCCAAATCCCATCAGCCCAGGCTGTCCACACTTGTTTCCTCCCTCTGCTGGCTCTTCTCTCCCCCATTTCAGCAGCATGTGCTGATCTCCTCAGGGATCAGGCCTGGGATTTTCCCCCTGGGCCTGAGTCCCAGCACGTCCACCCCCAAGGCCATCGTCAGCAAAGCCTCTGCACACCCCAGCTCTCGGGGCTTTCAGAGCAGCTTTCCCCTCTGCAAGTCTGTTCTTACCCCGGTGCCCCACTGAGGGGCTGCAGCCAGACAGGCCCCAATGCCCTGCGTGTGGGGCACAGGCAGGAGGAGCTGCAGCCCCAAGTCTCTCCTCATTCCACTTGCAGGCAATAACAGCCCAGGCCTGCTGAGACAGATCCCAGGTTGCAGGGCTGTGATGGGTTGGGAGAGAAGGCCAAGGAGACACAGGAGAGAAAGAGCAGGAGAGAGGTGTCCTCAGCGGGAAGGAGCTTCTTGGACCTGTGGAGCTGCTGTAGGGGGTGAACAACTTGGGTGAACTTTTGTGGGTGAGGGTCAGAGGAGAGAGTGGTTTGGGTGACATTGTGGTGTGAGACAGAGAGCCCATTCAAGTTGGCTTTGATAACCCTGGAATTGACTGGAAAGGCCCCACGACAGGATGCAAAGAGTCCCAGAGGTTTGTGCAGAGTCTTGGTGAAGACACCCCTTGGCACACAGGCCTTTAGAGCACAGCTGGCAGGTTGGTGGACAACAGGGAGGCTCATCTGCATCTGCTTCTCTCCAAGAGGAACCAAGAGGTTGCCATGGTAACTGACCATAGCAATGGGAATGTATGATGATTGCCATAGTAACCAACTTTATCAGTGGGAAGTATGATGATTGCCATGGTAACAGAACAATACAAAGGGAATGTCTGATGGTTGCCATGGTAACTGACCATCTCAGTGGAAATGTGTAATGGTTGCCATGGTAACTGACCATGGCAATGGGAATGTATGATGGTTTCCATGGCAACCGACCATAGCAAAGGGAATGTCTGATGGTTGCCATGGTAACTGACCAGAGCAATGGAAATGTGTGGTGGTTGCCATGGCAACCGATTGTAGCAACACAACTGTTGGATGGTTGCCATGGTAACCAACTGTAGTGATGGGAGTGTTTAATTGTTGCCATGGTAACTGACTGTAGAAACAGGAATGTACGATGGTTGCCATGGTAACTGACTGTAGAAACGGGAATGTATGCTGGTTGCCATGATAACCAACTTTAGTAATGGCTGTGTTTGATGGTTGCCATGGTAACCGACTGTAGCAACGGGAATGTATGCTTGTTGCCATAGTAAACAACCCTAGCAATGAGACTATGATGGTTGCCCTGGTAACTGACCATGGCAATGGGAATATATGCTGGTTGCCATGGTAACAGACCATAGTAGTGGGAAGTATAACAGTTGCCATGGTAAACAACTGTAGCAATGGGAATGTATGATAGTTGCCATGGTAACCAACCGTAGTAATGGAAATGTGTGATGATTGCCATGGTAACTGACTGTAGAAACGGGAATGTATATTGGTTGCCATGGTAACCAACTGTCGCAACAGGAACGCATGATGTTTGGCATGGTAACTGACTGTGGCAATGAGAATGTATGATTGTTGCCATGGTAACTGGCCATAGCAATGGCAACGTGTGATGGCTGCCATAGTCACCAACTGTACCAGTGGGAATGTATGCTGGTTGCCATGGAAACTGGCTGTAGCAACGGGAATGTATGATGGTTGCCATGGTAACGGACCATAGCAATGGGAATGTATGATGGTTGCCATGGTAACTGACCATGACAATGGGAATGTATGATGGTTGCCATGGTAACTCACACTAAGAATGGGAATGTATGATAGTTGCCATGGTAACCAACCATAGTGATGGGAAATGTATGATGGTTGCCATGGTAACTCAGCATAGCAATGGGAATGTATGCTTGTTGCCATGGTAACTGATGGGAGGAATGGGAATGTGTGATTGTTGCCATGGTCACCGATTGTAGCAATAGGAATGTGTGCTGGTTGCCATGGTAACTGACTGTAGCAGTGGGAAGTATGATTGTTGCCACGGTAACACACTGTAGCAATGGGAATGTATGATAGTTACCATGGTAACTGACCACAGCAATGAGAATGTATTCTATTTCCAAGGTAACTCAGCGTAGCAATGGGAATGTATGGTGGTTGTCATGGTAACTGTGCTTTCCTTAGACTATGGGTATGACATTTTCATCTGCAAAAACATTAGTGAGTGCCCAGAGATCTCCCAAGATGGGCTTTAAAGGTCTCAAGTACATGAGCACTAGAGAGGGGCTAAGGAGCTGTGGCCTCAATGGTGTGGAGACTGAGGACGGTACAGGACAGCCCTGAGAGGGCTTGAAGGGAGGATTTAGAGATGGTGGATCTGTTTCTCATAGCAGAAAAGACCATGAGAAATAAAGAAATAATGCCAAGTTCAGCTAGGGAGGTCAAAACTGGAAACAAAGAGAAAGGAGTTTCACTCTGAGGGCAAAGGTGTGGTGCAACACATCACCCAGAAGGAGTCTGGATGAGCCCAAGGCTTTGTGTGTGCAGGAAGAGCCAGGGAGGACGCAGAGATGTCAGTGCAGGAAGGTGCCAGCCAGGTGGGGCAGCCGGGGGGATGACGACAGCCTGCAGGGAAAGGGGCAGGGCATGGACACCGTAGGACAGCCTGGGCTGGAGAGGAGACAGGCATGGGGAGAAGCTGAAAGGCCCTGACACAGCCACCTTCTGCAGGCCTTTGGCCATGGCTGCTGTCTGTGCCCCTGATGCCAGGAGGAGGGGAGTGCCCCTTGCAGCCCTGGGGCCTCATGGCCTCCTTGTCCCTGCTCAGCAGCCTGGCAGGTGCCACCCCATGGTCCTGCCCTTGGCATTGCACATCCCACATCCCAGTGCCCCAGGAAGAGCCCTGAGGAATGAGGCAGGGACAGGATCTGCCTTCCCAGGGGCTGGTGGTAAGGCCTTGCCCCTTCAGGTTAATGAAACACATCCAGGTTTGCTCAGCATCAGAGCCACCTTTCCCTTGCTTGTCCATCCTTGTCATCACTGTCTGCAGTTTTCTGCTCAAACTGGAACCCAGGGACACGTTCTCAGTTGTGTCCCTCAGTGAGACTCATCAGCACTACAAGAAACTTCAGTGTTTCAATTTCATTTTGACTTCTTGAAAAGTTGTTTGAACTTCCTCTCAGGGACTGAGTCTCAGGTAAACAACACCAAACCCCCTGAGGGTCATGAAATGCCTGGGGCTGTTGCTGTGCTGCTGAGCTGGGCCGGGCTCCTGGCACAAAGGGAGCTCCTGGCAAGCAAGAAGAGCTTCAAAGAGACAGCTCTGCTGGTGAGCAGCTCCTCTGCACAGCCCAGCAGGGCTGAGGGCACTGCCAGGCCAGCTCAGGGACACCAACAGGGCACAGACAGAGCTTCAAGGGGCTCAGCACTGGCAGGATGGCTGAGAGCTCCTTGCAGGAGGAATCTTGGCAGGGCTGCACATGGTGAGTCTGTGGCTGCAGGACAGTGCAGGGGCAGCTCCTGGAGGCATCTCCTAAAGCTGGCCCAGCCCCAGCTGATGGGATGGGTGAGCAGGGGCTGTTTTGGGGCACTTTGGAAGAGCTGTGAAGCCGGGAGTGCAGCCAGGGGTGCCCAGGGCTGTGGGGCAGAGCAGGGTCCTGCAGCCCAGGGCGCTGTGCTGGGCAGGGACTCTGCTGCCTGCCAGGGGCAGCTCTCAGCCAGCCCGGGGAGCTGCTGCCAGGGCTGGGGCAGAAGGGCTGTGGGCAAGGAGCAAACCTGGCAGCTGAGGGAGGATCTTTTCCATGTCTCACTGTTGCAGGGTCAGACCTGCTCACAGCTCCAGACCACTACACCGTATTGAATGGAGAATTTTTTGCAAATCTAAGAAAAGACAGGGGCTACAGGAAAGAAATTAGTCCTGAGGTGTTTTTCCTACTTAACCATTGTAGCACAGACATTGTTCTCTCAGTTCAGGAGGCTGCACTGAAATTCCAACTCTTTTACTCTCAGAGGTGAATATTTCAGGCAATATCAGAGACGAGCACAGGATCCTGGGCAGTGCTGAACCTTCCCTTGGGGGTGGACACTCTCCTGTCCCAGCCCTTGGTTTCTCTGCAGGAGGGCTCCTGTCCTGCTCTGTCCAGCACAGCTGCACCTCTGGGCTGGCACAGGGGACACTTCACAGAGCTGCCCTTTCCAGCAGCGCTGCCCTGCTCTCAGCACAGATTTTGGTGGGGTTTTTAAAGATGAATCAGTGTGTGAAGTCATCTTCAAGGCAGCCCAAGGGAAAGTGCAGGGCAGATGGGAAACAGGCTGAGAGGCACTGCAGCTCTCCTGGCTCTGCAATAAACAAGGGAGAGCTCAGCCCTTCTACCTGTCCTGTCTCAATACTCGTCAGATTTGTAATCAGAAAAATTTGCCCTTAAATAACCAGATGTTATGATTGTAACCAAACAACCCATTCAAAATTATTTTAAGGATACTCTCTGCCTTTCTTCTGCAGCCCAAATTGCTCCAGGACAACAGTACAGGAACTGAACTTTTCCATCAAAGCTGGGTTCCATGTGACATCCCCTGTGATCATGAGAGCTGTCCCAAACCAGCTCCATGTCTGCACTGCAGCAGAGCAAAGCTGAGTCCTCAGCAGCACATGGGCAGAGCTCCTGCTCCTCACAGCACCCTCAGAGAGCACAAACCAGAGAAAAGAAATGCCTTGTCTTGGAGGAGATTTCCCTAAAATCTGCACTGGCTTTGCTGAGAGGGGGCTGTCTTAATTGTTGCCTGTGCTTTCCTTTTCTGAACAGATCCTGTCCTAAGGAACAGCAAATGTCCAACAGCAGTTCCCTCACCCAGTTCCTCCTCCTGGCACTGGCAGACAGGCGGGAGCTGCAGCTCCTGCACTTCTGGCTCTTCCTGGCCATCTCCCTGGCTGCCCTCCTGGCCAACGGCCTCATCCTCAGCACCGTAGCCTGTGACCACCACCTGCACACCCCCATGGGCTTCTTCCTGCTCAACCTCTCCCTCACAGACCTGGGCTGCATCTGCACCACTGTCCCCAAAGCCATGCACAATTCCCTCTGGGACACCACAACCATCTCCTACATGGGATGTGCTGCACAGCTCTTTTTCTTTGCCTTTTTCATCACAGCAGAGTATTTCCTCCTCACCATCATGTGCTACGACCGCTACGTTGCCATCTGCAAACCCCTGCACTACGGGACCCTCCTGGGCAGCAGAGCTTGTGCCCACATGGCAGCAGCTGCCTGGGCCACTGGCTTTCTCAGTGCTCTGCTGCACACAGTCAATACATTTTCCCTGCCCCTGTGCCAGGGCAATGCCCTGGGCCAGTTCTTCTGTGAAATCCCACACATCCTCAAGCTCTCCTGCTCACACTCAGGCTACCTCAGGGAACTTGGGCTCATTGTGGTTAGTATCTGTTTAGGGTTTGGTTGTTTCATTTTCATTGTTTTCTCCTATGTGCAGATCTTCAGGGCTGTGCTGAGGATCCCCTCTCAGCAGGGACGACACAAAGCCTTTTCCACGTGCCTCCCTCACCTGGCCGTGGTCTCCCTGTTTATCAGCACTGGCATGTTTACTTACCTGAAGCCCCCCTCCATCTCCTCCCCATCCCTGGACCTGGTGGTGTCAGTTCTGTACTCGGTGGTTCCTCCAGCACTGAACCCCCTCATCTACAGCCTGAGGAACCAGGAGCTCAAGGATGCCCTGCGGAAACTCATAACTGGATGTTTTTCAGAAGCAATAAACTCTCCTTCTTCTACATGTTATATACCTCATTAAAGGCCAATCCTGTTATGGACTTCATTAAAGGCCCATCATATCTTCTCTATTTTTTGCTCCTGATAGGGGTGTTATTTTTATGAGAATTTGTTCACAACAAAAAATCTTTAAACCACATTTTTAATTCAGTGTTTGCCTTTCTAGCCTGGCCCAGAGGCTGTACAAATTGGCAATTGTACTCACTGTGTGCTTAAACCAAATAAAGAACTCTGCATTGGCTTGTTTGCCTGACATCTTTCTCTCTGACTTCTCTGCAGCTGCAGGGTCGGTGCCTCTGTGCAGAGCTGGGCCAGAAAAGAGTCCCAGCAGAGCAGCACTGCCAGGGAGCAGCAGCCCTTCTCCTGCCTGGCCTCCTCTCCCTTCCCTTCCACACTGTCCTGCAGAGCCCTGTGTTGTTGGAGGCCTCAGTGCTCTGGCAGTCCGTGCCAGTCCTGCTGCAGGACTGTCCAGGGACTGCAGGCAGGGACAGCCACGGGCACTGCTGGCACAGAGCTGACCTCTGCAGCAGCACTGCCATCCTGCAGGGGCATCTCCTCAGGCCAGGGCCTCAAAGCTTCCATCTGCTTTCCACTTTACTCTCCAGGATGTGCCCAACACAACGCCCTGCAGAGGAAAACAGCAGTGACCAGCACAAGGGGGGGAGTGCTCAGGGTGGGGGCACCCAGCAGTGCCCTGGCACAGCCAGCGCCGCTCCCAGCACTGGCCTCTCACCCCAGGCCATTGGGCTTGTTCTTCCCTCCAAGGAGGGACAGCAAATGACCAGCTCAGGAGTCCATGTTTGCACTGCATGGACAAGACATGCCCATGTGTCACGGCTTGGGGCTGGGGGGTGGAAGGTTTAGACAAAGTTGATGGCAGAAGCTGTCTCGTTGAGCTACAAGGGGCAGAAAGGACCCCCTTGCTTTCTAAATTCCTTCTCAGAGAGGAGCCTGGCTGTGACTGGATCCAATCTCAGGCTCAGATTTTGATTTCAATGGAAGGAATTCTAGAGGTGTGATTCAATCACTTTGTCCTGCAGGTTTTAGTGATGGCAAATCAGAAATATTTCTATAAAATGAATTGTTTATTATGACAAATGAACAGAAAATTGATCAGACAAGTGAACAGATAAATGACCTTAAACAGAATTACTTCCTGCACAGTATAAAAACCAAAACCTCCTAGCAGTATAGTGTAAGATAGGACAGTGCAGTCTATCAAAGTCATTCTATTAAAGTAATTGCATCAAAGCCAGCAAAAAGAAACAATCCTGAAGCAGAGATTGAGGTAACTCACCCCACAACCACAGGGGGTAGTTCTCTCTCTTTCACTTAACCCCTGGGCAGTGACCATGAAGAGCTGTCCCTCCTTCATGGCAGAAGCTCCACACACTTCAAGGAAGTCTGTGGAAGAATCTGCCCCATGACAGTTGGATGGGGTTTTTATAGTTACCAAGGGTTTGACTGCCAGACATATTTGCAGGCCAGGGAGCAGCTCATCTATCAAATCTTGCTTCAAAAAGCAGGATGTTTGTTTGAAGTTTCAGGAACCATTTTGGGTTTAGCATAATTCAACATTAAAAACAGCACCTTGACACCAGCAGTAACTTATCACAGAGAGTGTGCATTGTTTGCATTCTCTGACCAGTTTTTAGGTATTAGCAGAGCATCCTGCCAGAAATGGCCCCTTGATTCCATGAGGTTCCAAAAACTCTGAGGGTTCCTTTGGTTCCATGAGGCCCTGCAGTGTAACAGTGGACCATTGATTCCTTGAGGTTCCACCGTGTCTTTTGGATCCTTTGGTTCCTCAAGGCCCCGCAGTGTCACAATGGCCCCTTGATTCCACAGTGTTCCAAAATATCCCAGGGTTCCCTTGGCTTCAGAGGGCTCCCCAGTGTCCCAATGGCCCCTGGATTCCAGGAGGCCCTGCAGTGTCCTAATGGCCACTCAGTTCCATGAGCTCCTGTTGTGGTTTAGCTCAATTTCCCCATCCCACCCTGTGCTCAGATGCCGTGAGAACTGCAGAGAACCAAGCTGAGAACACGGCAGGCCCTGGTCCTCTTTGGTGAGCTGAGGGAGGCCCTGGCAGCTCCCCAGCACCTCCCTCTCACTGGGACACCTCTGGCAGCCTCTCCCAGCTCGGGAACCCTCCAGTTTGCAACACTCCAAAGAGAATTGCTGATGCCCAGGACAATTCTGATCCCCCTCCACAAACACTCCTCCAGCTGTGACCCTTGTCTGTTGGCAAACACAAAGGGATTTGTGGCAGTGTTTCCCTGACAACAAGGAGAATTTGGGAGAGGGACCTTTCCACACCCAGCTCTTGATGTGTCCACACATCTCTGCCTGGGTGTGAGTGTGAATTGACTGTGGTGTGTATGTTGTTATTGTGAATCTATAATTCAGTCACTGTTAAAATTATAGCACATACTATTGAATCACCTGATAACTGTTCAGTTGGTCAATGATTAAATGCTACTAATGTCTTTTGCCCCCTTATCTTTGGATCCAAATCCTTTGTGTCGTGACCCCCTTGCATCCCAAGGCTCTGTGTAAATCATTCCTATTAATCAAAAAACATATATTTTTCGTGATGTCCACTTTAAAATCTTCCTCCTTAGCTAAACTACAAAACAACTCCAATTAGCTGTAGAACTCTTGAAGACTTGAAGACAATTAAAGAAATAGAAATAATTTGTTTTTCAGTGTTTTAATGGGTCCCACAGTGTGTTTGGAGTTGCATCAGCTGTCAGTCCAAGATGGGCCATGTCAGAAATGGTGAGGTTGGGGGGGGAGGAGAAAGGTTGATCATCCAGGGTCAGTGTGGATCTCCTGAGGAGACACTCAGCATCAAGATCACTTGGAGAACATCTCTATCACCTCTTTTCTGAACTAAAAGATATCCATCATTGAATTAAAAAAAATACAAATTTTGAAGACTTGTTTTGAAACTGCCTTGAAGACAATTAAAGGAAGACAAAGAGATCCTGAGGGATTTCTGCATTTTAATGAGCCCCACGGTGTGTTTGCAGCCCAGCCCATGATCCTGAGGTACTGAGAGAAGATTGAAGCAGCTGCTGAAGAAGTCAGAAGCCAAAGTGCAAGTGCCTTGAAGCATTGCTGGGCCCCACTGAGGGCAGGCACTGCCAAAGCCTCCCCAGGGACTCCTTGGAGCAGCTCCTTGGAGGCCAGGAGTGCAGGCAGACAAAGGCTCTGGGCAGGCCCCTGCAATGCTGAGCAAAGCCTGCCTTGGTTTTGTGGAGCACAAAGGCCAAGGCCTGAGCCCCAGGCCCTGGCCCAGCAGATCCTGTCCCTCCCGGCTGGCTCAGGGCTGTTTGGGGGGCACTGGGATGGGAGGGGGAGGAACAACAAAGGCCCAAAACTGGGCAACCCCTGCCAGGCTGCTGAGGGAGGGGTGAGGCAGAAACCAAGGGCAGAACCTGCCAGGCAAGTGTCTTGTGGTGGCCTGAGTGGCAGAGGCAGCTGCCAGAGGCAAGGGGACAAAGGCCTGGGTGCCTTTGGGCCTTGCAGCCCTGCCAGAGCCCTTGGCCATCTCTCCTGCAGGCTGTCCTGCCCTGGCCCTGCTGCTGCTCTGGCCTTGCAGGCTGCACACACCCCTCCTGCTTTCCCACCCCCTCCCAGCAGCATTTCTAGACCCTCCCTGATGTCTCTGCACCAGCTCTGGCTGTTGCCATGTGCACTTGGCCTTCTGAACTTGGATCCTGAGCCCCTGTGCCACAGGACATCCCTGCCAGAGCCCAGGCCCTTCTCCTGGGGGTCACTGCAGAGCTGAGCAGATCCAGGTCACCTCCCATTCCTCTGCCAACCCCCTGGGCCTGCTCTGGGCCCTCCAGGTCCTTGCCCTGCTCCCAAGGGCTGTGGGGGTGCTGAATGGTCAGGGCTTGGGGTTTAGAGCTCAGGGTGGGGATCAAACAGAACATTGGGAGGTTTGTTGTTCTGCTGGCAGTGTCTGCTTCATGATTAGGGGAAGCGGGTTTTGGGCTGGTTCAGGATTAAAGCTTGACTTTTCATAGTGGTAATACAGGTTTGGGATTGGGGTGGGCATTAGAGGACAAATAAGAGTCTGGAGTTCTGGGTTTGGGCTTTTTCTGGGTTGGAATTAGAGCAGTGGATTTCTCTCAATGGGAGGGGCAGCACTTTTGCGGAGTGTTGGGGCTTGAGGTTACGAAGTGCATAAAGGAATGTTTGCACAGTCAGTGTTTGAGCACCCTCAGTATTCCCTGAACCTTGTTTTACCTCATGAAAATCTTTCCTCTCTCTTGGCCAAGCCCCTCTTTCCTTCCCCAATTATCTTATCCCTTTTGTCCCAGTTCCTCCCAACCTCCTTAGAACTTTCATCAGGATGGGCTCAGCTTTGTGATGATGCTGTGCAACCTCATGGAATCAAGGAGCCACTGACAAACTGCAGAACCTCATGGAATTATGGGGCCATTGTGACATTGGGAAAACCCTTGGAATCAAGAGGCCACTGGGATACTCCAGGGCCCCATGGAGCCAAAGGAACCCAGGACAGTGGGCAACCTCCTGAAATAAATAGGCCATTGTGACACTGCGAAAACCCATGGAATCAGGAGGCCATTGTGGCACTGCAGGACCTCTTGGAAACAGAGAAACCCTGGGACACAGTGGAATTTCATGGAATCAAGAGGCCATTGTGACACTGAGGAACCTCATGGGCTCAAGGGGCCAATGTGACACTGCAGGGCCTCCTGGAACCAAAGGAACCCTGAGACATCTCAGAGCCTCCTGGAACCAAGGGGCCACTGTGCCTCCCCAGAACTCCATGGAATCAAGCAGAGCCGCTGCCTCCCCCCCGCCGCCGCACGGACCGGAGTCGCCGGCTCTGCCCCGCTTGGACACCTCTGGGGTCAGTGTGTTTTTGGGCAGCACAACTCGGATCAGAGACTTTCCCAGATTTTGCTTTGCCCCCTCTTTTTCCCAGGGACAGGGCAGCCTCTTTCCATGGCCCCTCTGCTCACACAGGGTGTCCTGCTCTTCTCCTGGCACATCCCATCTCCCCACAGAGCCTTTCCCCAGGGGAACACGTCTGTGCTGGCCTGAGCAGCCCTTCCTTCACCCCCTGCCCGTGCTCCCCACAGCCCCTGAGACGGGGGGGCTGCTCTGCAGAGCACAGGGGCTGTGGGGCCCAGGACCATGGGGGACTGTTGGGCTGTGCTGCTCAAGCTGGGAGGCAGAGCCAGCTGATGGTGCTCCCTGCACTGATCACCTCCCACAGATGCTCCTGTGTGGCCATGGAGGGGGCTCAGAGGGGTCCTGCCTTGTTCCAGAGTTGGGACATGGCTTTGGAGGCTGCTCTTGATTGACCTGGGGAAGTTCACTAAGGGGAACACAAGCCAGTTGCAAGAGTTTTCCCTGTACCTACTGTGTCACCTGGGGTTGCAGAGCTCTGTTTGCCACTTCACAGCAAGTTCTAGCACTTGATCTCTTTGTAACTCCATCCTGGGCAGGATTCTGCTCCAGGGTTCCATTCCCTGCTGACTGGATGGGACGGGCTGTCCCTGCAGATCCTCTGTGCTCTCCTGCACTTCCTGAGTTCCTACAGACAAGTCCTCACCTGCCATCAGAGCCCTCACAAGCTGCAGAGCCCCAGGCAGGTGACTTGGAGATCATTTGTCACCTCCATTGGCCATTGACCACCAACACACAACATCTGAACCAGCCCTCAGTCCCTGCAGTCCCAGTGGGTCCCTGACCTCCCTGCACTGTCTCCATGAGAAACAAGCAAAGCAACAAGACTTTGGAGATTCTATTCCTTGGACTTCTTCTCCATACCAGTGTTGGGAAAAGACCTCAGCCTTGAGGAAGTGCCTGGAGGGGAACCCCTTTGCTGCTGGAACTGCTGTTGTGGAGCCCAGCCCTGTCCCAGCAGTGCCCAGGGCCTGTCCCTGCCTGTGCTCACAGGCCTGACCCACAGCAGGACAGTGACTGAGCTGCCAGAGCACTCAGGCCTTGGGCACGGACAGGAAAGGAGAGGGTGGGAGTGCAAAGAGAGCAGCTCTGAACAGACCCAGTGCTGGTGCTCCCTGGCAGTGCTGGGACTCTTTTCCCCTCCACATCTGCAAACATGGAAATGTCCTCCAGCTTAAGGGGAGGTCTTGGTAGAAGGATCAGGGAAAAAGAATTTTTGTTCTTTCTTACACTCAGAGATGGTGATTCCTCATGCACAAACTAACACAGGGAGGATGTTTGATAAATACCTTGCTGCACAAACTTTTATTTTGTTTAAATGCACACAAAGCATGATTCCTGATTAGTACATTTTGTGGGTGAAAAAAAAGAGGTAGAGAGTGAATTATATGGGATGAAGAATAAAATTTCAGTGTTAATGACATGAGGTGAGGGAAAAAACAGGAAAGCCCCCCAACACAAACACTATCAAAAGTTTCAGAAAGCAGGCTGAGCCCAAAATGTGTTACACAATGAGTGTTCTGCAGAAGAAAAGAGGCAGCTTTGCTTCTGAAAAACATCCAGTCATCATTTTCTTTATGGCATCCTTGAGCTCCTGGTTCCTCAGGCTGTAGATGAGGGGGTTCAGTGCTGGAGAAACCACTGAGTACAGAACTGACAGGGCCAAATCCAAGGATGGGGAGGATATGGAGGGGGGTTTCAGGTAGGAAAACAAGACAGTGCTGAGAAACAGGGAGACCACACCCAGGTGAGGGAGGCACGTGGAAAAGGCTTTGTGCCGTCCCTGCTGAGAGGGGATCCTCAGCACAGCCCTGAAGATCTGCACATAGGAGAAAACAATGAAAATGAAACAACCAAACACTAAACAGGCACTAATCACAATAAGCCCAAGTTCCCTGAGGTAGCCTGAGTGTGAGCAGGAGAGCTTGAGGATGTGTGGGATTTCACAGAAGAACTGGCCCAGGGCATTGCCCTGGCACAGGGGCAGGGAAAATGTATTGGCTGTGTGCAGCAGAGCAGTGAGAAAGCCAGTGGCCCAGGCAGCTGCTGCCATGTGGGCACAAGCTCTGCTGCCCAGGAGGGTCCCGTAGTGCAGGGGTTTGCAGATGGCAATGTAGCGGTCGTAGCACATGATGGTGAGGAGGGAAAACTCTGCTGAGATGAAGAATAAAAAGGAAAAGACCTGTGCAGCACATCCTGTGTAGGAGATGGTTGTGGTGTCCCAGAGGGAATTGTGCATGGCTTTGGGGACAGTGGTGCAGATGCAGCCCAGGTCTGTGAGGGAGAGGTTGAGCAGGAAGAAGCCCATGGGGGTGTGCAGGTGGTGGTCACAGGCTACGGCGCTGAGGATGAGGCCGTTGGCCAGGAGGGCAGCCAGGGAGATGGCCAGGAAGAGCCAGAAGTGCAGGAGCTGCAGCTCCCGCCTGTCTGTGAATGCCAGGAGGAGGAACTGGGCCATGGAGCTGCTGTTGGACATTTGCTGTTCCTTAGCACAGGGTCTGTTCAGAAAAGGAAAGCACAGGCAACAATTAAGACAGCCCCCTCTCAGCAAAGCCAGTGCAGTTTTTAGGGAAATCCCCTCCAAGTCAAGGCATTTCTTTCCTCTGGTTTGTGCTCTCTGAGGGTGCTGTGAGGAGCAGGAGCTCTGCCCGTGTGCTGCCAAAGACTCAGCTTTGCTCTGCTGCAGTGTAGACATGAAGCTGGTTTGGGACAGCTCTCATGATCACAGGGGATGTCACATGGAACCAAGCTTTGATGGAAAAGTTCAGTTCCTGTACTGTTGTCCTGGAGCAATTTGGGCTGCAGAAGAAAGGCAGAGAGAATCCTTAAAATAATTTTGAATGGTTTTTTTTGTTACAATCATAACATCTGGTTATTTAAGGGCAAATTTTTCTGATTACAAATCTGACGAGTGTTGAGACAGGACAGGCAGAAGAACTGAGCTCTCCCTTGTTTATTGCAGAGCCAGGAGAGCTGCAGTGCCTCTCAGCCTGTTTCCCTTCTGCCCTGCACTTTCCCTTGGGCTGCCTTGAAGATGACTACACACACAGATTCATCTTTAAAAACCCCACCAAGATCTGTGCTGAGAGCAGGGCAGCGCTGCTGGAAAGGTCAGCTCTGTGAAGTGTCCCCTGTGCCAGCCCAGAGATGCAGCTGTGCTGGACAGAGCAGGACAGGAGCCCTCCTGCAGGGAAGCCAAGGGCTGGCACAAGAGAGTGCCCACCCCCAAGGGAAGGCTCAGCACTGCCCAGGATCCTGTGCTCATTTCTGATCCTGCCTGAAATATTCACCTCTGAGAGTAAAAGAGTTTAACTTTCAGTGCAGCCTCCTGAACTGAGAGAACAATGTCTCTGCTACAATGGCTAAGCAGGAAACACACCTCAGGACTAATTTCTTTCCTGTAGCCCCTGTCTTTTCTGAACTTGCAAAAATTTCTCCATTCAATATCCTGTAGTGGTGTGGAGCTGTGAGCAGGTCTGATCCTGCAACAGCAAGACATGGAAAAGATCCTCCCTCAGCTGCCAGGTTTGCTCCTTGCCCACAGCCCTTCTCCCCCAGCCCTGGCAGCAGCTCCCCGGGCCGGCTGAGAGCTGCCCCTGGCAGGCAGCAGAGTCCCTGCCCAGCACAGCGCCCTGGGCTGCAGGACCCTGCTCTGCCCCACAGTCCTGGGCACCCCTGGCTGCACCCCCGGCTTCACAGCTCTTCCAAAGTGCCCCAAAACAGCCCCTGCTCACCCATCCCATCAGCTGGGGCTGGGCCAGCTTTAGGAGATGCCTCCAGGAGCTGCCCCTGCACTGCCCTGCAGCCACAGACTCACCATGTGCAGCCCTGCCAAGATTCCTCCTGCAGGGAGCTCTCAGCCATCCTGCCAGTGCTGAGCCCCTTGAAGCTGTGTCTGTGCCCTGCTGGTGTCCCTGAGCTGGCCTGGCAGTGCCCTCAGCCCTGCTGGGCTGTGCAGAGGAGCTGCTCAGCAGCAGAGCTGTCTCTTTGAAGCTCTTCTTGCTTGCCAGGAGCTCCCTGTGTGCCAGGAGCCCGGCCCAGCTCAGCAGCACAGCAACAGCCCCAGGCATTTCATGACCCTCAGGGGGGTTTGATGTTGTTTACATGAGACTCAGTCCCTGAGAGGAAGTTCAAACAACTTCTCAAAAAGTCAAAGTGAGATTGAAACACTAAAGTTTCCTTTAGTGCTAATGAGTCTCACTGAGGGGCATAACTGAGAACGTGTCCCCAGGTTCCAGTTAGAGCAGAAAACTGCAGACAGTGATGACAAGGATGGACAAGCAAGGGAAAGGTGGTTCTGATGTTGAAGAAACCTTGACTTGTTTCCTTAATCCAGAGGACCAAGCCCTGACCCCCAGCCCCTGGGAAGGGACATCCTGTCCCTCTCTCGTTCCTCAGGGCTCTTCCTGGGGCACTGGGATGTGGGATGTGCAGTGCCAAGGGCAGGACCATGGGGTGGCACCTGCCAGGCTGCTGAGCAGGGACAAGGAGGCCATGAGGCCCCAGGGCTGCAAGGGGCACTCCCCTCCTCCTGGCATCAGGGGCACAGACAGCAGCCCTGGCCAAAGGCCTGCAGAAGGTGGCTCTGTCAGGGCCTTTCAGCTTCTCCCCATGCCTGTCTCCTCTCCAGCCCAGGCTGTCCTACGGTGTCCATGCCCTGCCCCTTTCCCTGCAGGCTGTCGTCATCCCCCCGGCTGCCCCACCTGGCTGGCACCTTCCTGCACTGACATCTCTGCGTCCTCCCTGGCTCTTCCTGCACACACAAAGCCTTGGGCTCATCCAGACTCCTTCTTTGTGACGTATTGCACCACAATATTGACCTTGGAGGGAAATTTCTGACTTCTTGTCACCAGTCTAGGCCACCCCAGCTGCCCTTGGTGGCACTAGTTCTTTCTTAGGCTGTTTTCTGACAGGAAGAAAAGCTCCAGGAGCTCTGACACCCCCCTTCCAGACCTCTCAGGCTACTCCTCTACTGTCCTCAATCTTCACACCACTGACCCCTGAGTCCTCAGCCTCTATATATGGGTCATGTGCTTGGGGGCCCCAAATTCCTTCCTGGGAGATCTCTGGGACCATTCCAAAGTTTTGGAAGATGACAATAGAGTGCTCTTATCCCAGAAAACACAGAGGGACACTTTTTTCCAAGGATTATCTTGGCAGAATGAGGCACAATCTCTTTAAACTTTCTGGCACAAGGGAGCTCTGAGCTCTGGGTACGGAGGTCCAAGTGCCAACCACTGGAGTGGGAGCTACAAATCATCAGGGCTTGTGTTCTTTGGAGGGCCAGACACTGGTGAGAGTGGGGTGTGTGTGTGCACATGGAAGGACTTGAAGGGCACAATGAACTGTCTCAAAACACTGTCAAAGCAGGAAAATCCCATAAGGCACCACAAGACATAAGCACTGGTGGCAAACAGGAGGGCCTTTAATTCCAAGGCCAAATGGAGGTGAAGTTTTGCAAGTAGCCCCCAGGACAGAATTGCACTGTGCAGAGTGTGGGAAAGAGCAGACAGCCCCAAGAGGAAGCCAGGGCTGGTAAGGCAGGTCTGGGGAACCCATCCAGACAAAGATTCCCACCTGCAGACTGGAAGCACAGCGGGCAAAACTCCCACAGTGGCAAGCTGTGGGAAAGGAAGCAAGTCCTTGTAGATGTGCCAGCCCAAGCTGTGGGAACAGCATCTACCCCCCTGAATACCCGGGGCTTGGGCTGTATAAAAGTGATAGCCCAGAAGCACAACTTGGGGACCCTCCACCGAGCAGAGCAGGGTGAAGAGGGACCGGCGGGAGCCTCAGGGATCTCCATGGTGTGATACATTTGCTTCATCTCTGTCTCTCTCTCACTGGCTTCCCACCACCCCCTTCTCTCTCTCACTTTCTATTTCTTTCTCTCTCTCTCCCTCCTATTTACTGTTAAATCAAAGCTGGACTACTGACTTCTTTGGCACACGGTCTACTTTGCGGTTGAATTTGGGCAGAGGTGTCTTTTAATAATGGGAACCTGACAGTATCCATGAGGTTTTACAGTGTGGGAATGGCCACTGGATTCCATGAGGTTCCACAGAGTCACAGGGTCCATTTGGCTTCGTAAGGCTCTGCAGTGTGATAATGGACCCTTGATTCCATGGGTTTGCAAAATGTCTCAGGACTCCTTTGGTTCTAGGAGGCCCCACATATCACAGTGACCCCTTGGTTCCATGAGCTTCCACAGTGTCCCAGGAATCCTTTGGTTCCATGAGGCCCTGCAGTGTCACAGTGGCCTCTGAGTCCCCGAGGTTCCTCAGTGTCACAATGGCCCCTTGATTCTATGAGGGCCCAAAATGTCTCAGGGCTCCCTTGGTTCCATGAGGCCTTTCATGTCACAATGAATCCTTGGTTCCATGAGGTTCCACAGTGTCCCAGGATTCCTTTGATTTCATGAGGCCCTGAAGTGTCACAATGGCCCCTTGATTCCATGAGTTTCCACAGTGTCCCAGGGTTACTTTGGTTCCATGAGGTCTTGCAGTTATCACAATGGTCTCTTAATTCCATGAGTTTTTACATTGTCACAATGCTCCCTTGATTCCAGGAGATTCCACAGTGTCCTAGGGTTCCTTTGGCTCCAGAAGGCCCTACAGTGTCACAATGGCCCTTTTACTCCAGGAGGTTCCACAGTGTCCTTGCTGGAACACACAGGGTTGTAATGTTGTCACCCCTGCAGAGCTGCCTCCAGCTCTGGGCTCCAGTACAGGAAGGACATGGACCTGTTGGAGTGAGTCCAGAGGGGAGCAGCAAGAGGATCAGAGGGATGGAGCAGCTCTGCTGTGAGGAAAGGCTGAAAGAATTGGGATTGTTCAGGTTGGAGAAGAGAAAGCTTTGGGGTGACCTAATTGTGGCCTTCCAGTGCTTCCCCTCAGGGAGCCAACAAGAAAGATGGAGAGAGACTTTGGACAAGGGCCTGGAGTGACAGGACAAGGGGAATGGCTTCACACTGAGAAAGGGAGGGGTTAGATGGGATATTAGGAAGAATATCTGGACTGTGATGGTAGTGAGATCCTGGCACAGGTTGCTCAGAGAAGTTCTGGTTGCCCCATCCCTGGAAGTGTTCACAACCAGGTTGGATGGGGCTCTGAGCTCTGAGTCTAGTGGAAGGTGTCCCTGCCCATGGCAGGGGGTTGGACTGAGATGCTCTTTAAGGTCCCTTCCCACCCAAACCATTCCATGATTCTGTGACTGGTGGGGGACGTGGTGGTCGGAGCTGATGGGCACAGAGACCCCAAAATGATGGAGTTTTCCATTCTGGGTGGAGGAAGGAGGGGGCAGCAGAACTGACACCCTGGACTGCTGGTGGTCAGACTTTGTCCTGTTTGGGAGACTGACTGATCTGGGTGTGAGTGTGGATGTGCTGGAGGGCAGGAAGGCTCTGCAGAGGGATCTGGACAGGCTGGATCAATAAGGCCAAGTGTCAGGGCCTGCCCTTGGGTCCCAACAACCCCCTGGAACGCTCCAGGCTGGGGGCAGAGGGGCTGGAGAGCTGCTCAGCAGGAAGGGACTTGGGGGTGCTGCTTGACAGGGGCTGGATATGAGGCAGAGTGTGCCCAGGGGGGCAAGAAGGCCAAGGGCATGGTGGCCTTTGTGGAGAAGAGTGTGGCCAGCAGGAGCAGAGAACTGATTGCCCCTCTGTGCTGGGCACTGGGGAGGCCCCACCTGGAGTGCTGTGTCCAGTTCTGGCCCCTCAGTGCCAAAAGGCCCTTGAGGGGCTGGAGCGTGTCCAGAGAAGGGAACGGAGCTGGGGAAGGCTCTGGAAAACATGTCTGCTGAGGGACGGCTGAGGGAACTGGGCTGGTTGAGTCTGGAGAAGGGGAGGCTCAGGGGGGACCTCATTGCTCTCTGCAATGACCTGAAAGGAGGTTTTAGTGGGGTGGGGGTTGGTCTCTTCTGCAAAGCCTTTAGTGACAGGAAGAGAGGAAATGGCCTTAAATTGCTTTGGGCAAGGTTCATATTAGATATTCAAAAACCCTTTTTCCACTGAGAGAGTGCTCAGGCATTGGAACAAGTAGCCCAGGGAGGTGGTGGAGTCTCTGGAAGCATTCAGGTGGCATCTGGATGTAGCACTTTGGGATGGGGTTTAGGGGTGATTCTGGTGGTGCTGGGTTGACAGTTGGACTAGAAGATCTGGAAGGTCTCTTCCAACCTTGATGATTCTGTGATTCTCTGACCTGTCATCCCTGTTTGCAGGTTTGTGCTCTAACAAGACCCTGGGGATGTTTTCTCTGTTGGGCCCACAGAGATTGTTTTGTGTGAGCTTTTTTCCTCTACGATCAAAACAAGGAATAATTAATGCTAAATCCAGCAGGTGGCTTTCAAGTAATAACTTGGTCCAGTTTGTCCAACTGTGTCCAAACAGGTGAGGAAAATCTGGAACTTTAGAAGGGTTAGTTTTTTACCTCATTAGCAGGATATCCAGGGGTGCACCAAGTGCCTTCTAGTGAGGAGCACAAGAGACCAGTAGACATTGACAACATTGTTCTAATGTTAATGTCATTGGAGCACAGAGTGAGATCACTTCTGAGTTATGATTCTTTAATTACTGATTGAGAATAAAGAGAAAATCACATATTTCATGACACTTCAGGATTTATTTCACACTCTTAACAAGAAGGTATTTTGCAGCTGGACTTTGAATAAGGTTCCATGGTATATTGCAAATTTGTATCTCAGGTTAACAGTCTACTTCTTCCCAAAGAAATTCTCAGCAGCTAACACCCTTTCATCATCTGGCTCTTTCCCTGATGCCTTGAGCTTGTTGCTCCTTTGGGTAAATACCCATTTGACACAATGCACTGGGCAGCTTCTGCCAAGTGCCACTGGATCTCACTTCTTCCCTTGCCTTGAGGTAGATGTGCTTTAAGAATGTGGCTGTTCAGATGCCCTGAAATGTCTCTAGTATTTCAGTGGGAAGAAGTTTCAAGATGTGCTGTTTGGCACACCTGAAAAATTCCCTGCCCAGAGAGCCATGGAAATGTAGGTGCTGCTCAGTAATGCCCCTTGACTGGGACAGGCACTGCTGAAGATTTCTTCCTTACCCTCTCTGATTCCATTCCCACTGTTTTGTACAGACTCCTTGGGGTCAGATTTTGCACTGTACAGTTTGATAAGTGTAGTGCAGATGTGTGTTTGAAGGCATGTTCTTCTTCTGCATTCCCTGATCAAATTCAGGAAACTGATACCTGGCCTGAACTTTTTTCGCCCTCATAGTACTATTTTTATTTATTTCTCCAGAACAGCTTGAGAAAATGAAGGTACACTAAGCCTCAGTTTACTTGCTGCTGTAATCTCTTCACCTTTTTTCTTTTCCCCTCACCCAAACTGAAACCCAAGGTCAGGAATGTGGTTGGAATTCCAGGCCCCAGTCTGGGGGAGGTGACACTTTCAGTCCCCAGGGGAAGAAGCCACTGCTTTGTTTATCAACAGGCAAAGGACAGCCCAGGATTTCTGGCTCTCCAAGCAGCAGCACTGGCAGGGAAGAGAGCTACTGGCTTGGATGGAAGATGGTTGAGAGAAAAGTAGTGATGGCTCACGGGGGAGAGGAAAAACGTGTTATTTTGGGGTGTAAAGCGGGTGGGATGACAAGCTAACAAGGTAGTGGAAGCCAAGTGAACAGGAAAAGGAGGGCTTAGAGGAGACAGAACAGGACAGAAGGAAGGACCATCAAGTTTCAGCCTCTGAATATCAAATCTTAGGAGATCATGAAGGAAAGTAGAAACGAAGCTCACCTGTCCTTTGGTGAGTTTCCAAATGGATCAGCTGTCATATTTTAGGGTGGGTGTATTCCAGGGAACTTAACACAGAAAAGTGACCTCATCAAATGACACATGTATAGGGATTCCTTATGGGTGATTTTTTTTATGAGAGAACACATACACATGCAAAGATTTGAAAGCATTTTGGAATAAAAAATATTGAAAAAGAGCCAAATCTATAAATAGACACCTGGAGAGATACTCAGTACAAACAATATATTTGCATTTTCATGTTTTGCTCATGTGCACATGTAAATCAGTTTGTAGGACCTGTATTCTGAGTGCATATAGTCATACAGATAACTATACATAAAGACATCATATTGAAGTTCTGATTTGATCCCAAAATCTATGTTTATCAAATTGTTACTTAAAGATGTTCTAATACAGTACCGTGCATTAGTACCTCTCATTTTAAAATGTGTTAAAAACAGATTTTTTTTCCTTGATGTTTCTAAAGAGTACTTATATTTTACTCTTCATTTCAGAGCTCTTTAATTCAGTGCTCACAAGCCAATCTACATCTTGATGACAGAGTTCCCATTTAACAATATAGGCAGCATAATGCTACTGGTAATTAAGCTTTTTATACCTGCTTTTATACAGTGGTCTGAGCTGTAGTTTAACTGTATTTATACCATGTTTGTAGGAAGCAGGCCCAGTCTTCACAAAGGTAAATACATAACACTGGAATCTCTCTGCTGTTAACAGACACAAACATGTCTATTGAACCTGTATACTTTGGAATTTGCTTCTGTTGCTCTATTTACTTGCTAAAATGCTTTGAAACAGATCTGGAGAGGGCATCTGTGTTTCCATTTGTGAGTGCTATTACTGCATTTTGAGGGTGTGCACTGATTTGTTTTGATCTAAAAGACTGCCATGTGCATCATGTTAGGGTTTCAGTCACCAAAGATTTTGTATCAGAGCAAAAGTTGAAGGTGAAAATCTATGCCCTTGTGGTTGAGGATGAAAAAAGGATCAGTCCAGAAGTGTGGTATACCCCTGAGACCGTAGGAAAATTGAATATTGAGCCCTTTGAAATATCTGTGAAGGATCCAGACAAACCTATTAGAGTAAAACAATACCCAAACCCTCATGAAGGAAGAATCGACCTTAAGCCTACTGTAGAGAGACTGTTGGCACAGGGATTGCTAGAACCTTGCATGTGTCCCCATAACACACCCATCCTAACTGTGAAAAAGCCTGATGGGACCGACCGACTGGTACAAGACCTGAGGGAGGTAAATAAACAAACAGTGACAAGGTTCCCAGTAGTCGCTAACCCTTACACCTTACTAAGCCAAATTTCCCCAGAACATCAATGGTACAGTGTGATAGACTTGAAAGACACTTTTTGGACCTGTCCCCTTAAGGTGGAGAGTAGAAATTACTTCGCCTTCGAGTGGGAAGATCCAGACACTCATAGAAAACAACAACTGAGGTGGACAGTCTTGCCCCAGGGGTTTACAGAGTCTCCAAACTTGTTTGGGCAAGCCCTGGAACAGCTATTAGAGTCCTTTAAACCTTGTGAAGGAACAGTTTTGGTACAGTATGTTGATGATCTGCTAATAGCTGGAAAAGATGCTGAAACTGTGAGAGATGAGAGTATCAGACTCCTGAATTTCCTGGGTGAAAAGGAGCTGAAAGTGTCCAAGTCCAAACTACAATTTACAGAAGAGAAAGTAAAATATCTAGGGCATTGGTTAAGTAAGGGAAGTAAAAGACTGGATCCTGATAAAGTGAAAGGAATATTGTCCTTGTCTATGCCTAAGAATAAAAGACAAATTAGGCAAATTCTAGGTCTCTTAGGATACTGCAGACAGTGGATAGAGAACTACAGTAACAAAGTAAAATTCTTGTATGAGAAGCTAGTTAAAGAAGGACTGGTGAAGTGGAGCGACGAGGACGAGAGCAGGCTAGAAAGATTAAAAGAAGATCTGATAAATGCCCCTGTCCTTAGTCTTCCAGACATTAGAAAACCTTTCTATTTGTTTATAAATGTTGAAAATGGAACAGCTTACGGGGTCTTAACACAGAAATGGGCTGAGCATAAAAAACCTGTGGGGTACTATTCTAAAATTCTAGATCCAGTTAGTAGAGGTTGGCCCACCTGTTTACAAGCGATAGTAGCTACTGCACTATCAGTGGAAGAGGCAATTAAAGTAACCTTTGGAGGAGAACTGAAGGTGTATACTCCACACGATATCCGAGGAGTATTGAAACAGAGGGCAGAAAAATGGTTAACTGATAGCTGGTTATTAAAGTATGAAAGTATTCTGCTTAATACTTCCAAATTAGAACTGGAAGTAACACACTTGCAAAACCCAGCTCAGTTTCTGCATGGTGAACCCCAAGGGAGTGTAGTACATGACTGCACACAGGTCATAAGCCTCCAAACTAAAATTAGAGAATATCTTGAAGAAGAAGAGTTAGATACAGGTGAAAACCTTTATATCGATGGTTCATCTAGAGTTGTAGATGGGAAGAGAAGATCTGGTTATGCCATAGTGGATGAAATTACCTTTCAAGTTAGGGAATCTGGATCCTTGAGTAATACATGGTCAGCCCAAGTGTGTGAGTTATATGCTCTATTAAGATCTCTGCAGCTGTTGAATGGAAAAACAGGGACCATATTTACAGATTAAGGAAAAAGGGACTTGTAACTCAAAGACCACCTCTAGATATATCCATTCACAAATTCCGGCCAGGTGACAAGGTGTTAATTAAAACATGGAAAGAGACCTCTTTAACTCCACGATGGGAGGGGCCTTTTGTTGTTCTTCTCCCCACAGATACTGCCGTGCCAACAGCTGAGCGAGGGTGGACCCAGGCATCAAGGGGGAAAGGACCAGTAAAGGACTCTGAGTGGAAAGTAACATCAAGCTCCAGAGATTTGCAGATGAGGATTAAAAGAGTACAGCCAACAGATGAACCCTGATGGAGATGCTGTAAGATCTAGCTTGTATACTTTCTTTCAGATACCCCAAGGACAAACTTTAAAGAAAGTAAACTTTGTTTCCTGGAGCCTGGAGAGACTCCCTGAACAGACTGGAGGCTCAGGACTGTATAAGATGGTTGGAACTCAAACTGTTTTACCTTTCTGTTGTGAGGTAGAAACGGACATACCAGAGGGACATAACCCACAGGGAATCCCCTGTATAAAGCATCCAGAGTCCACTCATTATAGTTGGGTGGTATGTAAATGCAAGAAATGTGGTAAAAAGTGGCGCTGTGTATCAATAAGGGGACAATCCTATTGTATTAAGTGTAGGACGGGCTCTACAGAATCTATAAGAGAACAATTGGCAAACGCTGAAATAATAAAAGCATTCTGTGGTTGGGAGTGGTTAGTCCCAGAGACTTGGGAAATCTATGAAACCAATTGGAACGGGGCGCTAATAGAATTGTGCCGAACCAGATTTTCCTGGAAATTGGCAAGACCAAATCGAAGGAGATATATTGAACTGTTAGGAGTAATTGACAGAATCCAAAATCTCAAAGTAGATGAGTCTCATCCTGAATCAGTGGAAGAAAATTAAGTAAACTGAGTCTATCCCCTGAAGATTATCACTGCTGCCGAGAAGAACCTGAGACCTCGTTGTTCCCTGCACAGGAACAGACGAAGGGAGGCAGAGAGATAGAACCTGTGGGGAAGGTTGACTCAAAGTAGTAACCACTGGAAGTGAAGGGGAGAGACTAAAACAAAAATGGAACAGAATCTAGTGTTAATCATTATTGTAACAATATCAGCGAGTTCTCTGGGAAATGCCCACCAGCCCTTTGAATGGACCTTAACTGGGTCAAGAGATTCAGAGATTGTCCAGAAAGTAACAACAGCCATTGGTCCTAAGTTTAATGTGACGGTTTGCGATCTGTTAATGGCGAGTATACCTCAGGAATGTGGCAAGGGAGGTAGAAAACCCTCTATCACAGTAAATAAGGGAGCCACATACTGGTGTCCAACTTCTAATCCAGGGAAGTCATATTGCAATTATCCTGGGCATTACCACTGCGGATATTGGGGTTGTGAGACCATAGCCTCTGCCTGGAGACCCGAGAGACCAGACAGATACTTGAGAGTGCAATGGGGACCCCCACATTGTGAACCCCCTGCATTGGGAGGATTAGTAACCCCCTATGAGACATCAAATTGTGAATACTTGCAAGTGCAAGTCCTGAATCATGAAGAACGAGGGTGGTTGGCTGGAAGGACGTGGGGAGTGAGACTGGACAGGCTTTCCGCAGACCCAGGTGCATATGTAACTATAAGGAAACAGCCATTAACTGTTTATTCTCAACTAGGACCTAATTTAGAGATAAAGAAATCTAGAGACAATAGTCGAGAGAAAGAGAGAGAAAAGGTAAATGGAGTCCCCGCTAATCCAGTGTCACAAGAATTTAAGGTTGCTAAATTGCTCCCAAGGGGAGGAAAGGGTTTAAAAAGGAAAGGGTATCACAAGGAGGAGCTGAATCGTTGTTAAACATGGTGGAAGTATCTTATAAGGCCATAAATTACACTGACCCTGACATGACTGAGTCTTGTTGGCTATGCTATGATGTGAGACCTCCCTTCTGTGAGGGGGTAGGATTAAACCTTACTTTTAACTTAAGCACAGAGGATAACCCAAGCCAACGTAGGTGGGGAGAGAGGGAAATAGGTCTCACAGTGTCGCAAGTCAGTGGGCAGGGGACATGTATCGGAAACGTTCCCCCAGGTAGCAATGAATTATGTGGTACCAAAATAAATAAACTGAAAGGAGAAAGGAATAAATGGGTTATACCTCATCAGGGTGGGGGGTGGATATGTTCAAAAACTGGTTTAGTCCCGTGTGTGTCTTCATCTGCATTTGAAAAGAGTAATGAGTTCTGTATTCAGATAACTGTGCTGCCTCATATGTTACATCATTCTGAGGAATCTCTTTTAGAGTTTTGGGAAGTGAATAAGCATAGAATCCAAAAACGAGAACCAATAAGTGTAACGACTGCTATGATTTTGGGGTTGGGAGCCACAGGTGCTGGAGTTGCAACCCTAGTACAACATGGTCATGGATTGACTACCCTGAGGGCAGCAGTAGATGAGGATTTGGACAGAATCGAAAAATTGATTTCGTATTTAGAAACTTCTCTTAATTCTCTTTCAGAAGTAGTCTTGCAAAATAGACGAGGGTTGGACTTGCTGCTTCTGCAGCAAGGAGGTTTATGTGTGGCCCTAGGAGAAGAGTGTTGCTTCTATGCAAACCACTCAGGAATCATTAAGGAATCTATGACCAAACTGCACGAAGGGATATTACAAAGAAAGAGAGAAAAGGAAACTCCACCGAGCTGGCTGGATAACTGGCATAGTCAGTTCCCTTGGTTAACAATTCAGGTCCTAGCAGGTCCTCTGATAATGTTATTCGCTTCACTGATTTTTGGACCATGCATTCTTAATAAAGTTATGAAATTTGTTAAGGGTAGAATTGAAACGGTGCAGTTAATGACAGTAAAACAACAATATGAAGACATGAGTGGGAAGTCTTCCAGTGAAGATCAAGCCTCTCTTTTAGAAGTAGCCAGAGAGGAAGTAATTGAATTTGACCGGCAAATTTACGAGGAAATTAGGAGGGGGGATTGTTATAAGTGGCCTAAAGAACTTTGCTGTTCAAATGAGAGAAAGAGTTAATAAAGCTATTATATTGTGTTAACTGCATTGTTGGAATCACAAGTTAGAGTGTTATGCAATGCCTAACCACAAGTTCTGTAAGCTGCAAACTGTTTAACCACAACGCAATGATGATTTAGCATATTGTACTTTGAAGCTGTTTGTTCTAAGCATATTAATGGGGAGCAATACGGAGGGGTCGGCCACGAGGAGTCCGGGTGATCAACCATCATCCTGATGGAAGTTTCCAGAACCACGGCCTAATAGAGACTAATGACTTTAAAATTATTGGTGGACACCCCCCAACAACGGAGATGGCCCGTGAAAGGAGGAACCAACCCAGAGCTGGCCCGCGAAGAGGGAACCAAGCAGGATGCAGCCCATGAAATCTCCACCAATGGACTGCTGACATGACTTTGGGGGGGAGGTGGCAAAGGAGGGCAAAATAAGTGCTGTTTCTGTTCCCCTTTGCGGACTGCGGCAGGAACAGGGGTTTCATCCGGTCGTCCGGCCAAACGTTTTTGCTTGTTTGTGGCATTAATAAATCTTTTATACCATGCAACCTAAATTTATAGTCTTGTTACCTATCACAAAGTACAGTTGTTGGGGCAGCCTGGGCACTTCTTGGGAAGCAAGACCTTGCTGTGGTGGCACATTATGTCTGCCAGGAATCTTCAGTTGGACTAAATTTTCCAGGCGGTGGGACCGGCCATTGCAGCACAGGGCTGAAAAAAGGGAACAGCAGCTCTTTCCACCAGGAAAAAAAGGCTAGATCCTTTGGCTTTGAGGTGCAGTTGTTTGGGCAGCCTGGGCACTTCTTAGGCATCAAGACCTTTCTGTGGTGGCACCTTTTGTCTGGCAGGAATCTTCATCTGGAGTAAAGTTTTCTGGAGATGGGACCGGTCATTGCAGAGCAGGGCAGAAAAAAGGGAACAGCAGCTCTTTCAACCAGGAAAAAAAGTCTGGAAGCTTTGGCTTCAGGTGCGGTTCTTGGGGCAGCCTGGGCACTTCTTGGGTAGCAAAGACCTTTCTGTGATGGCACCTTTTGTCTGGCAGGAATCTTCATTTGGATTCAATTTCTTAAAAGGTGGGACCGGTCATTGCAGAGCAGGGCTGAAAAAAGGGAACAGCAGCTCTTTACCCCGGTAAAAAAAGTCTGGATCCTTTGGCTTTGAGGTGCAGTTGGAGGGGCAGTCTGGGCACTTCTTGGGCAGCAAAAGTTTTCTGTGGTGGCACCTTTTGTCTGGCAGGAATCTTCGTTTGAAGTAAACTTTTCAAGAGGTGGGACCGGCCATTGCAGCGCAGGGCTGAAAAAAGGGAACAGCAGCTCTTTCCACCAGGAAAAGAAATCTGGAAGCTTTGGCTTCAGGCGCCAGGTTGTTGGGCAGTCTGGGCAGTTCTTGGGCAGCTAAACCTTTCTGTAGTGGCACCTTTTGTCTGCCATGGAATCTTCATTTGGAGTAAATTTTTCAGGAAGTAGGACCGGCCATTGCAGAGCAGGGCTTAAAAAAAGGGAACAGCAGCTCTTTCCACCAGGAAAAACCGTCTGGAAGCTTTGCCATCAGGTGTAGTTGGTGGGTAGCCTGGGCACCTCTTGGGCAGCAAGACCTTTCTGTGGTGGCACCTTTTGTCTGGCACGAATCTTCATTTCGAGTAAAGTTTTCGGGAGGTGGGACCGGCCATTGCAGCACAGGTCTGAAAAAATGGAACAGCAGCTCTTTCCACCAGGAAAAAAAGTCTGGATCCTTTCGGTTTGAGGTGCAGTTGTTGGGGCAGTCTGGGCAATTATTAGGAACAAGAGATTCCTGTGGTGGCACCTTTGGTCTAGGAGGAATCTTCATTTGGATTCAATGTTCCAGGCGGTGGGACAAGCCATTGCAGCGCAGGGCTGAAAAAAAGGGAACAGCAGCTCTTTCTACCAGGAAAAAAAGTATGAAAGCTTTGGCTTTGGGGTGTAGTTGGTGGGGTAGCCTGGGCACTTCTGGGCAGCGAAGACCTTTCTGTGGTGGCACCATTTGTCTGGCAGGAATCTTCATTTGGAGTAAATTTTCCAGGAGGTGGGACCGGCCATTGTGGAGCAGGGCAGAAAAAAGGGAACAGCAGCTCTTTCCACCAGGAAAAAAGTCTGGAAGCTTTGGCTTTGAGGTGCAGTTGTTGGGGCAGACTGGGCAGTTCTTGGGCAGCAACATCTTTCTGTGATGGCACCATTTGTCTGGCAGGAATCTTCATTTGGAGTAAATTTTCCAGGAGGTGGGACCGGCCATTGTGGAGCAGGGCAGAAAAAAGGGAACAGCAGTCCTTTCCACCAGGAAAAAAAGGCTGGAAGCATTGGCTTTGAGGTGCAGTTGCTGGGGCAGCCTGGGCACTTCTTGGGCAGGAAGACCATTCTGCGCTGGTACCTTTTGTCTGGCAGGAATCTTCATTTGGATTCAATTATTTAAAAGGTGGGACTGGCCATTGCAGCGCAGGCCTGAAAAAAGGTAACAGCAGCGCATTCGACCAGGAAAAAAAGTCTGGAACCTTTGGTTTTGAGGCGCAGTTCTTGGGGCAGCATGGGCACTTCTTGGGCAGGAAGAGTTTTCTGCGGTGGCATCTTTTGTCTGGCAGGAATCTTCAGTTGAATTCAGTTTTCCAGGAGGCGGGACCGGCCATTGCAGAGCAGGGCTGAAAAAAGGGAACAGCAGCTCTTCCCACCAGGAAAAAAAGTCAGGATCCTTTGGATTTGAGGTGCAGTTGGGGGGGGCAGCCTGGGCACTTCTTGCGCAGCAAGAGATTCCTGTGGTGGCACCTTTTTTCTGGCAGGAATCTCCATTTGCATTCAATTTTCCGGGAGGTGGGACCGGCCATTGCAGAGCAGAGCTGAAAAAAGGGAACAGCATCTCTTTCCACCAGGAAAAAACGTCTGGATCCTTTGGTTTCAGGTGCAGTTCTTGGGGAAGTCTTGGCACTTCTTGGTCAGCAAAGAGCTTTCTGTGGTGGTACCATTTGTCTGGCAGGAATCCTCATTTGGATTCAATTTTTTAAAAGGTGGGACTGGCCATTGCATAGTAAAGCTGAAAAAAGGGAACAGCAGTTCTTTCCACCAGGAAAAAAAGTCTGGAAGCTTTGGCTTCAGGTGCAGTTCTTGGGGCAGCCTGGGCACTTCTTGGGCAGCAAGGACCTTTCTGTGGCGGCACCATTTGTCTGGCAGGAATCTTCATGTGGATTCAATTTCTCAGGAGGTGAGACCGACCATTGAAGAGCAGGGTAGAAAAAACAGAACAGCAGCTCTTTCCAGCAGGAAAAAAAGTCTTGGTCCTTTGACTTCAGGTGCAGGTTTTGGGGTAGCCTGGGTACTTCTCGGGAAGCAAAGACCTTTCTGTGGTGGCTCTTTTTGTCTGGCAGGAATCTTCATTTGGATTCAATTTTTTAAAAGGTGGGACCGGCCATTGCAGTGCAGGGCTGGAAAAAGGGAACAGCAGCTCTTTCCACCAGGAAAAAAAGTCTGGATCCTTTGGCTTTGAGATGCAGTGGGTGGGGCAGCCTGGGCACTTCTTGGGCTAGATGAGTTTTATGTGGTGGCACCTTTTGTCTGGCAGGAATCTTCATTTACACTAAATTTTTCAGGAGGTGGGACTGGTCATTGCAACGCAAGGCTGGAAAAAGGAAACAGTAGCTCTTTCCACCGGGAAAAATAGTCTGGATCCTTTGGTTTCAGGTGCAGTTTTTGGGGCAGCCTGGGCAGTTCTTGGGCAGGAAGAACTTTCTGTGGTGGCACCTTTTGTCTGGCAGGAATCTTCAGTTGGATTCAATTTTTCAGGTGGTGGGACCGGTCATTGCAGCTCAAGACTAAAAAAAGGGAACAGCAGCTCTTTCCCCAAAGAAAAAAAGGCAGCATCCTTTGGCTTCAGGTTTAGTTGGTACAGACTGGGTACTTCTTGGCCAGGAAGAGCTTCTGTGGTGGCACCTTTTGTCTGGAAGGAATCTTCAGTTGGATTCAATTTTCCAGGAGGTAGGACCGGCCATTGCAGAGTAGGACTGAAAAAAGGGAACAACAGCTCTTTCCACCAGGAAAAAAGTCTGGATCCTTTAGCTTTGAGGTGTATTTGGTGGGGTAGACTGGGCACTTCTTGGGCAGGAAGTGTTTTCTGTGGTGGCACCTTTTGTCTGGTAAGAATTCTCAGCTGGATTCAATTTTTTAAAAGGTGGGACCGGCCATTGCAGAGCAGGGCTGAAAAAAAGGGAACAGCAGCTCTTTCCCTAAGGAAAAAAAGTCTGCATCCTTTGGCTTCAGGTTTAGTTAGTACAGCCTGGGTACTTCTTGGGCAGGAAGAGTTTCTGTGGTGGCACCTTTTGTCTGGCAGGAATCTTCAGCTGGATTCAATTTTTCAGGAGGTGGGACCGGCCATTGCAGCGCAGGGCTGAAAAAAGGGAACAGCAGCTCTTTCCACCAGGAAAAAAGTCTGGATCCATTGGCTTCAGGTGTAGTTTGTGCAGTCTGGGCACTGCTTGGGCAGCAAGAGCTTTCTGTGGTGGCACCTTTTGTCTGGCAGGAATCTTCAGCTGGATTCAATTTTCCAGGAGGTGGGACCGGCCATTGCAGAGAAGGGTTGAAAAAAGGGAACAGCATCTCTTTCCACCAGGAAAAAAAGTCTGGATCCTTTGGCTTCAGGAATAGCTGTTGGGGCAGCCTGGGCACTTCTTGGGCAGGAAGAGTTTTCTGTGGTGGCACCTTTTGTCTGGCAGGAATCTCCATTTGGAGTAAATTTTTCAGGAGGTGGGACCGGCCATTGTAGAGTAGGCCTGAAAAAAGGGAACAGCAGCTCATTCCACCAGGAAAAAAATCTGGAAGCTTTGGTTTTGAGGAGATGTTTGTCGGGCAGCCTGGGCACTTCTTAGGCAGGAAAGAGATTTCTGTGGTGGCACCTTTTGTCTGGCAGGAATCTCCATTTGGACTAAATTTTTCAGGAGGTGGAACAACCCATTGCAGCGCAGGGCTGAAAAAAGGGAACAGTAGCTCTTTTCACCAGGAAAAAAAGTCTGGAAGCTTTGGCTTCAGGTGTAGTTTTTTGGGCAGTCTGGGCACTTTTTGGGCAGAAAAAGTTTTCTGTGGTGGTACCTTTTGTCTGGCAGGAATCTTCATTTATATTGAATTCTCCAGGAGGTCGGATGGGCCATTGCAGCGCAGGGTTGAAAAAAGGGAACAGCAGCTCTTTCCCTAAGGAAAAAAAGTCTGGATCCTTTGGCTTCAGATGTAGTTGGTGGGCAGCCTGGGCACATCTTGGGGAGCAACACCTCTCTCTGGTGGCACCTTCTGTTTGGCAGGAATCTTCATTTATATTCAATTTTCCAGGAGGTGGGCCGGTCATTGTAGAGCAGGGCTGAAAAAAGGGAACAGCAGCCCTTTCCACCAGGAAAAAAGTCAGGATCCTTTGGCTTTGAGGTGCAGTTGGGGGGGGCAGCCTGGGCACTTCTTGGGCAGGAAGAGTTTTCTATGGTGGCACCTTTTGTCTGGCAGGAATCTTCGTTTGAAGTAAATTTTTCAGGAGGTGGGACCAGCCATTGCAGCGCAGAGCTGAAAAAAGGGAACAGCAGCTCTTTCCACCAGGAAAAAAGTCTGGATCCTTTGGATTTAGGGTGCAGTTCTTGGTGCAGCCTGGGCACTTCTTTGGCAGGATGACCTTTCTATGCTGGCACCTTTGTCTGGCAGGAATCTTCGTTTGAAGTAAATTTTTCCGGAGGTGGGACTGGCCATTGCAGAGTAGGGTTGAAAAAAGGGAACAGCAGCTCTTTCCACCAGGAAAAAAAGGCTGGATCCTTTGGTTTTGAGGTGCAGTTGTTGGGGCAGCCTGGGCACGTCTTGGGCAGGAAAAGTTTTCTGTGGTGGCACCTTTTGTCTGGCAGGAATCTTTGTTTGAAATAAATTTTCCAGGAGGTGGGACCGGCCATTGCAGCGCAGAGCTGAAAAAAGGGAACAGCAGCTCTTTCCACGAGGAAAAAAGTCTGGATCCCTTGGATTTGAGGTGCAGTTGTTGGGGCAGCCTGGGCACTTCTTGGGCAGGATGACCTTTCTGTGCTGGCACCTTTTGTCTGGCAGGAATCTTCGTTTGAAGTAAATTTTTCAGGAGGTGGGACCGGCCATTGCAGAGCAGGGTTGAAAAAAGGGAACAGCAGCTCTTTCCACCAGGAAAAAAAGGCTGGATCCTTTGGCTTCAGGAGTAGCTGTTGGGGCAGCCTGGGCACTTCTTGGGCAGGAAGAGTTTTCTGTGGTGGCACCTTTTGTCTGGCAGGAATCTTCATTTGGAGTAAATTTTTCAGGAGGTGGGACTGGCCGTTGCAGAGTAGGCCTGAAAAAAGGGAACAGCAGCTCATTCCACCAGGAAAAAAATCTGGAAGCTTTGGTTTTGAGGAGTAGTTTGTCGGGCAGCCTGGGCACTTCTTGGGCAGCAAAGAGATTTCTGTGGTGGCACCTTTTGTCTTGCAGGAATCTTCATTTGGACTAAATTTTTTAAGGAGGTGGAACAACCCATTGCAGCGCAGGGCTGAAAAAAGGGAACAGTAGCTCTTTTCACCAGGAAAAAAAGTCTGGAAGCTTTGGCTTCAGGTGTAGTTTTTTGGGCAGTCTGGGCACTTTTTGGGAAGGAAAAGTTTTCTGTGGTGGCACCTTTTCTCTGGCAGGAATCTTCATTTATATTGAATTCTCCAGGAGGTTGGACGGGCCATTGCAGCGCAGGGCTGAAAAAAGGGAACAGCAGCTCTTTCCACCAGGAAAAAAAGGCTGGATCCTTTGGTTTTGAGGTGCAGTTGCGGGGGGGCAGCCTGGGCACTTCTTGGGCAGGAAGAACTTTCTGTGGTGGCACCTTTTGTCTGGCAGGAATCTTCATTTGGATTCAATTTTCCAGGAGGTGGGACCGGCCATTGCAGCACAGGGCTGAAAAAAGGGAACAGCAGCTCTTTCCCTAAGGAAAAAAAGTCTGGATCCTTTGGCTTCAGATGTAGTTGGTGGGCAGCCTGGGCACATCTTGGGGAGCAACACCTCTCTCTGGTGGCACCTTTTGTCTGGCAGGAATCTTCATTTATATTCAATTTTCCAGGAGGTGGGACCGGCCATTGCAGCGCAGAGCTGAAAAAAGGGAACAGCAGTCCTTTCCATCAGGAAACAAGTCTGGATCCTTTGGATTTGAGGTGCAGTTCTTGGTGCAGCCTGGGCACTTCTTTGGCACGATGACCTTTCTATGCTGGCACCTTTGTCTGGCAGGAATCTTCGTTTGAAGTAAATTTTTCAGGAGGTGGGACCGGCCATTGCAGAGCAGGGTTGAAAAAAGGGAACAGCAGCTCTTTCCACCAGGAAAAAAAGGCTGGATCCTTTGGTTTTGAGGTGCAGTTGGGGGGGGCAGCCTGGGCACGTCTTGGGCAGGAAATGTTTTCTGTGGTGGCACCTTTTGTCTGGCAGGAATCTTTGTTTGAAATAAATTTTTCAGGAGGTGGGACCGGCCATTGCAGCGCTGGGCTGTAAAAAGGGAACAGCAGCTCTTTCCACCAGGAAAAAAGTCTGGATCCTTTGGATTTGAGGTGCAGTTGTTGGGGCAGCCTGGGTAATTCTTGGGCAGGATGACCTTTCTGTGCTGCCACCTTTTATCTGGCAGGAATCTTCGTTTGAAGTAAATTTTTCAGGAGGTGGGACTGGCCATTGCAGAGCAGGGTTGAAAAAAGGGAACAGCAGCTCTTTCCACCAGGAAAAAAAGTCTGGATCCTTTGGCTTCAGGAGTAGCTGTTGGGGCAGCCTGGGCACTTCTTGGGCAGGAAGAGTTTTCTGTGGTGGCACCTTTTGTCTGGCAGGAATCTTCATTTGGAGTAAATTTTTCAGGAGGTGGGACCGGCCATTGCAGAGCAGGGCAGATAAAAGGGAACAGCAGCTCTTTCCATCAGGAAAAACAGTCTGGAACCTTTGGCTTGAGGTGGAGTTGGTGTGGCAGTCTGGGCACTTCTTGAGCACCGAGACCTTTCTGTTGTGGTACATTGTTTCTGGCAGGAATCTTCTTTGGATTTGATTTTTCAGGAGGTGGGACAGGCCATCGCAGCACAGGGATGAAAAAAGGGAACAGCAGCTCTTTCTCTAAGGAAAAAAAGGTTTGGCTTCATCTGCAGTTTCTGAGGCAGCCTGGGCACTTCTAGGGCAGCAAGACCTTTCTGTAGTGGCACCTTTTGTCTGGCAGGAATCTTCATTTGGAGTAAATTTTTCAGGAGGTGGGACAAGCCATTGCAGCAGGGTTGAAAAAAGGGAACAGCAGCTCTTTCCACCAGGAAAAAAAGGCTGAAAGCTTTGGCTTCTGATGCAGTTCTTGGGGCAGCCTGGGCACTTCTTGGGCAGAAAGAGTTTTCTGTGGTAGCACCTTTTGTCTGGCAGGAATCTTCATTTGGATTTGATTTTTCAGGAGGTGGGACCGGCCATTGCGGAGCAGGGCAGAAAAAAGGGAACAGCAGCTCTTTCCACCAGGAAAAAAAGTCTGGATCCTTTGGCTTTGAGGTGCAGTTGGTGGGGCAGCCTGGGCACTTCTTGGGCAGGAAGAGTTTTCTGTGGTGGCAGCTTTTGTTTGGCAGAAATCTTCATTTGGAGTAAATTTTTCAGGAGGTGGGACAAGGCATTGCAGCAGGGCTGAAAAAAGGGAACAGCAGCTCTTTCCCTGAGGAAAAAAGGTCTGAAAGCTTTGGCTTCAGATGCAGTTCTTAGGGCAGCCTGGGCACTTCTTGGGTAGGAAGAGTTTTCTGTGGTGGCGCCTTTTGTCTGGCAGGAATCTTCATTTGGAGTAGTTTTCCAGGAGGTGCGACAGGCCATTGCAGCACAGGCCTTTAAAAAGGGAACAGCAGCTCTTTCCCCCCTGGAAAAAAGTCTGGATCCTTTGGCTTTGAGGTGCACTGCATTGGAAAGACTGTCCACCTCTTGGGTAGCAAAGAGCTTTCTGTGGTTGCACATTTTGTCTGGCAGGAATCTTCATTTGGATTCAATTTTGAGAGTCAATTTGGCCATTGCAGCATAGGGCTGAAAAAAAAGTGAAATAGCAGCCCTTTCCCCCAGGAAAGAAAGTCTGGATTCTTTGGCTTTAGGTGCAGTTGTTGGGGCAGCCTGGGCACTTCTTGGGCAGCAAGAGATTCCTGTGGTGGCACCTTTTGTCTCTGAGGTGCTTGTTCCCTGTTAGCAAGTCCCTTATGGTGTCAATCACAGAGCACTGGGATTGCTCACAGGGCATGATGAAGGAACACAGCAGCAGTGTGGAAAGAGGAGGTAGAAATATACATTCCTATATCTAATTGCCTTCCTCAATTAGAGAAATTGCTAATCTTATGACATGATTTGTACTGGACCCTTCTAAAGATTTCCTTTTGCCCACACCCTTTGCTCCAGATGTGCCAGCTACACCCAATGAAACCAGGGAGAATCTCAGCAAAGCCAAAAATCAGCTCTTATGGCACTTGGCACTCTATGGGGTTTGGCACTGGAGCTCAATCTCTCTGGGATGGCTGGTCCAGAACAGTTCATTTAATGAATGGTGCTGTTGCTGAACTTCCCTGGGCACATTGCAATTGGCTACTGAGGCTGAAAGGTTTCCTCGAAGGATTTTTATCTTTTGAAACTACAGGCTGAATTTTAGGGATAAACTCCAGTATTCTGAAAGTGGAAAGTTGATCAAACAGAAAAGACTGTTTCTTCTACAACAGATTTGAAATAGTCCACTTGTAAAAATCACAAAGCTTGAAGTCTACTCAGCAGAGCTGATTCCTCATCTGCACTGATCATCAGCAACTGGCCTCTCTCCTATTTCAGGGTCTCATCTGTGTACACTGGATTAAGGCCTCCTAACTTCTTAAGAAAAGTAGTGTTATAAGCTCACAGTTCTGGCAAGGTTTCCTTAGTAGATGGGTTGAAAAGCAAAACTTTGTTGCCATGACTAACGAATGCAGAGCCCAAGGTTGTTTGTGGTGCTAGCTTTGCTCCACTCTCTAATAACTTCTGTCCAGATCAGTGCTGGCAACAAGAATTCCAGGTTAACGCTTGTTTCATTTTTCAGGCTTTGCATTTCAAGAATGGGGAGTTGTTATTGGAAACTCTGCCATGGCTGTCAGTAACAGCCTTGGAAAACAGTTTTTCTTATTTCTGAGGGAGAAGTTTCCAACCCAGCTTTGGAGCATGCAAATAGTTGAATGACTTGTTGTGCAATTGGAAATAAAAGTCAATACATTTGCTCTGATTAATGTCTTAAGTTATATTTGGCTAAAGAGTTCTTTTCTTGTTACCTTCTTTAAAAAACAGAACCTACAAGCAGAAAGGCGATCTCCTAAAGTCTTGTAACCTTTTAAGTCCACTTGTTGCCACACAACAATAGCATGCCAATATCACATCCAAAGATACAGAATCTTACAGAGATGCACACAAATAGATACCTATACATATCTATGTATGTATATCTATCTACCTATACATATCTATACATATCTATACAAATACACACAAGAAAGTTTGGGGGTCCTGATGACAGTTCTACATGGGTAACAGCGGACTGGTTTGATGTGTCATACAACTGTGGGGACCATGAATGTATGTTCTGAGCTTTGATTTACTGTCCTGGTTTGTAACTGCCTGCCTTCCCTTTGGGGGGAACACAGGCCTCTATTTTGCTCGGTCTGTTTTGTTTCACTTGGCAGTGTAGACTAGGGGCAGAAGAGTTTTTGGAGCCAAACAGCTCGATCCAGATTCAGTTCCTTTAGTGGTGCCTAAAACTCAGGAGCTGGACTCCACAGTGCCGGTGGGACCCTCCCAACTCAGCACGTTGTTCCATGATTCCATCAAGTCCAACTGTCAGCCCAGCACTGCCCCAGCAACCCCCAAACCACTAAAGCGTGTCAGCCATGGCCAGATGCAGGCGCCTCTGAAACACCTGCCGGGGTGCTGGCTCCGCCTGGGCAACCCATGGCAGTGCCCGAGCCCCCCCGAAAAACACAGCGAGAAACCTTTGTCCAGGAGCTGACCTGAAGCTCCCCTGCCTCAGCCTCGGGCCACGTCCCCCGCTCCTCCCAGCGCAGGCTCCTTTCCAGCAGCCCCCTCGGCAGAAGGCGGCTCAGGGCTCCCCTCTGCCCCCCCGGCCGGCTCCGCTCCGGCCCCGCTCCCGCCACGGCCCCGCTCGGCTCTGCACGGGGAAGGAACGCGCCCGGCCCCGGCCCGACACCCCCGGGGGCCGCGCACCGGGGGTCCCTGTCCGGGGGTCACTTGCCAAGGGTCTCTCCCTCGGGGCCGCTCACCGGGGGTCCCTCCCCGGGGTCACTTGCCAGGGGTTGTTCACCGCGGGTCATTCACCGGGGGTCCCTCCGCAGGGGTCACTTACCGGGGCTTCTCCCCCGCGAGTCGCTCACCGGGTGTCACTTACTGGGGGTCGCTCACCGGGGGTCGCTCACCAGCGGCCACTCGCCGGGGGTCTCGGGGCCGCTGCCCGGGGTCTCTGCCCGGGGGCCGCTCAGCGGCAGCGCTCCCGCTCCCGGCCCCGCCCCGCCCGCTCCCACCCAAACCCCACCAACCGCCCCTCTCGGCCCCGCCCCCGCCCCGCCCAAGCCCCGCCTCGCCCCGCCCACTCCGCCGCCTCCCATTGGCTGCGCACGTTCGGCCCTGGAGCGAGGAGCGCGCGGGGAGCGTTGCCTGGAAACCGGCCAGGGAATCCCGGGAATCCTCGAGGCGCCGGCGCTGCCCCCCCACTCCTGGAGCAGCGGCCGGGCCCGCCCGGGGAGCGGGCACTCAGCGCCCGGCTGCGGCCGCCAAAACGGGCAGGGAAGCAGGCGCGCGGGAGGCGGGCTCCGGGCCCGGGCAGCGAGGAGCCCTGAAAAGAACAAAAGTGTTGGAAGAGAGGGAACTCATCGCACCGTCACAGAACAGGCTGAGGTGGAAGGGACCCACGAGCAGCGTCGAGTCCGAGCCTTTGCCCGGCACAGCACCGACCCCAAGAGTCACACCGTGTGCCTGAACTCTGCCAGATCACAGTCCAGCATCAGCTTCATGTGCCGTGAGGCCCCACGTGTGTGTTTGCTCCCCGTGTCTGGTGGGAGAGATGACACTCCCTTAGAGTGGAATAAAGATTATCCTAGACTGGAACTGGCAGCCGTGATAAACTGTATCCCGAGAGCATTTAACTGGTAGCAGTTTTCCCTGGGCTCTAGCTTGCTATTTATTATAGTTATTTGCAGACAGGAAAGGGGAGAGAATTAAAAAATCTCTTTCTCCTTGCCCCCTCCACAACAAGTTGGAGGACATGTGGGTGTTGAAACAGAGCTTAACAAACAGTCCAGCCTTGAGAGAGTGGGGAGAGCACAGGGGGGCTCAGTTTAACCATTTGTCTGGTTTTCTTCCTTTCTAAGGAGGATTTATTTTTCTTAGGTGGGAAAGTGCCAAAAATAGACAGCAAAATCAGACTGCAGTTCAGAGATCACACTCTCATCTCCGTGGAACCAGATCAAGAGAATGCTGTGGGTACAGTGAAGCCACCCCTGTACATTTGGGGTGGGCTGGGGAGTGCATGTGAGGCATGGGAGTTGTTGCTCTCCTGTGCAAAAGGTCTATGAGGGTCATGCAGTTACACTGAGCTGGATCCTGCATCCCATTAGGGTTTGTTAGGATACTGTGGGGTTGTTTGTTGAGTGATATGGCACATTCCAACCTTCTGAAGGGGGGGCTTCAAAACTAAATTCAGCCTATGATTCTGTATGGGAGGTACATGGCTTTTGTCTCAGGTTTGATGGGGTAGATCATTACAGCAGCTAAATGACCTCTACAGGTCTTGCTAATAGGTTTTTTTCCTATTCTTTGTATTTAAGAACAGGAATAATTTATAAAAAATAGGTTTTCTCAAGAGAGGGAATTCTGCTGGTTGCAGCTGCTGCTGTGGCTGCATTTAGTCTTCACTTCTGGGTTATCTCTGTACCCAAGCAGGTGCCAGGGGCACTACTAAGTTGTTCCACAACATTGATCCATGCATCTTGCATTATGCTGTGTTTATACTGCTTCTTATCCATGAAGGTTTTTTAGTATGAAATTGTAGAAGTGCTTTTTATCTCACTTAAAAAAAAAAAAAAGGGGGTGGGACACACAGCAAAGATTATCTTGTACAGTTTGGGGTTTATTTGGATGAATTGAATGTTTCCCAAGAAAAACACACCATAACTGTCTGATTTTTTCCTCCATCTTGCTTGTGTCCATATTGAGACTGTGTAGGTTTTGGAGACTTTTTCCCCCCAATTTTTGGGCCACCTTGCCTTCTGATGTCACACAGATCAACCCAGGATGACAGGACACATGGAAGACCTGTGTCCACAAATTCCATGTGCAACCTGCCCAGAGAGCTCTGAATTGCTTTGCACAGCTCTGACCAAGGACTGATGATGGGCATGTGATTTTTAAGAAACAGATCAGTATCAGACTGGAAATGTGTTGATGCACACCTGTTCATTAATACTTTCCCTTAAATGGCCTGTTTTCTGTACAGCATCACTCCTGGGACTCTAGCAGGGGCAGTTTTAAGGCAGAAGATGATTGTAAATAAATTTTCAGAGGTGTTTTGGAGAGTCCCTGTAGCAGTACGTTCGGATACATGTCCGGAATAAAGACAAGTGCCAAAAAATACTCAAACACACAAAATATCTTTTATTACAGTGAGAATAATAATAATAGTAATAAGCTTAGCAAGAGGAATTAAAAACTAAAAAAAAGGATACAAAATAATTACCTTATCGGGTGGCATTAAAACAAATACTACGAACAGCATTTTATACAGTATTAACTAGTGAAAAGGGATACCAAAAAAGGATCTTAACACAATATTATGGATAACACGATATTGGTTAGTAAAAAGGGAAACTAAAGGAAAAATAGTATAAGCATAAAAGGGGAATTAAAGGAACACTAAAAGGATATTAAAAAGTTTGTTCTCTCAGTTGCTTCCTGTCAATAAACTGTGCTTACCCACACAGACAGGCCAGGGCTGCCAGGATCTGCAGCAGCTGGTCGGTGCCCGTGCTTAGCGGGCGTCCCCATGGAACAACACAGTCTCCATGGCAGGATGAGGATCACTCACCCCAGCAGTCCTGACACCCCATTTTATCAGCTCCACATTACACCACGTAGGGCCAGTACCCAGGATAAGGTGATGCCTGAGTGGCAGCCAAACCCCGCCTGTTCATCACCTGATAGCAACAGTCTGTGCATGCCCTGCTGTAGGGCAAGGGGCCAGCGACCCCTGCCCACAGAATCTTCCTCCCATCATCATCTTTCTCACCCCTATGTATGACCTCTACCATTGTGTTTCAAGGGTAGATGTATCTATCTTGCAATATGTAGCAAAACCAAGGAAGAACTCAGCTCTGATAATAGGGGATATCAGGCTGACTTGCTAAAAAGCACAATGGACCTCACAATTAGCTTGTGCCATGAAGTTACATTGTACCATACTCTGGCTGGTTTCACATCCTAATATGATTCCTTTCTCATGCCTCTATGCTCCATTGATCATCTAATTCAAAAGTACCCCCATTAAAATTGGCATTAAAAATCATTCAAAATTTTAATTCATCTTCAAACACCGAAATAGATTTGAAATGAGGTTAATGAGAATAGTGGGGGGAAAAAAAACACCCGAACCCAAAACCAAAACAACCCCAAAACTGTTCATTTTTCCATTGTATTTTAAACAAGGAATTCTGTAGAGCAGCAGAAAACAGGACACGTGGGCAGGTGTGACAGTCAGACTGGGGCTTGTTGCACTGGTTCCAGTGCTCTTTGCTTCAGTGTAACTGGTCATTTTGAGATGAGACTGGGGAAACTGGGCTGCCAGGGCAGAGACCACTGGCTGGCCCCACTGGTTTTTGCTGGGCAGTGGGTAATTTCTGCCTCACTTGTCAGAACCAGCCCACGGTTATCAGGGAATGGGGTAGTGGTGAATTTGGCTTTCAGACTAAAATGAGGTTAAACTTACACATATTCAAAAGAATAAACTGACGTTGGAGTGCAGATACTCAAAATCCTGAAGACCTTTTGAAACCTTTTTTGTGTGTCAGTCCTACGGCCGAAGCTCTTCCCGCAGTCGGGGCACTGATAGGGCTTCCCTTACTGGTGGGTCTGTTGGTGTTTGGTCAACTTAGAGCTCTGAGTGAAGCTCTCCCCACACTTGTAGGGCCTCTCCCCGGTGTGGATGCGCCGGTGGGTGATGAGGTGAGCATTCTGGTTGAAGCCCTTCCCGCAGTCGGTGCAGCGGAAGGGCCTCTCATCCGTGTGCGTCCGCTCATGCCTGAGGAGATGTGAGCTGGTCATAAACCTCTTCCCACATTCCAAGCACTTGTAGGGCCGTTCTCCAGTGTGGATGCGCCGGTGGATGCGGAGGGTGGAGCTGTCCCTGAAACTCTTCCCACACTCCCTACACGGGTAGGGCTGTTCCCCAGCGTGGATGTGCTGGTGGGTGAAGAGGTGGGAGCTCTTTCCAAAACTCTTCCCACATTCCAAGCACCTGAAGGGTTTCTCCCTGCTGGGAGGCTGCTCATACTCCACCAGGTCAGAGCTCCCCCTCAAGCTCCGGCCGCCTTCCCGGCACAGGCTGGCTCTTTCCTCCTCAGAGCACCCTGGGCTGGCTTTGGAGCCCCTCCTGCGGGGGCATCTCCGGCCCTTTTCCTCCCCGCTGCCTTCCTGCGCCGGGGAGCCCTTCAAAACGGCCTCTCCCACCAGGGTCTCACGGGGGGATTTGTCCTCCGCGCTCTCCGTCCTCAGCTCGGGGCCTGGGGCAGGAAGCAAGAAGGACAGGCAGGGGATTTGCCTCCGGCCCACAGGGAAGGCCAAGGACATCCCCCCAACTCCGGCCCCGGCAGGACGGCGGCGCCAGCGGGGTTGTCCTGCAGCCGGGGCCATGCTGGGCTGACAGAGCCAGCACAACACCCGCCCAAAGGGACACTGACTTCCTCCTCACCTGCCTGGGGGGCCCAAGGCATCTTCCTCTTCCTCCCAGCCTCCTCCTCCATCCGCCCAAGCTTTGGGAAGGACAAATCCTGATGGGGGAAAACAAGGGCTGAGTGCATTGGCTTGGGGGTTCCTCCTGCCCAAGTCCATCTCTAGAACTCACCGGGCATCCTGTGTCCATAAAAACTTCCAAAACACCAAGGTTCAGCCCAGAAAAACCCAAACCACCAAGATTCAGCTAAAAACCCCATCAGAAATAGCAACATGACTTTTGCCCCCCCAAACTGCAAAAAGTTGAGACTCAGCTAAAAAATATTCCAAAATATGCAGATTAGACCAAAACATCTCTCCCAGAAGTTCTCTCTCTCTGGTGTCTCCCCTCTGGGGTACAGAGAGTCTCCCCTGTCTGGGATGCTGGGGGTCCCATTTAGGGATGCAGGGAGTGTTGGGGATCCCAAGGCTCCCTTCTCCTCTGTCTCGCTTTCAGGGTGCGACATTCCCCAATATTCCCCCTCTTCAGGTTCTCCACTTTGCTATCCCAAGGATCCCAGGGCTCCCCACTGTCCAGGCTTTCCCTTCTCCGTGCCCAACATTTCAGGCTCCTGGGGGTCCCAGGGATCCTCCCTCTCCGTGCTCCCCCCTCCAGGCTGCCGGGGGTCCCCCAGCTCCACCATCTCCCCGCTCCGCCCTCCACACTCGGCAGCTCCCGGGCTCCACACCCACCCCCGGCACTCCCGGGGGGCCCCAAACCCGCTGTGTCCCCCCCGCCGGCACCGGGCTGACAATGGAGCCGGCGGGGCCTGACCCAGCAACACCAACCCCCACTGCAGTGGGGGGGACCCGCATCCCCCCACCCACCGCCGGGGCTCTGCCCCCAACCCAGCCCGGCACCCCCAAAAAACACCTCCTGCCCACCCCCAAGAGCCCCCAAGGGCACAGCCCTGCACAAGGGCCGGCTGTGCCCAAGGCAACCAAACAGCCCCACAGGTGGGGGACACCAGAGGCTGCCCCAGGGCAACGAGAGCAGGGAGTGGATCGGGCCCCCTGACACGTGGGTGGGCTCTGGGTTCAGCCTGACCAGGGGCAATTTGGCACCAACAGCACGGCCCCGACCGCTGGCTCGGCACAGGGGGCCCGAGCTCCCCCCTCTCTCCAGCCTCCCCCACTCTCCAGGGATCAAGTCATGGGGACACCAAGGCGCCCCCACCGCACACCCTCTTATGCTCTGCTTCCTCCCCTTAGGCCCTGTCTCCCACCCCTTTCCCAGACTGTTTCCTGGTGTGGATCCCTTGGTGTCGGATCAGGTGGCAGCTCCGGCTGAAGCTCTTCCCACATTCCCCACACGTGTAGGGACGTTCCCCAGTGTGGATGTGCTGGTGTCGGAGCAGGTTGGAGCTCTGCCTGAAGCTCTTCCCACATTCCAAGCACCTGAAGGGTTTCTCCCTGCTGGGAGGCTGCTCAGGGACCACCAGGTCAGAGCTCCCCCTCAAGCTCAGGCCGCCTTCCTGGCACAGGCTGGCTCTTTCCTCCTCAGAGCACCCTGGGATGGCTTTGGAGCCCCTCCTGCGGGGGGATCTCCGGCCCTTTTCCTCCCCGCTGCCTTCCTGCGCCGGGGAGCCCTTCAAAACGGCCTCTCCCACCAGGGTCTCACGGGGGGATTTGTCCTCCGCGCTCTCCGTCCTCAGCTCGGGGCCTGGGGCAGGAAGCAAGAAGGACAGGCAGGGGATTTGCCTCCGGCCCACAGGGAAGGCCAAGGACATCCCCCCAACTCCGGCCCCGGCAGGACGGCGGCGCCAGCGGGGTTGTCCTGCAGCCGGGGCCATGCTGGGCTGACAGAGCCAGCACAACACCCGCCCAAAGGGACACTGACTTCCTCCTCACCTGCCTGGGGGGCCCAAGGCATCTTCCTCTTCCTCGCAGCCTCCTCCTCCATCCGCCCAAGCTTTGGGAAGGACAAATCCTGATGGGGGGGAAAACAAGGGCTGAGCGTGTTGGCTTGGGGGTTCCTCCTGCCCAAGTCCATCTCTAGAACTCACCGGGCATCCTGTGTCCATGAAAACCTCCAAAACACCAAGATTCAGTCCAGAAAAACCCAAACCACTGAGATTTAAGCAGATTCAGCCCAAAAAAATGTGTTTAATTGGGAGGATGATGGAAGTGAGGTCATTTCATGAGCACTTGATTGAGTTGCTATATTCTAATCAAAAGCTGTATTAATGTAGTGTCATTTAAAACTTTCCAGGGTTGTTACTGGAGGTTCTCTGGCCCCCTGCCAGTTCAAGGCTCTTTCTCCAAATCACCAAACCAAGGGTGCCAAACGACCTGGTTGGTCAGTGCCGGTTGGGGGAGTGGGAACTCAGTGAGGGGATGAGAAAACTGCACCCAGGGCTGGGCTGAAAGAGGCTTCAGCACCACTTCTGATGGCCCAGGGGCAGCATCTGGCTTTTCCCAAAATGAGACATGGCACTTGTTCCTCTGCAAGGAGTCAAGGGCAGCAGGGTGACTCCATCTGCATGGATGGAATGGCAGAGGATCCCTTGGGTCCGCAGGATGGATCAGCACTCAGGGATACAAACTGCCCTGGGGCTCAGGATGCAGCTGCCAGCACAGATTTCCCTGCAAAGTCTGCAGGGAGTCAAGCTCTGGAGAGTTGGTGTGTAGGGACCTGATGGGGATGGACAGGGGCACAGCAGGGACAGCCAGGGCCTGCAGGGGAAGGCACAGGGACAACCTGGCCCCCCACACTGCCAGGGCTGTCTCTGCTCCTCCTTGCAGGCTCCGTGGCCAGGCACAGTTTGTGTTCCTGGGTGCCCACCATCTCAGCACTTGGAGACGCTCAAATCAGCGCCCGCAGCTCTGCAGCAAAGCCCCAGCTCACCTGGCACACAGGGGATGGACACAGCACCTGCTCGGGGATGGGCATTCACAGTTTTGTTCCTTCCCCACCACGGGGCTCTCCTTCCTCAGCAGCACCTCTGCCTTGCACTTATTCTCAGCCTCACCTCAGGGACAGCTCTGGGCTCACCTCCGCGCTACTTCTCAGCCTCACCTCAGGGCCTGGGCTCAAGGACAGGAACCTGCAGGGAGGGGACATCAGGTGCAAGCTCAGGGCTGCCTGCTTGCACTGGCCTCTGGGCTTCTTTCTCCTTCTGCAACCAGCCCACAACTTAGCCTGCTTTTCTAACACCACACATTTACAGACTAACCTTGGAGATAGATATGGACAGACATCTCTATCCCCCTGGGGATGGAGCCTCAAGCATGTGCTGCCACAGGAATGGCAATCACAGAATCACAGAATCAGCCACGTTGGAAAAGACCTCTGAGATCATCAAGTCCAACCCTGGATCCAACCCCGCTGTGCTTCCCAGACCATGGCACTGAGGCCACATCCACTCTCACCTTCAACACCTCCAGGGACGCTGACTCCACCCCCTCCCTGCCCAGCCCATTCCAAGGCCTGATTACTCTCTTGGCAAAAAATTGCTTCCCAATATCCAACCTAAACCTCCCCTGGCACAGCTCCAGACCCAGCCCTCTTGTCCTACTGCTGCTTCCTGGCAGAACAGCCCCACCCCACCTGGCTCCAACCTCCTGGCAGGGACTTGCAGACAGTCAGGAGGTCTCCCCTGAGCCTCCTCTTCTCCAGCCTCAACACCCCCAGCTCCCTCAGCCTCTCCTCACACCACTTGTTCTCCAGAGCCCTCCTGCCTTCCAGCACATCAACACACCCCCAGCTTGGTGTCACCTGCACATTTGCTGATGAAATGCCTGGTTCTGCAGCAGCTGCAGATGCTCAAGGGGCAGCAGGACCAAGTCAGGGGCCTGAGGGGGCCAGGGGGGCTTTGGGGTGCGGGAGGGCCCTGGGGGAGCTGGGGAGGGGCTTTGGGGATTGGGAGTACAGAACATTATAGACCAGCACAGACCAGTACAGACCAGTACAGACCAGGGCAGACCAGGGCAGACCAGTACAGACCAGGACAGACCAGTACCTCCTCACTGATCCCCAGATCTCTCCTGGAGCTGGGCCACGTTGTCCTGGGACACCTGAGCCCCCCCAGTGCCCTCCCAGTACAGCCCAGTGCCCCCAGTACAGCCCACTGTGTTCCTGTCCCAGGGTGCCGGGTGATCCCTCTTTGGGGGGGGTTGGAAAGGATTTGGGGGGGGGGGCTGGGAAAGATTTGGGGGGACCTGGGGGGGTTGGATGAGGATTTGGGGGGGTTGGGGATCTTTAGGTGCATTTTGGGGAGTTAAAACAGGTTTTGGGGCCATTGGGGCATCAAAGGGATCTGTGGGGGGAGGGGATTAAAGGGAAAATGGAGGCTAAGGGACATTTTGGGGGGGTTAAAGAGGCCTGGGGGGGAGAGGAGGGGCTGCACCAAGAGCAGGTGAGTCCTGAGACCCACCCTGGTGTCCCCAAGACCCTCCTGGTGTCCCCAGTTCCTCCCCTGACACCCCGAGACTCCCCTGGTGTCTCCAATGTCCCCAGGGCCTCCCCATGGCCCCAATTCCCCCCTTGACACCCCCAATTCCACTGTCCACTAACCCCATCCCTGATGTCCCCAACCCTCCATCTCACTCCAGGAGCCCCCCCTGGACCCTCTGACCACAAAAACACCCCCCCCACACACTCACAGAAAGGCCAAGGGCATCTGGGGAAACATTGGGGAGAGCTGGGGGGCTTTGCAGGGCCCTGGGTGATTACTGGGGGATACTGGGACACACTGGGGGGAACCAGGGGGCACTGGGAGGGACTGAGGAGTTACTGGGGGATTACCAGGACACACGGGGAGACACTGGGAGGTTACTGGGCCATACTGGGGGTTACTGGGTGCTCACTAGAGGATCACTGGGCCATCCTGGGGGGCAGTGGGAGGTCACTGGGACACACTGGTTAGTCACTGAAGGGGTCACTGGAAAGTCACTGGGATATACTGGGGGCACTGGGATCCTCTTACCCGGATGTGGTACATTTCCCCCCCCGGATTTTGGGGGCCATCCCTAGGACCCCTCCCCTTGGGGCTGGGGGACCCCCTGGACTCACTGCTTGGCTTTATGGGACCCCCCAAAATGCCCTCAAAACTCCTGAAATCCCCCCCTCGACACATCAAAACGTTCTCAAGGTCCCCTCAAATGCCCTTAGAGACCTCATCGCTCCCCAGCACCCTCTAAACCCTCTCAGTGACCCGCAAAACCTACCTGGGACCCCCCAGTCTCCTTTAGGGACCCCCCCAATCCCCCTCAGAGACCCTCAAAACCGTCTAAAACCCCGTAAACCCCCTAGAGACCCCAAAACTGCCTAAAAGGTCCCGCCAGGACCCCCAAACCTCCTCAGAGGCCCTCCAAAGCCGACCTGGCACCCCCCAAATCTCCTCAGAAACCAAAACCCCCTCAGAGACCCCCAAACCCCATCAGGAACATTCAACCACCCCCTGAGTCCCCTCAGGACACCGAACTCCCTCAGGGACCCCTCAAAACCTCCTCGGTTATCCCCGCACCCCCCCGCTAAACCCTCCCGAGCCCCCCGGGGGACTCACAGCACTCAGAGAGAACCGCAGGCCCCGCCGCCATCACCGAGTCCCGGCTGCGCGCGCACCGCGCTCAGAGAACGCCGCCGCAGCCAATCAGCGCGCGGCCACGCCCCCGCAGCCCCGCCCCCGGCCCTGCCGCGTTGGCTGCCGGGAATCGGTGATGGCGGCGGGTCGGTCGGTGAGCTCTGAGTGCGGGCGGGGGGTGCGGGAGAGCGGGGTCTGGGGATCCCCTCGGGGGCTGCAGGGAGCGCGGCTGGGGGGGAAAGGCTGGAGGGCTCGGGAGGGTTTAGCGCGGGGGGTTCGGAGGTTCGGAGGACCCTCTCGGGGGCCGCGGGGGCCGCGGGGCCCGGAGGCCTCCCAAGAACCCGGAAGGGTGATTCGATTGCTGAGAAAGTCCCTCGGAAAAATATTCAAACCCATCCAACGGAAAAAAGAACCCTAAAAAAAGGAAAAGTGAGAAAAAGGTGAAGGAAAAACTGCAAGGGCCAGGATGATTCTATTGCTTTGCTTCAGTTTTTCCCTGGTCTCCTCCTTCTCAGATTCTTTGCTCCCTTCCTTTACAGAAAGCTTTTCTGCTGTTCTGTGGTTTTGGGGTCCCTGAGGAGGTTTTGGGGGGGTCTCTGAAGGGGTTTGGTGTCTTGAGGGGACATAGGGGGGAGGTCGAAGGTCCCTGAAGGGGTTTGGGAATCCCCGAGGGAGTTTTGGAGTTTCCGAGGGAATTGGGAGGTCCTGGGGGGCTTTGGGAAAGGGTCTTTGAAGCAGTTTTGAAGGTTTCTAGGGGGATTTAGGGAGTCACAGACGGTTTTGAGGGTCTCTGAAGGAGTTTTTGGGGTCCCAGAAAGGGCCTGGGGGGTCCCAGGTGGGTTTTGCAGGTCACTGAGAGGGTTTAGGGGGTCCTGGGGGGGGATGAGGTCTCTGAGAGGATTTGTGGGGTCTTTAAGGAGGTTTTGATGGGTCCAGAGGTGGATTTCTGAGGGGATTTCAGGGGTTTTGAGGGGATTTTATTGGGTCTCTGTGTCAGTGGACTGACCCCAGGGAAAGGGGATCCCACTTCCCCCCCCGAACCCCAGAGACCCCCAAAATGCAGGAGACAGAGACCCCACAGGGAGGGGGGCCCGGGGGTCCTCTAAATCTCAGCAGTGGGGTTCAGGGGATCTCCCAGCCCTCATGGGAGGGGTCCTGTGGGTGCCCCCCAAAATGCAGGGGGGAGATGTAGCAGAACCGAGTAAGGGGATCCCAGTGCCCCCAGTATCACCCAGTGACCTCCCAGTGACCCTCAGTATGGCCCAGTAACCCCCTCAGTGACCAGCCAGTGTTTCCCAGTGACCTCCCACTGCCCCCCAGTATGGCCCAGTGATCCTGCAGTGAGCACCCAGTAACCCCCAGTATGGCCCAGTAACCTCCCAGTGTCTCCCCGTGTGTCCTGGTAATCCCCCAGTAACTCCCCAGTCCCTCCCAGTGCCCTCCCAGCGTCCCTCAGTAACCCTCTAATCCTTCCCAGTGCCCCCTGGTTCCCCCCAGTGTGTCCCAGTATCCCCCAGTAGTCACCCAGTGCCCTTCAAATCCCCTCAACTGTCCCCAGTGTGTCCCCAGATGCCCTTGGCCTTTCTGTGAGCGTGGGGGGGGCGTTTTTGGGGTCAGAGGGTCCAATTAATTTAGCCTCTGGGGGAAAACAAGGTTCAAACCACGACAGGGGGTCTCCTGGGGTGAGATGGAGGGTTGGGGACATCAGGGATGGGCCTTGGGGACAGTGGAATTGGGGGTGTCAAGGAGGGAATAATGGCCATGGAGAGGCCCTGGCAATGCTGGAGACACCAGGGTTATCTTGGGGTGTCAAGAGGGGAATTAGGGACACCAAGTGGGTCTTGGGGACACCAAGGGGGATCTCAGGGTTCACCTGCTTGTGGTGCAGCCCCTCCTCTCCCACCCCAGGCTCCCAAATGTTCCCTAACCCCCATTTTCACTTTAATCCCCTCCCCCCACAGATCCCTTTGACCCCCCCCCAATGCCTCCAAGACCCCCAAATCCCCACCCAAACTCCCCAGATCCCCCCAAATCTCACCGAGCCCCCCCCCCGCCAAATCCCTTCCAACCCCACCCCAAGAGGGATCACCCGGCACCCTGGGACAGGAACACAGTGGGCTGTACTGGGGGCACTGGGCTGTACTGGGAGGGCACTGGGGGGGCTCAGGTGTCCCAGGACAACGTGGCCCAGCTCCAGGAGAGATCTGGGGAGCAGTGAGGAGGTACTGGTCTGTACTGGTCTGTCCTGGTCTGTCCTGGTCTGTGCTGGTTTGTACCCCCAATCCCCAAAGCCCCTCAGGCCCCCCCAGGTCCCTGACTTGGTCCTGCTGCCCCTTGAGCATCTGCAGCTGCTGCAGAACCAGGCATTTCATCAGCAAATGTGCAGGTGACACCAAGCTGGGGGTGTGTTGATGTGCTGGAGGGCAGGAGGGCTCTGGAGCACAGATGGTGTGAGGAGAGGCTGAGGGAGCTGGGGGTGTTGAGGCTGGAGAAGAGGAGGCTCAGGGGAGACCTCCTGACTGTCTGCAAGTCCCTGCCAGGAGGTTGGAGCCAGGTGGGGGTGGGGCTGTTCTGCCAGGAAGCAGCAGTAGGACAAGAGGGCTGGGTCTGGAGCTGTGCCAGGGGAGGTTTAGGTTGGATATTGGGAAGCAATTTTTTGCCAAGAGAGTAATCAGGCCTTGGAATGGGCTGGGCAGGGAGGGGGTGGAGTCAGCGTCCCTGGAGGTGTTGAAGGTGAGAGTGGATGTGGCCTCAGTGCCATGGTCTGGGAAGCACAGTGGGGTTGGATCAGGGGTTGGACTTGATGATCTCAGAGGTCTTTTCCAACGTGGCTGATTCTGTGATTCTCTGATTGCCATTCCTGTGGCAGCACATGCTTGAGGCTCCATCCCCAGGGGGATAGAGATGTCTGTCCATATCTATCTCCAAGGTTAGTCTGTAAATGTGTGGTGTTAGAAAAGCAGGCTGAGTTGTGGGCTGGTTGTAGAAGGAGAAAGAAGCCCAGAGGCCAGTGCAAGCAGGCAGCCCTCAGCTTGCACCTGATGTCCCCTCCCTGCAGGTTCCTGTCCTTGAGCCCAGGCCCTGAGGTGAGGCTGAGAAGTGGCGCGGAGGTGAGCCCAGAGCTGTCCCTGAGGTGAGGCTGAGAATAAGTGCAAGGCAGAGGTGCTGCTGAGGAAGGAGAGCCCCATGGTGGAGAAGAGACAAAGCTGTGAGTGCCCATCCCCGAGCAGGTGCTGTGTCCATCCCCTGTGTGCCAGGTGAGCTGGGGCTTTGCTGCAGAGCTGCGGGCGCTGATTTGAGCGTCTCCAAGTGCTGAGATGGTGGGCACCCAGGAACACAAACTGTGCCTGGCCACGGAGCCTGCAAGGAGGAGCAGAGACAGCCCTGGCAGTGTGGGGGGCCAGGTTGTCCCTGTGCCTTCCCCTGCAGGCCCTGGCTGTCCCTGCTGGGCCCCTGTCCATCCCCATCAGGTCCCTGCCCGTCCCCCCGGGCTGAGCTCCCCCCAGGAAGTGCCGTGGAGCTGAAGCTGCTGCCATCCCCCCCTGCAGCCGCTGCCCCAGCCAAGGGAGCAGCAAAGGCAGGGCCAGGAGCAGAGGCAGCAGCAGGGGAGCCCTGGGGGGCCCGGGAAGCTCTTGTGTGGGTCAGGAAAGAGGCGCTGGGCACGAGGCCGGGGCTGTGCTGAGCAGGCCCAGCCCTCACATCCCCCCAGCCAACGCCGGCTGCCCGGGGGGCTTGGGAGGGACCCCCAGCCCGTGTGCCCCACACTGAGCTGGCAGAGAGAGAGCCAAGGGACAGGGCCACGGGCAGGGCCACGGGTGAGGGACAGGCAGGGCCATTGCAGGGCCACGGTGAGGGCACAGCCTGTGGCAGCAGAGCTGCCCAGGGCCGGGGGCAGCCGGGGGTGTTGGGACCAACCAGTGCTGGGGCCGAGCAGAGCACGAGGCCTCTTGCAGAGCCCTGGAGCAGCCTCCCACTTGCTAGCCCTGCCCTGGTGGGGTGACACTGTCCCCTCCCTACAGGAGACTCCCCCCAAAATCTTCGTAGGGGCCTTTTTTTGTCTATTCCTGGTTACTGATTTATTCTGGGGACCTGAGGGAGCCTCTGCAATCCCATCCATGGGGCACAGTCTCCTGTGCAGAGCTTGACTCAGTGCAGACTTTGCAGGGAAATCTGTGCTGGCAACCTGAGTATGTCCTGAAACTCCGCGCTCCCCCCAGGATATTTGGGACATGTTCCACCTTCCTGGGCACCCATAGGATGAGAGGGTGATTGTTCTCCTGCTGTTGCTGTTGCTGCTCCACCCCTGTCCCTGCCTTTCCTGCCGCTGTTGGGTGAGCGGAGCGGCCACGATGGGAAAGGGGCCAGAGAAGGGAAAAGAGCAGGTGGGACCCCCAAAGGGAACGTGAGGGGCGGTGGGTCACCCCCAAAGGGAGCTGGGGGGAGCCGGGGTTTGGGGGGCGGGTGGGAAAGGGGTGGGAGAGGGGGGCTACGGGGAGGGAGAGGGGGCTAATCTTCATTTTTTGGAGTATTTTTCATCTGAATTTCAGCTTTGTGTGGTTTGGGGGGATGAGGATTTTCTTACTATTTCTGAGGGATTTTTTTGCCTGTGTCTGGGTGGTTTGTGCTTTTCTGGGCTGATTCTTGGTGTTTTGGAGGTTTTTATGGACACAGGATGCCCAGTGAGCTCTAGAGATGGACTTGGGCAGGAGGAACCCCCAAACCAACGCGCTCAGCCCTTGTTTTCCCCCCCATCAGGATTTGTCCTTCCCAAAGCTTGGGCGGATGGAGGAGGAGGCTGGGAGGAAGAGGAAGATGCCTTGGGACCCCAGGCAGGTGAGGAGGAAGTCAGTGTCCCTTTGGGCGGGTGTTGTGCTGGCTCTGTCAGCCCAGCATGGCCCCGGCTGCAGGACAACCCCGCTGGCGCCGCCGTCCTGCCGGGGCCGGAGTTGGGGGGATGTCCTTGGCCTTCCCTGTGGGCCGGAGGCAAATCCCCTGCCTGTCCTTCTTGCTTCCTGCCCCAGGCCCCGAGCTGAGGACGGAGAGCGCGGAGGACAAATCCCCCCGTGAGACCCTGGTGGGAGAGGCCGTTTTGAAGGGCTCCCCGGCGCAGGAAGGCAGCGGGGAGGAAAAGGGCCGGAGATCCCCCCGCAGGAGGGGCTCCAAAGCCATCCCAGGGTGCTCTGAGGAGGAAAGAGCCAGCCTGTGCTGGGAAGGCGGCCTGAGCTTGAGGGGGAGCTCTGACGTGGTGGTCCCTGAGCACCCTCTAAGCACGGAGAAGCCCTTCAGGTGCTTGGAATGTGGGAAGAGCTTCAACCGTAGCTCCACCCTACTCCAACACCAGCACATCCACAGTGGGGAACGGCCTTACACGTGTAGGGAATGTGGGCAGAGCTTCAGCCGTAGCTCCAATCTCTGCACCCACCGTCGCATCCACACTGGAGAACGGCCCTACAAGTGCTTTAAATGTGGGAAGAGGTTTCGGACCAGCTCAAATCTCATCCTGCATGAGCAGACACACACGGATGAGAGGCCCTTCTGCTGCATGGACTGCGGGAAGGGATTCAAGCGGAACTCCAACCTTGTCACCCACCAGCACATCCACACTGGGGAGAGGCCCTACAAGTGTGAGGAGTGTGGGAAGAGCTTTAGCCGAAGCTCTCACCTGATCCGGCACAAGCACATCCACACTGGAGAACAACCCAGGAAAGCGGTGGGAGAGGGGGGCTATGGGGAGGAGGGAGAGTGGGAGTGGATGTGCAGTGGGGGTGCCTTGTTGTCCCCATGACTTGATCCCTGGAGAGCGGTGGAGGCTGGAGAAAGGGGGGAGCTCGGGCCCCCTGTGCTGAGCCAGCGGTCGGGGCCGTGCTGTTGGTGCCAAATTGCCCCTGGTCAGGCTGAACCCAGAGCCCACCCACGTGTCAGGGGGCCCGATCCACTCCCTGCTCTCGTTGCCCTGGGGCAGCCTCTGGTGTCCCCCACCTGTGGGGCTGTTTGGTTGCCTTGGGCACAGCCGGCCCTTGTGCAGGGCTGTGCCCTTGGGGGCTCTTGGGGGTGGGCAGGAGGTGTTTTTTGGGGGTGCCGGGCTGGGCTGGGGGCAGAGCCCCGGCGGTGGGTGGGGGGATGCGGGTCCCCCCCACTGCAGTGGGGGTTGGTGTTGCTGGGTCAGGCCCCGCCGGCTCCATTGTCAGCCCGGTGCCGGCGGGGGGGACACAGCGGGTTTGGGGCCCCCCGGGAGTGCCGGGGGTGGGTGTGGAGCCCGGGAGCTGCCGAGTGTGGAGGGCGGAGCGGGGAGATGGCGGAGCTGGGGGACCCCCGGCAGCCTGGAGGGGGGAGCATGGAGAGAGAGGAGCCCTGGGACCCCCGGGAGCCTTAAACGGGCGGCACAGAGAAGGGCAAACCTGGACAGTGGGGCCCCCTGGGATCCCTAAAAAAACAGAGTGGAGAACCTGGAGAGGGGGAATGTCTGGGTATGCGGCACCCAAAGGCGAGAGTCACAGGAGAAAGAACCCTTGGGACCCCAAACACTCCCAGAATCCCTAAGTGGGACCCTCAACATGACAGACAGGGGAGACCCTCCGAACCCCAGAGGGGAGAGACCAGAGAGGGGGAACTCCTGGGAGATATTTTTTGGGTAATCCTCATATTTTAGAGTATTGTTTGGCTTAATGTCAGCTTTTGGAAGGTGGTGGACTTCTTGCTATTTCTGAGGGCTTTTTTGCTTGAATCTGGGTGGTTTGTGCTTTTCTGGGCTGAATCTTGGTGTTTTGGAGGTTTTTATGGACACAGGATGCCCGGTGAGTTCTAGAGATGGACTTGGGCAGGAGGAACCCCCAAGCCAACGCGCTCAGCCCTTGTTTTCCCCCCATCAGGATTTGTCCTTCCCAAAGCTTGGGCGGATGGAGGAGGAGGCTGGGAGGAAGAGGAAGATGCCTTGGGCCCCCCAGGCAGGTGAGGAGGAAGTCAGTGTCCCTTTGGGCGGGTGTTGTGCTGGCTCTGTCAGCCCAGCATGGCCCCGGCTGCAGGACAACCCCGCTGGCGCCGCCGTCCTGCCGGGGCCGGAGTTGGGGGGATGTCCTTGGCCTTCCCTGTGGGCCGGAGGCAAATCCCCTGCCTGTCCTTCTTGCTTCCTGCCCCAGGCCCCGAGCTGAGGACGGAGAGCGCGGAGGACAAATCCCCCCGTGAGACCCTGGTGGGAGAGGCCGTTTTGAAGGGCTCCCCGGCGCAGGAAGGCAGCGGGGAGGAAAAGGGCCGGAGATCCCCCCGCAGGAGGGGCTCCAAAGCCAACCCAGGGTGCTCTGAGGAGGAAAGAGCCAGCCTGTGCCGGGAAGGCGTACGGAGCTTGAGGGGGAGCTCTGACCTGGTGGTCCCTGATCAGCCTCCCAGCAGGGAGAAACCCTTCAGGTGCTTGGAATGTGGGAAGAACTTCAGACAGAGCACCCACCTCCTCAGCCACCAGCACATCCACAGTGGGGAACGTCCCTACACGTGTAGGGAATGTGGGAAGAGCTTCAGTGACAGCTCCAACCTCCGCAGTCACCGGCGCATCCACACTGGTGAACGGCCCTACAAGTGTGGGGAATGTGGGAAGAGCTTCAGGGAGAGCTCCACCCTCCATGTTCACCAGCGCATCCACACGGGGGAAAGGCCCTACAAGTGCTTGGATTGTGGGAAGAGGTTTCAGACCAGCTCATATCTCCTGAAGCACAAGCAGACACATACAGGGAAGTGGGCCTTCCACTGCACCTACTGTGGGAAGGGCTTCAAGCAGAACTCCAGCCTTGTCATCCACCAGCTCATCCACAGTGGGGAGAGGCCCTACAAGTGTGGGGAGTGTGGGAAGAGCTTCACCCAGAAATCTAACTTGACCAGACACCAACGGACCCACCGGTAATAGAAGCCCTGTGAGTGCCCCTACTGCAGGAAGAGCTTCGGCCGCTGCTTCCACCCCGAATGAAGCCTCTGATGGTGAGGCAACCACTGGAGTTCAAGGACTGTCAGTCCATCCCTTTCAACCAGAAAGGGCCAGTCCCCTTTCCCAGGGGCAGGTTCTTCCAACAGAACCCTTTTTGGGGTGTCAGTCCTGGAAGTTTGGAGCAGAGATCTCCCCACCAGCGTTGGTCTGGGGGAGGTCCATCCATCTCTACTTAAGAATTAGTGCTTTTTTGCCAGCTTCAACAATTGGCTTCAACAATTTCCCTGTACTCTGCATTGGTGAGGCCACACCTTGAGTATTGTGTTCAACTCTGGACCCCTCAGTTCAGGAAGGATATTGAGGTGCTGGAGCGGGTCCAGAGAAGAGCAACGAGGCTGGTGAAGGGACTTGAGCACAAGTCCTATGAGGAGAGGCTGAGGGAGCTGGGGTTGTTTAGTCTGGAGAAGAGAAGGCTTAGAGGCGACCTCATCACTCTTCAACTCCCTGAAGGGAGGTCATAGCCAGGCGGGGGTTGGTCTCTTCTCCCAGGCAACCAACAATAGGACAAGGGGACATGGGCTCAAGCTCTGCCAGGGGAGGTTTAGGTTGGATGTTAGGAAGAAATTCTTTACAGAGAGGGTTGTCAGGCGTTGGAACGGCCTACCCAGAGAGGTGGTGGATTCACCATCCCTGGAGGTTTTTAAAAAGAGATTGGATGTGGCCCTTAGTGCCATGATATAGTAATTGGAGATGGTTCAGGGGTTGGACTTGATGGTCTTGGAGGTCTTTTCCAACCAATCAATTCTATGATTCTATGATTCTATATCATATGAAGGATGTGACATCATAGGGGAGATGTGATGTCATAGAAAGGCTATGATGTCATAGGGGAACTGTAATGTCATGGGGAGGATGTGATGTCACAGGGGAGGACCTGACATCACAGGCATGATATGATATCACAGTAGAGGTTGGATGTCACAGGGGAGGTGTGATGTCATAGGGGAGATGCGATGTCATATTATGGTTGTGATGTCACAAGGATGGATGTGATGTCAGGAGGAGGTGTGATGTCACGGGGAGGACATGATGTCACAGGAAGGATGTGATGTCACAGGAAGGATGCGATGTCATGGGGACATCACATGCATTTACAGGGATTCTATGATATCACAGAAAAGATGTGATGTCATATGATGGACGTGATGTCATATGGGAGATTTGATGTCAAAGAAAAATGTGATGTCATAGGGGAACTGTTATGTCACGGGGCAATGTGATGTCATGGGGAGGACGGGCTGTCACAGGGCAGGTGTGATGTCAGAGGGATGATATGATATCACTGGAGAGATGTGATGTCATATGATGGATGTGACATCATAAAGGAGCCTTGATGTCACAACAAGGATATGATGTCACAGGGCAGGTGTGATGTCACAGGGAGGATTTGATGTCACAGGTGAGCATGGGATGTCACAGGGATGATATGATATCACAGAAGAGATGTGACGTCACAGGAAGGGTATGATGTCACTGGTCAACTGTGATATCATGGGGACGTGTGATGTCATAGGGGAGAGGTGATGTCCCAAGGGAGGATGTGATGTCACAGGGATTATTTGATATCACAGGAGAGATGTGATGTCATATGATGGGTGTGATGTCATACGGGAAATGTGATGTCACAGGGTGGATGTGTTATCATAGGGAGCTGTGATGTCACAGGGACGATGTGATGTCACAGGGGAGCACGTGACATCACAGTGATGATATGATATCACAGGGATATATGTGATGTCATATGATGGATGTGATATCGTTGGACAGATGTGATGTCACAGGGAGGTGTGTTGTCACAGGAACGTGTGATGTCAGAGGGGAGGACGTGATGTCACAGGGATGATATGTTATCACATGAGAGATGTGATGTCATATGATGCATGTGACGTCACAGGGGAGCTGTGATATCACATGAAAGATGTGATGTCACAGGACTGATATGATGTCATAGGAGAGATGTGATGTCTCAGGACAGATGTGATGTCACAGGGAGGATGTTATGTCTCAGGACAGATGTGATGTCACAGGGGAGGACGTGACATCACAGGAATGATCTGATATCACAAGGGAGATGTGATGTCATATGATGGATGTGACACCCTAGGGACGATGTGATGTCACAGGAAGGACATGATGTCACAGGGCAGGTGTGATATCATCGGGAGGATGTGATGTCACAGGAATGATCTGATGTCAGAGGGGAGCTGTGATGTCACAGGGGAGGACATGACACATGACATCACAGGGATGGTGTGATATCAGAGGAGTAATGTGATGTCATATCATGGATGTGATGTCATAGGGGAAATGTGATGTCACAGGAAGGATATAATGCCATAGGAAGGATGTGATGTCACAGGTGAGGTGTGATGTCATAGGGGAGATGTGATGTCATAGGGGACCTGTGAAGTCAGAGGAAGGCTGTGATATCACAAGAGAGATGTGATGTCATATGTTGGATGTAACATCATAGGGGAGAGGCGATGTCATAGGAAGGATGTGATTTTTTCCTGTATGAATTCTGTACCAAATTCTTGCTTCCTAGGTCAGTGAAATGTTAGAAGAGAGCGAATCTCACCTGGATCTTGGACAGAACACTTCTAGACTTCTTTATTCTATTGAATTCTTCCCTAATAGATCTGGATGACAGGACACCCATGTGAAAAGTCCTTTGTCTGGTTTTCAGGACTTAAAATAGATGCTTTTCTGATGTGGGTATTTATTGGAGTGTTATTGATTCAACTGTGAGGGTTGAATTGAGTGTTCTTTGCACCTCTAAAAAGTGCAACCCCTTTAATCTCTTGTTTTAAAAACCGTGCATTAGATGTCAGACCACATAAAGACAGCACGTAGAGATAACCCTGCTGTAAGTGATGGTTCCAGTCATCCCGTGTATGGATCAAAGATTTCCAAGGCTTTGTTCCAAGGCTGGGCACACATGGACTGGGAGAACTTTTCCTGCCGGAGCCGCTCTCCCTGCACCGCCAGGAAGAGCAGGGACCGCATCGCCCCGGCCGCAGCGGCGCAGAGGCTGCTCGGGAGGGGACAGTGTGCTGGAGGGAGCTGCCCACTCGCTGTCCTCACTGCCTGCACAGCGCAGGGCTGGGGGGAATTGAGCCAGGCAGGAAAAGGGAATGGCGGCCATCGCACGGGGCTGAAATGAGACGGGAAGGAGCAAACAGCCTGGCTGGGGGAGCACAGTTTGGGAAGGGGGCACAGGGAAAACCCACTAGGATGTTCCGGGGTAAATAACAGAAAATAAACAGAGGAGGGTCCCCGTTCAGATATGGTTTATAGATCAGTGCACTGTGTATAGTGTAAGAGAGCTTCAGAAATGTAAGAATGCAGTTTCTACAGCTTTTACTACAGTGCCTTTTTTTTTATAAAATATGTAGAGACGATAAGTAGGGTGTCAGTTTGGGCTTTTTTTGTTGGTGATTTATATTTTTTTTTGGTGGATGCCTTGTTCCCCCTAACTCCCCTGAAGGAGCTTTCTTGAATGTACCTTCTTACAGCTAATTTGAGGGATTAGTTTAGATAAGGCTCTTAGAGTGGATGCATTTCAATGAAATCAGGACATGTCTTTTTGGCTTTCGTGCAAGATTCAAACTAATTTTTTCCTTCCTCTTTTGCTCATTTAAAAGTCATCTTAAAACACTCCCAATATATTGTGTGAGTGCAGGGCTTGAGGCGTGTGGGATTGAATGAACGCAGAGAAAGAACTAACATTCAGAAACATATCTGCTTCCCTGTCTCAATTAATCAACCCCACAGTTTGACACATTAATAATATCCATAGCAATTGTGATTTGACTGTATATTGTGACCTGCATATGCACATGTGAGTATAAGGACACACGAAATAGGTGTTGTAGTTTCTGCAGTTCTTGTGTTATGGGTGAGGAAAGACAAGATTCAAGCTAAAAATTGTCTGAACATTTTGAGAGTGCAGAGACATCTGTCTGACCATCACTAGGTATGCTTTAATTTTAAGGCAGAGCATGTTAGAGAATGCAATAGCTTAAAGCCAGCTGCAGTCTTGAATTTTTGCTCTTTCAGCAAAAACAATAGCACTAATAATTACTAATAGTTAATGAGCTAACATGCAATAAATGTATCTGCTCCTTTTGACATATGTGTCAGTTTAATAATTTTAAAAGGATCAGTGCATTCATAACAGGAAATCTTCCTTAAACTCTGATTAAAATGTAACGTTGACTAAAGGATTATAGAGTGTACTTAATTTTACTGACTGTTTTAACAGTTGTCACAGCTGTTGGAAAAGGAAAGGCAATTGAAACACTCTAAAAAAAGGGGGTGGGGGGGCAGAACAAGAGTAGTTTAATAAATTTAATCATGGTCTCTGAATGCCCCACATAAAAAATTGAGCAGATCTGTAACTCCAGAAAGCTGCTGCACACTATGTACGTTTGCCTTTTGTGGCTCACTGTGTTTCATTCATTTGAACACTGAGCAGTTTCCCTCCTTTCTCCATTTAAAAATGTGCAGCAGCGTTTAAATGTGGAACAAATTCAGCTGTTCATGTGCCTGGAGTTTCATCTTAGAATGCAGCTGATAGAATACTCAGCTGACAGGAAATAAAGGCTGTGTAGAATGGCTGTAACATTTCAAAAGTGGACACAGGTGTCACATCCTGTGAATGCTGCAGTGCAGTGAGGGTTGGTGGACATATTTTATGTTTTTCTAACCGTTCTCATGTTGTGATGTGGGAATGGTGTGTGGAGTTCCCCTGCCAGTCTGTCTGGGTTATGTCTGTGCAGGGATGAACAGGAGTGTGTGTGTAGATTCCCATGCCTGTGTGTTTGTGTGTGTGCAGGGGGATTCTGTGCTGGAAAGCAGAGAGCAGGAGTGTCATGGTGACACTGCAGGAGAGTTCCAGCCCTGGAGCAAGGACACAGCAGAAGTGACCCAGTAGATGCCCTGCCCTCAGAAGATCCCACAGCATCCTGGAGATGCTGGAAGGGAGCCCAGCTCTGCTTCACAAGTTCCCAGGGCCTGTCCCTGCCTGTGCTCCAAGGCTTCCAGCCCACAGGACTGTGCTCAGAGAGCACTCAGGCCTTACAGCGAGAAAGGGGCTCAGGAGGACAGTGTGGAAGTGGCAAGAGAGCAGCTCTGGAAAGACCAAGCGCTGCTGCTCCCTGGCAGTGCTGCTGGGCTGGGATTATTGTCCCCTTCCTGTTTGCAAATACACCCTGTCCTGCAGTGTGCTGTCCTTTAGGAACATCTGAGAAGAAGGGTCTTGGACAAAGAAGGCACTGCAAGTTCCTTTATTTTGTTTAAATAGTCAGAGAGCGCAGTTAATCATTTTTACATCTCTGGGTCAAATTCAGTGGGTAGACATGAAAATAGAAGGCAGGTGCATAATAATATTTCATTGTACAGAAAATTATTGCAAGAACAACCCAATGACCTCCACAAAACACCTGAGCAGAAAGGCTGGGCCATGAAGGAGTCCCATTCTGAATGTTACACACCAGAAAACAGGCATTATATTGCTCCTGAAAAGCATCCAGTCATCATTTTTCTCATGGCGGCTTTGAGCTCCTGGTTCCTCAGGCTGTAGATGAGGGGGTTCAGTGCTGGAGGCACCACCGAGTACAGAACTGATAGTGCCAGATCCAGGGATGGGGAGGAGATGGAGGGGGGCTTCAAGTAGGAAAACATGACAGTGCTTAGGAACAGGGAGAGCACGGCCAGGTGAGGGAGGCACGTGGAAAAGGCTTTGTGCTGTCCCTGCTGAGAGGGGATCCTCAGCACAACCCTGAAGATCTGCACATAGGAGAAAATAATGAAAACAAAACAACAGAATCCTAAACAGACACTAACCACAATGAGCCAGATTTCCCTGCGGTAGCCTGAGTGTGAGCAGGAGAGCTTGAGGATGTGTGGGATTTCACAGAAGAACTGGCCCAGGGCATTGCCCTGGCACAGGGGTAGGGAAAATGTACTGGCTGTGTGCAGCAGAGAATAGAGAAAGCCAGTGGCCCAGGCAGCTGCTGCCATGTGGGCACAAGCTCTGCTGCCCAGGAGGGTCCCGTAGTGCAGGGGTTTGCAGATGGCAACGTAGCGGTCGTAGCACATGATGGTGAGGAGGAAATACTCTGCTGAGATGAAGAAGACAAAGCAAAAGGCCTGTGCAGCACATCCCATGTAGGAGATGGTCGTGGTGTCCCAGAGGGAATTGTGCATGGCTTTGGGGACAGTGGTGCAGATGCAGCCCAGGTCTGTGAGGGAGAGGTTGAGCAGGAAGAAGCCCATGGGGGTGTGCAGGTGGTGGTCACAGGCTACGGCGCTGAGGATGAGGCCATTGGCCAGGAGGGCAGCCAGGGAGATGGCCAGGAAGAGCCAGAAGTGCAGGAGCTGCAGCTCCCACCTGTCTGCAAATGCCAGGAGGAGAAACTGGGGCATGGAGCTGCTGTTGGACATTTGCTAATCCTTAGGACAGAGTCTATTCAGAAAAGGAAAAGACACGGAACAATTAGGAGATACCCCTCTCAACAAAGATACTTCGTCTTTCATAGTAATCCCCCCAAAATAATTGTATTTCCCTTATACTGGCTCAGAGTGGTGTGAACAGCAAGAATTCTGCCCATGTGCTACCAAGGGCTCAGCTTTGCTCTGCTGCAGTGGCGACATGGAGCTGGTTTGTGACAGCTCTGATGATCACAAGAGATGTCAGATGTAACCCACCTTTAATAGAAAAGCTCCATTTCTGACCCCCTTACTCACAAGAGTGTGGTCTGCAGAACAGAGGTTTCCATTGTCTTTAGAATAATTCTTCTGTTAGATATGTTCCACCATTAAATCTGCATAGTGTTCCTTTTAGGAGTAAAAATTCTCATTTTTACTGCTGAAAATGTAAAGAATCTTTAGAAAAGACAAGAGACAAAAGGGCTCAGCTCTGTGTGGTTTCAAGCAGAGCCAGGAGAGCTGCAGAGTTCTTTAGCCTGTTTCCCATCTGCCCTGCTCTTTACCTTGTGCTGCATTCACTTTGATTTCACACAAACATTAAAAAACACACCCCCAAATACATGTGCAGTGATGAGAGCAGGACAATGTTGTTTCCAAGGTCAGCTCTGTGAAGTGTCCCCTGTGCCAGCCCAGAGGTGCAGCTGTGCTGGACAGAGCAGGATAGGAGCCCTCCTGCAGGGAAGCCAAGGGCTGGGACAGGAGAGTGCCCACCCCCAAGGGAAGGCTCAGCACTGCCCAGGGTCCTGTGCTCATTTCTGATCCTGCCTGAAATGTTCATCTCCCAGAGGAAAACAGTTTGAATTTCAGTGCAGCCTCCTGACCTGAGAGAACAATGTCTGTGCTACAATGCCTAAGCAGGAAACACACCTCAGGACTAATTCCTTCCCTGTAGCCCCTGTCTTTTGTAAGCTTTGCAAAAAATTCTGCATTAAATGTCATGTAGTGATCTGGAGCTGTGAGCAGGTGTGACCCTGCAACACCATGTCATCAAAAGGATCCTGCCCTCACCTACAAGGGCTTTCTCCTTGCCCACAGCCCTTCTGCCCCAGCCCTGGCAGCAGTTCCCCGGGCTGGCTGAGAGCTGCCCCTGGCAGGCAGCAGAGTCCCTGCCCAGCACAGCACCCTGGGCTGCAGGACCCTGCTCTGCCCCACAGCCCTGGGCACCCCTGGCTGCACCCCCTGCTTCACAGCTCTTCCAAAGTGCCCCAAAACAGCCCCTGCTCACCCATCCCATCAGCTGGGGCTGGGCCAGCTTTAGGAGATGCCTCCAGGAGCTGCCCCTGCACTGCCCTGCAACCACAGACTCACCATGTGCAGCCCTGCCAAGATTCCTCCTGCAGGGAGCTCTCAGCCCTCCTGCCAGTGCTGAGCCCCTTGAAGCTCTGTCTGTGCCCTGCTGGTGTCCCTGAGCTGGCCTGGCAGTGCCCTCAGCCCTGCTGGGCTGTGCAGAGGAGCTGCTCACCAGCAGAGCTGTCTCTTTGAAGCTCTTCTTGCTTGCCAGGAGCTCCCTGTGTGCCAGGAGCCCGGCCCAGCTCAGCAGCACAGCAACAGCCCCAGGCATTTAATGGCACCCTGGAGGGTTTGATGTTGTTTACATGAGACTCAGTCCCTGAGAGGAAGTTCAAACAACTTTTCAAGAAGTCAAAATGAGATTGAAACACTGAAGTTTCTTGTAGTGTTGATGAGTCTCACTGAGAGACACAATTGAGAATATGTCCCCATGTCCCAGTTAGAGCAGAAATCTGCAGTGATGACAAGGATGGACAAGCAAGGGAAAGGTGGCTCTGATGCTGAATAAACATTGACTTGTTTCCTTAATCCAGAGGACCAAGCCCTGACCCCAGCCCCTGGGAAGGCAGATCCTGTCCCTACCTCATTCCTCAGGGCTCTTCCTGGGGCACTGGGATGTGGGATGTGCAATGCCAAGGGCAGGACCATGGGGTGGCACCTGCCAGGCTGCTGAGCAGGGACAAGGAGGCCATGAGGCCCCAGGGCTGCAAGGGGCACTCCCCTCCTCCTGGCATCAGGGGCACAGACAGCAGCCCTGGCCAAAGGCCTGCAGAAGGTGGCTGTGTCAGGGCCTTTCAGCTTCTCCCCATCCCTGTCTCCTCTCCAGCCCAGGCTGTCCTACGGTGTCCATGCCCTGCCCCTTTCCCTGCAGGCTGTCGTCATCCCCCCGGCTGCCCCACCTGGCTGGCACCTTCCTGCACTGACATCTCTGCGTCCTCCCTGGCTCTTCCTGCACACACAAAGCCTTGGGCTCATCCAGACTCCTTCTGGGTGATGTGTTGCACCACAGCACTGCCCTTGGAGTGAAATTCTTTTCTCCTCATGCCAACCTGGACCTCCCCAGCTGCACTTGGCATGAATTCTTTCTTTCTCATGCTGTTTTCTGCTATGGCAAAAGCATCGGACTCTCCCTGAAGCGACTCTTCAAGTACTTCCAGGGTTCTTCTCTGCTGTCCTCTGTCTGCACACCACTGAACCCTCCACTCCTTTGCCCCTGTAGTTCCAACATCTCTGTGTGGGAGTGTCACGGTTTGAGATAGCCCCAAAATCCAATTCCCTAGCTCCATTCCCCCTCCTACATCTCAACCTAATGTGAGATGGGTTTTTCCAGACAAAACACACCAGACTCAAAATGGGGGAAAGGGAATATTTTACAATGACTGTACAAATAAATACCATATCACATTATACACATGATCACAAACTATCTCTACCATGACATATGTATTTACAATGATCAGATCTCTTCTCCTCTCCAAACAAAAGTCCAGGAGGGAAAGAAGGACAGATCCCTTTCAGTCTCTGAACAGCAGGAGTATCTTCTAAGGCAGCAGGTTTCTTCTTCTCATGCATGCAGCAGCTGATAGCTGGCTTTCTGCCAGCACTCACGAGGGAGGTATCCAAGCTCCCTCAGCCCCCTTGACGCAGGCAAAGGGGTCTTCCATGGGCTTCGTAACCCCAGACAAGGTCGTTTCACCACGTCATATCACGAAGACACAGGGGGGTCTCCATGACGGTCTGGTATCTCCAGGAGACTCAGCTCCTTGCAGGACCTCTGTGCCCTGCCTTCAGGCTGCCACCGTGGCAGCAGTGCAAGGGGGGAGCCAAGGTCACCCTCTGCATGGTAATCATGTGAATTCCAGTTTCTATGGTCAGTTACCATGGCAACCATAATACAGTCATCTTGCTACAGTCGGTTACCATGGCAACATAATAAATTCCCATTGCTATCATCAGTTACCATGACAACCAGCATACATTCCCGTTGCTATGGTCAGTTACCATGGCAACTAGCATACATTCCCATTGCTACAGTCAGTTACAATGGCAATCATCATATTTCCCACTGCTGCGGTCAGTTACTATGGCAACCAGCATACATTCTCATTCCCACGGTCAGTTACCATAGGAACCACCATACATTCCCATTGCTACAGTAGGTTACCATGGCAACCATCATACATTAGCATTGCTATGGTCAGTTACCATGGAAACCATCATACAGTCACGTTGCTATGCTTGTTTACCATGGCAACTAACATACATTCCCATTGCTACAGTCAGTTACCATGGCAAACAACATACTGGTACAGTCCGTTACCATGGCAACCACAATACATTGCCATTTCTATGGTCAGTTACTGTGGCAACCATCATACATTCCAGTTGCTACAGTCAGTTACCATGGCAACCACGACACATTTCCATTGCTATGGTCAGTTACTGTGGCAATCATCATACTTCCCACTGCTATGGTCAGTTACCATGGCAACCATCATACATTCCCATTGCTACGGTGGGTTACCACAACAAGCATCAATCATTTCCGTTGCTACAGTCACCATGGCAACCATCACACATTTCCATTGCTATGGTTTGTTACCATGGCAACCATCATAGATTCGCATTGCTATGCTCGATTACCATGGCAACCATCATAAAGTCACATTGCTATGGTTGGTTACCATGGTAACAAGCATACATTGCCGTTGCTACAGTCAGTTACCATGGCAACCAGCATACATTCCCATTACTATGGTCAGTTACCACAGGAACCATCATACTTCCCACTGGTACAGTTGGTTATCATGGCAGCCATCATACATTCTCATTGCTACTATCAGTCACCCTGGTGCCCTAGTTAAGACAGCTGAGACCAGTTCATCATGGTATGGGTGTAACCCAAAACTGTGTATTCTATAGCCTTCCATGCCATTTCCCAGAAAGGGTTATCAATAGACTATTCGCACCCTCTGCCCATAGAGCCTGACTCCTCAGGCTATAAACTAGGTGTTAAGAGGCCTGTGAGATAGGAGGATGCTCCTGTCCTCACACCCTTTGTGGAACTCCCTGCCCTGAGGGAAGTACTGAGCATTCCTGCCTGAACTGGAGGATATATAATCTTGGAGTCTTGGAACATTTTCAACCACTCTTGGGATCCAGAGGAAGGCTACAGCTCATCGCTCTCAACCAGACTGAGACCACCATTGGACTGCAATCACCACTTTTGGTCTAACTACAGCAGCTCTCCCACCAGCAGGTTCTTCCCCTCTCCCTTTACTTTGGACTCAAGTGGGGCCCAAGGAACACCACTTTGTTCATGCCCCAGGGTGCTGGGTTATACATTTGGGTTTTGTGGGTTGAGACCAATTGTTTGTTTGTATGATTGTACTTATTGTATTATTTTAGTAATTTGTTATTCTGACTTATAATCTCTCCTTTGAGTTGAGTTCATTTCCCCTGCTGGTTAACTCTTAAACCAGCACACATGGACACCGTAGGACAGCCTGGGCTGGAGAGGAGACAGGGATGGGGAGAAGCTGAAAGGTCCTGACACAGCCACCTTCTGCAGGCCTTTGGCCAGGGCTGCTCTCTGTGTCCCTGATGCCAGGAGGAGGGGAGTGGCCCTTGCAGCCCTGGGACCTCATGGCCTCCTTGTCCCTGCTCAGCAGCCTGGCAGGTGCCACCCCATGGTCCTGCCCTTGGCGTTGCACATCCCACATCCCAGTGCCCCAGTGCCTGAGGAATGAGGCAGGGACAGCATCTGCCTTCCCAGGGGCTGGGGGTCAGGACTTGGTCCTCTGGATTAAGGAAACAAGTCAATGTCTATTCAGCATGAGAGTCACCTTTCCCTTGCTTGACCATCCTTGTCATCACTGTCTGCAGTTTTCTATTCCAACTGGAATCTGGGGACACTTTCTCACTCTTGTCCCTCAGTGAGACTCATTAGCACTACAAGAAACTTCAGTATTTCAAACTCACTTTGACTTCTTGAAAAGTTGTTTGAACTGACTCTCAGGGACTGAGTCTCATGTAAACAACACAAACCCCCTCTGGGGGTCATTAAAGACCTGGGGCTGTTGCTGTGCTGCTGAGCTGGGCCGGGCTCCTGGCACACAGGGAGCTCCTGGCAAGCAAGAAGAGCTTCAAAGAGACAACTCTGCTGGTGAGCAGCTCCTCTGCACAGCCCAGCAGGGCTGAGGGCACTGCCTGCAGCACCCAGGGCACAAAAGCAAGGCAGAGAGAGGTTGCACACAGCCTGGGCTGGGAGGGAAGTCGAGAGGAAGATCCACTGGAGGAGGAATCTTTCCAGGCTCCCTCACGGTGAGTCAGCATGAAGGACAATGTGTCTGCAGTTGGTGCAAAGATCTCCTAATGCTGGCACATCCCACTCCCTGCTGCACCATCCCAGGCATATCCCAGCAGGGTTCTCTTCTTCCAGGGATGGATGAGGGGTTGTGAAGCCAGGCTGTGCCACCCAGGCTGCCCCAAGCTGTCCTGCAGAGCAGGGTCCTGCAGCCCAGGGCTGTGCCAGGGCAGGAGCTCTGCCACTGCCAGGGGCAGCTCTCAGCCGGGCTGGGGAGCTCCCTCAGGGCTGGGCAGAGGCTGGGGGTGGAAAGAGCAAAGCCTGGCAGGGCAGGGCAGGTTTCTTCTGCTATTGAGTGAGAGTTTCATGGGTCAGGGCTGCTCACAGAACCAGAGCACCCCAGGATATTTTCCAGGGGATACTTCAAGGGGAAGGTCCAAGGAGGGATTTCTCTCAAGCTCTCAAGCCACATGCCTGCTGGTTTGAGTTCCAGAGGGAACTCTGAGGAGCTGCCCAGGGCTGAGAACAACTTGCTGGCACTGTTGGTGTCTGGGAGGTGGCACAGCTGGCTCAGGGTGACGCTGCCCTGAGTGCCCAGTGGGCTCTGCCCTGGCCTCTCCCAGCTGGACCCTCCCTGTGCATTTCCTTGCTCCTCAGCTTGCCCCTGGTCCTGAGGTTGTTCCCTCCTTCTCTCAGTCAGACTCACTGGGCAGGGGAGTTCAAGCTACACAGTCCAACACTGATCCTGGGATTCCCCTATGGCAGGAGTGTCCCTGGGAATGAGACATTCCACTTGTCCTCTGCCCTGTGGGGTGTGGGCAGTGAAGTCTGTGGGCCTGGGTAAGGAGCTCTTTTCCCCTCAATCAGACCCTGTCATTAAGACACTTGGCTCTTTTCTGAGGTGTCCTTCCAAGCTGGGAGCTGCCCTGGAGAATGCAAATCATCCTCCCAGCACAGCTGTGTTCTCTGAAAGCCCCAGTGGAGCGGGGCAGAGATGCTGTGCCTGTGCCAGGAGATGCTGTTGGGTTGGGGAGATGAGCCACGGGTGTCCTTGGCTACAAGTGGGGTGCTGAGCCCTTGAGACAGGCTGATACATTGAGGGGTGTGGGATGGATCCCTCTGCTCTCAACAGTGTCTGGTGGCTTTTCAGAACAAAATGGGAGTGGGATCAATCTCCATCTCAGAAAGGAGCAAAGCCAGGGCATATGGGAACAAGAGAGAGGGACAGAGCAGCTCCCCTCTCTCTGCACAAGCCCCAGACAATCCTGCTGGCTGGGAGGACCCTCTCTGTTCTCCCCGAGTGCATCAGAACTGCTGAGGGGTTCTGATATCCAGGAACAGTCCTTGTGAGAGACGAGGGGAGTCTGAAAAAAAAAAAAAAAACCAAAAAAAACAAAATAAACCTGTGACACTGCCTCCTGCTGTCCTGTTTTTTCCCAGAAACTGGGAGTGCAGATGCTGACAAGTCATTTTGCAGTGGGAGCACTTTCATCTGACACAGCTGAAAACCAGGAGGGGTCCCTGTGCCCACCATGCCCATGACCCCACCGGTGCAGAGCAGGGTTGACCCCTCACAGCCAGTGGGCAGAGGGTCTGCTCCTCACGAAAGATGTAGTGAGCCCCAACCAGGGCTCCAGCCCTGGAGCTGAAGGAGAGACTCCTAGAAAAAGAAAACCAATGGAGCAGTGAGAGGGGTGTTGGAAAGCAGCTTTGATTTTTCTTAGAAAGTTCTACCCTAACTTGTCACTGTTATTTCCTCCTTGAACAGGTCCCCATGTCCAGAGGCAGCAAATGTCCAACAGCAGCTCCCTCACCCAGTTCCTCCTCCTGGCATTCGCAGACAGGCGGGAGCTGCAGCTCCTGCACTTCTGGCTCTTCCTGGCCATCTCCCTGGCTGCCCTCCTGGCCAACGGCCTCATCCTCAGCGCCGTAGCCTGGGACCACCACCTGCACACCCCCATGGGCTTCTTCCTGCTCAACCTCTCCCTCACAGACCTGGGCTGCATCTGCACCACTGTCCCCAAAGCCATGCACAATTCCCTCTGGGACACCACAACCATCTCTTACATGGGATGTGCTGCACAGCTCTTTCTGCTTGTCTTCTTTCTTGGAACAGAGTTTTCCCTCCTCACCATCATGTGCTACGACCGCTACGTTGCCATCTGCAAACCCCTGCACTACGGGACCCTCCTGGGCAGCAGAGCTTGTGCCCACATGGCAGCAGCTGCCTGGACCACTGGGTTTCTCTATTCTCTGCTGCACACAGTCAGTACATTTTCCCTGCCCCTGTGCCAGGGCAATTCCCTGGGCCAGTTCTTCTGTGAAATCCCACACATCCTCAAGCTCTCCTGCTCACACTCCAACGTCAGGGAACTGGGGCTTATTGGGGTTAGTGCTACTTTTTGTTTTGGGTGTTTCATTTTCATTGTTTTCTCCTATGTGCAGATCTTCAGGGCTGTGCTGAGGATCCCCTCTCAGCAGGGACGGCACAAAGCCTTTTCCACGTGCCTCCCTCACCTGGCTGTGGTCTCCCTGTTTGTCAGCACTGGTACATTTGCCTACATGAAGGCCCCCTCCATCTCCTCCCCATCCCTGGACCTTGTGGTGGCAGTTCTGTACTCCGTGGTTCCTCCATCACTGAACCCCCTCATCTACAGCCTGAGGAACCAGGAGCTCAAGGATGCCCTGAGGAAACTGATAAGTGGGTGTTTTTCAGAAGCAATAAACTCTCCTTCTTCTGTATGTTATCCATCTCATTAAAGGCCAATTCTTTTAAAGACTTCATTAAAGGCCCACCATATCTTTTCTATTTTTTGCTCCTGTTAGGGGCACTATTTTTCTGAGAATTTGTTCACACCAAAAAATCTTTATGTATATAAATATATATATAAAGATATATATATAGATAAAAGTATATATATATATTTATACATATGTAAACACCATTTTCAATTCAGTCTTTGTCTTTCTAACCTGGCCCAGAGGCTGTACAAATCAGGAACTGTAATCACTGTGTGCTTAAACCAAATAAAGAACTCTGCATTGACTTGTTTGCCTGACATCTTTCCTCTCTGACTTCTCTGCAGCTGCAGGGTCGGTGCCTCTGTGCAGAGCTGGGCCAGAAAAGAGTCCCAGCAGAGCAGCACTGCCAGGGAGCAGCAGCCCTGCTCCTCCATGGCCTCCTCTCCCTTCCCTTCCACACTGTCCTGCAGAGCCCTGTGTTGTTGGAGGCCTCAGTGCTCTGGCAGTGGGTGCCAGTCCTGCTGCAGGACTGTCCAGGGACTGCAGGCAGGGACAGCCACGGGCACTGCTGGCACAGAGCTGACCTCTGCAGCAGCACTGCCATCCTGCAGGGGCATCTCCTCAGGCCAGGGCCTCAAAGCTTCCATCTGCTTTCCACTTTGCTCTCCAGGATGTGCCCAACACAACGCCCTGCAGAGGAAAACAGCAGTGACCAGCACAAGGGGGGGAGTGCTCAGTGGGGGGGCACCCAGCAGTGCCCTGGCACAGCCAGCGCCGCTCCCAGCACTGGCCTCTCACCCCAGGCCATTGGGCTTGTTCTTCCCTCCAAGGAGGGACAGCAAATGACCAGATCAGGAGTCCATGTTTGCACTGCATGGACAAGACATGCCCATGTGTCACGGCTTGGGGCTGGGGGGGTGGAAGGTTTAGACAAAGTTGATGGCAGAAGCCGTCTCGTTGAGCTACGAGGGGCAGAAAGGACCCCCCTGCTTTCTAAATTCCTTCTCAGAGAGGAGCCTGGCTGTGGCTGGATCCAATCTCAGGCCCAGATTTTGGTTTCAATTGAAGGAATTCTAGAGGTGTGATTCAATCACTTTGTCCTGCAGTTTTTAGTGATGGCAAATCAGGAATATTCCTATAAAAACAATGATTTATTATGACAAATGAACTGACAATTGATCAGACAGTGACCAGGTGACTAACCTTAAAGAGAATTATTTACTTCAAATTATAAAAGCCAAAAACTCCTAGTAGTATAGTGTAAGATAGGACATTGTAGTCTATCAAAGTCATTCTATTAAAGCAATTCGATCAAAGCCAGCAAAAAGAACAATCCTGAAGCAGATATTGAGGTAACTCACCCCAAAACAACAGGGGGTAGTTCTCTCTCTTTCACTTAACCCCTGGGCAGTGACCATGAAAAGTTGTCCCTGCTTCATGGCAGAAGCTCCACACATTTCAAGGAAGTCTGCGGAGGAATCTGCCACAGGAAAGTTGGATGGGGCTTTTATAGTTATCAAGGGTTTGACTGCCAGACATATTTGCAGGACAGGGAGCAGCTTATCTGTCAAATTCTGCTTCAGAAAGCAGGATGTGTGTTTGAAGTTTCATGAAGCATTTTGGGTTTAGCATAATTCAACATTAAAAACAGCACCTTGGCACCAGCAGTAACTCACCACAGAGAGTGTGCATTGTTTGCATCCTCTGACCATTGTTTAGGTATTGTCAGAGCAGAGCATCCTGCCAGAAATGGCCCCTTGATTCCATGAGGTTCCAAAACCTCTCAGGGTTCCTTTGGTTCCTCGAGCCCCCACAGTGTCACAATGGACCCCTGGTATCATGAGGTTCTGGAGTGTCACAATGGCCCTGATGATTTCATGAGTTTCCACTATCTCTCCAGGATTCCTTTGGTTCCATGAGGCCCTGCAGTGTCACAATGGCTCCTTGATTCCAGGATGTTCCAGAATATCCCAGGGTTCCCTTGGCTCCAAGAGGCTCCCCAGTGTCCCAGCGGCCCCTGGATTCCAGCAGGCCCTGCAGTGTCCCAATGGCCACTGGGTTCCAGGAGCCACAGCGGCTGCCGCCGGCGTCTGTGCCCGGAGCCGCCGCTCCCACGGGGCTGCCGCACTCACCGCCGGGGTTGCCGCTCGCGCAGCCGCCGCTCTGCCCCGGCTGCACCGGGACCCGGCACCGCCTCGGGCCTGCGCTGCCGCCTCAGCGGCCACAGGGACACAGCCATGGGGGACCTTTGCTCTGACACTGATGGGGCCTGGCTTTGTTCTGCTTGGGGCTGGGCTTTGGGAAAATTGCTGTTCATTTTCATGCTCCACTGGAACAGCTCCTGAATTCCAAAGGTTTCCTAATCCAGGGGAGGGGTTTCTATGGCATCGGAGGTGCCGCCCCTCGGGACACATTGTCAATAAACCATCCAGCTGACTGGGATGGGTGTAAGAGCTGGGGAACACAGGATAATCAGTCATCCCCTGAAAATCTTGGAACATTCCCTACCTGACCTGTAACCCAAATGGAACAGTTTGGATCCAGTTCCCAAATAGTTTGGAAACTCCAGTCATTCCTGACACCAGGATGGAAATTCAGCAGATCACTAAAGCCAGTCCCCTTGGGAGCCCACACCCAGCGGGGCTGAGGGAGGCCCTGGCAGCTCCCCAGCACCTCCCTCTCAGTGGGACACCTCTGGCAGCCTCTCCCAGCTCGGGAACCCTCCAGTTTGCAACACTCCAAAGACCCTCCCTGATGCCCAGGACAATTCTGATCCCCCTCCACAAACACTCCTCCAGCTGTGACCCTTGTCTGTTGGCAAACACAAAGGGATTTGGGGGAGTGTTTCCCTGACAAGAAGGAGAATTTGGGAGAGGGACCTTTGCGCACTCAGCTCTTGATGTGTCCACACATCTCTGCCTGGGTGTGGGTGTGAATTGACTGTGGGGTGAATGTTGTTCTTGTGAATCTATAATTCAGCCACTGTGGAAATTTTAGCAAATTATATTGAATCACTTGAAAACTGTTAAATTGTCCAAAAATTAAATACTACTAATGTCTTTTGCCCCCTTATCTTTGGATCCAAATCCTTTGTGCCCTGACCCTCTTGCATCCCAAGGCTCTGTGTAAATCATTCCCTTTCATCAAAAAATATGTATTTTTTGTGACTTTCACTTTAAAATATTCCTCCTTAACTAAACTACAAAACAATTCTAATTAGTTGTTGATGTCTTGAAGACTTGAAGACAATTAAAGAAAGAAAATTAATTTGTTTTTCAATGTTTTAATGGGTCCCACAGTGTGTTTGGAGCTGCATCAACTGTCAGTCCAAAATGGATCATGTCAGAACTGGTAAGATTGGGGGGTGAGGAGCAAGAATGATCATACAGAGTCAGTCTGGATCTCCTGAGGAGACATTCAGCATCAAGATCACTTGGAGAACACCTCTATCACCTCTCCTCTGAACTACAAAATTACCCATCATTGAATTAAAAAAAAAATAGAAACGATGAAGACTTGTTTTGAAATTGCCTTGAAGACAATTAAAGGAAGACAAAGAGATCCTGAGGGATTTCTGCATTTTAATGAGCCCCACAGTGTGTTTGCAGCCCAGCCCATGATCCTGAGGGACTGAGAGAAGATTGAAGCAGCTGCTGAAGAAGTCAGAAGCCAAACTGCAAGTGCCTTGAAGCATTGCTGGGCCCCACTGAGGGCAGGCACTGCCAAAGCCTCCCCAGGGACTCCTTGGAGCAGCTCCTTGGAGGCCAGGAGTGCAGGCAGACAAAGGCTCTGGGCAGGCCCCTGCAATGCTGAGCAAAGCCTGCCTTGGTTTTGTGGAGCACAAAGGCCAAGGCCTGAGCCCCAGGCCCTGGCCCAGCAGATCCTGTCCCTCCCGGCTGGCTCAGGGCTGTTTGGGGGGCACTGGGATGGCAGGGGGAGGAACAACAAAGGCCCAAAACTGGGCAACCCCTGCCAGGCTCCTGAGGGAGGGGCGAGGCAGAAACCAAGTGCAGAACCTGCCAGGCAAGTGTCTTGTGGTGGCCTGAGTGGCAGAGGCAGCTACCAGAGGCAAGGGGACAAAGGCCTGGGTGCCTTTGGGCCTTGCAGCCCTGCCAGAGCCCTTGGCCATCTCTCCTGCAGGCTGTCCTGCCCTGGCCCTGCTGCTGCTCTGGCCTTGCAGGCTGCACACACCCCTCCTGCTTTCCCACCCCCTCCCAGCAGCATTTCTAGACCCTCCCTGATGTCTCTGCACCAACTCTGGCTGTTCCCTGGAACACAAAGCCATGGGCTGATCCTGACTCCCTCTGGGTGACCTCTTGCATGACAAGGGTTCCCACTGAGTGATATTTCATTTTCCTCACCTTGTCTGAACCTTCAGTGCTACTCTTTGTGGAGATTTCATTCTATTTCCAATGTGGAGAAAAGCTCCATCCTGTCAGGTCTCCTCTAGACCCTCTCCAGTTCTTCCTCATTCCTCCAGAATGGGGAACCTCACAGACAGACAGACCAGTCCAGATGTGGTGACACCAGAGATGAGTCCAGGGGGGTGGCAACTCCCTTGTCTGGGTGCCCACACTTCCCCCAAGGCAGCCCCATGTGCAGTTGGCCTTAAATCAAGGGGCCATTCTGATTCTTTGTAATGTCACGGAATCAAGTGGCACCGTGACACTGCAGGGCCTCATGGAACCAAAGGAATGCAGGGACACTGTGGAATCTCATGGAACCAAGGACCACTGTGACATGTGGGGTCTCTTTGGAACAAAAGGAACCCTGAGACATCTCAGAACCTCCTGGAACCAAGGGCCCACTGTGCCTGCCCAGAACTCCATGGAATCAAGCAGAGCCGCTGCCTCCCCCCCGCCGCCGCACGGACCGGAGTCACCGGCTCTGCCCCGCTTGGACACCTCTGGAGTCAGCGTGTTCTTGGGCAGCACAACTGATCTCAGACCAGAGAGTTTCCCACATCTTGCTTTGCTCCCTCTTTCCCTTGGTTTAATTTTTGTTCTTTGTTCATTTAGGAAGAAAAGGGGGAAGGGAGGCACGTGTTGATCCCTGGTTTTATCTGTTTACAAAAGGGAGTTGGGTCAGGGGGGAGAGAGGAGGCAATTCTCTCTCTGTTGTAACTTTGAACTGTTTTGTTGGTATTGCTGGGTTTGCTGCTATATTTCTTGTCAGTAAACTCTTATTTTCTCACTTATAGCTCCTTATATTTTGTCTCCTTGTACTGGTGGGGAATAAAAGAGGAGTGAATTCATTTTATTGCAGTTCCCGCCCCAATATGTGTCTTTAAACCAGGACAGGTTGCTCAAGGGCTCCCTGAAATTTGGCATCATCCACAAAGGACTCAAAAATCCATTTTGTCCCATTATATAGAGAGATCTTCTGCATTGGTGGTCAAGGGCTGGTCACTGAGGGATTTCATTCAGAAGTTGCTACCAAGAGGACTTTGTACCATGGATTTTATTTGACACTCTTCATTCAGCCAACTTCCCACCCACCACATCTTCCACTTCTTCAGTCCAGCTCTCACCAATTTGTCCATAAGGAGACCACAGGAGACCATGTCAAGGGCCTTGATAAAGTCTGGGCACAAAACATCCCCTTCTATTCCCTCCCACAGGGGTTCTGCAATCCCTCCCTTATCCTTCCCATGCCTGGCAATGGCTGCAGGAGGACTTGCCCTATCCCCTTCTCTGCTGAGCCTGAGCAGTCTGGAACTCTGCCAACCCTCCTTGCTGCCCTGTTTGCAGACTGGTTCCATGTCTGCCTTTGCCAAGGCCCCAGGAAGCTCTGGGATGGCTCTGGCTTTTCCAAGGGTTTGGGAGAGGTCTCCCAGTGACACTGCCCAGCCTTCTCAATAGCCCTGACACCAAAACCTTTTCAATATCCCACAGTTCCAGAGGAGTGCCCAGGACACAACAAAGGTTGTCCTGGTGGTTCTGGACAATTAGAAGGGATTTCTTCCTAGAGGTCAACCCATCCAATTGGATTTGAGTGCAGCTGAAAGGTTTTCTCAGCATTTTCCCTGGTGCCTCCCTGCCCTGAAGGTTTCTGGCCCTCAGGCTGGAGCTGAGGGGGTTGGGCAGGTGCCTGAGGAGGGGGTAGAACAAGGGCTGTGTCCAACTGTGCCAGGAGGGCTGTGCTGGGCAAGGATGAGGAGGCTGCAGAAAACAGTGGCACTGGGGAGGGGAGAGGAGCAGCTGGAGAGACCTTGTGCCTGCCCACGCTGGGCAGGAGCTGCCCCAGGATGGCAGCTCTGAAGCACTCCAAGGATGTCCCTGTGAACAGGAGGGGAAGACTGGATCTGAAAATGGAACCTGGAAAGCAGAGAGCAGGAGTGTCATGGTGACACTGCAGGAGAGTTCCAGCCCTGGAGCCAGGTCACAGCAGAAGTGACCCAGTAGATGCCTGGTCCTCAGAAGATGTCACAGCACCTTGGAGATGCTGTAAGGGAGCCCAACTCTGCTTCACAAGTTCCCAGGGCCTGTCCCTGCCTGTGCTCCAAGGGTTTCCAACCCACAGGACTGTGCTCAGAGAGCACTCAGGTCTTACAGCGAGAAAGGGGCTCAGGAGGACAGTGTGGAAGTGGCAAGAGAGCAGCTCTGCAAAGACCAAGCCCTGCTGCTCCCTGGCAGTGCTGCTGGGCTGGGATAAATGTCCCCTTCCCGTTTGCAAACACACCCTGTCCTGCAGTGTGCTGTCCTTTAGGAACATCTAAGAAGAAGGGTCTTGGACAAAGAAGGCACTGTAGGGTCCTTTATTTTGTTTAAAGACTCAGAGAGAACAATTCATCATGTATACAGTCTCAGTGTCATAATCAAAAGGTGGACACTAATTTAGAGGGCAGATCAATAATAATATTTAATTGCACAGAAAATTATTGAAAGAAGAACACAGTGACCTCCACAGAAACCTGAGCAGGAAGGCTGGGCCATTAAGGAGTCCCATTCTGAATGCTACATAGCAGAAACCCGGCACTTTATTGCTCCAGAAAAGCATCCAGTCATCATTTTTCTCAGGGCATCCTTGAGCTCCTGGTTCCTCAGGCTGTAGATGAGGGGGTTCAGTGCTGGAGGCACCACCGAGTACAGAACTGATACAATCAGATTCAGGGATGGGGAGGAGATGGAGGGAGGTTTCAGGTGGGCAAATATGCCAGTGCTGGCAAACAGGGAGACCACAGCCAGGTGAGGGAGGCATGTGGAAAAGGCTTTGTGCTGTCCCTGCTGAGAGGGGATCCTCAGCACAGCCCTGAAGATCTGCACATAGGAGAAAACAATGAAAATGAAACAACCAAATCCTAAACAGGCACTAACCACCATGAGCCCAATTTCCCTGAGGTAGCCTGAGTGTGAGCAGGAGAGCTTGAGGATGTGTGGGAGTTCACAGAAGAACTGGCCCAGGGCATTGCCCTGGCACAGGGGCAGGGAAAATGTATTGGCTGTGTGCAGCAGAGAATAGAGAAAGGCAGTGGCCCAGGCAGCTGCTGCCATGTGGGCACAAGCTCTGCTGCCCAGGAGGGTCCCGTAGTGCAGGGGTTTGCAGATGGCAACGTAGCGGTCGTAGCACATGATGGTGAGGAGGGAAAACTCTGCTGACATGAAGAAATAAAAGAAAAAGAGCTGTGCAGCACATCCTTTGTAGGAGATGGTTGTGGTGTTCTGGAGGGAATTGTGCATGGCTTTGGGGACAGTGGTGCAGATGCAGCCCAGGTCTGTGAGGGAGAGGTTGAGCAGGAAGAAGCCCATGGGGGTGTGCAGGTGGTGGTCACAGGCTACGGCGCTGAGGATGAGGCCATTGGCCAGGAGGGCAGCCAGGGAGATGGCCAGGAAGAACCAGAAGTGCAGGAGCTGCAGCTCTCGCCTGTCTGCAAATGCCAGGAGGAGGAACTGGGCCATGGAACTGCTGTTGGACATTTGCTGCCTCTAAACATGTGACACTGTTCAAATAGGAAATAACAGTGAACATTCTGAGAAAAATCAAAGCTGTTTTCCAACATCCCTCTCACAACTCCATTGGTTTTCCTCTTCCAGGAGTCTCTCCTTCAGCTCTATGGTTGGAGCCCTGCTTCAGGCTCACTACATCTTCCATGAGGAGCAGACCCTCTGCCATTCCCATTTTGGTCTGAAAAGCCACCAGACACTGTTGAGAGCAGAGGGATCCATCCCACACTATTCAAGGTCTCAACCTGTCTCAAGGGCTCAGCACCCCACTTGGAGCCAAGGACACCCGTGGCTCATCTCTCCAACCAAACAGCATCTCCTGGCATGGGCACAGCATCTCTGCCCCTCTCCACTGGGGCTTTCAGAGAACACAGCTGTGCTGGGAGGATGATTTGCATTCTCCAGGGCAGCTCCCAGCTTGGAAGGACACCTCAGAAAAGAGCCAAGTGTCCTAATGATGGGGTCTGATTGAAGGAAAAAGAGCTCCTTACCCAGGCCCACAGACTTCACTGCCCACACCCCACAGGGCAGAGGACAATGGGAATGTCTCATTCCCAGGGACACCCCTGCCATAGGGGAATCCCAGGATCAGTGTTGGACTGTGTAGCTTGAACTCCCCTCCCAGTGAGTCTGACTGAGAGAAGGAGGGAACAACCTCAGGACCAGGGGCAAGCTGAGAACCAAGGAAATGCACAGGGAGGGTCCAGCTGGGAGAGGCCAGAGCAGAGCCCACTGGGCACTCAGGGCAGCGTCACCCTGAGCCAACTGGGCCACCTCCCAGACACCAACAGTGCCAGCAAGTTGTTCTCAGCCCTGGGCAGCTCCTCAGAGTTCCCTCTGGAACTCAAACCACCAGGCATGTGTCTTAAGAGCTTGAGAGAAATCCCTCCTTGGACCTTGCCCTTGAAGGAAAATATCACCCTGGAAAATATCCTGGGGTGCTCTGGTTCTGTGAGCAGCCCTGACCCATGAAACTCTCACTGGATAGCAGAAGAAACCTGCCCTGCCCTGCCAGGCTTTGCTCTTTCTACCCCCAGCCTCTGCCCAGCCCTGAGGGAGCTCCCCAGCCTGGCTGAGAGCTTCCCCTGGCAGTGGCAGAGCTCCTGCCCTGGCACAGCCCTGGGCTGCAGGACCCTGCTCTGCAGGACAGCTTGGGGCAGCCTGGGTGGCACAGCCCGGCTTCACAACCCCTCATCCATCCCTGGGAGAAGGGAACCCTGCTGGGATGTGCCTGGGATGGTGCAGCAGGGAGTGGGATGTGCCAGCATTAGGAGATCTTTGCACCAACTGCAGACACACTACCCTTCATGCTGACTTACCGTGTGGGAGCCTGGAAAGATTCGTCCTCCAGTGGATCTTCCTCTCGACTTCCCTCCCAGCCCAGGCTGTGTGTAACCTCTCTCTGCCTTGCTTTTGTGCCCTGGGTGCTGCAGGCAGTGCCCTCAGCCCTGCTGGGCTGTGCAGAGGAGCTGCTCACCAGCAGAGCTGTCTCTTTGAAGCTCTTCTGGGTTGCCAGGAGCTCCCTGTGTGCCAGGAGCCCGGCCCAGCTCAGCAGCACAGCAACAGCCCCAGGCATTTCAGGACCCTCAGGGGGATTGGTGTTGTTTACATGAGACTCAGTCCCTGAGAGGAAGTTCAAACAAGTTCTCAAGGAGTCAAAATGAGATTGAAATACTGAAGTTTGTTGTACTGTTAATGGGTCCCACTGAGGGACATGACTGTGAAAGTGTCCCCAGATTCCAGTTAGAGCAGAAAACTGCAGACAGTGATGACAAGGATGGACAAGCAAGGGAAAGGTGGCTCTGATGCTGAATAAACCTTGACTTGTTTCCTTAATCCAAAGGGTCAAGCCCTGACCCTCAGCCCCTGGGAAGGCAGATGCTATCCCTGCCTCATTCCTCAGGTGTTTTCAGATGAACACATGGTGCTCATAGTCTAAGGAAATCACAGTGATACATTTTACCAAGGTCTGTAGTGGTAGAACACATGACAATGTCTTTGAACTGAAAGACTGGAGTCTTATATTTATAATAGGAAGAAATATTTAACAATGAGTGTGGCAAGAACTGTAGCAAGTTTCTAGAAAACTGGATGTCCCATCCTTGGATTTGTCCAAGGTCAGGGACTGTGAGTAACCTGAACTAGTGGAAGATGTCACTGTCCATGTCGAGCATCTTGGACAAGATGACCTTTTATCTCCCTTCCAACCCAAACCATTCTGGAATTCTTTCAGTCCCAAACTCCTTCTCCAAAGAATTTCCATATCTAGGACATGAATTGCCATGTTTTTGGAGAAACCCTTCTAAGCCCAAAAAGTAAAAAAACATAATTGAAAGACACTTCCAAAATATCTGTGTGAAGGCTTCACAGGTGGGTCAATGGCAGAGCCTCCCAGGATGACCTCAAAATGTGGGTGGGATTTTTGTGCTCAGGGTCTGAGACTTATGATGGGCAACAAGAAAGAACATTTGGGGACTGAGGAAGACTTGTCATGGGATGTCTAGGAAAAAACCAAAGGAAAGGAGAGGGTGGGATCACAGAGGGATTTGGAGGAACAAACATGAGAAAACAGAAGGAAAAGGGAATGAAAAAGCTGGTCATGGTAAACAGGAGGCTGGTCAGGACACTTCCTAGGCCATGCCCTGACACTGATCCCCACAGTCTGTACTGTTTTCCTAGTAACTCCACTGCCAAGAAGTTTCTCTGTCCGGGGACCTCTCTGCTCCTGGCACAGATTGTGGCCCAAGTTGCAGCCACTGCAGCAGGAGCCACAAATAGTCAGGTCTTGTGTTCTTTGGGGGGCCAGACTCTGCCCAGACTGGTTTGTGTGTGTGTGTTGGAAGCACAAAAGAGTGAAGCAAATGCAAAGTTAAACACCCAATGGAGCCTGACTTTGTCCCTAAGTGGGGCATGAGAATTCACACAACATGTGCAGGGACAGATGGAGGGGTTTGTCCCCCTGGCCCTGCCCAGAAGGGACACCTTTCAGGAAGGGTTGTGGCCTTGGCTGTGCTGAGGGTTGCCCCGGGCAATGCAGCTTGGGATTGCAGTGGCACTGTCAGGGCTCTGCAGAGCTCCTGGCAGTTCATGCATTTGTCCCCAGCAATGCCAGAGACCTGCAGGGGTTGCAGTCAATCACTTGTGCTCTTTGGGACCCCGACTGGCTCTGCTGAATGGGAGCAGGCCTGGAGTTCCCAGACTGTTCCTGCATCCAGGGTCGGGCCTGCAGTGACATTTGTGCAGCATTCAATTGGTGCAGTGGCAGGATGGCCATGGATCCATTCCTGCAGAAACACAATGGGGCTCCATCCCAGGCAGGGATAGAATGGGCCCACAAATGTTGGAAGGTTAAGAACCAGGGAGTTTTGGCCCTGTGGAATCCCATGGAACCAAAGGAACCCTGGGACATGGCAGAACCTCATGGAATCAAGGGGACATTGTTCCCCTGCAGCACCTCATGGAACCAAAGGGAGTCTGGAACGTGGCAGGGCCTGATGGAAACAAAGGAACCTCCAGGGAACAAAGGGACCCTGGGACACTGCCAAAACTGAGGGAGACAAGGGAGCCCCAGGACACTGTGGAATCTCCTGGAATCCAGGGGCCATTGGAATCCACTGGGGCCTCCTGGAACCAAAGGGAACATGGGACACTGCGGAACCTCATGGAATCAAAAGGACCCCAGGACTTTGTGGAACATCAGGGAATCGAGAGGCCAGTGTGACATCACAGAATCTTTTGGAACCAAAGGGAACCAATGGGACACTATGGAATCTCATGGAATCAAGGGTCCATTGTGACACTGGGGAACCTCACAGAATCCAGGGGCCATTCTGATTCTGCAAGGCCTTCTGGAGTCAAAGTGAACATTGTGGCACTGGGGAACTTCATAGAATCAAGGGTCCATTGTGACACTGTGGAACCTCATGGAATCGAGGGTCCATTGTGACAGTGGGGAAAATGACAGACTCATTGGGCCATTGTCACACTGCAGGGCTTTTTGGAGCCCAACAACGCTGGGAAACAGTGCAACCTCTTGGAATCAAGGAGTCGTTGTTGCACTGTGGAGCCTCAGGGAATAAAGGATCCAATCTTTGCCTCAGATTTTGTTAACAAATTAAATGTAAGGAATTACAGAAGTGGGATTGAACCACTTTTGTCCCACAGGTTTTAATGACTAGCAAAATGAGAATATTTCTATAAAATGAATCATTTATTCTTACTAATGATCAGACAAAAGATCTTAATAGTATAATTACTAGTAGTACAGAATAAGATAGGATAGTGCACTATACTGAAGCAATTATTGAAACAATTCTATGAAAGCTAGCCAAAAGAAATAATTATTAAGTAGAGATCTGATGTAACTCACCCAGACCAACGGTCATGAGGAGATTTCTTTTGCTCAGCCTTGAGGAGTGTCCTTGGAGGGCGTCCCCACCCAAGGCAGGAATCTCCACACATCTACCCCAAGAAGGGCTGTGTCAGAAGAACCTGCCTGGATGAAAGGGGAATGGACTTCTCTAGTATGAAGTGATTGACTGCTCCTCACAAATGTGCTGCCATCAAAGAGGCCAAGAGGGTAAAGCCCCTGTGGGGTGGGGGATGATGGTTGAAATAGAGATGTGGGCAGGCCTGGCAGATTGATCCCAGCACACTCCCCAAACCCACCAAGGCAAGCTCTACGTGCTGACAATGGGGGACACAACCCCTGGATGGCAGGAGACACACCCTGTGCCTCCCAGCACTGCCCAGAACACCATCCTGGGCCTGGAAAAGCAAGTCCTGTGGAGACACGGCCCTCCAGAAACACTGGAGTTGGACAGCAGGACTCTTTTCCAAAACAACCTTGTGCACACCTGGACCAGAGAGCTCGGCGTGGAGTGGATGGATCATATTCCCTGTCAGGCACCAGCCTCTGGGAAAGCTGAATGGTAGAGTGGACTGTTCAAAACCACCTTGAAAGCAATGGGCAGTGGGACCTTCAAACCTTGGGATGTGCATTTAGCAAAAGCCACCTAGTTAGTTAATCCTGTAAGCTCAAGAGATAAAACTCCAGGTCAATTCAGTGTCTAAGATCAGCTCAAAAGAGCAGGTCCTTTAATCAGGCCCACAGGCCCAGGGGAACACACACGACGCGCCCTCCCAGGCAATGGTTCTACAGTTTTAGAAGATGGTCTGTCCAATGCCAGAACTCTCCACCCCCCAGTTCTGCCCAGTTCTGCCCCCGACACGCCCCTTGGAGAATTGGGTTTAGAGGCTTTGGGACCCCTTCTTCCTCATCTTTATCTTCTTCACAGCATGTACAGTCCTTGGAGCACCTCCAAAGTTCTGGGCTTGAAGGTTGCTTTGTCTCTTGTGGGATCTTGTTGTCCAGGCCTAGGGTGTGATGTTGTTCAATAGAGGTGTTTTTCTACAATTCTACCTTGCAAAGAAGTCTAAACAGGCTAAAGGAATTTAGAAAGTTTGATATCAAATGGGGTAATAAGGTCAGGTCTGTGTAAACTACTATGCTAAAGGGTGGCATAAAATACAGCTGCAGGACTTTTGCATTAGACCTCTGATGGCCCATCAAAGCCCATCCCCCCTCTGCCAATCCTGAAAGGCAGGAAAAACCCTTTTCCCAGGCCCCTCACAGGAACTCTGCGCAGGCCCAGGAGATGTTGGGGGTTTGTGGCATGACCTGTGACACCATCCATGGATATAATAACTCATAACTTCTTGGAGTGTGGGGGTTTCCCTCCCCCACTTCCAATGGATCAAGGCCACCACTTCAACTGGTAGACATTGGAGCTGCAACTCCCAAATTCCATCTCTGGAGCCCGTGGGCGGTGACTATAGACATCTTTCCACTCTCAGCTTTGCTTTCCTTTACTCTCCCTTACCCTTATCCTGTCTTTCTTTCTTTTCCTTATGCATTTTCCCTAAATGGTTCTCTTTCTGCCATATTGCTGTAGATGAGAGATAGAGATGATAACACCCAAAATGGCAACATACCTGTTTACCTTTGAAACAAAATTGTTCTAAAATAAACCCTACTTATATGTTTTCAAACACCAATTATTCGGTATCATTTCACTCTAATCCAGCCCAAGGGATTTATTAATAAGAACCTGGGTTACCCCCCCCTTTCTGGGGTGGGTAGTAACAGACCCCTTGTAGCAGGATGTTCTACCTGGAAAAGAATCTGATGGGAGAATGCAAGCACTGCAAACTCTCTGTGGGGAGTTACTGCTGGTGCCAAGGGGTTGGTTTAGTGTTGAATTGTGCCAAACCCAGCCTGGTTCCCCAACCTTCCAACACACATCCTGCTTTTGGAAGCAGAGTTTGACAGATCAGCTGCTCACTGGCCTGGGAATATGTGAGTGGTGATCCATCACTGGATAAGCATAAAAGCCCAGGGCCAACTTTCCTAGAGCAGATTCTTCCACAGACTTTGTTGAAGTGTGTGCAGCTTCTGCTGTGAAGCAGGGACGCCTTTTGATGGTCACTGCCCAGGGGGTAAAAGAAAGAGAGAGCTCTGCCTTGATTTATTTCTCTCAGACCCTGCCGGGCCCTCCCCGCTTCCTGCCGGGATCGGACACCGCCGGCGGCCCCGGCCCTGCCGGGCTCCATCAGCCTGAGCAATTGCTGCCAAGGAGGGGCCGGGGGCTTCCTCTTGGCCTTCGTCTCCCTGGCGCTGGGGCTCGGCTTCTACCTGCGCCAGAAGGTGAGGGGGGTCCCAGGGGGTCGTGTGTCCCCCCAGAGCGTCTGTGCCCCCCCGGGGACCCCCCACCCCGCTGTCACCCCCTTTTCTCTCCCCACAGAGCTCCTGAGCCGGCGGCGGCCGCAGCCCCTCCCCGGGGCCTCGGGCCCAGCCTGGACCCCTCCTGTCCCTGTGAGGATTTTGGGGGGTCGTGTGTCCCCCCCTCCCCTGCTGCCACTCCTGATCCCAGGAAAGCTTCCCAGTTCTCCCCAGTCCCGGTTATTGGGGGGCAGTGGGGGAGGGGGGGTGGATAACGAGGGGTGGAGCCGAGTTTGGGGGGGGCAGAACTGGCTTCGGGATGGATCGGGAATAGGGACTCCCCTGTCTCCCCCCGTGTAAACCCACTCTGGGGGGGCTTTGGGAGTGTACCTGCCCCTCAGTAGGCACCCAGCTCATCCCAAAAGGTGCTGGGAACCCCTCAAAACCTTCTTAGAGATCCCCGAGGACCCCCAAACACACTCAAAGCCCACCCAGGATCCCACCCAACCCCTTTTCTGGGGGGACTTCTCTGAGCACTGGTGGTGCTGGGAGCCCCCCCAGCTGCTTTGGGCGAAGAGCTCTTAGGTGAGCTGGGGGTGGTAAGGGGGAGGTCGGTGGGAAAAGGGGGGGTTATAGGGGATAAAGGGGTAGTGGGACCCCAAACTGAGTGGGAGGGGAGTGAGACCCCCCAAAAGTGGAGGGGGGGACCATTGAGAATGATGGGAAATAAGTGGGAAAGGTCAGGAGAGTGGGGAAAGAGGAGGGTGGGACCCCCAAACTGAGCATGAGAGGGCTGGGGAGTGGGGAGATGATGTGGAAGGGGTGAGAGAGGAGGGAAAAATGGGGATTGGGACCCCCAGAGTGATCCTAATTGGGGCTGGGGATTGAGTGGACTATGAAAAAGTGGGAGGAACAGGGAGAAGGGTAAAAGAGCAGGGGTAGTGTGGTGGGATAAACGGTCCCATGGGAGCCTTTGGGCACAGGAGGGCTGGGAAAGGGGAGTGGCCCCTCTGAGCTCCCAACTTACTGTGGGGTGCTGGGGGCTGCTGGATCCAATCTCAACCTTGGATCATGCCAACAGTTTCAGTTTAGAGGAATTACAGAAGTGTGACTGAATCACTTTGGTCCCCTAGGTTTTATTGATGGCAAATCAGATCTATTGATAAAAAGGAATTTATTTAGGGATACAAATGATCAGACAAAAGATCTTCATCAGAATTACTTAGTGCACAATATATACACTAAAACTAACAGGAGTACAGGATAAGATAGGACAGTGCTCTACACTAAAGCAATTGTTGAAGCAATTCTACTCAAGCTGGCACAAAACGAGAAATTCTTAATTAGAGAGGGATGGAACTCCCCTAGACCAACGCTGGTGGGGAGATCTCTGCTCTCAACCTCCAGCAGTGACCCTGGGGGGGCCCCAGCCAAGACAGGAATCTCCACACACCCCCCAAGAAGGGTTCTGTTGTCAGAACCTGCCCCTGGGAAAGGGGACTGGTCCTTTGTGGTCAAAAGGGATGGACTGACAGTCACTGGACTCCAGGGGTTGCCTCAACATCAGGGGCTTCATTCGGGGTGGAAGCAGCGGCTGAAGCTCTTCCTGCAGTCGGGGCACTGGTGGGGCTTCTCTTACTGGTGGGTCCGTTGGTGTTTGGTCAAGGTAGAGCTCTGGGTGAAGCTCTTCCCACACTCCCCACACTTGTAGGGCCTCTCCCCGGTGTGGATGCGCCGATGGGTGATGAGGGTGGAGTTGTGCTTGAAGCCCTTCCCGCAGTCGGCGCAGCGGAAGGGCCTCTCATCCGTGTGCGTCCGCTCATGCCTGACGAGATTCCCGCTGGTCTGAAACCTCTTCCCACATTCCCCACACGTGTAAAGCCGTTCCCCAGTGTGGATGAGTTGGTGCTTGCGAAGGGTGGAGCTGTCACTGAAGCTCTTCCCACATTCCCCACACCTGTAAGGACGTTCCCCAGTGTGGATGTGCTGGTGGGTAAGGAGGCTGGTGCTCCACCTAAAGCTCTTCCCACATTCCAAGCACAGGAAGGGCTTCTCCCTGCTGGGAGGCTGCTCAGGGACCACCAGGTCTGAGCTCCCCCTCAACCTCCGGCCGCCTTCCTGGCACAGGCTGGCTCTTTCCTCCTCAGAGCACCCTGGGCTGGCTTTGGAGCCCCTCCTGCGGGGGGATCTCCGGCCCTTTTCCTCCCCGCTGCCTTCCTGCGCCGGGGAGCCCTTCAAAACGGCCTCTCCCACCAGGGTCTCACGGGGGGATTTGTCCTCCGGGCTCTCCCTCCTCAGCTCGGGGCCTGGGGCAGGAAGCAAGAAGGACAGGCAGGGGATTTGCCTCCGGCCCACAGGGAAGGCCAAGGACATCCCCCCAACTCCGGCCCCGGCAGGACGGCGGCGCCAGCGGGGTTGTCCTGCAGCCGGGGCCATGCTGGGCTGACAGAGCCAGCACAACACCCGCCCAAAGGGACACTGACTTCCTCCTCACCTGCCTGGGGGGCCCAAGGCATCTTCCTCTTCCTCGCAGCCTCCTCCTCCATCCGCCCAAGCTTTGGGAAGGACAAATCCTGATGGGGGGAAACAAGGGCTGAGCGCGTTGGCTTGGGGGTTCCTCCTACCCAAGTCCATCTCTAGAACTCACCGGGCATCCTGTCACCATAAAAACCTCCAAACCATCAAGACTCAGCCCAGAAAACCCCAAATCATCGAGATCAGGCAAAAGCCTATAAGAAATAGTGAGAAGACTCCTGCCCCCCCAAACTGAAAAAAGTTGAGATTCACCTAAAAAATACTCCAAAATATGAAGATTAGCCCAAAAAAATTCTCCTAAGATTTCCCCTTCTCTAGTTTCCCCCCTCTAGGGTTCAGAGAGTCTCCCCTGTCTGGGATGCTGGGGGTTCTACCTAGAGATGCTGGGAGTGTTGGGGGTCTCAAGGGTCCCTTCTCCTCTGATTCTCACCTTCGGGATGCTGCATTCCCAGAAATTCCCCCTCTCCAGGTTCTCCATTTTGTTGTCCTAGGGGATCCCAGGGGTCCCCACTCTCCAGGCTTCCCCTTCTCCGTGCCCCCCTCTCCAGGCTCTCAGGGCTCTCGAAGCTCCTCCCTATCTCCAGCCTCCCTCACTCTCCAGGGATCAAGGCATGGGGACACCGAGGCACCCCCACGGCAACCCCGCTCCCGCTCTCCCCACTCCCCTCAGCCCCCCCTCCCACCCCTTTCCCATCAGCCCCCCAAACCCCTGCTCCCCCCAGCTCCCTTTGGGGGTGACCCACCCGCTCTTTTCACTTCTCTCTGTACAAAATTGCTTCCCAATATCCAACCTAAACCTCCCCTGGCACAGCTCCAGACCCAGCCCTCTTGTCCTACTGCTGCTTCCTGGCAGAACAGCCCCACCCTCACCTGGCTCCAACCTCCTGGCAGGGACTTGCAGACAGTCAGGAGGTCTCCCCTGAGCCTCCTCTTCTCCAGCCTCAACACCCCCAGCTCCCTCAGCCTCTCCTCACACCACTTGTGCTCCACTCCCTTCCCCAGCCTCGCTGCTCTTCTCTGTACCTGCTCCAGCCCCTCCAGGGCCTTCCTCAACTCAGGGGCCCAGAGCTGGACACAGCACTCCAGGGGTGGCCTCACCAGCGCTCACTCCAGCCCAACAATCCCTTCCCTGCTCCTGCTGACACACTCTTCCTCACACAGGTCCCTGGTTCTGCAGGAGCTGCAGATGCTCAAGGGGCAGCAGGACCATGTCAGGGTCCTGGGGGGGCCTGGGAGGCTTTGGGGTCCGGGAGGGTCTTGGGGGAGCTGGGGAGGGGCTTTTGGGATTGGGGGTACAAACCAACACAGACCAGGACAGACCAGTTCAGACCAGTACTTCCTCACTGCTCCCCAAATCTCTCCTGGAGCTTGACCACCTTGTCCTGGGACACCTGTGCCCCCCCCCAGTGCCCTCCCAGTACAGCCCAGTGCCCCCAGTACAGCCCACTGTGTTCCTGTCCCCCCACCCCCCCCTTGAGTCCAAAGTAAAGGGAGAAGGGAAAAAACCTGCTGGTGGGAGAGCTGTTGCAGTCTGGTCAAAAGTGGTGATTGCAGTCCAGTTGAGGGTGGTGGTCTCAGTCTGGTTGAGAGCGATGAGCTGCAGTCTTCCTCTCCTCTGGATCCCACGAGTGGTAGAAATGTTCTGAAACTCCAGGTTTATATATTCTCCAGTTCAGGCAGGAATGGTCAATCCTTCCCTCAGAGCGGGGAATTCCATAAAAGGAATGGTCAATCCTTCCCTCAGAGTGGGGAATTCCATAAAAGGAATGGTCAATCCTTCCCTCAGAGTGGGGAATTCCATAAAAGGGTATGAGGATGCTCAGAGCAGGGAATTCCATAAAAGGGTATGAGGACAGGAACATCCCCCCACAGGCAGGCCCTCCCCCCCCCCTTGACAAGAGTTTCTGGGAAATGGCATGGAGGGCCATAGAATACACAGGTTTGGGCTATACCTATCCAGTGATGAATCGGTCCCAGTTGTTCTAACTGGGACACCACTGCTCTAATTCCAAGCCAGAAAAAGCCCAAACCCAGAACTCCAGACTCTTATTTGTCCTCCAATGCCCACCCCAATCCCAAACCTGTATTACCAGTATGAAAAGCCAAGCTTTAATCCTAACCCAGCCTAAAAATCTCTTCCCCTAATTATGAACCAGACACTGCCAGCAGAACAACAAACCTCCCAAAGTTCTCCCTAATCCCCACCCTGAGCTCTAAACCCCAAGCCCTGACCATTCAGCACCCCCACAGCCCTTGGGAGCAGGACAAGGACCTGGAGGGCCCAGAGCAGGTCCAGGGGGTTGGCAGAGGAATGGGAGGTGACCTGGATCTGCTCAGCTCTGCAGTGACCCCCAGGAGAAGGGCCTGGGCTCTGGCAGGGATGTCCTGTGGCACACGGGCTCAGGATCCAAGTTCAGAAGGCCAAGTGCACATGGCAACAGCCAGAGCTGGTGCAGAGACATCAGGGAGGGTCTAGAAATGCTGCTGGGAGGGGGTGGAAAAGCAGGAGGGGTGTGTGCAGCCTGCAAGGCCAGAGCAGCAGCAGGGCCAGGGCAGGACAGCCTGCAGGAGAGATGGCCAAGGGCTCTGGCAGGGCTGCAAGGCCCAAAGGCACCCAGGCCATTGTCCCCTTGCCTCTGGCAGCTGCCTCTGCCACTCAGGCCACCACAAGACACTTTCCTGGCAGGTTCTGCACTTGGGTTCTGCCTCGCCCCTCCCTCAGGAGCCTGGCAGGGGTTGCCCAGTTTTGGGCCTTTGTTGTTCCTCCCCCTCCCATCCCAGTGCCCCCCAAACAGCCCTGAGCCAGCCGGGAGGGACAGGATCTGCTGGGCCAGGGCCTGGGGCTCAGCCCTTGGCCTTTGTGCTCCACAAAACCAAGGCAGGCTTTGCTCAGCATTGCAGGGGCCTGCCCAGAGCCTTTGTCTGCCTGCACTCCTGGCCTCCAAGGAGCTGCTCCAAGGAGTCCCTGGGGAGGCTTTGGCAGTGCCTGCCCTCAGTGGGGCCCAGCAATGCTTCAAGGCACTTGCAGTTTGGCTTCTGACTTCTTCAGTAGCTGCTTCAATCTTCTCTCAGTACCTCAGGATCATGGGCTGGGCTGCAAACACACTGTGGGGCTCATTAAAATGCAGAAATCCCTCAGGATATCTTTGTTCTCCGTTAATTGTCTTCAAGGCAATTTCAAAACAAGTCTTCATGGTTTCTATTTTTTTTTAATTCAATGATGGGTAATTTTGTAGTTCAGAGGAGAGGTGATAGAGGTGTTCTCCAAGTGATCTTGATGCTGAATGTCTCCTCAGGAGATCCAGACTGACTCTGTATGATCATTCTTGCTCCTCACCCCCCAATCTTACCAGTTCTGACATGATCCATTTTGGACTGACAGTTGATGCAGCTCCAAACACACTGTGGGACCCATTAAAACATTGAAAAACAAATTAATTTTCTTTCTTTAATTGTCTTCAAGTCTTCAAGACATTAACAACTAATTAGAATTGTTTTGTAGTTTAGTTAAGGAGGAATATTTTAAAGTGAAAGTCACAAAAAATACATATTTTTTGATGAAAGGGAATGATTTACACAGAGCCTTGGGATGCAAGAGGGTCAGGGCACAAAGGATTTGGATCCAAAGATAAGGGGGCAAAAGACATTAGTAGCATTTAATTTTTGAACAATTTAACAGTTTTCAAGTGATTCAATATAATTTGCTAAAATTTCCACAGTGACTGAATTATAGATTCACAAGAACAACATTCACCCCACAGTCAATTCACACCCACACCCAGGCAGAGATGTGTGGACACATCAAGAGCTGGGTGCGCAAAGGTCCCTCTCCCAAATTCTCCTTCTTGTCAGGGAAACACTCCCCCAAATGCCTTTGTGTTTGCCAACAGACAAGGGTCACAACTGGAGGAGTGTTTGTGGAGGGGGATCAGAATTGTCCTGGGCATCAGCGAGGGTCTTTGGAGTGTTGCAAACTGGAGGGTTCCCGAGCTGGGAGAGGCTGCCAGAGGTGTCCCACTGAGAGGGAGGTGCTGGGGAGCTGCCAGGGCCTCCCTCAGCCCCGCTGGCTGTGGGCTCCCAAGGTGACTGGCTTCAGCTATCTGCTGAATTTCCATCCTGGTGTCAGGAATGACTGGAGTTTCCAAACTATTTGGGAACTGGATCCAAACTGTTCCATTTGGGTTACAGGTCAGGTAGGGAATGTTCCAAGATTTTCAGGGGATGACTGATTATCCTGTGTTCCCCAGCTCTTACACCCATCCCAGTCAGCTGGATGGTTTATTGACAATGTGTCCCGAGGGGCGGCTCCTCCGATGCCATAGAAACCCCTCCCCTGGATTAGGAAACCTTTGGAATTCAGGAGGTGTCCCAGTGGAGCATGAAAATGAACAGCAGTTTTCCCAAAGCCCAGCCCCAAGCAGAACAAAGCCAGGCCCCATCAGTGTCAGAGCAAAGGTCCCCCATGGCTGTGTCCCTGTGGCCGCTGAGGCGGCAGCGCAGGCCCGAGGCGGTGCCGGGTCCCGGTGCAGCCGGGGCAGAGCGGCGGCTGCGCGAGCGGCAACCCCGGCGGTGAGTGCGGCAGCCCCGTGGGAGCGGCGGCTCCGGGCACAGACGCCGGCGGCAGCCGCTGTGGCTCCTGGAACCCAGTGGCCATTGGGACACTGCAGGGCCTGCTGGAATCCAGGGGCCGGGGGGACACTGGGGAGCCTCTTGGAGCCAAGGGAACCCTGGGATGTTTTGGAACATCCTGGAATCAAGGGGCCATTGTGACACCGCAGGGCCTCATGGAACCAAAGGAATCCTGGAGAGATAGTGGAAACTCATGAAATCATCAGGGCCATTGTGACACTCCAGAACCTCATGGAACCAAAGGTCCACTGTGACACTGAGAGACCTCATGGAATCAAAGGAACCCTGAGAGTTTTTGCACTCAAGTGGCCATTTCTGGCAGGATGCTCTGCTCTGATAACACCTGAAAACTGGTCAGAGAATGCAAACAATGCAAGCTCTCTGTGGTGAGTTACTGCTGGTGCCAAGGTGCTGTTTTTAATGTTGAATTCTGCTAAACCCAAAATGGTTCCTGAAACTTCAAACACACACTTTCTGCTTTTTGAAGCAGGATTTGACAGATAAGCTGCTCCCTGACCTACAAATATGTCTGGCAGTCAAACCCTTGATAACTGTAAAAGCCCCATCCAACTGTCATGTGGCAGATTCTTCCACAGTCTTCCTTGAAGTGTATGGAACTTGTCCCATGAAGCAAAGACAGCTCCTCATGGTCACTGCCCAGGGGTTAAGTGAAAGAGAGAGAACTACCCCTTGTCATTGTGGGGTGAGTTACCTCAATCTCTGCTTCAGGATCGTTTCTTTTTGCTGGTTTTGATCCAATTACTTTAATGGAATGACTTTGATCGACTGCACTGTCCTATCTTACACTGTACTACTAGGAGGTTTTGGCTTTTATGCTGTGCAGTAAATAATTCTCTTTAAGGTCATTTATCTGTTCACTTGTCTGATCAATTGTCTCAATAAATAATTCATTTTATAAAAATATTTCTGATTTGCCATCACTAAAACCTGCAGGACAAAATGATTGAATCACACCTCTAGAATTTCTTTGGTTTAAACCAAAACCTGAGCCTGAGATTGGATTCAGCCACCCCCAGGCTCCTCTCTGAGAAGGAATTTAGAAAGCAAGGGGGTCCTTTCTGCCCCTCCCAGCTCAACGAGACGACTTCTGCCATCAACTTTGTCTAAGCCTTCCACCCCCCAGCCCCAAGCCGTGACACATGGGCATGTCTTGTCCATGCAGGGCAAACATGGACTCCTGAGCTGGTCATTTGCTGTCCCTCCTTGGAGGGAAGAACAAGCCCAATGGCCTGGGGTGAGAGGCCAGTGCTGGGAGCGGCGCTGGCTGTGCCAGGGCACTGCTGGGTGCCCCCACCCTGAGCACTCCCCCCCTTGTGCTGGTCACTGCTGTTTTCCTCTGCAGGGCGTTGTGTTGGGCACATCCTGGAGAGCAAAGTGGAAAGCAGATGGAAGCTTTGAGGCCCTGGCCTGAGGAGATGCCCCTGCAGGATGGCAGTGCTGCTGCAGAGGTCAGCTCTGTGCCAGCAGTGCCCGTGGCTGTCCCTGCCTGCAGTCCCTGGACAGTCCTGCAGCAGGACTGGCACCGACTGCCAGAGCACTGAGGCCTCCAACAACACAGGGCTCTGCAGGACAGTGTGGGAGGGGAGGGAAGGGAGAGGAGGCCACACAGGAGAAGGGCTGCTGCTCCCTGGCAGTGCTGCTCTGCTGGGACTCTTTTCTGGCCCAGCTCTGCACAGAGGCACCGACCCTGCAGCTGCAGAGAAGTCAGAGAGGAAAGATGTCAGGCAAACAAGCCAATGCAGGGCTCTTTATTTGGTTGAAGAACACAGTGAGTACAATTCCCAATCTGTACACCTTCCAGGCCAGGCTAGAAAGGCAAACACTGAATTGAAAATGGTGATTATATATATATAAACATACGTATACTTTTATATATACGTGTATCTTTATAGATATAAAGATTTTTTGGTGTGAACAAATTCTCACAAAAATAACACCCCTACCAGGAGTAAAAAATAGAGAAGATATGGTGGGTATTAATGTAGCACAGAACACAACTGGTCTTTAATGAGGTCCATAACATGCAGAAGAAGGAGAATTTATTGCTTCTGAAAAACACGCAGTTATGATTTTCCTCAGGGCATCCTTGAGCTCCTGGTTCCTGAGGCTGTAGATGAGGGGGTTCAGTGCTGGAGGAACCACTGAGTACAGAACTGCCACCACCAGGTCCATGGATGGGGAGGAGATGGAGGGGGGCTTCAGGTTGGCAAATGTCGCAGTGCTGACAAAGAGAGAGACCACAGCCAGGTGAGGGAGGCAGGTGGAAAAGGCTTTGTGCCGTCCCTGCTGAGAGGGGATCCTCAGCACAGCCCTGAAGATCTGCACATAGGAGAAAACAATGAAAATGAAACAACCAAACACTAAACAGGCAGTAACCACAATGAGCCATATTTCCCTGAGGTAGCCTGAGTGTGAGCAGGAGAGCTTGAGGATGTGTGGGATTTCACAGAAGAACTGGCCCAGGGCATTGCCCTGGCACAGGGGTAGGGAAAATGTATTGACTGTGTGCAGCAGAGCACTGAGAAAGCCAGTGGCCCAGGCAGCTGCTGCCATGTGGGCACAAGCTCTGCTGCCCAGGAGGGTCCCGTAGTGCAGGGGTTTGCAGATGGCAACGTAGCGGTCGTAGCACATGATGGTGAGGAGGGAAAACTCTGTTCCAAGAAAGAAGACAAGCAGAAAGACCTGTGCAGCACATCCCATGTAAGAGATGGTAGTGGTGCCCCAGAGGGAATTGTGCATGGCTTTGGGGACAGTGGTGCAGATGCAGCCCAGGTCTGTGAGGGAGAGGTTGAGCAGGAAGAAGCCCATGGGGGTGTGCAGGTGGTGGTCACAGGCTACGGCGCTGAGGATGAGGCCGTTGGCCAGGAGGGCAGCCAGGGAGATGGCCAGGAAGAGCCAGAAGTGCAGGAGCTGCAGCTCCCGCCTGTCTGCAAATGCCAGGAGGAGGAACTGGGTGAGGGAGCTGCTGTTGGACATTTGCTGTTCCTTAGGACAGGTCTGTTCAGAAAAGGAAAGCACAGGAAACAATTAAGACAGCCCCCTCTCAGCAAAGCCAGTCCAGTTTTCAGGGAAATCCCCTCCAAGTCAACGCATTTCTTTTCTCTGGTTTGTGCTCTCTGAGGGTGCTGTGAGGAGCAGGAGCTCTGCCCATGTGCTGCCAAGGACTCAGCTTTGCTCTGCTGCAGTGCAGACATGGAGCTGGTTTGGGACAGCTCTCATGATCACAGGGGATGTCACATGGAACCCAACTTTGATGGAAAAGTTCAATTCCTGTGCTGTTGTCTTGGAGCAATTTGGGCTGCAGGAGAGAGGCACAGTGTATCCTTAAAATAATTTTGACTGGGTTTTTGGTTACAATCATAACACCTGGGGTGTGTTTTTTTAGGGGAAAATTTTTCTGATTACAAATCTGAATAGTGTTGAGACAGGACAGGCAGAAGGGCTGAGCTCTCCCTTGCTTATTGCAGAGCCAGGAGAGCTGCAGTGCCTCTCATTCTGCTTCCCATCTGCCCTGCACTTTCCCTTGGGCTGCCTTGAAGAGGACTTCACACACAGATTCCTTTTTAAAAACCCCACCAAGATCTGTGCTGAGAGCAGGGCAGTGCTGCTTGAAAGGGCAGCTCTGTGAAGTGTCCCCTGTGCCAGCCCAGAGGTGCAGCTGTGCTGGACAGAGCAGGACAGGAGCCCTCCTGCAGAGAAGCCAAGGGCTGGGACAGGAGAGTGCCCACCCCCAAGGGAAGGCTCAGCACTGCCCAGGATCCTGTGCTCATTTCTGATCCTGCCTGAAATGTTCATGTCTGAGAGTAAAAGAGTTGGAATTTCAGAGCAGCCTCCTGAACTGAGAGAACAATGTTTATGCTACAATGCCTAAGCAGGAAACACACCTCAGGACTAATTCCTTTCCTGTAGCCCCTGTCTTTTGTGAGCTTTGCAAAAAATTCTCCATTCAATGTGGTGTAGTGGTCTGGAGCTGTGAGCAGGTCTGACCTTGCAAGACCAAGATATGGAAAAGATCCTCTCTCAGCTGCCAGGTTTGCTCCTTGCCCACAGCCCTTCTGCCCCAGCCCTGGCAGCAGCTCCCCGGGCCGGCTGAGAGCTGCCCCTGGCAGGCAGCAGAGTCCCTGCCCAGCACAGCACCCCGGGCTGCAGGACCCTGCTCTGCCCCACAGCCCTGGGCACCCCTGCCTGCACCCCCGGCTTCACAGCTCTTCCAAAGTGCCCCAAAACAGCCCCTGCTCACCCATCCCATCAGCTGGGGCTGGGCCAGCTTTAGGAGATGCCTCCAGGAGCTGCCCCTGCACTGCCCTGCAGCCACAGACTCACCATGTGCAGCCCTGCCAAGATTCCTCCTGCAGGGAGCTCTCAGCCCTCCTGCCAGTGCTGAGCCCCTTGAAGCTGTGTCTGTGCCCTGCTGGTGTCCCTGAGCTGGCCTGGCAGTGCCCTCAGCCCTGCTGGGCTGTGCAGAGGAGCTGCTCAGCAGCAGAGCTGTCTCTTTGAAGCTCTTCTTGCTTGCCAGGAGCTCCCTGTGTGCCAGGAGCCCGGCCCAGCTCAGCAGCACAGCAGCATCCCCAGGCATTTCATGACCCTCGGGGGGTTTGATGTTGTTTACATGAGACTCAGTCCCTGAGAGTAAGTTCAAACAACTTTTCAAGAAGTCAAAATGAGATTGAAACACTAAAGTTTCCTTTCGTGCTAATGAGTTTCACTGAGGGACACAACTGAGAACATGTCCCCATGTCCCAGTTAGAGCAGAAAACTGCAGACAGTGATGACAAGGATGAACAAGCAAGGGACCCCTGACCCCCAGTCCCTGGGAAGGCAGATCCTGTCCCTGCCTCATTCCTCAGGGCTCTTCCTGGGGCACTGGGATGTGGGATGTGCAATGCCAAGGGCAGGACCATGGGGTGGCACCTGCCAGGCTGCTGAGCAGGGACAAGGAGGCCATGAGGTCCCAGGGCTGCAAGGGGCACTCCCCTCCTCTTGGCATCAGGGGTACAGACAGCAGCCCTGGCCAAAGGCCTGCAGAAGGTGGCTGTGTCAGGGCCTTTCAGCTTCTCCCCATCCCTGTCTCCTCTCCAGCCCAGGCTGTCCTACGGTGTCCATGCCCTGCCCCTTTCCCTGCAGGCTGTCGTCATCCCCCCGGCTGCCCCACCTGGCTGGCACCTTCCTGCACTGACATCTCTGCGTCCTCCCTGGCTCTTCCTGCACACACAAAGCCTTGGGCTCATCCAGACTCCTCCTGGGGGATGTGTTCCAGAACAGTGTTTTCCATGGAGTGAAATTCCTTTTTCCTCATGTCCACTCGGGACCTCCCCAGCTGCACTTGGCATTAGTTCTTTCTTTCTCATGCTCTTTTCTGCTATGAGAACAGGATTCATCACCTCTAAATCCTCACTTCAAGCCCTCTCAGGGTTGTCCTGTATTGTCCTCAGTCTCCACACCATTGAGGCCACAGCTCCTTAGCCCCTCTCTAGTGGTCAAGTGCTTGAGACCTTTAAACCCCATCTTGTGTGATCTCTGGGCACTCACAGATGTTTTTGCAGATGAAAATATCGTGCTCCTAGTCTAAGTAAATCACAGTTGTCATGACAACCAGCATGCATTCTCATTGCTATGGTCACTTACCATGGCAAATAGAATAAATTCTCATTGCCATAGTCAGTTACCATGGCAACCATTATACATTCTCATTGCCATGGTCAGTTACCATGGCAACCTTAATACATTATAATTGCTATGGTCGGTTACCATGGCAACCATCATACATTCCCATTGCTACAGTCATTTACTGTGGTAAACAGCATACTTCCCACTGCTACAGTCAGTTACCATTGCAACCATAATACTTCCCACTGGTACAGTCAGTTACCATGGCAACCAGCATACATTCCAATTGCTATGGTGAGTTACCATGGCAACCAGCATACATTCCCATTGCTATGGTGAGTTACCATGGAATCATCATACAGTCGCATTGATACAGTCATTTACCATGGCAACCATCATACATTCCCACTGCTATGGTCAGTCACCATGGCAAACAGCATATATTCTCATTGCCACAGTCAGTTACCACAGCAACTACCATACATTCCCATTGCTGAGGTCAGTTACCGTGGCAACCATCAGACATTCCCATTCCTACAGTCAGTTACCGTGGCAACGATCATACTTTCCCACTGGTATGGTTGGTTACCATGGTAACCAGCATACATTCTCATTGCCATGGTAAGTTACCACGGCAACCATCATATATTGCCATTGGTACAGTCGGTTACCATGGTAACCATCATACATTCCCGTTTCTACGGTCAGTTACCATGACAAACATCATACAGTCCTATTGCTACACACAGGTACCATGGCAACCATCACACATGATGTATGCTCAACCAGCATACATTTCCATTGTTACAGTCAGTTACCATGGCAAACATCAGACATTTCCATTGTTATGGGCAGTTACCATGGCAACCAGCATACATTCCCATTGCTACAGTCGGTTACCATGGTAACCATCATACTTCCCGCAGGTACAGTCAGTTACCAATGGCAACCAGCATATATTGCCGTTGCTACAGTTAGTTACCATGGCAACCATAATACATTCCCATTCCTACTGTCAGTTACCATAGCAAACATCATACATTGCCATTTCCACAGTCAGTTACCCTGGCAACCATCATACAGTCCCATTGCTACTATCAGTTACTATGGCAACCAGCATCCAGCCGCGTTGCTACGGTCAGTCACTATGGAAACCAGCATACAATCCAATTGCTACAGTCAGTTACCATGGCAACCATCATACATTCCCATTGCTACAGTCAGTTACCATGGGAATCATAAAGTTCCGTTGCTATGGTCAGTTACCAAGGCAATCATCATAGATTCCTGTTGCTATGGTCAGTTACCATGGCAACCATCATACATTCCAACTGTTACGGTTGGTTACCATGGCAACCGCCATACATTCCCAGTGCTATTGTCAGTTACCATGGTACCCATCACACATTCCCATTGCTGTAGTTGGTTACCAGGGCAACCATCATACATTCCCTTTGCTATGGTCGGTTACCATGGCAACCATCACACATCCCCATTGCTGTGCTTGGTTTCCATGGCAACCATCATACGGTCCACTGCTGCAATCAGTTGCCATGGCAACTGTAGTGGTTTGGATCTTGTTTTCCCCCGGAGGCTAAGGAAAGTGGTAGACCCCAAGGGGTGGAAACCCCTGGAAGTTTTGAAGTTCTGCCCAATGGGCGCTCCTGCAAAAATGTCAACATCCCACAAGCTCACCGGAAGAGATGAGTTGTAGTTTTGGTTGTTGTTGGAGAGGTGGCCATGTTGTAGAGCCACGAGGAAGGGGCTCATAGCCCCACAGGGGGGCTTTGGCCCCCAGCCCCCAGCGGGGGCCTGCGGGGACCTGGAACAGCATAAAGCTGGGCTAAGTGTCTGTGGTTATGCCGGGAGATGTTTTCTCCATGGGCGCAGAGCAGCAGTCGGCACTGACCAGAGAAACGGTGGCAGAGAGCCAGACAAGAGATAAGGACCTGAACTGAAGGAGCAGCAGAAGCAACATGCAGCACCAGAGAAAGGACTCCTGGAAGGAGAGCCGGGAGAAAGAGAGCCAGCACCCTGAGAGACAGAGTTCTGGGGGTAAGACTGTACCAACCCCCCAAACTCCTTTGAGATCCCTCTGAGAAAAGAGGGAGATGGACTCCTATTTAGGAGAAGAGTTTTAGACATGCAGCACCGGAGAGAGAGAGAGGAGCTAAGAAGCTCAAAAGATGTCCCGGAGCTGGACCGGGACAGCCAGATGGAATGCGGGGGGAGTTGACCTTGGCTCCCCCCTCGCACTGCTGCCACGGTGGCAGCCTGAGAGACAGGGCACAGAGGCCCTGCAAGGAGCTGAGTCTCCTGGAGATACCAGACCGTCACGAAGACCCCCCTGTGTCTTCGTGATATGACGTGGTGATACGACCTTGTCTGGGGTTACGAAGCCCACGGAAGACCCCTCGGTTGGAGGCGATGGGGCCGAGAGAGGCTTGGATACCTCCCTCGTGAGTGCTGGCAGAAAGCCAGCTATCAGCTGCTGCATCAATGTGAAGAAGACAGACTGCTGCCCCAGAAGATGCTGCTGTTCAAAGACTGAAAGGGATGTGTCCTTCTTTCCCTCCTGGACTTTTATTTGGAGGGGAGAAGAGATCTGGTCCACTGTAAATACATATGTCATGGTAGAGATAGTTTGTGATCATGTGTATAATGTGATATGGTATTTATTTGTACAGTCATTGTAATATATTCCCTTTCCCCCACTTTGAGTCTGGTGTGTTTTGTCGGGAAAAACCCATCTCACATTAGGTTGAGATGTGGGAGGGGGGATGGAGCTAGGGAATTGGATTTTGGGACTATCTCAAACCAGGACACTTTCACACCAGTTGTTCCACCAAAATGCACGTTCATTAAAGAGACAATTCCAAATTACAATAAACCAGGTCAGAGACATAAGTATGTCATGCTCTGACTGCCAGCAAATTACCCCAATGCCAGCTAAGGAAGGGGTTAATCCCAGGGGCATAACAGCCAATGAAATCTGGCAGACAGACGTTACACATAGAGCTGAATTCGGTAAACTAAAATATGTCCATGTTACAGTAGACACACATTCCAGATACATTAATGCAACAGCACACACAGGAGAAAAAGCCAAAGACGTTATCAGACACTGGCTCAGTTGTTTCGCAATCCTAGGAATTCCAAAAACCATAAAACCCGACAATGGCCCTGCTTATTGTTCTGAAAAAATCAAAACATTTCTCACAGATTGGGGGGTACTCCATTCCATAGGAATACCGCATTCACCCACAGGACAAGCGATTGTAGAAAGAGCTCACCATACACTAAAAGAAATGCTTCAAAGACAAAAAAGAGGGGAGTCGGTATATAGCCCCCAGGAACGCTTATGGAAAGCGTCATATGTTCTAAATTTCTTAAACTGTAATGATACAGACCATAGCAGGTATGAACGCCAACACAAAACTCAAATACTTTCATCTTCCAAACCACCAGTTATGATCAAAGATCTAATATCTGGGCAATGGTCAGGACCAGTAGATCTCATAACATGGGGAAGGGGATATGCCTGTGTATCCAAGGGTACCAAATTACAATGGGTCCCTTCTAGATGTGTCAGGCCTTATATTAGCCCTCCAGCACAACAGGAACAACCACCAGAAGAAATAAGTGAAGGATTTGGATTAGAAGAAACATGACCAACAATAGTAAACACATCACACAGAAAAAAAAAAAAAGGGGGAAAAGAGATATGGGTCTGTTCCCTATGTGTGTAAATCTACATTAACATTTCTTTAAAACAGGGATAATCACAAGCAATAAATGATACAACAGAACCAAAAGAAACATATAAACAGTAACCAATACAGAACCAAAAGAAACACATAAACAGTAACCAATACAAAACCAAAACTCCATGAGTCAAACACAATAAAGGGTTAAAGAGTGCATGTGTAAGGAGAGAATGAAACGGTGGCCACCGGAGTATGAATGAGAAAGTTGAGTGGACGCATGTGTGTGTGTGTGAACACAAGTACACTTTACAGCAAGACGTCTTAAACACTACTTCAAACAGCACCACCTCAGACACAACACCTACAACCCAACACATTTCCCTTTTAAATAAAGATGATGCCATTACACAAAGTCACCCTCAGATAAAAGGTTATCCACACCTACAAACCCTGGGTAATTTGAGATTGCTTGAATATTGCACGAACCAATAAAGTTGTAAACAGTTCAATAAAGGCTTTGTGACGATAGGCCCTGTTTTTTATAATTAGTTGAAATAAGATTGGTTATAATAAGAATGTTAAAAATGTATTGTTTCTCAACTTGTTAATAAAAAGAAGGGGGAGATGTGGCAGGAAGAATGTAACAAGGAACCATGGGAGTTGTGGTCTCCCGGGTTCTCAGACAATACTCGATTGTCATTGGTTAGAAGGTCATGGGACATGTTCAGGCGTGGTATTTAAACCTCGGCAGTTTGAATAAACGGTAATTCTGCTCTGGCACTTGTTCGTGTCTGAGTGGGGTTCGTCCCTTGAACAACACCTCAGATAATGGGAGGGAAATGGGGGGTAATGGGGGGGAAATGGAGGAAAATGGGACAGTGAGGGGGAAACAGAAGGATATGTGAGGAAATGGGGAAACATGGAAGGAAAATGAGGGGAAATGGGAAGGAAGTGGGGGGAGAATGAGGGGAAATGGGAGGAATGGGGGAAAATGGGCAAAAATGAGAGATAATGGGGAGAATGGGGTAAATAAGGGAAAATGGGCAAAAATGCGAATTAATGGGGAGAATGGGGTAAACGAGGGAAAATGGAGGAATGGAGGAGAGAGAGGGGGAAATGGGAGAGAATGGGGGGAATTTGTGGGAAATGGGGGTTAATGGAGGATAATGGAGGAAAATGGGAAAAAATAGGGGATAATGGGGTAGAAATGGAGGATAATGGGGTAGAAATGGAGGATAATGGGGTAGAAATGGGGGATAATGAGGGCAAATAATGGGGGGAAATGGGGTAAAATGAGGTGAAATGGGGAAGAAAGGGAGAGAAATGGGAGGGTAATGGGGGAGAGTGAGGGGAAAATGGGGAAAATGAGGGGTAATGGGGAAAAATAGGAGATTATGGGGGATGGTGAGGGGGAAATGGGGGATAAGGGAGAAGAAATGTGGGATAATGGGGCATAATGGGGGAAAATGGTGAATAATAGGGAAAAATGTCAGATAATGAGGGAAAATGGGGAATAATAGGGGAGAAATGTGGGATAATGGGGGAAACGGGGAACAATGGGGGAAAATATGGGATAATGGAGGGAAAAGAAGGGATAATGGTTGAAAATGAGGGGAAATGGGTGTCTGAGAGGAAAAGTGGGGATAATGGGGGGAATGGGGGAAATAAGGGAAAATAGGGGATAAGGGGGGAAAATGGGGGAAATGAGGGAAAACGAGGTAATGAGGAAAATGGGGATAATGAGGGAAAATGGGGGAAATGAGGGAAAATGGGGAAAATAGGGGATGAAGAAGGAAAATGGGGGATAATAGGGGAAAAATGGGGGTCACTACAAGACCCCCCTTCCCATCAGACTCTGAGGCATCTCTGCTCTCACCTGCCTCCCCTTGCTGATTAATTAACCACTCGTTAATTACTAACAAGTAACTAACCCCCCAAAACCCACAGAACCCACAGCAGCTTTATTTTGGGGGGGGTCAGCACGGCCTTGTGTCACCAGAGCAGAGCACTGGGGGGGGCCAAGCAGAGCCAGGGGGTCCCAAACCCCTTCCCGGGGGGTCCCACCCCCCTTTTCCGGGGGGTCCCTCAGGGATTTTCCAGCTGGGAGTCGCTGGGGAGGGTCCCCACGTCCTGGTAGGTGGGTTGGACCCCCCGGGAAATGTCCTCGTACATCGAACACTCGTCCAGGTTCAGCCCCTGAAAACGAGGAAAGGGGGGGATTCGGGTCGGTTTGGGGGGGTTTAGAGGGTGATAGACCCCCCCCAGCACGATTTTGGGGCACGGGGGCCCCCAGAACGTCACCTCGTAGAGGTTTTCCTCCTCATATGTGGTTTTTTCGGGGTGCAGCAGCTGCTCGTTGGCCCAGCGCTTCTATGGGGGGGGAACAGGGGGCACGGGGGGGGTTTGGAGTGGCCAGGGGGGCTTTGGGGGCACCAGAGGGGATTTAGGGGTGGCCAGGGGGGGTTTAGGGGTGGCCGGGGGGGAAAAAAGGGGGCACAGGGAATTTTTGGGGTGGCCAGGGGGGTTTTGGGGGGCACCAGGGGAGATTTAGGGGTGGTGGGGCAGGGGGGTTGGAAGTACAGGGGGATTTTGGGGTGGCCGGGGGGGTTTTCTGGGGGCACCAGGAGGGATTTAGGGGTGGCCGGGGGGGGGGGAAGGGAGCACAGAGGGGTTTTGGGGTGGCCAGGTGAGGGTTTCTGGGGGCACCAGGGGGGATTTAGGGGTGGCTGGGGGGGGAAAGGGAGCACAGGGGGGTTTTGGGGTGGCCAGGGGGGGTTTGGGAGCACTAGGGGGGTTTTGAGGTGGCCAGGGGGGTTTTCTGGGGGCACCAGGGAGGTTTTGGGGTGGCCGAGGGGGGAAAAGAGGGCACAGGGGGGTTTTGGGGTGGCCGGGGGGGGGGGTTGGGGGGCTCCAGGGGGGTTTTGGGGTGGCCAGGGGGTGTTTGGGGGCACTACGGGGTATTTAGGGGTATCCAGGGGGCTTGGGGGCACCAAGGGGGAATTAAGGGGTGACGGGGGAAAACTAAGGCTTGCCGGGGGGGGTTGGGGTGGCCAGGGGGATTTAGGGGTGGCCAGGGGGGTTTTGGGGGGCACCAGAGGGATTTAGGGGTGGCCAGGGGGGTTTTGGGGGGCACCAGGGGGATTTAGGGGTGGCCAGGGGGGGTTGGGTGTCTCTGGGGAGGACTGGGGGGATTTGGGGATTGCAGGAGGAAATTGGGGAGGATTTTGGGGGAACTGTGGGGTACGGGGTGGTTGAAGGGGTTTTGGGGCATCCAGGGGGGAATTGGGGGGTACCAGGGGGGTTTGGGGGTGTCGGGGGGGATTTGGGTTACCCAGGGGGGATTTAGGGGGACCTGGGGGGCAATTGGTGTCCCCAGGGTCTCAATTAATGTCCCCAGTGTCTCAATTGGTGTCCCCAGTGTCCCATTTACGGGTCCCAATGTCCCACCTGGTGTCCCCAGTGTCCCAGTTGGTGTCCCCAATGTCCCAATTAGGTGTCCCCAGTGTCCCAGTTGGTGTCCCCAGTGTCCAAGTTGGTGTCTCAATGTCCCAATTAGTGTCCCCAGCATCCCAGTTGGTGTCCCCAATGTCCCAATTAGGTGTCCCCAGTGTCCCAACTGGTGTCCCCAGTGTCCCATTTAGGGGTCCCAAAGTTCCATTTGGTGTCCCCAGTGTCCCAGCTGGGGGTTCCAGTTTCCAATTGGGGGTCCCAGTGACAGAACTGGGGGTCTCAGTGTCCCAGTTGGTGTCCCCCTATCCCAGTTGGTGTCCCCCTGTCCCAGTTGTCCCAGTGTCCCAGCTGGGTGTCCCAACTGGGTGTCCCAGTGTCCCAGTTGGGTGTCCCAGTTGTCCCAGTGTCCCAGTTGGTGTCCCAGTGTCCCAGTTGGTGTCCCCCTGTCCCAGTTGTCCCCGTTTGTCCCAGTGTCCCAGTTGGGTGTCCCAGTTGGGTGTCCCAGTTGGTGTCCCAGTGTCCCAGCTGGTGTCCCCCTGTCCCAGTGTCCCAGTTTGTCCCAGTGTCCCAGTTGGGTGTCCCAGTTGTCCCAGTGTCCCAGTTGGTGTCCCAGTGTCCCAGTTGGTGTCCCCCTGTCCCAGCTGTCCCAGTTTGTCCCAGTGTCCCACCCTGAGCAGCAGCAGCAGCCCCGGCCTGGCCGAGCAGAGCAGCAGCAGCACCCCCTGCGCCGTCAGGATCCGGTTCTTGGTGCTCTCCCTCAGTGCCAGGAACGGGGCGGGAACCGGCTCTGTGGGAACGGGACTGGGTAACTGGGAGGGACTGGGTATACTGGGAGGGACTGGGTATACTGGGAGGGACTGGGTTACACTGGGAGGGACTGGGTAACTGGGAGGGACTGGGTTACACTGGGAGGGACTGGGTACACTGGGAGGGACTGTGTATACTGGGAGGGACTCGGTTACACTGGGAGGGACTGGGTTACACTGGGAGGGACTGGGGTATACTGGGAGGGCCTGGGCTATACTGGGAGGACACTGGGTTATACTGGGAGGGACTGGAGGGCACTGGGTTGTACTGAGAGGGCACTGGGTTATACTGGAAGGACACTGGGAGGGACTCAAGGGGATACTGGGAGTGACTGGAACGGACTGGAGTGGGACTGGGGGGCACTGGGAGGGTATCAAAGGGGATACTGGTAATAACTGGGATGGACTGGGGGGCACTGCAGGGCACTGGGATGGACTGGGGGGGCTCGTGGTAGTCCTGGGTTATACTGGAAGGGGACTAGGGTGGACTGGGAAAGACCAGCGACTCAGATGAGACCCCCAGCCCCCAGCCCCCCCTGATCCCCCCGAGACCCCCTGAACCCTCCCGAAGGTGCCGCAGGGCTGAGGGGCACTGGGATACCCTTGGAGGGGACTGGGACGGACTGGGTTAAACCGGGAGGGACTGGGCTATACTGGTACCATGCTGGGGGCACCGGGAAGGGCCGAGTGACCTGATGAGCCCCCCCCGCGCCCCCCACTCACCGAGGACCCTGACGAAGGTGCCGCAGCTCTGGGCCGTCTCCCCCCCAGACTCCACGCAGCAGAAGAAGAGCCCGGAGTCGTTGTGGGACAGTTTGGGGAAGGTCAGGGTGGAGCTTCCCCCCCCTTCCTGCACCACCCGGTCCATCCGGCGGCCCCCCCGGGTGGCCACCACCTCCTGGGGCCAGGGGCAGCTCCGGGGGACCTCCCCGAGCCCGGGGGGACACGCCTGGAGCCAGGTCAGGGCGGGGTCGGGGGGGCCTCAGAAGTGGCACTCGAGGGTCAGGGGGGTCCCCACGGGCCCCTCGTGGGAGGGGGGCCCCCCCACACCCGGAGCCACCCCCGGGGCGGGGCCGGGGAGCAGGAGGGGCTCGGGGGGCTCCCGGTGGTCACGGTCACGGGGGTCGGCCTCTCGGGGGGCTCCAGGGGTCATGCACGGGGCGCAACCTTCGGGGGGGGTCTGGGAGCACTGGGAGCCTGCGGGGACAGAGGGGGGTTAGGGGAGGTCACCAGTGCCCCCCAACCCCCATGGAGGGCGACTGACCCTGAGGGGGTCACTGGGGGTCCCTGTCCCTGCTGGGGGGGGGTCTTTGGGAGTTCCCAGAACTGTGAGGGGTCATTGGGGGACCCCCGGGGTCTTTGGGGGTCCCCCAGACCCATCTGAAGGTCACTGGGCCCAGTTTCAGTTCTCTGTCCCAGTTTGGGAACAGGAAATACTGGGAGGGGGGCGGGGGACATTTTGACACAGGTGTGGGGGACAAAACCCGATGCTGAGACCCCCTGAGACCCCCCAGACCCAAACCCTGAGACCCCCAAACCCAAATGGAGACCTTGGGATCCCTGAGACCCCCAGACCCAAATCCTGAGCCCCCCAGACCCAAAACCTTAGATCCCCAGACCCAAACTAAGACCCCCAGAACCAAGGCCCCCAGACCCAAACTGAGGCCTTGGGACCCCTGAGACCCCCAGACCCAAAGCCTGAGACCCCGTGACCCAAGCTGACACCCCAGAGACCCCTTCAGACCCAAACTGAGACCCCCCACACACCAAAACTGAGACCCCCAGACCCAAATCCTACCTGCAAGGAGCAGTGTTATAAGTGATCTAAAGAAATTTGCTGTTCAAATGAGAGAAAGAGTTAATAAAGCTATTATACTGTGTTAACTACATTGTTGGAATCACAAGTTAGAGTGTTATGCAATGCCTAACCACAAGTTCTGTAAGCTGCAAACTGATTAACCACAACGCAATGATGATTTAGCACATTGTACTTTGAAGATGTTTGTTCTAAGCATATTAATGGGGAGCAATACGGAGGGGTCGGCCACGAGGAGTCCGGGTGATCAACCATCATCCTGATGGAAGTTTCCAGAACCACGGCCTAATAGAGACTAATGACTTTAAAATTATTGGTGGACACCCCTCAACAATGGAGATTGCCCGCGAAAGGAGGAACCAACCCAGAGCTGGCCCGCGAAGAGGGAACCAAGCAGGATGCAGCCCATGAAATCTCCACCAATGGACTGATGACATGACTTTGGGGGGAGGTGGCAAAGGAGGGTATAATAAGTGCTGTTTCTGTTCCCCTTTGCGGACTGCGGCAGGAACAGGGGTTTCCTCTGGTCGCCCGGCCAGCCGTTTTTGCTCGTTTGTGGCATTAAAAAAACTTTTGTACCTTGCAACCTAAATTTATAGCCTTGTTACCTATCACAAGGTACAGTTCTTGGGGCAGCCTGGGCACTTCTTGGGAAGCAAGAGTTTTCTGTGGTGGCACCTTTTGTCTGAAAGTAATCTTCAGCTGGATTCAATATTTAAAAGGTGGGACCGGCCCTTGCAGCGCAGGGTAGAAAAAAGAGAACAACAGCTCTTTCCACCAGGAAAAAAAGTCTAGAAGTTTTGGCTTCAGGTGCAGTTGTTGGGGCAGCCTGGGCACTTGGGTAGGAATAGCTTTCTGTGGTGGCACTTTTTGTCTGGCAGGAATCTTCATTCGGATTCAATTTTCCAGGAGGTGGGAGCGGCCATTGCAGAACAGGCCTGAAAAACAGGAACAGCACCTTTTTCCAGCATGAAAAATAGTCTGGAAGCTTTGGCTTCACATGTAGTTGGTGCAGTCCGGGCACTTCTTGGGCAGCAAGAGCTTTCTCTAGTGGCACCATTTTTCTGGCAGGAATCTTCATATGGATTCAATTTTTTAAGAAGCGGGACCGGCCACTGTAGAGTAGGACGGAAAAAAGGGAACAGAAGTTCTTCCCACCAGGAAAAAAAGTCTGGATCCTTTGGTTTCATGTGCACTTGATTCAGTCTGGGCACTAGTTGGGCAGCAAAGAGCATTCTGTGGTGGAACCTTTTGTCTGGCAGGAATCTTCATTTGGATTCAATTTTCCAGGATGTGGGACCGGTCATTGCAGCGCAGGGCAGAAAAAACGGAACAGCAGCTCTTTCCACCAGGAAAAAAAGTCTGGATCCTTTGGCTACAGGTGCAGTTTATGGGGCAGCCAGTGTACTTCTTAAGGAACAAGACCTTTCTGTGGTGGCACCTTTAGTCTGGTAGGAATGTTTATTTGCATTAAATTTTCCAGGAGGTGGGACGGGCCATTGCAGAGCAGGGCTGAAAAAAGGGAACAGCAGCTCTTTCCATTAGGAAAAAAAGTCTGGATCCTTTGGCTTTAAGGTGCAGTTGTTGGGGTAGCCTGGGCACTTCTTGGGTAGCAAGAGTTTTTTGTAGTGGTACCTTTTGTCTGGCAGGAATCTTCATTTACATTAAATGTTCCAGGAGGTGGGACCGGCCATTGCAGCACAGGCCTGAAAAAGGGGAACAGCAGCTCTTTCCCTAATGAAAAAAATGTCTGGATCCTTTGGCTTTGAGGTGCAGTTGTTCGGGCAGCCTGAGCACTTCTTGGGGAACAAGAACTTTCTGTGGTGGCACCTTTTGTCTGACAAGAATTTTAATTTGGATTGAATTTTTTTAAAGGTGGGACCGGTCATTGCAGAGCAGGGCTGAAAAAAGGGAACAGCAATTCTTTCCCTAAGGAGAAAAAGTCTGGATCCTTTGGCTTCAGGTGTAGTTGGTGCAGCCTGGGCATTTCTTGGGCAGCAGAGAGCTTTCTGTGTTGGCACCTTTTGTCTGGCAGGAATCTTCATTTGGATTCAACTTTTTAAAAGGTGGGACCGGTCATTGCAGAGCACGGCTGAAAAAAGGGAACAGCAGCTCTATCCACCAGGAAAAAACTCTGGATCCTTTGGTTTCACGTTGTTGGGGCAGCCTGGGCACTTCCTGGGCAGGAAGAGTTTTCTGAAGTGGCATCTTTTGTCTGGCAGGAATCCTCATTTGGAGTAAGTTTTTCAGGAGGTAGGACCGGCCATTGCATTGCAGGGCAGAAAAAAGGGAACAGCAACTCTTTCCACCAGGAAAAAAAGTCTGGATCCTTTGGCTTCATGTGCAGTTGATTCAGCCTGGGCACTATTTGGGCAGCAAAGAGCTTTCTGTGGTGGCACCTTTTGTCTGGCAGGAATCTTCATTTGGATTCAATTTTCCAGGAGGTTGGACCGGTCAATGCAGCGCAGGGCTGAAAAAAGGGAACAGCAGCTCTTTCCCTAAGGAAAAAAAGTCTGGAAGCTTGGGCTTTGAGGTGCAGTTGGTGGGGCACCGGGGCACTTCTTGGGCAGGAAGAGTTTTCTGTGGTGGCATCTTTTCTCTGGCAGGCATCTTCATTTGGAGTAAATTTTTCAAGAGGTGGGACGAGCCATTGCAGAGCAGGGCTGAAGAAATGGAACAGCAGCTCTTTCCACCAGGAAAAAAATTCTGGAACCTTTGGTTTGGAGGTGCAGTTATTGGGGCACCCTGGGAAGTTCTTAGGAAGCAAAGAGTTTTCTGTAGTGGCATCTTTTGTCTGGCAGGAATCCTCATTTGGAGTAAGTTTTTCATGAGGTGGGACCGGCCATTGCAGCGCAGGGCTGAAAAGAGGGAACAGCAGCTCTTGCCCTAAGGAAAAAAAGTCTGGAAGCTTTGGTTTTGAGGTTCAATTGTTAGTGTAGCCTGGGCACTTCATGGGCAGCAAGAGTTTTCTGTGGCACCTTTTGTCTGGCAGGAATCTTCATTTGCATTTAATTTTCCAGGAGCTGGGCCTGGCCATTGCAGCGCAGGCCTGAAAAAAGGGAACAGCAGTTCTTTCCACCAGGAAAAAAGTCTGGAAGCTTTGGCTTCAGGTGTAGTTGGTGCAGCCTGGGCATTTCTTGGGCAGCAAAGAGCTTTCTGTGGTGGCACCTTTTGTCTGGCAGGAATCTTCATTTGGATTCAACTTTTTAAAAGGTGGGACCGGTCATTGCAGAGCAGGGCTGAAAAAAAGGAACAGCAGCTCTTTCAACCAGGAAAAAAGTCTGGATCCTTTGGTTTCAAGTTGTTGGGGCAGCCTGGGCACTTCTTGGGCAGGAACAGTTTTCTGTAGTGGCATCTTTTGTCTGGCAGGAATCCTCATTTGGAGTAAGTTTTTCATGAGGTGGGACCGGCCATTGCAGCGCAGGGCTGAAAAGAGGGAACAGCAGCTCTTGCCCTAAGGAAAAAAAGTCTGGAAGCTTTGGTTTTGAGGTTCAATTGTTAGTGTAGCCTGGGCACTTCATGGGCAGCAAGAGTTTTCTGGGGCACCTTTTGTCTGGCAGGAATCTTCATTTGGATTCAACTTTTTAAAAGGTGGGACCGGCCATTGCAGCGCAGGGCTGAAAAAAGGGAACAGCAGCTCTTTCCACCAGGAAAAAAGTCTGGAAGCTTTGGCTTTGAGGTGCAGTTGTTGGGGCACCTGGGCACTTCTTGGACAGGAAGAGTTTTCTGTGGTGGCATCTTTTCTCTGGCAGGAGTCCTCATTTGGAGTAAATTTTTCGGGAGGTGGGACGAGCTATTGCAGAGCAGGGCTGAAGAAATGGAACAGTAGCTCTTTCCACCAGGAAAAAAAGTCTGGAAACTTTGGTTTGGAGGTGCAGTTATTGGGGCAGCCTGGGAAGTTCTTAGGAAGCAAAGAGCTTTCTCTGGTGGCACCTTTTGTCTGGCAGGAATCTTCATTTGGATTCAACTTTTTTAAAGGTGGGACCGGTCATTGCAGAGCAGGGCTGAAAAAAGGGAACAGCAGCTCTTTCCACCAGGAAAAAAGTCTGGATCCTTTGGTTTCAGGTTGTTGGGGCAGCCTGGGCACTTCTTGGGCAGGAAGAGTTTTCTGAGGTGGCACCTTTTGTCTGGTAGGAGTCCTCATTTGGAGTAAATTTTTCGGGAGGTGGGACGAGCCATTGCAGAGCAGGGATGAAGAAATGGAACAGCAGCTCTTTCCACCAGGAAAAAAAGTCTGGAACCTTCATTTGGGAATGCAGCTATTGGGGCACCCTGGGAAGTTCTTAGGAAGCAAAGAGCTTTCTGTGGTGGCACCTTTTGTCTGGCAGGAGTCCTCATTTGGATTCAACTTTTTAAAAGGTGGGACCGGTATGCAGAGCAGGGCTGAAAAAAGGGAACAGCAGCTCTTTCCACCAGGAAAAAAAGTCTGGAACCTTCATTTGGGAATGCAGTTATTTGGGCACCCTGGGAAGTTCTTAGGAAGCAAAGAGCTTTCTCTGGTGGTACCTTTTGTCTGGCAGGAATCTTCATTTGGATTCAACTTTTTAAAAGGTGGGACCGGTCATTGCAGCGCAGGGCTGAAGAAATGGAACAGCAGCTCTTTCCACCAGGAAAAAAAGTCTGGAACCTTCATTTGGGAATGCAGTTATTGGGGCACCCTGGGAAGTTCTTAGGAAGCAAAGAGCTTTCTCTGGTGGCACCTTTTGTCTGGCAGGAATCTTCATTTGGATTCAACTTTTTAAAAGGTGGGACCGGCCATTGCAGCGCAGGGCTGAAAAAAGGGAACAGCAGCTCTTTCCACCAGGAAAAAAGTCTGGAAGCTTTGGCTTTGAGGTGCAGTTGTTGGGGCACCTGGGCACTTCTTGGACAGGAAGAGTTTTCTGTGGTGGCATCTTTTCTCTGGCAGGAGTCCTCATTTGGAGTAAATTTTTCGAGAGGTGGGACGAGCTATTGCAGAGCAGGGCTGAAGAAATGGAACAGCAGCTCTTTCCATCAGGAAAAAATGTCTGGAAACTGGTTTGGAGGTGCAGTTATTGGGGCAGCCTGGGAAGTTCTTAGGAAGCAAAGAGCTTTCTCTGGTGGCACGTTTTGTCTGGCAGGAATCTTCATTTGGATTGAATTTTTTTAAAGGTGGGACCGGTCATTGCAGCGCAGGGCTGAAAAAAGGGAACAGCAGCTCTTTCCCTAAGGAGAAAAAGTCTGGATCCTTTGGCTTCAGGTGTAGCTGGTGCAGCCTGGGCACTTCTTGGGCAGCAAAGAGCTTTCTGTGGTGGCACCTTTTGTCTGGCAGGAATCTTCATTTGGATTCAACTTTTTAAAAGGTGGGACCGGTCATTGCAGCGCAGGGCTGAAAAAAGGGAACAGCAGCTCTTTCCACCAGGAAAAAAGTCTGGATCCTTTTGTTTCAGGTTGTTGGGGCAGCCTGGGCACTTCTTGGGCAGGAACAGTTTTCTGTAGTGGCATCTTTTGTCTGGCAGGAATCCTCATTTGGAGTAAGTTTTTCTTGAGGTGGGACCGGCCATTGCAGCGCAGGGCTGAAAAGAGGGAACAGCAGCTCTTGCCCTAAGGAAAAAAAGTCTGGAAGCTTTGGTTTTGAGGTTCAACTGTTAGTGTAGCCTGGGCACTTCATGGGCAGCAAGAGTTTTCTGTGGTGGCACCTTTTGTCTGGCAGGCATCTTCATTTGCATTTAATTTTCCAGGAGCTGGGCCGGGCCATTGCAGCGCAGGCCTGAAAAAAGGGAACAGCAGTTCTTTCCACCAGGAAAAAAAGTCTGGAACCTTTGGTTTCAGGTTTAGTTGGTGTAGCCTGGGCACTTCTTGGGCAGGAAGAGTTTTCTGTGGTGGCACCTTTTGTCTGGCAGGAGTCCTCATTTGGAGTAAATTTTTCGGGAGGTGGGACGAGCCATTGCAGAGCAGGGCTGAAGAAATGGAACAGCAGCTCTTTCCACCAGGAAAAAAAGTCTGGAACCTTCATTTGGGAATGCAGTTATTGGGGCACCCTGGGAAGTTCTTAGGAAGCAAAGAGCTTTCTGTGGTGGCACCTTTTGTCTGGCAGGAATCTTCATTTGGATTCAACTTTTTAAAAGGTGGGACCGGTCATTGCAGAGCAGGGCTGAAAAAAGGGAACAGCAGCTCTTTCCACCAGGAAAAAAGTCTGGATCCTTTGGTTTCAGGTTGTTGGGGCAGCCTGGGCACTTCCTGGGCAGGAACAGTTTTCTGTAGTGGCATCTTTTGTCTGGCAGGAATCCTCATTTGGAGTAAGTTTTTCATGAGGTGGGACCGGCCATTGCAGCGCAGGGCTGAAAAGAGGGAACAGCAGCTCTTGCCCTAAGGAAAAAAAGTCTGGAAGCTTTGGTTTTGAGGTTCAATTGTTAGTGTAGCCTGGGCACTTCATGGGCAGCAAGAGTTTTCTGGGGCACCTTTTGTCTGGCAGGAATCTTCATTTGGATTCAACTTTTTAAAAGGTGGGACCGGCCATTGCAGCGCAGGGCTGAAAAAAGGGAACAGCAGCTCTTTCCACCAGGAAAAAAGTCTGGAAGCTTTGGCTTTGAGGTGCAGTTGTTGGGGCACCTGGGCACTTCTTGGACAGGAAGAGTTTTCTGTGGTGGCATCTTTTCTCTGGCAGGAGTCCTCATTTGGAGTAAATTTTTCGGGAGGTGGGACGAGCTATTGCAGAGCAGGGCTGAAGAAATGGAACAGCAGCTCTTTCCACCAGGAAAAAAAGTCTGGAACCTTCATTTGGGAATGCAGTTATTTGGGCACCCTGGGAAGTTCTTAGGAAGCAAAGAGCTTTCTGTGGTGGCACCTTTTGTCTGGCAGGAATCTTCATTTGCATTTAATTTTCCAGGAGCTGGGCCGGGCCATTGCAGCGCAGGTCTGAAAAAGGGAACAGCAGTTCATTCAACCAGGAAAAAAAGTCTGGAACCTTTGGTTTCAGGTGTAGTTGGTGTAGCCTGGGCACTTCTAGGGCAGGAAGAGTTTTCTGTGGTGGCACCTTTTGTCTGGCAGGAATCTTCATTTGGATTGAATTTTTTTAAAGGTGGGACCGGTCATTGCAGCGCAGGGCTGAAAAAAGGGAACAGCAGCTCTTTCCACCAGGAAAAAAAGTCATAATCCTTTGGTTTCATGTGCAGTTGATTCAGCCTGGGCACTATTTGGGCAGCAAAGAGTTTTCTGTGGTGGCACCTTTTGTCTGGCAGGAATCTTCATTTGGATTCAACTTTTTAAAAGGTGGGACCGGTCATTGCAGCGCAGGGCTGAAAAAAGGGAACAGCAGCTCTTTCCACCAGGAAAAAAGTCTGGATCCTTTGGTTTCAGGTTGTTGGGGCAGCCTGGGCACTTCTTGGGCATTAAGAGTTTTCTGTGGTGGCACCTTTTCTCTGGCAGGCATCTTCATTTGCATTTAATTTTCCAGGAACTGGGCCGGGCCATTGCAGCGCAGGCCTGAAAAAAGGGAACAGCACTTCTTTCCACCAGGAAAAAAAGTCTGGAACCTTTGGTTTCAGGTATAGTTGGTGTAGCCTGGGCACTTCTTGGGCAGGAAGAGTTTTCTGTGGTGGCACCTTTTGTCTGGCAGGAGTCCTCATTTGGAGTAAATTTTTCGGGAGGTGGGACGAGCCATTGCAGAGCAGGGCTGAAGAAATGGAACAGCAGCTCTTTCCACCAGGAAAAAAAGTCTGGAACCTTCATTTGGGAATGCAGTTATTGGGGCACCCTGGGAAGTTCTTAGGAAGCAAAGAGCTTTCTCTGGTGGCACCTTTTGTCTGGCAGGAATCTTCATTTGGATTCAACTTTTTAAAAGGTGGGACCGGTCATTGCAGCGCAGGGCTGAAAAAAGGGAACAGCAGCTCTTTCCACCAGGAAAAAAGTCTGGAAGCTATGGCTTTGAGGTGCAGTTGTTGGGGAACCTGGGCACTTCTTGGACAGGAAGAGTTTTCTGTGGTGGCATCTTTTCTCTGGCAGGAGTCCTCATTTGGAGTAAATTTTTCGGGAGGTGGGACGAGCTATTGCAGAGCAGGGCTGAAGAAATGGAACAGCAGCTCTTTCCACCAGGAAAAAAAGTCTGGAAACTTTGGTTTGGATGTGCAGTTATTGGGGCAGCCTGGGAAGTTCTTAGGAAGCAAAGAGCTTTCTCTGGTGGCACCTTTTGTCTGGCAGGAATCTTCATTTGGATTGAATTTTTTTTAAAGGTGGGACCGGTCATTGCAGCGCAGGGCTGAAAAAAGGGAACAGCAGATCTTTCCCTAAGGAGAAAAAGTCTGGATCCTTTGGCTTCAGGTGTAGCTGGTGCAGCCTGGGCACTTCTTGGGCAGCAAAGAGCTTTCTGTGGTGGCACCTTTTGTCTGGCAGGAATCTTCATTTGGAGTCAACTTTTTAAAAGGTGGGACCGGTCATTGCAGAGCAGGGCTGAAAAAAGGGAACAGCAGCTCTTTCCACCAGGAAAAAAGTCTGGATCCCTTGGTTTCAGGTTGTTGGGGCAGCCTGGGCACTTCCTGGGCAGGAACAGTTTTCTGTAGTGGCATCTTTTGTCTGGCAGGAATCCTCATTTGGAGTAAGTTTTTCATGAGGTGGGACCGGCCATTGCAGCGCAGGGCTCAAAAGAGGGAACAGCAGCTCTTGCCCTAAGGAAAAAAAGTCTGGAAGCTTTGGTTTTGAGGTTCAATTGTTAGTGTAGTCTTGGTACTTCATGGGCAGCAAGAGTTTTCTGTAGTGGCACCTTTTGTCTGGCAGGCATCTTCATTTGCATTTAATTTTCCAGGAGTTGGGCCGGGCCTTTGCAGCGCAGGCCTGAAAAAAGGGAACAGCAGTTCTTTCCACCAGGAAAAAAAGTCTGGAACCTTTGATTTCAGGTGTAGTTGGTGTAGCCTGGGCACTTCTTGGGCAGGAAGAGTTTTCTGTGGTGGCATCTTTTGTCTGGCAGGAGTCCTCATTTGGAGTAAATTTTTCGGGAGGTGGGACGAGTCATTGCAAAGCAGGGCTGAAGAAATGGAACAGCAGCTCTTTCCACCAGGAAAAAAAGTCTGGAACCTTCATTTGGGAATGCAGTTATTGGGGCACCCTGGGAAGTTCTTAGGAAGCAAAGAGCTTTCTGTGGTGGCACCTTTTGTCTGGCAGGAATCTTCATTTGGATTCAACTTTTTAAAAGGTGGGACCGGTCATTGCAGCGCAGGTCTGAAAAAAGGGAACAGCAGCTCTTTCCACCAGGAAAAAAGTCTGGATCCCTTGGTTTCAGGTTGTTGGGGCAGCCTGGGCACTTCCTGGGCAGGAACAGTTTTCTGTAGTGGCATCTTTTGTCTGGCAGGAATCCTCATTTGGAGTAAGTTTTTCATGAGGTGGGACCGGCCATTGCAGCGAAGGGCTGAAAAGAGGGAACAGCAGCTCTTGCCCTAAGGAAAAAAAGTCTGGAAGCTTTGGTTTTGAGGTTCAATTGTTAGTGTAGCCTGGGCACTTCATGGGCAGCAAGAGTTTTCTGTGGTGGCACCTTTTGTCTGGCAGACATCTTCATTTGCATTTAATTTTCCAGGAGCTGGGCCGGGCCATTGCAGCGCAGGGCTGAAAAAAGGGAACAGCAGTTCTTTCCACCAGGAAAAAAAGTCTGGAACCTTTGGTTTCAGGTGTAGTTGGTGTAGCCTGGGCACTTCTTGGGCAGGAAGAGTTTTCTGTGGTGGCACCTTTTGTCTGGCAGGAATCTTCATTTGGATTGAATTTTTTTAAAGGTGGGACCGGTCATTGCAGAGCAGGGCTGAAAAAAGGGAACAGCCCGCTCTTGCCCTAAGGAAAAAAAGTCTGGATCCTTTGGTTTTGAGGTTCAATTGTTAGTGTAGCCTGGGCTCTTCATGGGCAGCAAGAGTTTTCTGTGGTGGCACCTTTTGTCTGGCAGGAATCTTCATTTGGATTCAATTTTCCAGGATGTGGGACCGGCCATTGCAGAGCAGTGCTGAATAAAGGGAACAGAAGCTCTTTCCACCAGGAAAAAAGTCTGGAAGCTTTGCCTTTGAGGTGAAGTTGGTGGGACAGCCTGGGCACTTCTTGGGTAGCAAGAGTTTTTTGTAGTGGTACCTTTTGTCTGGCAGGAATCTTCATTTGGAGTAAATTTTCCAGGAGGTGGGACCGGCCATTACAGTGCAGGGCTGAAAAAATTGAACAGTAGCTCTCTCCACCAGGAAAAAAAGTCTGGAAGCTTTGGCTTTGAGGTGCACTGCGTTGGAAAGACTGTCCACCTCTTGGGCAGCAAAGAACTTTCTGTGGTTGCACATTTTGTCTGGCAGGAATCTTCATTTGGATTCAATTTTGAGAGTCAATTTGGCCATTGCAGCACAGGGTTGAAAAAAATGGGAAATAGCAGCCCTTTCCCCCAGGAAAGAAAGTCTGGATCGTTTGGCTGTGAGGTGCAGTTGTTGGGGCAGCCTGGGCACTTCTTGGGCAGCAAGATATTCCTGTGGTGGCACCTTTTGTCTCTGAGGTGTTTTTTCCCTGTTAAGCAAGTCCCTTATCGCATCAATCACAGACCAATGGGACTGCTCACAGGGCATGATGAAGGAACACAGCAGCAGTGTGGAAAGAGGAGGTAGAAAAATACATTCCTGAATCTAATTGCCTTCTTCAGTTAGAGAAATTGCTAATCTTGTGACATGATTTGTACTGGACCCTTCTAAGGATGTACTTTTGCCCACACCCTTTGCTCCAGATGTGCCAGCTACACCCAATGAAACCAGAGAGAATCTCAGCAAAGTCAAAAATCAGCTCTTATGGCACTTGGCACTCTATGGGGTTTGGCACTGGAGCTCAATCTCTCTGGGATGGCTGGTCCAGAACAGTTCATTTAATGAATGGTGCTGTTGCTGAACTTCCCTGGGCACATTGCAATTGGCTACTGAGGTTGAAAGGTTTCCTCGAAGGATTTTTATCTTTTGAAACTACAGGCTGAATTTTAGGGATAAACTCCAGTATTCTGAAAGTGGAAAGTTGATCAAACAGAAAAGACTGTTTCTTCTACAACAGATTTGAAATAGTCCACTTGTAAAAATCACAAAGCTTGAAGTCTACTCAGCAGAGCTGATTCCTCATCTGCACTGATCATCAGCAACTGGCCTCTCTCCTATTTCAGGGTCTCATCTGTGTACACTGGATTAAGGCCTCCTCACTTCTTAAGAAAAGTAGTGTTATAAGCTCACTTTTCTGGCAAGGTTTCCTTAGCAGATGGGTTGAAAAGCAAAACTTTGTTGCCATGACTAACGAATGCAGAGCCCAAGGTTGTTTGTGGTGCTAGCTTTGCTCCACTCTCTAATAACTCTGTCCAGATCAGTGCTGGCAACAAGAATTCCAGGTTAACGCTTGTTTCATTTTTCAGGCTTTGCATTTCAAGAACGGGGAGTTTTTATTGGAAACTCTGCCATGGCTGTCAGTAACAGCCTTGGAAAACAGTTTTTCTTATTTCTGAGGGAGAAGTTTCCAACCCAGCTTTGGAGTATGCAAATAGTTGAATGACTTGTTGTACAATTGGAAATAAAAGTCAATACATTTGCTCTGATTAATGTCTTAAGTTATATTTGGCTAAAGAGTTCTTTTCTTGTTACCTTCTTTAAAAAATAGAACCCACAAGCAGAAAGGTGATCTCCTAAAGTGTTGCAACCTTTTAAGTCCACTTGTAGCCACACAACAATAGCATGCCAATATCACATCCAAAGATACAGAATCTTACAGAGATACACACAAATATAGACCTATACATATCTATGTATGCATATCTATCTACCTATACATATCTATACATATCTATACAAATACACACAAGAAAGTCTGGGGTTCCTGATGAGAGTTCTACATGGGTAATGAACAGAGGACTGGTTTGATGTGTCATACAACTGTGGGGACCATGAATGTATGCTCTGAGCTTTACTTTATTGTCCCGGTTTGTAACTGCCTGCCTTCCCTTTGGGGGGAACACAGGCCTCTATTTTGCACAGTCTGTTTTGTTTTACTTGGCAGTGTAGACTAGGGGCAGAAGAGTTTTTGGAGCCAAACAGCTCGATCCAGATTCAGTTCCTTTAGTGGTGCCTAAAACTCAGGAGCTGGACTCCACGGTGCCGGTGGGACCCTCCCAGCTCAGCACGTTCCATGATTCCATCAAGTCCAACTGTCAGCCCAGCACTGCCCCAGCAACCCCCAAACCACTAAAGCGTGTCAGCCATGGCCAGATGCAGGCGCCTCTGAAACACCTGCCGGGGTGCTGGCTCTGCCTGGGCAACCCATTGCAGTGCCCGAGCCCCCCCGAAAAACACAGCGAGAAACCTTTCCCCAGGAGCTGACCTGAAGCTCCCCTGCCTCAGCCTCGGGCCACGTCCCCCGCTCCTCCCAGCGCAGGCTCCTTTCCAGCAGCCCCCTCGGCAGAAGGCGGCTCAGGGCTCCCCTCTGCCCCCCCGGCCGGCTCCGCTCCGGCCCCGCTCCCGCCACGGCCCCGCTCGGCTCTGCACGGGGAAGGAACGCGCCCAGCCCCGGCCCGACACCCCCGGGGGCCGCGCACCGGGGGACTGTCCCCGGGGCTCACTGCCCGCAGGTCCCTGGCCGGGGGTGACTTACCGGGGCTCCCTCCCCGGGGGTCACTTGCCAGGGGTTGTTCACCGCGGGTCGCTCACCGGGGGTCCCTCCGCAGGGGTCACTTACCGGGGCTTCTTCCCCGCGGGTCGCTCACCGGCTGTCACTTACTGGGCGTCGCTCACCGGGGGTCGCTCACCAGCGGCCACTCGCCGGGGGCCGCGCACGGGGGGTCCCTCCCCCGGGGCCGCGCACCGGGGGCCACTCGCCGGGGGTCTCGGGGCCGCTGCCCGGGGTCTCTGCCCGGGGGCCGCTCAGCGGCAGCGCTCCCGCTCCCGGCCCCGCCCCGCCCGCTCCCACCCAAACCCCACCAACCGCCCCTCTCGGCCCCGCCCCCGCCCCGCCCAAGCCCCGCCCCGCCCAAGCCCCGCCTCGCCCCGCCCACTCCGCCGCCTCCCATTGGCTGCGCACGTTCGGCCCTGGAGCGAGGAGCGCGCGGGGAGCGTTGCCTGGAAACCGGCCAGGGAATCCCGGGAATCCTCGAGGCGCCGGCGCTGCCCCCCCACTCCTGGAGCAGCGGCCGGGCCCGCCCGGGGAGCGGGCACTCAGCGCCCGGCTGCGGCCGCCAAAACGGGCAGGGAAGCAGGCGCGCGGGAGGCGGGCTCCGGGCCCCGGGCAGCGAGGAGCCCTGAAAAGAACAAAAGCGTTGGAAGAGAGGGAACTCATCGCACCGTCACAGAACAGGCTGAGGTGGAAGGGACCCACGACGAGCGTCGAGTCCAAGCCTTTGCCCGGCACAGCACCGACCCCAAGAGTCACACCGTGTGCCTGAACTCTGCCAGATCACAGTCCAGCATCAGCTTCATGTGCTGTGAGGCCCCACGTGTGTGTTTGCTCCCCGTGTCTGGTGGGAGAGATGACACTCCCTTAGAGTGGAATAAAGATTATCCTAGACTGGAACTGGCAGCTGTGATAAACTGTATCCCGAGAGCATTTAACTGGTAGCAGTTTTCCCTGGGCTCTAGCTTGCTATTTATCATAGTTATTTGCAGACAGGAAAGGGGAGAGAATTAAAAAATCTCTTTCTCCTTGCCCCCTCCACAACAAGTTGGAGGACATGTGGGTGTTGAAACATAGCTTAACAAACAGTCCAGCCTTGAGAGAGTGGGGAGAGCACAGGGGGGGTCAGTTTAACCGTTTGTCTGGTTTTCTTCCTTTTGAAGGAGGATTTATTTTTCTTAGGTGGGAAATTGCCAAAAATAAACAGCAAAATCAGACTGCAGTTCAGAGATTACACTCTCATCTCCGTGGAACCAGATCAAGAGAATGCTGTGGGTACAGTGAAGCCACCCCTGTACATTTGGGGTGGGCTGGGGAGTGCATGTGAGGCATGTGAGTTGTTGCTCTCCTGTGCAAAAGGTCTATAAGGGTCATGCAGTTACACTGAGCTGGATCCTGCATCCCATTAGGGTTTGTTAGGATACTGTGGGGTTGTTTGTTGAGTGATATGGCACATTCCAACCTTATGTAGCAGTTCGTTTGGATACATGTCCGGAATAAAGCCAAGTGCTAGAAATACTCAAACACACAAAATATCTTTTATTACAGTGAGAATAATAATAATAATAATAATAAACTTAGCAAGAGGAATTAAAAACTAAAAAAAAAGGATACAAAATAACTATCTTATCGGGTGGCATTAAAACAAATACTACGAACAGCATTTAATACAGTATTAACTAGTGAAAAAGAGATATCAAAAAAGGATGTTAACACAATATTATGGATAACACGATACTGGTTAGTAAAAAGGGAAACTAAAGGAAAAATAGTATAAACATAAAAGGGGAATTAAAGGAACACAAAAAGGATATTAAAAAGTTTGTTCTCTCAGGTGCTTCCTGTCAATAAACTGTGCTTACCCACACAGACAGGCCAGGGCTGCCAGGATCTGCAGCAGCTGGTCGGTGCCCGTGCTTAGCGGGCGTCCCCATGGAACAACACAGTCTCCATGGCAGGATGAGGATCGCTCACCCCAGCAGTCCTGACACCCCATTTTATCAGCTCTACATTACACCACGTAGGGCCAGTACCCAGTATAAGGTGATGCCTGAGTGGCAGTCAAACCCCGCCTGTTCATCACCTGATAGCAACAGTCTGTGCATGCCCTGCTGTAGGGCAAGGGGTGAGCGACCCCTGCCCACAGAATCTGCCTCTCACCATCATCTTTCTCACCCCTATGTATGACCTCTACCATTGTGTTTCAAGGGTAGATGTATCTATCTTGCAATATGTAGCAAAACCAAGGAAGAACTCAGCTCTGATAATAGGGGATATCAGGCTGACTTGCTAAAAAGCACAATGGACCTTACAATTCGCTTGTGCCATGAAGTTACATTACCATACTCTGGCTGGTTTCACATCCTAATATGATTCCTTTCTCACGCCTCTATGCTCCATTGATCATCTAATTCAAAAGTACCCCACTTACAGACATGAAACAGTTTAAAGTCCTGTAGATGTAGAGATGAAAAAGTCATATCTAAAATGTAGTGCTCGCTTGTTCCTAAGCATTTCCAAAATTCCTTCCCAGCAGGTACCATGATGGGTGGGCAGGAGGTGACTTGCTTTATTCAGACCATTCCTATACGTGTTATTGCTACTCTTTCACCCCTTTCTCTCTATTTCTTGGGTTGGTTTCTAGAGCTGTTTTGAAAGAAACACTTTTTTCAATCTCACACGTGAATATTTTCAAAGAAATACAAGATGTGAAAATCTAGTAAACCCAAGATTTAACAAAATGGTTAAATCACACTCCTTTATGTACTCTGAGCACTCTGCTACTGGCAGTTTGTGTAATTCTCCATAGATTGGAAATGTAACAAAGGATCAAGAAATTTTCTGTGTATTCTTTATTTCCTTTTAAAGTTTTTTTCTGTCATCAAATTGGGTGCAGGATTTGGTCCTGTCTTTGTGGAGGATGAATGCCACTGTCTTTTTATGTTTGATATTTTATTGCTTAGGGGGACTGTCAGTGGGAGAAGTGGTGGGAAGGATCCTCCACTCAGGGGCTGGAGCTTCAGCTTCTAAAGAAGGCTGTACTTAATCAAAGAGCTGCAACTCAGGATTTCTCCCTGCATTCCAGAACTTTTCATTTAGCCAGCTGAGAGTGCCCAGGGCACAGCCAGGTTAATGTTTAACTCTTCCAACACTGGGTTCATCCCAAGGATATCCTGTCATCCTGAGAAGAAGGAAGGGAGATGCTGTGCCTGTTCCCTAGGGCTGGGCAGGAAGCAAAATCTTCAAAGCTGTGACCCTTCTGAGGGAGTTGATCTTGTGTTATTCCTCAGTAGTCAGCACTGAAAATTCTGTATCTGAGACACTGAATGAAAAGGAGAGTTGATGAGAGACTTGTGTGGGGGAAAGTGTTTTTTTGGTTTGTTTTTGTGGGGGTATTTTAATGTCAAATGAAGGTTGGATCATGAAAATCAGTCTTGTTACAGACAAAATTAGTAATGGCATTTAAATGCTTTCAGACACTGTAACCATTTTCCTTTCTTTCACTTTCTCACCCCTTGCAAATCAGAGACAGTTCCTAGAGGACAGGAGAATAAAATAAACAAAAAAAGAAATTGCTTTTCTCCTCTTGAGGCCTGTGTCAGGTCTGTTTTGAATGCATTTGAATCCTGCTGCTTCCAGGCTCTTTTTCAAGTAGCACCAGATAAATACCTGTGAACTACTGAGATGAGAGTGATCATTCTTACTTAACAAAAGGTTTCTCTTTTTTTTTTTCCTATCCTGTGTCCCTTTTGTGTTCCATGTTATGGAGTGACTATATTTTTGTTCTAAGCTAATTCACTGCTGCTGTTTTGGGCACAACTAATGTCAAGCAGCACACCTGTAACATGCCAGAAACAGGCTACAGTGGGTTGAAGACACAGCTTATGTTTGACTGTGTGTAAAGACAGAGAGTTAGTTGGGTTTATCTGATAGCCTGGCAGAAAGAGAGAGGAGCAGGACAAACTGTTTTCAGTAACTGTGCTGTTCAGACACCTGATAAGATTGAGAGTGCTTTGGAACAACTGATATGCTTTGAATAAGAAAAGAATAATCAAGTCCATTGGCACTGGCTTATCAGGAAGGAAGTAAAATGCCAGCACTTTTACATGAGCAAAAGGAAATGTTTTAGACACTTTGGGCCATTTTTCCACTGAAATTAAATAGCAGGAGGCTTTTGAGTGTACTGTAATAAATGGAAGGATTTATTACCTTGACAGAATGAGAGGTGAATGTGTTTAGAGAATAGTCCTCAGCAACAATAACAGCTCTTTGGATAAGTGGCCACATCTACTCATGCTTTTTTTGGTAGAGATTCAGTATTTATTTATTTATCTACTCTCCCCTACAGATGATGATAGTCTGGCTTTGGAATCAGCAACACACTTCAGCCACTAATACAAGGCAATATGTGAGCTGCTGCCGCTTCCAAAATGCAGTATCCTGGCATTTCAGTCAACTTTATAGTCTGGCAAAAATCCACTTGGCAATATTAAAATCTAGTTCTGAAGCACTTTTATTTCTGAAAGCTTTTGATGTCTTTTTATATCTCTTTAGCATATATTAAATTTCTTGGGAGCAGTGGCCAGGATGTACACTTGATGGATGACTGGGGTGGGGACTCTCCCCACCCCCTGCTTTTTTTTTCCTCCCCTTTAATTTTAAAACGAGGTGTGATAATTGTGCATTAGGTAAGGCTGGAACATGAATCCTGCAGATGCAGCTGTTTGACAACATTAAAGTGGGGGGTTTGTAACACTGTTAGGTAAGTTAGCAGAGATTTTCCAAGCTGAGAAGGACAGCCTGCTGCCAAGCTCTGGCATCTGTCTTAAGAAGTCTTTTGCTTGAGGATGCCCTGAGGGAAATGATGACTGGATACTTTTCTGAAGGCACAAAAGGCCTGTTTTCTCTTCCATAGCATTCAGAATGGGACTCCTTGTTCCAGCCTGCCTGCTCAGGGTTTTGTGGTGCTGGGTTGGGGTTTTCATGTGTTTTTTCTCCTGGGATAAAGTTGTATACAGTGAATATTGATTATTCATCCCATGTCTGGGTCACTGTCTACATCCTGAATTTGACCCAGAGTCTGTGTAAATGAGGAATGCATTGAAACAAAGTCAAGGATCCTTCAGTGACTTGTTTCTCTGAGTTCAATCTTCTGAGACCTCTGATGGGTCTGGCAGGGCAGTGCCTGTGTGCAGAGGGGCAGGGAAACAGAGTCCCAGCCCAGCAGCAGTGCCAGGGAGCAGCAGCATTTGGCCTGTTGAGAGCTGCTCTTTTTCTCCTGCCCCCCTCCCCTTTCTGGGCCTCGGTGAGGCCTCAGTGCTCTGGGCCTTGGTCCCTGGGCTGGGCTGGGTCAGTCCTGTGGCCATGGCACTGCTGGCATGAGCTGGGCTCCACTGCACTCTTTCCACCACACAAGGGGCTCCATTTGCTCCGGGCACAGCCTGAAGCCTCAGCTCTTCTTCTCCAGGGCTCTCAAGAACAAGCCCAAGGAGCAGACTCTCCAGAGGGTCCTTGCCTTGCTGGTTTCTCCCTGGAGTCCGTGTGCTGCCCTCAGGGTCCCACTGTGGAGGCTGAGGGGCTGAGGCTGCTGCAGCTGGTGCTGGTGGTGGCCAGTGCCCCTGGAGATGGCAAATGGGGCCTGAGGAGCCCGGGGCCGATTCTCTGCTGCTGTGCTGGGGAGCGGGGCTGGCCCTGGGGCTGCAGGAGCTGCCTGAGCTGATGATGTGCTGAGCATTGCAGCCCCAGAGGGCCTGTCCCTGAGCTCCATGGCCTCCATGGCCTGCTGCAGGGCCAGACCTGAGTGTGCTGCTCTGCTGGGCTGGGGCAGGGGCAGGGAGATGGGGGGACCAGGGAGGGGCTGGACTGGGCAGTGCCAGGGAGAGGAAAACCCCAATGTTGAGCTGAAGTGTGTGAGTGTGCAGGGTGGGGGCTCTGCCACCACTTGGGCACCTCTGGAGTCAGCATTTCCTTTGGCAGCACAACTTATCTCGGAGGAGATCGTTTTGCAGAGTTGGCTTTTCCCCCTCTTTCCCAAGGTTTTCTCTTTTGTTTTCTCATCCCCTGAGGGGAAAAGGGGGAAGGGAAGCACATGTCGATCCCTGCTTTTATCTGTATACAAAAGGGAGCTGGGGTGGGGAGGGAGGGGGGGAACAAAGCGATTTCTCTCTCTATTCTCTCTCTTTTATCCCATTCCCGCCTCCCTCGCCACACCCCGGGCGACTGTTTCCCCGCCGCCCCTCCTCGCTCGTCCCGCGGGGCAGCTCTTTCAGCTCCGGGGCGGCGGAGACTCCTCCGGCGCGGCCCTTTGGTTTCCCTCGGTTTATTCTCCGGAGCTGATTCTGTTCCGAGCTCGCCCCCCTCTCTGGCGACCCCCGCCAGGGCCCGTCCCGGGGCGGCTCCTTCAGTGCCCCGGGCGGCGGGGACCCCTCGGGGCGGCTCCCCCAGGGCCCCGCCCGCCGCCGCCGCTCCCCGGGGCCCTCCCCGCTTCCTGCCGGGATCGGACACCGCCGGCGGCCCCGGCCCTGCCGGGCTCCATCAGCCTGAGCAATTGCTGCCCAGGAGGGGCCGGGGGCTTCCTCTTGGCCTTCGTCTCCCTGGCGCTGGGGCTCGGCTTCTACCTGCGCCAGAAGGTGAGGGGGGTCCCAGGGGGTCGTGTGTCCCCCCAGAGCGTCTGTGCCCCCCCGGGGACCCCCCACCCCGCTGTCACCCCCTTTTCTCTCCCCACAGAGCTCCTGAGCCGGCGGCGGCCGCAGCCCCTCCCCGGGGCCTCGGGCCCAGCCTGGACCCCTCCTGTCCCTGTGAGGATTTTGGGGGGTCGTGTGTCCCCCCCTCCCCTGCTGCCACTCCTGATCCCAGGAAAGCTTCCCAGTTCTCCCCAGTCCTGGTTATTTGGGGCAGTGGGGGAGGGGGGGTGGATCACGAGGGGTGGAGCCGAGTTTGGGGGGGGCAGAACTGGCTCCGGGATGGATCGGGAATAGGGACTCCCCTGTTTCCACCCATGTAAACCCACTCTGGGGGGGCTTTGGGAGGGCACCTGCCCCTCAGTAGGCACCCAGCTCATCCCAAGAGGTGCTGGGAACCCCTCAAAACCTTCTTAGAGCTCCCCGAGGACCCCCAAACACACTCAAAGCCCCCCCAGGACCTCACCCAACCCCTTCTCTGGGGGGACTTCTCTGGGCACTGGTGGTGCTGGGAGCCCCCCCGGCTGCGGGCGAGGAGCTTTCGGGTGAGCGGGGGGTGGGAAGGGGGAGGTCGGTGGGAAAAGGGGGGGTTAGAGGGGATAAAGGGGTAGTGGGACCCCAAACTGAGTGGGAGGGGAGTGAGACCCCCCAAAAGTGGAGGGGGGGACCATTGAGAATGATGGGAAATAAGTGGGAGAGGTCAGGAGAGTGGGGAAAGAGGAGGGTGGGACCCCCAAACTGAGCATGAGAGGGCTGGGGAGTGAGGAGATGATGTGGAAGGGGTGAGAGAGGGGAGAAAAATGGGGATAGGGACCCCCAGAGTGATCCTAATTGGAGCTGGGGATTGAGTGGACTATGAAAAAGTGGGAGGAACAGGGAGAAGGGTAAAAGAGCAGGGGTAGTGTGGTGGGATAAACGGTCCCATGGGAGCATTTGGGCACAGGAGGGCTGGGAAAGGGGGGTGGCCCCTCTGAGCTCCCAACTTACTGTACGGTGCTGGGGGCTGCTGGATCCAATCTCAACCTTGGATCATGCCAACAGTTTCAGTTTAGAGAAATTACAGAAGTGTGACTGAATCACTTTGGTCCCCTAGGTTTTATTGATGGCAAATCAGATCTATTGATAAAAAGGAATTTATTTAGGGATACAAATGATCAGACAAAAGATCTTCATCAGAATTACTTAGTGCACAATATATACACTAAAACTACCAGGAGTACAGGATAAGATAGGACAGTGCTCTACACTAAAGCAATTGTTGAAGGAATTCTACTCAAGCTGGCACAAAACGAGAAATTCTTAATTAGAGACAGATGGAACTCCCCCAGACCAACGCTGGTGGGGGGATCTCTGCTCTCAACCTCCAGGAGTGACCCTGGGGGGGTCCCCAGCCAAGGCAGGAATCTCCACACACCCCCCAAGAAGGGTTCTGTTGTCAGAACCTGCCGCTGGGAAAGGGGACTGGCCCTTTGTGGTCAAAAGGGATGGACTGACAGTCACTGGACTCCAGGGGTTGCCTCCCTATCAGGGGCTTCATTCAGGGTGGAAGCAGCGGCTGAATCGGGGCACTGGTAGGGCTTCTCTTACTGGTGGGTCCGTTGGTGTTTGGTCAAGTTAGAGCTGTGGGTGAAGCTCTTCCCACACTCCCCACACTTGTAGGGCCTCTCCCCGGTGTGGATGCGCCGGTGGGTGACGAGGTGGGAGTTGTACTTGAAGCCCTTCCCGCAGTCGGTGCAGCGGAAGGGCCTCTCATCCGTGTGCGTCCGCTCATGCAGGAGGAGATTGGAGCTGGTCTGAAACCTCTTCCCACATTCTCCACACTGGTAGGGCCGTTCCCCAGTGTGGATGAGCTGGTGAGTGCGGAGGTGGGAACTCTGCCTGAAGCTCTTCCCACATTCCCCACACGTGTAGGGACGTGCCCCAGTGTGGATGTGCTGGTGGGTGAGGAGGTGGGTGCTCGTCCTGAAGCTCTTCCCACATTCCAAGCACCTGAATGGCTTCTCCCTGCTGGGAGGCTGCTCAGGCTTCACCAGGTCAGAGCCCTGGTTCAAGCTCCGGCCACCTTCCTCACACAGGCTGGCTCTTTCCTCCTCAGAGCACCCTGGGCTGGCTTTGGAGCCCCTCCTGCAGGAGGATGTCCGACCCTTTTCCTCCCCGCTGCCTTCCTGCACCGTGGAGCCTGGGGCAGGAAGCAAGAAGGACAGGCAGGGGATTTGCCTCCGGCCCACAGGGAAGGCCAAGGACATCCCCCCAACTCCGGCCCCGGCAGGACGGCGGCGCCAGCGGGGTTGTCCTGCAGCCGGGGCCATGCTGGGCTGACAGAGCCAGCACAACACCCGCCCAAAGGGACACTGACTTCCTCCTCACCTGCCTGGGGGGCCCAAGGCATCTTCCTCTTCCTCGCAGCCTCCTCCTCCATCCGCCCAAGCTTTGGGAAGGACAAATCCTGATGGGGGAAAACAAGGGCTGAGCTCGTTGGCTTGGGGGTTCCTCCTGCCCAAGTCCCTCTCTAGAACTCACCGGGCATCCTGTGACCATAAAAACCTCCCAAACACCAAGATTCAGGAAAAAAAACCCCTCAGAAATAGCAAGAAGACCCCCGCCCCCATACCATAACTGTGATTGCTAACAATCTAACCACTAAAACAGCAAAACATAGTCCAAACCAAACGTTTTCCATTAACGTCCTGGAGCACCTTTTTCAGGATAATCACCTGCAAAAGAAAATGCAGGGATGATCCACCTTGCACTCATTTTATGTTTCTTCTTAGAAGCATCCTTTGCTCTCCAGGTGAGTGCATTTAAGGGACCACTAAGTACCACTGGTACAGCTCCAACTGTAGGCAATTCCACTAGTGCCGGATGTCCAGAAAGGAGGGAGGGATGTTGGTTACCTTCAGGTTTTGGTGCATTTGGTATCCTGTCTCCCTCTTGTGATTGTATCACTGGAGGGACTGTGGACAGGATGGTTTTCCAGGGTACCTTTTTATCTGGCCATGATTGGACCAACATTTTTAGTTTATCTGTGGATTGGGCATCCATAAGAGATCTTGGGATTCCCTTTTGTAGACCCCTCATCCACAGGGTATACCTTCTTTCTTTGTGTTCTCTAAGATTATTGCGTTCCCCTAGCCCAGGGGAGAAGAATGCTTGAGCTTTGGATGACATTTTTTCCACAAAATAAAAACAAAAGTTGGAGTGAAACTTCTCTCGGGGTTGCCACGTGAAGTTACCCCACAAAAAATATTCACTCCTCACCCTAGAAAGTTACCACTTAAAACTATGTTACCAACTAAGAATTGAAATTTCAGTCCCTTCCCCCTGGGGGAGGGGCCCTGAGGGGGGTTGGGCAGGCTCCTCCCCTGGGAGGGTTCATGGGGTTAGAGGCTCCACCCCTGGGAGGGGCCCATGGGGTTAGAGGTTCCTCCCCTGGGAGGGGCTTATGGGTTAGAGGCTCCTCCCCTGGGAGGGGCTTATGGGTTAGACGTTCCTCCCCTGGGAGGGTCCATGGGGTTAGAGGCTCCTCCCCTGGGAGGGTCCATGGGGTTAGAGGCTCCTCCCCTGGGAGGGTTCATGGGGTTAGAGGCTCCACCCCTGGGAGGGACCCATGGGGTTAGAGGCTCCTCCCCTGGGAGGGGCTTATGGGTTAGAGGCTCCTCCCCTGGGAGGGGCTTATGGGTTAGAGGCTCCTCCCCTGGGAGGGTCCATGGGGTTAGAGGCTCCTCCCCTGGGAGGGTCCATGGGGTTAGAGGCTCCTCCCCTGGGAGGGTCCATGGGGTTAGAGGCTCCTCCCCTGGGAGGGTCCATGGGGTTAGAGGCTCCTCCCCTGGGAGGGTTCATGGGGTTAGAGGCTCCTCCCCTGGGAGGGGCTTATGGGTTAGAGGCTCCTCCCCTGGGACGGGCTTATGGGTTAGAGGCTCCTCCCCTGGGAGGGTTCATGGGGTTAGAGGCTCCTCCCCTGGGAGGGCCCCTGGGGTTAGAGGCTCCTCCCCTGGGAGGGTTCATGGGGTTAGAGGTTCCACCCCTGGGAGGGTCCATGGGGTTAGAGGCTCCTCCCCTGGGAGGGGCCCCGAGGGGTTGGAGGCTCCTCTCCTGGGGAGGGGCCCAAGAAATTTAATCTTCACAACAAAAATTAGATGCAGCAAAATTAAACTTTTACGCCCCTCCTCCACCGACACTGAAAATGACGCACACACACCTCTCCTAATGGGGGGGGGACACGCCTTGCTTAATTACTCCTGCCGCCAAAGTAATAACACAAACTACGAAAATATCTGGTTCAGACCAACACTCTGCCTTCGAGGTATCCTGCTGACTACGGCAATTAGATGGTACAGACCCTTCTGAGGCTGTAACGAGGTTCTTTTAGGGGATTACTTCGAAGGCGAGATTAAGGCACAACACTAATGTAGGTCACAAACAGCCAATTAACTTTCTTTGCAACAATAAGTGACAGTGAAAGCGAGGGTGGGGGAGAAGAAGAGGGAGAGATAAGGAAAAAAAAGTCTAAAAAGTAAAGTGCAAGAGGTTACCAGCAGCTGAGAGAACCAGGTGTTGTCAGCTTTCAGGCAGTCAGGAAGGATCGCTGGGGAGAAGCAGGTGGTGAACAGACTGGAGACGAGCAGGAGATGCAGGCAGGTGGGACAGGAGCAGGACGGAGGCAGGTGAGATGGAGCCAAGCAGGACGGAGCGAGGAGTGGAGTCAGCAGCCAGCACGGGACGCTGGGCGACTGGACTGGACCCCACAACAATTCTGGGCACTGCCTTAAACCCCCCCGGTGGGCTCTCACTGGCCAGTTTGGCTGCGGGGAGATCTTTCCACGGTGTCCATTGGTTAAGCAGCTTGGCAGGCTGGCTCTGCCCAGGCGGGAAAATGTAGCACCTTTCTGTTGGAGACTCTCCAGGAGGCCAGCAAGCAGCCCAAAATGTCCCCCTAAGTGGATGAAGGCAGCCCTGCTAAAGGCTAAAGTCAATGTCTGCCGTTTTGTTCAGTCACTGGGCTCCGGGGGGAGATGAACTGTCTTCTCTTGTTTCAACTCATGTTTTCACCCATAAAAATCAGGATTTCTGCCCCTAAAAAGAACGCTCCTGGCACATGATGGTGGAAAATAAAAAACACAGATTAAATGATCTTAAGGAGATATTAAGCCTCTCTTCTGGAGATTTAGGAGTGCAGAGACAGAGATTTTCCATGAAAGGTGGGTTACATCTACCATCTCTTTTGAATGCCAGAGCTCTCACAAACCAGCTCCATGTCCCCACTGCAGCAGAGAAAAGCTGAGTCCTTGCAAAGACATGGTCAGAAGTCCTGCTCCTCACACCACCCTCCCTTTGGGCTGACCAGCAAAAAGGAAATGCATTTCAATTTTGGTTTCTTTCTGTGCAAACGGAGTGCCTTTGCTCAGAAGAGTCTGTTCTACATTTTCTCCCTGTCCTTTATTAGATAATTTTAAGGTTCCACCATCTCTAACCATTCTATGATTCTATGTGGGTTTTTTTTTGTTTTTTTTTTTAAAAGAGCTCCTCATGCCAAGAACCTGCAAATGTCCAACAGCAGTCCCATGCCCCAACTGGGTGAACAAACACAAAGAATTCCCTCAGCTCACTCCTTCATTTGGGCAAATTGCAAACAGCAAAGCTGAGAAACTCTTTGATGTATCACGAGTACCTTTGATTTGAGATCACTCTGCATTCCAACTTCCCTCTCTGAGCAGAGAAAGAAGGAGTCTTTGGTCCTTGGGAGTCCATCACAGAATTCCTGCTTCAAATGGTCCCCTCAGCCAGCAAAAAGCAGAGCTCAGGGGAAGGAGCTACAGGAAGGTCTGAGAGAAGAGAGAGAGCCTGAGAGTGGGGTGGCTGTGAGATGTGTAATGTTTGGCTGCAGAAGCCTGGTCTAACTCAGCAGTGACTTTTCCTCCTCAACAGATCAAAATACCCTGAGGAAGGAGCAAATGTCCAACAGCAGCTCCCTCACCCAGTTCATCCTCCTGGCATTGGCAGACAGGCGGGAGCTGCAGCTCCTGCACTTCTGGCTCTTCCTGGCCATCTCCCTGGCTGCCCTCCTGGCCAACGGCCTCATCCTCAGCGCCGTAGCCTGTGACCACCACCTGCACACCCCCATGGGCTTCTTCCTGCTCAACCTCTCCCTCACAGACCTGGGCTGCATCTGCACCACTGTCCCCAAAGCCATGCACAATTCCCTCTGGGACACCACAACCATCTCCTACATGGGATGTGCTGCACAGCTCTTTTTCTTTTATTTCTTCATCTCAGCAGAGTATTCCCTCCTCACCATCATGTGCTACGACCGCTACGTTGCCATCTGCAAACCCCTGCACTACGGGACCCTCCTGGGCAGCAGAGCTTGTGCCCACATGGCAGCAGCTGCCTGGGCCACTGGCTTTCTCATTGCTCTGCTGCACACAGCCAATATATTTTCCCTGCCCCTGTGCCAGGGCAATGCCCTGGGCCAGTTCTTCTGTGAAATCCCACACATCCTCAAGCTCTCCTGCTCACACTCAGGCTACCTCAGGGAAATTGGGCTCATTGGGTAAGTGGATGTTTAGTGTTCTCTTGTTTCATTTTCATTGTTTTCTCCTATGTGCAGATCTTCAGGGCTGTGCTGAGGATCTCCTCTCAGCAGGGACGGCACAAAGCCTTTTCCATGTGCCTCCCTCACCTGGCCATGGTCTCCCTGTTTATCAGCACCTTATTCTTTGCCTCTCTGAAGCCCCCGTCCATCTCCTCCCCATCCCTGGATCTGGCACTATCAGTTCTGTACTCGGTGGTGCCTCCAACACTGAACCCCCTCATCTACAGCCTCAGGAATCAGGAGCTCAAGGATGCTCTGAGGAAACTGATAACTGGGTGTTTTTCAGAAGCAATAAACTCTCTTTCTTCTGCATGTTATGGACCTCATTAAAGGCCAATACTGTTCTGTAATTCATTAAAGGCCCACCATACCTTCCAAATTTTTTTGCTCCTGGTAGGGATGTTTTTTTTTGTGCAAATTTGTTCACACAAAAAAATCTTTATGCATATAAAAATATATATAAAGATATATATAACGTATATACATATTTTTATATAGATAAACACCATTTTCAATTCAGTGTAGGCCTTTCTAGCCTGGCCCACAGGCTGTACAAATTGTCAATTGTACTCACTGTGTGCTTAAACCAAATAAAGAACTCTGCATTGGCTTGTTTGCCTGACATCTTTCCTCTCTGACTTCTCTGCAGCTACAGGGTCGGTGCCTCTGTGCAGAGCTGGGCCAGAAAAGAGTCCCAGCAGAGCAGCACTGCCAGGGAGCAGCAGCCCTTCTCCTGTGTGGCCTCCTCTCCCTTCCCTTCCACACTGTCCTGCAGAGCCCTGTGTTGTTGGAGGCCTCAGTGCTCTGGCAGTCGGTGCCAGTCCTGCTGCAGGACTGTCCAGGGACTGCAGGCAGGGACAGCCACGGGCACTGCTGGCACAGAGCTGACCTCTGCAGCAGCACTGCCATCCTGCAGGGGCATCTCCTCAGGCCAGGGCCTGAAAGCTTCCATCTGCTTTCCACTTTGCTCTCCAGGATGTGCCCAACACAACGCCCTGCAGAGGAAAACAGCAGTGACCAGCACAAGGGTGGGAGTGCTCAGGGTGGGGGCACCCAGCAGTGCCCTGGCACAGCCAGCGCCGCTCCCAGCACTGGCCTCTCACCCCAGGCCATTGGACTTGTTCTTCCCTCCAAGGAGGGACAGCAAATGACCAGCTCAGGAGTCCATGTTTGCACTGCATGGACAAGACATGCCCATGTGTCACGGCTTGGGGCTGGGAGGGTGGAAGGCTTAGACAAAGTTGATGGCAGAAGTCGTCTTGTTGAGCTACGAGGGGCAGAAAGGACCCCCTTGCTTTCTAAAGTCCTTCTCAGAGAGGAGCCTGGGGTGGCTGGATCCAATCTCAGGCTCAGATTTTGGTTTAGATTGAAGGAATTATAGAGGTGTGATTCAATCACTTTGTCCTGCAGGTAACAGTGATGATAAATCAGAAATATTTCTATAAAATGAATGATTTATTATGACAAATGAACAGAAAATTGATCAGACAAATGAACAGACAAAAGACCTTAAAGAGATTTATTTACTGCACAGTATAAAAGCCAAAACCTCCTAGTAGTATAGTGTAAGATACGCCAGTGCAGTCTATCAAAGTAATTCTATTAAAGTAATTGGATCAAAGCCAGCCAGAAGAAACAATCCTGAAACACAGAGTGAGGTAACTCACCCCACAATGACAGGGGGTAGTTCTCTCTCTTTCACTTAACCCCTGGGCAATGACCATGAGGAGCTGTCCCTGCGTCATGGCAGAAGCTCCACACACTTCAAGGAAGTCTGGGGAAGAATCTGCCACAGGAAAGTTGGACAAGGCTTTTATAGTTATCAAGGGTTTGACTGCCAGACATATTTGCACGCCAGGGAGCAGCTTCTCTGTCAAATCCTGCTTCAGAAAGCAGGATGTGTGTCTGAAGTTTCATGAAGCATTCTGGGGTTAGCATAATTCAACATTAAAAACAGCACCTTGACACCAGCAGTTACTCACCACAGAGAGTGTGCATGGTTTGCATTCTCTGACCATTGTTTAGGTATTCTTAGAGCAGAGCATCCTGCCAGAAATGGCCCCTTTATTCCATGAGGTTCCAAAAACTCTCAGGGTTCCTTTGGTTCCATGGGGCCCTGCAGTGTCACAATGGCTCCTTGATTCCAGGATGTTCCAAAACATCCCAGGGTTCCCTTGGCTCCAAGAGGCTCCCCAGTGTCCCAGCGGCCCCTGGATTCCAGCAGGCCCTGCAGTGTCCCAATGGCCACTGGGTTCCAGGAGCCACAGCGGCTGCCGCCGGCGTCTGTGCCCGGAGCCGCCGCTCCCACGGGGCTGCCGCACTCACCGCCGGGGTTGCCGCTCGCGCAGCCGCCGCTCTGCCCCGGCTGCACCGGGACCCGGCACCGCCTCGGGCCTGCGCTGCCGCCTCAGCGGCCACAGGGACACAGCCATGGGGGACCTTTGCTCTGACACTGATGGGGCCTGGCTTTGTTCTGCTTGGGGCTGGGCTTTAGGAAAATTGCTGTTCATTTTCATGCTCCACTGGAACACCTCCTGAATTCCAAAGGTTTCCTAATCCAGGGGAGGGGTTTCTATGGCATCGGAGGTGCCGCCCCCCGGGACACATTGTCAATGAACCATCCAGCTGACTGGGATGGGTGTAAGAGCTGGGGAACACAGGATAATCAGTCATCCCCTGAAAACCTTGGAACATTCCCTGACTGAATCATAACCCAAATGGAACAGTTTGGATACAATTCCCAAACAGTTTGGGAACTCCAGTCATTCCTGACACCAGGATGGAAATTCAGCAGATAACTAAAGCCAGTCCCCTTGGGAGCCCACAACGAGCAGGGCTGAGGGAGGCCCTGGCAGCTCCCCAGCACCTCCCTCTCAGTGGGACACCTCTGGCAGCCTCTCCCAGCTTGGGAACCCTCCAGTTTGCAACACTCCAAAGACCTTTGCTGATGCCCAGGACAATTCTGATCCCCCTCAACAAACACTCCTCCAGCTGTGCCCCTTGTCTGGTGGGAAACACAAAGGGATTTGGGGGAGTGTTTCCCTGACAACCAGGAGAATTTGGGAGAGGGACCTTTCCACACCCAGCTATTGATGTGTCCACACATCTCTGCCTGGGTGTGGGTGTGAATTGACTGTGGTGTGAATGTTGTTATTGTGAATCTATAATTCAGTCACTGTTAAAATTGTAGCAAATGCTATTGAATCACCTGAAAACTGTTCAATTGGTCAATGATTAGGTGCTACTAATGTCTTTTGCCCCCTTATTTTTGGATCCAAAACCTTTGCGTCCTGACCCTCTTGCATCCCAAGGCTCTGTGTAAATCATTCCCTTTCATCAAAAAATATGTATTTTTTGTGACTTTCACTTTAAAATATTCCTCCTTAACTAAACTACAAAACAATTCTAATTAGTTGTTGATGTCTTGAAGACTTGAAGAGAATTAAAGAAAGAAAATTAATTTGTTTTTCAATGTTTTAATGGGTCCCACAGTGTGTTTGGAGTTGCATCAGCTGTCAGTCCAAAATGGATCATGTCAGAACTGGTAAGACTGGGGGGTGAGGAGCAAGAATGATCATACAGAGTCAGTCTGGATCTCCTGAGGAGACATTCAGCATCAAGATCACTTGGAGAACACTTCTATCACCTCTCCTCTGAACTACAAAATTACCCATCATTGAATTAAAAAAAAAATAGAAACCATGAAGACTTGTTTTGAAATTGCCTTGAAGACAATTAAAGGAAGACAAAGAGATCCTGAGGGATTTCTGCATTTTAATGAGCCCCACGGGGTGTTTGCAGCCCAGCCCATGATCCTGAGGTACTGAGAGAAGATTGAAGCAGCTGCTGAAGAAGTCAGAAGCCAAAGTGCAAGTGCCTTGAAGCATTGCTGGGCCCCACTGAGGGCAGGCACTGCCAAAGCCTCCCCAGGGACTCCTTGGAGCAGCTCCTTGGAGGCCAGGAGTGCAGGCAGACAAAGGCTCTGGGCAGGCCCCTGCAATGCTGAGCAAAGCCTGCCTTGGTTTTGTGGAGCACAAAGGCCAAGGCCTGAGCCCCAGGCCCTGGCCCAGCAGATCCTGTCCCTCCCGGCTGGCTCAGGGCTGTTTGGGGGGCACTGGGATGGGAGGGGGAGGAACAACAAAGGCCCAAAACTGGGCAACCCCTGCCAGGCTCCTGAGGGAGGGGCGAGGCAGAACCCAAGTGCAGAACCTGCCAGGCAAGTTGCTTGTGGTGTCCTGAGTGGCAGAGGCAGCTGCCAGAGGCAAGGGGACAAAGGCCTGGGTGCCTTTGGGCCTTGCAGCCCTGCCAGAGCCCTTGGCCATCTCTCCTGCAGGCTGTCCTGCCCTGGCCCTGCTGCTGCTCTGGCCTTGCAGGCTGCACACACCCCTCCTGCTTTCCCACCCCCTCCCAGCAGCATTTCTAGACCCTCCCTGATGTCTCTGCACCAGCTCTGGCTGTTGCCATGTGCACTTGGCCTTCTGAACTTGGATCCTGAGCCCCTGTGCCACAGGACATCCCTGCCAGAGCCCAGGCCCTTCTCCTGGGGGTCACTGCAGAGCTGAGCAGATCCAGGTCACCTCCCATTCCTCTGCCAACCCCCTGGGCCTGCTCTGGGCCCTCCAGGTCCTTGCCCTGCTCCCAGGGGCTGTGGGGGTGCTGAATGGTCAGGGCTTGGGGTTTAGAGCTCAGGGTGGGGAGTAGACAGAACTTTGGGAGGTTTGTTGTTCTGCTGGCAGTGTCTGGTTCATGATTAGGGGAAGAGATTTTTAGGCTGGGTTAGGATTAAAGCTTGGCTTTTCATACTGGTAATACAGGTTTGGGATTGGGGTGGGCACTGGAGGACAAATAAGAGTCTGGAGTTCTGGGTTTGGGCTTTTTCTGGCTTGGAATTAGAGCAGTGGTGTCCTAGTTAGAACAACTGGGACCGATTCATCACTGGATAGGTATAGCCCAAACCTGTGTATTCTATGGCCCTCCATGCCATTTCCCAGAAACTCTTGTCAAGGGGGGGGGGGGGGAGGGCCTGCCTGTGGGGGGATGTTCCTGTCCTCATACCCTTTTATGGAATTCCCCGCTCTGAGCATCCTCATACCCTTTTATGGAATTCCCCACTCTGAGGGAAGGATTGACCATTCCTTTTATGGAATTCCCCGCTCTGTGGGAAGGATTGACCATTCCTGCCTGAACTGGAGAATATATAAACCTGGAGTTTCAGAACTTTTCTACCACTCGTGGGACCCAGAGGAGAGGAAGACTGCAGCTCATCGCTCTCAACCCGACTGAGACCACCACCCTCAACTGGACTGCAATCACCACTTTTGACCAGACTGCAACAGCTCTCCCACCAGCAGGTTTTTTCCCTTCTCCCTTTACTTTGGACTCGGGGGGGAGGGGGGGGCCCAAGGAACACCACTTTGTTCAGGCCCCAGGGTGCTGGGTTATACATTTGGGTTTTGTGGGTTAAGACCAATTGTTAGTTTGTATAATTGTACTTATTGTATTATTTTAATAATTTGTTATTCTGACTTATAATCTCTCCTTTGAGTTGAGTTCATTTCCCCTGCTGGTTAACTTGGGGGGCTGATGGGAAAGGGGTGGGAGGGGTGACTGAGGGGAGAGCAGGAGCGGGGTTGCCGTGGGGGTGCCTCGGTGTCCTCATGCCTTGATTCCTGGAGAGCGAGGGAGGCTGGAGATAGGGAGGAGCTTCGAGAGTCCTGAGAGCCTGGAGAGGGGGGGCACAGAGAAGGGGAAGCCTGGACAGTGGGGACCCCTGGGATCCCCTAGGACAACAAAGTGGAGAACCTGGAGAGGGGGAATTTCTGGGAATGCGGCATCCCGAAGGCGAGAATCAGAGGAGAAGGGACTCTTGGGACCCCCAACACTCTCAGCATCTCTAGGTAGAACCCTCAGCATCCCAGATGGGGGAGACTCTCTGAACCCTAGAGGGGGGAAACCAGAGAAGGGGAAATCTTAGGAGAATTTTTTTGGGCTAATCTTCATATTTTAGAGTATTTTTTAGGTGAATCTCAACTTTTTTCAGTTTGGGGGGGCAGGAGTCTTCTCACTCTTTCGTATAGGCTTTTGCCTGAATCTCGATGATTTGGGGTTTTCTGGGCTGAGTCTTGGTGTTTTGGAGGTTTTTATGGACACAGGATGTCCGGTGAGTTCTAGAGATGGACTTGGGCAGGAGGAACCCCCAAGCCAATGCACTCAGCCCTTGTTTTCCCCCCATCAGGATTTGTCCTTCCCAAAGCTTGGGCGGATGGAGGAGGAGGCTGCGAGGAAGAGGAAGATGCCTTGGGCCCCCCAGGCAGGTGAGGAGGAAGTCAGTGTCCCTTTGGGCGGGTGTTGTGCTGGCTCTGTCAGCCCAGCATGGCCCCGGCTGCAGGACAACCCCGCTGGCGCCGCCGTCCTGCCGGGGCCGGAGTTGGGGGGATGTCCTTGGCCTTCCCTGTGGGCCGGAGGCAAATCCCCTGCCTGTCCTTCTTGCTTCCTGCCCCAGGCCCCGAGCTGAGGAGGGAGAGCCCAGAGGACAAATCCCCCCGTGAGACCCTGGTGGGAGAGGCCGTTTTGAAGGGCTCCCCGGCGCAGGAAGGCAGCGGGGAGGAAAAGGGCCGGAGATCCCCCCGCAGGAGGGGCTCCAAAGCCAGCCCAGGGTGCTCTGAGGAGGAAAGAGCCAGCCTGTGCTGGGAAGGCGGCCGGAGCTTGAGGGGGAGCTCTGAGCTGGTGGTCCCTGAGCAGCCTCCCAGCAGGAAGAAACCCTTCCAGTGCTTGGAATGTGGGAAGAGCTTTAGGTGGATCACCAGCCTCCTCACCCACCAGCACATCCACACTGGGGAACGTCCTTACACCTTTGGGAATGTGGAAAGAGCTTCAGGCAGAGCTCCCATCTGATCCGACACCAGCACATTCACAGTGGGAAACGGCCCTACACGTGTGGGGAATGTGGGAAGAGGTTTCAGACCAGCTGGAATCTCCTCCTGCATGAGCGGACGCACACGGATGAGAGGCCCTTCCGCTGCACCGACTGCGGTTTGCAGATGTAATGAACTGCACCGATATTCTCAGCACAGAAAAGGGTACAAAACTCCTTACTTTTTTCCACTGTTTTCTTGGAATGACTTGTGAACTGAAAACCAGTGAGTTTCATCAGAAAGGACAGATCTGTTTCTAGACTTTCAAGCTGAGCTTTCAGGTCTGATGGAGATTCATGTCCCTTGGATTCTCCCTGCGTTTCTCTTTGGAATGATTTTCTAGAATGGAAAAAGAACAAAATAAAATCAAAAGGGCAAAAGAGCTGGATGTGAGAACAGGTTTTGTCCCACCAGTACAGCAATATCACTAAATAAGAGGCATCTGAAATGTGATCTGATGGTTTCCAGATCAAGATCAGTTTTCAAGAGTCAAACCTCAGTTGGATCATATTGCTGGGAACAGCAAACTACTGAGATTGACACAAACACTTTCTGTTCACTGCCAGGTAGACACAGCCTTTATTACAAATCTGGAGGTGCAAGTGTCCATTTCAAGGAACAGCCAACAAAAATGAGCTAAGATGCCTTTACTCATCTAAATGACTTATTTTATCCATGGATTATACATTTACTATGAAATATCAGTTAAATAATGGCATTTAAAAGCCACAACGTGGCACTTCTTTAGCACATAATGAGTCACACCTCTGCATGTCCCCAACCTCTCTCTTTTTTTCCCTTTTTCCCAAATAAACACCCCCTGAGCTGTTTGACAGGGCACAATGGAAACGTGGCCTTTGCAGCCAACAGCTCTGCAGGGCCCACACAGTAACACCCCTGACATCATGCTCAGACTGCCTTGTAAAGGATAAAGAAAGCAAAACCCTAAAAACCCACAAACCACCAACAGAAGGCAGCAAAGACAGATCAAATATTTATTATTTTCATTTTTTCCTATATAGCCCATTTTCTAAACAAGATCAGCACTGTAAAAATAAGCTTTTGCCTCTGTGTTAGGACTTTCCTTATGCCAAACAATTCTGACACAGAAATACTATTAATGCAATGTGTGAAAAAAGGCATACATTGACTTCAATATCTCCTCCTCAGAAAAAAAGGTGGATTCTTGCTGGATATCTTCGTACTTTTCTGTCAATAGTTTTATTTCTTCTTCCAGTGCCTGGATTTCATCTTCATAAACTTGATAAACGTTGTTGTCCATTTCTCAGAATCAGTGTTACTCCACAAAACAAAATAACTATATTTCTCAGGAACAAACAAACACAGAATTAATTTTTAAAAAATGCAAATGTAACATTAGGCAATTGTTTCTCCTACCTCCCTACTTAAAATGAGACAAATTAATTAGATATTATCAGTTTTGAAAACTGAAAAACTGGTACATACAGGTTTTAAACATCCCAGGGAGCTCTGACACCTACAGTAATTTATACCTCCATAAAGAATTCTGTTTGCTATGGAAGATTAAACTAATATTTGAACCTTGATTCTTAGGAACCAAATTTGACAGGAATTCTTGAAAACAGAATTAAGCTTGCAGTAAAACTGTCCTTAATGCTACAGTGTCCTGTCATCAACTTAACACCTGCTTAAACCCTAGAGAGTCCACCCAAGCTGATGCTACAAGAGCAGAAAAGTCACTTGTTCCGTAATTCTGGATGTAACAAACCTTCCTACAAAACACAACTCACTCAGCTCAAAGCATCACCAGCAGGAGAAATCATACCTTTGGCAAACCTGTGAACACAGGCAGCTCCCAGATAGCAGCAGGGATGGGACAGAGAACTGATCTCTGACTTGACATAGAAAAAGAAAAAAAAAAGGAGAGTTTTCTTCAAAACAGATATTAGCTTTGAAAAAAAAAATCGTAATTTTGTTGCATTGATTCCTCAAAGAATTAATTAAATCCAATCAAAGCTGAAGTAATTTTAAGACACAGATCACTGCACAGCCTCCAAAGATAAAGTTAAATTAGGAATTTAATGGGGTCAAAGGATCTTTAAGGATCTTTTTAACTAATCGTGACTTGATCCAGGAGCAGATGCAGCTGGTTTAAATTTGCTGTAACAGAACAACAAACTGCTCTACAGGTAAAACCCAGTCCTAATCAGATATAAAACCGGGATCCAGCTGTGACCAATTCACCCAGCACTCAGCTGGTGAGATGAGGCACAGCTGTCCCTGACACAGCAGCCTGATCTGCCTTTTGGTTAAACACCAGCAAAGAGGCACAAACTGCAACCATGTTTCACAAATAATTCAAAATAAATAAATCTCAGTGTTCAGGGAAAATAACAATAACCTGACACGTTCAGAGGACTGTAGAGGATATTATGCAGCTTGACACTGATGTATTAATATTTTCAACCAGGAAAAAAACATAAGTTGACTTCATGTGTTCTTAAACCATCCCTACTGTACCTGCAAGATCCACACTAACACTGTTCAATAAAAAGGGATGAGGGGGGAATAGGATTTTGTTGGTTTATTTCGTAAGAAAGAGCATCTGAATAAGACTTATAAGAAAATAACATTAAAACATGTTTTGCACTAGAAACTCAGTGAGTAAATAAAGAATATGCAATTAAAGAATCACCAAGATTGTACCTAATCATGACTGACCCTGACATTTTGAAGCAATTTGGTGCATTAAATGCCAACATGCAACGAATAGAAGTTATCAAGTTTTAACGCACCCTATTAGCTTGGGGGGATTTTTTTTTAACTAGACACAGTGAGGAAAGTTATGGTCATAATAAAGAGCACGGTGGGGAAAAAAGAAAAATATTTCAGCAGCCAGAACTTTACCCCTTTACCCCAGAACTTTTACCCTTTTGCTGACCCCTCTTTTAACAGCAATAACAGGACACACAAACTGCTTACAGCTACTTGAACCAAAGGCTTTCGCCAGGCTGCAGAAGACTTGTTGTGACCGCAAAGAGCTTTAACTCCAGAAAACAAATACCCATTAATTAATTATTTTTAAGTAAATAAAAACTTCTGCAAACAGGCAAACACCTCTCCTCACCCTAAGCATGTGCACGTATATCACACGTGTGGATATACCGCATAAATGTGTATATTTATGCATGCTTGTGCATTGACAGTGCATATTCCACATTGCTACATACCTGCCCGGCTCTGAGAGGGGTCGGCAGGACCCGGCGCTCAGGGAGCGGAGAAAGGAGGACCCGGACTCGGACTCGGACTCGGCTGTGAGGAAGGAGCGGAGGCCCCGAACCCGGACCCGGCTGTGAGGGAGGAGCGGAGCCCTCAGACTCCGACCCGGACCCGGCTGTGAGGGAGGAGCGGAGCCCTCAGACCCCGACCCGGACCCGGCTGCGAGGGAGGAGCGGAGCCCCCGGACCCGGCTGTGAGGGAGGAGCGGAGCCCCCGAACCCGGACCCGGCTGTGAGGGAGGAGCGGAGCCCTCAGACCCCGACCCGGACCCGGCTGTGAGGGAGGAGCGGAGCCCCGAACCCGGACTCGGCTCTGAGGGGGCGCGAGCACCACCCGGACCCAGCGCGCGCTGCCCGCGCCTTTCAAACCGCGCGCCCGGGCGCTACCACAGCTCCTCCCCGAGCGGGGGGCGGGGCACCGGCCGCGCCTTCCTCCCCGCTCCTTCTGAAACGACGGAGCCGCTGGGGGCCCGGTTTCAGAGTCCCGTACTAGAGACAAAAGGCAAAAACGTTACTTTGAGAGCCGTTCGCTTGTTTAGGTTAATTTCCGCTCGCGTATTTGCGGAAAACGCCCCCGGCTTTTCCTCCCGGTTGGTTACGCCCAAAGCGTCCGCAGTCAGAGGGCCCAGCCCATGTGTCCCCACCATAACTTGACCGGCCGGAAACATGAAGCTTGTCAGAGTGCGGTTGCCCGGGGAAGCGGAACCCTTTTTTCCCGCGTGAGGGGCGCTGGGGGGAAGGTAAATTGAGTGGCGCCGCGAGGAGCGCACATGGCAGCGGTGAGGGAGCGCGGGGGGAGCCGCGGGGGCGGCGGGACCGGGACCGGGACCGGGACCCCTTGGGCGGGGGAGCCCTCAGCCGGGGGTCCATCGGCATCTCCTATGAGTATAGTCGGGTCTGTGGGTCTCGCCTCACCCTCAGAGAACGCTTGGGTTATATCGTAAAGAACCGCTTACAATTATCGCGCACCCAGTGATGTGGTTAAAGGTTTGTGAAGCAGTAACCCGAAACCCTGGTGAGTGCAGCAGCACAGGGTTTGCAGAGCAAAGCAGGGAGCGCCGTCGCCGTGAGGTTCCTCGTGGCTTTCGGGGGGGATGATTTGTCCGTAATTTTTCATCCCATTGGCGGTAACCCCGCAGTGCCGCTGTCACTGAGCTGTTGTTGTCTCCCTGCAGGAAAGCAGTGTGTGTTCCCGGAGGGATACTTTGGTTTCTCGGCATGGACAAGGAGCAGGTTTCCAAACGTTTGTATGTTGGGGGGCTTGGCCACACGGTTTCCAAAGCTGAACTGGAAGAAAGATTTGGCAAATTTGGGCGTGTTTCGGATGCAGAGATTATTACCAGGAAAGATGATGAGGGTAATGGTTTTACTTCATCCTTTATAAGTTCATTGCTTTTCACTTTGAAGTGCGAAATGGAATGTTTGCTCCAGAGACACTTTAATTTTCAGGAAATAGCTTCATTTTCAGTTTTAAAGGAAACACTGAAATGATGTGGAAATTAACTGGATGTTTCTTATTGATCAGGGAACCCTATGAAGACTTTTGCTTACGTCACTGTCAGCATTTCGGATGCAGATCTTAGGAAGTGTAAGCACATCTTTTTATTTTTCACTTATTTATGTTTTTGAGCCAAGTTGCATTGCTGATAATGCATGTAATGTTGTCACATCAGGGTGTGGTCGAGGCAGAGCTTGTTTCAATCTGTTTTATTAATTCTACTTAAAGGAGCAGTTTTAGGGGTACCTTTCAGACACAGACTTTAACCAGGTGGGCAGTGAGGTGTAAGATGCTGAAGAAACCTCAGCCTGGCATAGAAGGAGGTGTAGGGAAGTCTGGGCTATGCTTTTTTAATGTAGAAAATAGTCATTTCCCATCTCTTTGTTTTGCAGGCATGTCAGTTCTAAATAAAACAAAATGGAAAGGGGGAACACTGCAAATCGAGTTGACCAAAGAAAGCTTTTTGCACAGGTAAAAATCAGGCTTTAAAAATATATATTGTTGCTCAGTCTTTTTCGGTTTATCTGTTTACATTATGATAATAACATTATATATTATTTCATCTTCTACACTCCTTTACAGTTTCGATAGACACTGGTGGAGTGTTGATGCACATTTGATGCTGCAACATGATTTAGATCCTTATTCCCTTAAAGGGAATGTCAGGATGTTAAGTCCTTGAGCAGTGAGTGGTTGCTGTTCCATGGGAGGGGGTCCCTGCCAGCTCTAATTTAGCACATGGGCTTTGGCCCAGCACTGCTTTTCAGGCAGGATGTACTTTTTGGTGCAGGCTTGCCACAGAGAGGGAGGAAGCAAAGCTGCAGAAAGAAAAGCCACAGAGGAATAACCAAACCTGTCTGTTGGAATCACTGAAAAAGACTGGAGTTGTGGACTTCCACATGAAAGCAGTACCAGGTACAGAGGTGCCAGAGCACAAGGTATGGTGGGGTAGATGGGTGAGAGAGTTAAACCAGCAGAAAGCAAGCTCAGTGCATCTAAATTTATGCCAAATCTCTATGCCTTGTGTGAAGAATCTTAATTATTAAGGGTGACAGTCCAAACTGTGAAAAATAGGCTGAAGAAATACCTTATGTGGAGACAAGGAGAAGGCTCCTGTCCTTCTTTGTAATGACATAATCCTGATCCCACTGTCCTCTCATCATGTTAAATTAGGAAGTGCTTTGTTCCTCATGTATGTTGGGAATTTACATAAGTATATAGTATAATATACATTCATGTCACCCTTAAAAGCTTGTAAGGAGAATATGTGATTTATTTTTATACAGCATTTAATTATTTTGATGGCTGGGCTGTCAGGAACTACTCTCTGTGCTTCAGCACATTCAGGGTCAGGGTCTGCACAAGCTTGCAAGAGTAAGAATAAAATCACTAAACATGCAAATTAAGGCAAGAAGAATTATATTTTCTACAAAGTTTCCAAAATTATTTGCTAAGCACAGAATGGTTTTGAAGGGATTTTTGGTTTTGGTGGGAAAGGGGAAGAGAGCAAAATAATAGTGATTCTGTCTGTTAATTCATAATTCATTCACTGTTAATTCATAATCCAGAAGCCATATATTAGAAATAGTAGTTGTAAAGTAAAGAAAGTTACTTCTTTATTATCACTCTTTATTTGCAGGTTGTAGAAATTTGGTTTTTTGGTTGGTTTTGGTTTGTTTTCTTTTTGAGAAGGAAGCTGGCTAAGGTGCACAGTACAATCATATCTCACTTAACAAAGTAAACAGAATTGGTCACAGATGGTTCTATATTAGTGGTTTTGTTACCCAAGAATAAACATCCTATTCTATTACAGGGTCACTTCCACTCTTTCTTTGTTTAACACTGATTATTTTTCTTTTCTTTTAGAAGTGGGTTGTTGGTAAATTCGGCAGAGTCTTGCCTGTCCTGCACCTGAGGAATCAGCAAAAAAGTAAAATATCCTTTTCCTATTGTTTGGGCACAGGCACAGTTCCCTTCCTCATTTTGTCATGTGGAGAAACAGTTGCTGAACAGTCTTAATTTTGACTGCTGTGTCAGACTTCATTTACTGAATCCTCCAAGTAAATCTCACAGTAATTGGTGTGGTTTGGCTGAGTTTCTTTCACTGCAAGTCAGTGGCTTAAAGGCACCAGACAACAAAGACTCCTTGTTGTCCTTTCACACCGAATCCAGCCTGTCCATAAAGACTCCACTCTGCTTGCTGGAGGAATCCTGTTGTTTTACTTCCTTAACTCAGACCCACATTGTGAAATATGACCCCTCCAAGTACTGCCATAACCTGAGGAAGCTGGAGCCAGACCTGGCACAGGCAGCTCCTGTGGCTGAGCTCACCTGGCACTTGGAAGGGGGAGATGCCAGTGCCAGCAGGAAGCGACCAGCAGAGTTCCCTGGGATGAAGAAACCCCGGAAAAAACTGAGGCAACTGGGCAGGGAGGCCCTGAATGGAGCAGCAGTTCTGTCCTCTGGGGGCCAGGCCCATCCAAACCACCCCAGCTCAGCACAGCTCGGTCAAAGAGCACAACCCAGAGCAGGTGACAAGTCTAAATTGCCTCCATCGAGGAGTCTGGAGGGTGAAACACCAGGGAGAGGTTTATTGGCACATCAAAGCAATGTTAATGGAGTGGCAGCTCAGAGTGGTTCTGACAGTGAGGTTGATTCTGAAGAGGAGATCAGAGCAATGGTGAAGGAAGAGAAAGAAAAACAGCAAGCGAGGAATGTTGAGAGTGAAAGTGACCCCCTGGAAGTTGTTGGGGATGATTTTGAATTAAAATACAGTAGTCACTGGTCCTTATGCAATCCAGATACCATGAAGAAACCTATCAAAGGAAGTTACAAAGAGACCATGGAACATGATAATGGTTATGATTCAGCAGATACGGATGAAATTATTGCTGAAAGTAAAACTCCAGATCCAAACAGCAGCAAAACTACAAGGTTAGAAGATTCTAAACAGGTGGAGGTGAAAAATAAAGAAATATTAACTAACAAAAAAAGCAGTTTGGCAAATGACTCCTCACTGAAAACTCGAAATGTAAAAGAAGAACACATTGAAAGAAAGGGGAAAACTAAAAAATCCAAAATTGCTGCCTCACAGAGTTCAGCAGAGACAAGTGATAGTGAGAGCTCTTACTCAGAGTCTGAGCAAGGGGAGTCTGAAGCCAGTTCTGATTATGAGTCCATGATGCAAAACTGTTACCGCTTAGACCTTTCCTTAGATGACTTAAAAGCACTGGCTGCCAAAAGCACTGGGACACCTGCAGAGGAACCAGATGGTGCACAGGGTTCTGGTCTGTCCAGTGCTGAAGAAAATCCTAAGGGTAATGTAAATAAACCTAAACTTTCTAATTTTCACCCTGCAGTTAAAAAAAATAGCATCTGTCCTGAAGATGTGCTGGCTGATATTTTAGCAGGGGAGGAGAAGGAGGAAAGCTCCAAGGGGCAAAATAATTCACGTTTGAAGTATCGGCCCTTCAGGGGAATGGGGTCCCTTGGTGTAAAAGAGGCAACCAAGGACAGCACTGGGTTAAAGAAGGGGTCTGTAGGAAGTTTAGGACTGGAAGCTTGTGTGTCTCATTCTGGGGAGGAGTCATCTAAAAGACAGCCCAGGAACCTTCCATTCTGTTCACTTGAAGCCAGCAGTGAAGAGACACAAAACGTGCCTTGTGAGCAGCACGAGGCACTGTCAGGTGCTGCCTCCTTGGCAGAGCAGAGACATCAGCCTGTTCCCAGGCCACGTTTACAAGGGAAGAACAAGGATGGGAATTCTCTACAAGCCCAGAGTTCAGAGCAGGGAGCTGCCTGTGCCAGCCCTGCTCAGAGTGACAGTGGGAGCAGTGACGGGGACAGTGACGCCTCAGGGGCCCACAAACACGTGAAACGGCAACAGAAGAGCCCAAAACTACTTTCCAAAAAGTTGAAGAGGAATGCAAGCAATAAAAATGCAGAATGTGAAGCTAATGCATGTGAGAATGGGAAGGCAAGCCTTCTGGAAGATAAGGAGCTTTGTCTTCATGCTGCTGCCTCAAAGGGACCTACAAGAGATAAACAAGTGCAGGACAACCAGAGGAGGCTGGCGGCTCTGGAGGAGAGGCACAGGGAGAGAGAACTGCAGAAGAAACTCATCCAAGGAGCTCTTTCAAACCTGGTAATTACACTCAGAACCTCTATCTGAATAGTCCACAGTACAAGGGAAAGGGTAAATAAGATGTGTGGATTAAGATTTTTAAAGATGGCATTCTGGATTTTCTGATGCACTGCCAGTTTGGAGCGTACACAAAGTGGTGCATGCCTAATCCCTGGAATGCCTCTAGAGTTGCAAGAGGAATAGCAGGTGTCATGGAAATGCCTTTTAGATACTTCTGTATGACTGCAGCAAGTATTTGCTATGTTTGACTTGCCATTTCACCCTTTCCTAGGATAGCCAGGCAGCAGGGAAGCACAAACACATCGTATTCGATTCAGATGTGGAAAATGAGGCTGAAGTGGGTGAGACGTTGAAAAAAGATGGAAGTTTGGGAAATATGCATGGAGAAGTAAGTGTTATTAGGAAAAAGACCTGTATGACTATGCCTTTTATTCTGAAGACTGTATTTTATCATAGTGAAGTGTCAGAAAAAAGTAGGTAAGCTTTGAATTAACATGAATGATTCCTCTTTTTGTAACATCAGACAGGTTTGAAAGAATTTAACTGTCTATCTGATAAAGCTTGAGAGCTTGGAGAATTTGTAAGGAGATTGAGATTTGTATAAAAGATATTCTAACTTCAGAAGAAAAAGAATGTTTGTGTAATTAGTTTTGAAATTCCTCTGCTTTTAGTCAAAGGAAGGTGAAGAGTTTTGGCTTGAGCAGAATGGAACTACTCTGCTCTTTCCAGCACTGGACAAACAATCTGATGCAGTATCTTGTTTTTAAAGTGATGTTGAGCTCCAAAGAAGCTGTGTGCTGCTGCTTCTTTACTCTGATTTAGCAGATTCTTCAGGGTTTTACTCCCATGGTTTCAGTACAATTAAATACTTTTGTTTTTTCTGGAATAGAACTTCTTGTATATCACATTTTTTAGTCACATCTCTACTAAAGCTTTAAACCACTGGGTTTGCTTTTGTTGGGTTTTTTCCTCATAAAGGTAGTAAGATTGGGGCCATTCTCATGATTTAATTAGCCATTGATATTTTTAAATTGATCTCCCTTGACATAATCAGGGAGATTTTTATACTTAAGTATCTCATATTGTAAAACCTGAGTTACCCTTTAGATGGGAATTCTGCCTGTGGTAAAACTTCACAGTCATGATTATAAACCAGAATTCACAAGGTGTGTATGCAGGATAAGATCTGAAGCACGTGGATCAGTGAGTTGGTTGTGCAGGAAATCCACTTTTTCAGGTAGACTGGAAAGCACACAAACAAAGTTGGTACTGATTTATACCCTCAGACCTATGTGAACAGCTCATTTTCTGTTGTGTTTTTTTTTCTTTTTGTTTAACAAAGGATAAATCTGCTCCCAAAGCTTCAGGCAAACTGTTTGACAGCAGTGAGGACGAGCAGGACGACACGGACAATGAGCGATTCAAAATTAAGCCCCAGTTTGAAGGCAAGGCTGGGGAAAAAGTGAGTGAACCCATTGCTGGAACTGAGTTCTCCTTCTTCTAAGTCTCTGTAAGGCCACTTCAGAAGAACATAACTTGTAGGCTTGTATTACTGCTGAATATGATTGTTATGAACATAAAATAGAGTTCCCTTAAATAGGGGAAGGAGCAGCCACGGAGGAAATAACGTGTGGTGCCGTCTTTGTATGCAAAGAAATTTCTGGAAAAGGCCTCAGGAGCTGAAGGTTATTAGTATGTTACCATTAATTATAGTAAAAAAAAAAAAGTTATAGAATGTTGCTGATTTCCTGCTCCAGTGCTTAAGAGCATCTGCTTCTCTTGTTTAGCTCCTGAAGCTGCAATCCCGATTTGGCACCGACGAAAGATTCCGCATGGACGCTCGGTTCCTGGAGAGTGACAGTGAGGAGGAGGAAGGTAAACCTGGCCATATTTCCTGGGGGTAGTGGAACCATGTCATGGAGCTTCAATTTTTGAAGCAGCTCCTGGAGTGCTTTTGCTTCTTTGGTGATTCTTTAAAGAACACAGCCCAACTCTGCTGTGACTGTGCACAGTAAATGCTGGTGGCTGGGTCTTTTAAAGGACTGTGTTGCAAAAGTATTTGTAACAGCTGAGGGGTGTGTGGCTGATAAATCAACTTTTGAAAACAGCTTTTAGTGCAGCATTATACAGATTGTGTTTATCCACATGGAAAAACAGTGGTGACTTAGTAAATTCACCTTTTTGACCATTACATTCATTTAAGCTGTTTTGTAGCCATCCTGCAGTCTGTGGCAGATTTGGCAGCCTTAGAAAGGTTTATTTTTTAATTTAACAGCAGAAAGCAGAAACACTGATAAAGGGGAAAAAAACCTAAATATCCCCCTGCCCCCAAAAAAGGAAAATTTTAACCCAGTTGTCAAGATTCACAATTTCTTTCTGAAACTTAAATTTTTGCCTGGTTCTGCTACTCCCTTCATTGCTTTAATGTGATCTTCTCTAGAGCATCAGTCAGTGGCAGAGTAGTTGCACAGTTATGAGGTATAAGCAGGGAACAAGTTAAATAACTGATCTGACTTTCATGTGAAATAGATACCCATGACTGTTGTAATCAAAGATTTTCTACAGTGCAAGGGAAAAGGCCTCTAAGTAGCTTTAAGATGAACAAAGTGATGTGTTTTGATGGATGTGAGCTCTTCTAGTACTGTAGTGATATTATGCATCAAATATTACAGGCTTAGCAGGGAAAATGTAATGTATTTATTGTTCTCTTAGCAGAGACAAAGAGCTTGAAGGCAGATGAGGAAGAGGAGCTTGCTGCAGAGAAAAAGAAAAATCTGCAAATACTGGGAAGCCTCTTGAACATCAACCTGGAACAGCCTAAGCCAAATAAAACAGCCACAAGTGCCAAGAAATTCAAGTATGACTCATCCACCATCAGCAAAGGAGTTTTAGGGAGGCTTAATTTTTGCCACTGTTCCCTAACTAAAATTTCTGCCTAATTGGCTGAGAAAAGTAATTCCTTCCTTGTCTGTATTTGAAGTCAGTATTTAATGCACTTTCTCAGTCACTGACTGCTTAGCAGGTATTTTCTAAATGCCAGTTACATTTTGGAGGTTTTCTGGTAAAGAACTCGATGTGAATTTGGATCCTGCTGTAGAGGTTTGGGGTGGCTTTCAGTTGGGCCTTCAGAATGTCTCATGGCTTTTCCTTCCTGTTTTCACAGAGATATCAATGCCCTTCGTTATGATCCCACAAGAGAGGACCATGCAGTTTTTGAAAGGAAGCCAAGTGCTGCAGAAAAGGAGAGGTAATATTGCAGCTTGGTAGCTATAGTTGTGATGTTTCTTCCTGTGCAGAGATGGTTTTAGCAGCAGACTGAGTTTGAAACTATGCACACTACTGTTTTTTCTTTAGTTCTCTCTGTGATTGCTAAAATGAACATACAGCAGGAATTGTGAGCACTAAAACCAACCTGTAATGTTGTCTTTTCTTGCTAGTCCATCTACCCTCTGTGTGCCATTTCCTGTCCTCACTGAAGGTGAGAAAGGTCAAGTCATGGACTTGAAGATTTGCAAATCTGTGAGAAGAGCATATTAGCTCTTAACATTTCTCTTGCCAGAAAAGAAATCTGTTCTATATATCATCATTTAGTATCACATACTAAGTGAAAACTCCCTTAAGGATGTGGCTCATTAAAAAGGAGGCTTGTTCCTGCCTTTAGAATCAAACCTCAGATGTTTCCCCCCCAATGCTTACCCTTAAAAGTGAACTCATCAGTGTGCTTGGAGAAGTTTAGGAAAACATTGAGGGCTCTGTTTTCTTTTAAAAACAGATGTGTTATGTTCCTGCCCTTGAACAATCTCATTTCAGTAAAGTTAAAGGGAAGAAGAAGAAGAAGGAGGAGAGTGAGAAACCGCCTCAAGTATCTGAGAAAATCTATTATGATATTGCTGCTGATTTCAAAGACTTGTTTGGATCCTCGAAGAACAAATCAGAAAGAAAGGAGGAAATACCCTGGGACAAGGATGATGCAGAGGACTGTGCCTCACCTGACCATTTGGGACCTACATCTGGGAATGATGCAGCTCAGGAGCCAAGTGGCTTCAAGTTTTCCTTCTTTGGAGACACAGAGAAGTCGAGCGTAAAAGAAGGTAAGAGCAGAACACGCCCAACAGTGCCATTTGTAGTGGGTCAGTTGTGTCAGGCACTGCAGAGGGATATGGTGCACAGAAATTCTGAATCCAGGGGATTTTCAGAGGCCAGAGTCAGTAATGAGGCAGAATCAGTATGGTCTTCACTTACTCTTGCCAAGATGCACTTTTAGCTTCCATCCCTGAGAGGGATGTTTGGAGAAAGAACAGTTGTTTAATTGGTTTTTTGAACAGTCATGGAAAAGCTTGTTGCCATCCACTAAAGTTCTGAAACAGGGGGAAAAGGTGATCTACAAGTCAAATCAAGTTCCGTGTAACCCAACGAGATTTTAAGTAAAACGTGTGTTAATGTAGTAGTATGAGCAAAAGAAAATCTTAGAGTTGACCCCAAGAACACTCCAGAACACTTTATTGTTTACCTAATTTTACTATTGTACCTTTAGAAAATTGAAACTGAGTGACACATGATTATTGGGATGTCCTAAACTAAGATGAAATTGTTATGCAGTCAAGATTAAAAAGTGCTAAATCAAGTCAGTTAGTGAGGCAGGAAATAAATTAAACCATGTGAAGTTAACTGAAATATTAAAAGAAAAAAAAACACACAAAAAACCCAAGGTCCCCACATTTCTGCTGACTTCAGTGTCTTCTGAATGCAGTAAAAAGCTTTCAGAATACATAAGAGGTCCCTAGAACAAAGTGGAAAATACCTGAGCAGAGATGTAGTTCAGAAAACCTGGGAGGGGAGGTTTCTCTCCTTCTTAAACCTGCCTTTTCCAGTGTAAGTATGTCACTTGGAAGTAGGATTTTTTTACTGGCAAGTAGAAGAATAATCTGCTTTTTTTTCTTTTTAATTGTAATATTATTGCAGAGCCCTACATACTTGAAACAATAAAACCTGTAAAAGTCACATGGCAAGAAGATCCACGTTTCCAAGACAGCAGTTCTGAGGGTGATGATGAGCCAGAGGCATCAGAAGTTGAAAAGGACCAAGAAATGCAAGTTACAGTTGTGTTTGTTGTCTACTTGGTTGTAGTACTTTGATGCTGTGAGAATATTGATAGCAGCACCCAGGTCATGGGAAACTGAGATCTTTGTGTCACACCTCTGAGCAGTGGAAGTTGTCTTGGAAAACCATTCCTTGCTGCACAGAGTGTGATAGTCAAAAATCCCAACAGCCCCTTTGTCATGCTGAGTATAAAAACATAAAAGCTGAGTTTCTGGTTGAACACCTGAGAAATTAGCTGGGTAATTTTGGTTTGACCCAAACCAATTTTGGTTTGGCTAAAACTCAAAGTAAGTTTTCTTTTAAAAAATGGTTTTGTTTTGGTTTTTTTTTTTATAGACAGCCATATTTGGTTACTGTGGAGTAATGTTCTTGGATGCATTCTCTTTCTCTGAAGCTTTAACTTGTGTTAGTGGAATTTGATGGTAACTTTTGTGATGGTAAAATTCCCCTGTGTTTGTCCAGGTTTATTTCTTTGCCACACAGAGAAAGTATAAGATTTTTCTTCTTCTCCAAAGATGATGAATGACTGAGAGGTACAACAGAACTTATTCACTGTCACTCCTTTTTTTTTTCTTTTAACTCATACTGAAATTCAGTGAGGAAAAGATACTGCCTAGTTATTTGTTTTGTAACACAGATGAGAGGTTTAAGAAAAAAAAATAAATTGCCAATTTCTGTCGTTACTTGTGGTCTGAATTGTGGTAGAATCCCATGAGAAAGTTCTGGTAAAATAAATGCTGAATATCTGTCTTGCTTTCCTTTTTTTCAGATAATTGCCTAATATGTGGCTGGTCTTTCAGGCCTTACCAAAAAAAAAAAATCACTTGACAAGTTATCTGGACATTTTGGACCCTTTCAGGCATATATGTGATCTTTAACTTTCTCTTGTCTTTCTGGTGTTACTGTTAGAAATGCTGAATATTCTTATTAGCCACATATGCCCATGTGGTTCTCAGTCCTAATTAATCTGGGGGGTTATTTTGTATGAATATAGTGAGTTTTTTATTTAAAACCAAACCAAACACCACACCCCCAAACACCACAAAAACAATTGCTTGTGATGTTTTATGCACTAAATTATCAGGACAGCCTCAAATAATGTTTGTTTCTTGAGACATATTAGGTAACTATCATTAAATATGTTGCTGTGTTAGTACAGTTACTGCACTGCAATCTTCCAGAAGTGTTTAACCATATTAATTTGTTCTTTTTTGTGCAGAGGGCCCTAAGTTATTTTGTAGATCAGTAGATCTCAGTGAAGAAAAAGATGGTTGGGAAGACAGACGTAGATTATTGCTTGAGGTGAGTATTTAACAGCTGTGGCTGAAAGCTGAGCATGAGGAGGGAACACGGCTGCTTATTTGCATAAAAACATAATTCAGGACCTCTAGAAAGGCTTGAAATTTTGTAATTACCAAGGAACTAAACTTTTTTAGTATAAAAGTGAGTATAACACCATGTTAGGATGTCCAGTCAGGCAAATTACTGAATCTCTGCGTTGTACAGGACCAGTTACTTAACTGTATGTTAAAAAAGTGTTTGAGACAAATAGGTGAATTCAGAGACTTGTATTATTCATTATTATTTTAGTCATAATATTATATTTTAAATATTTTCAGGAATGCCGGAAGAAGCACAAGGATGCAAAAAGAAAAGTGAAAGCAAAACAACAAATATTTTTTACCTTCCTGATCAGAAATGTTTCATGTTTCATCTCTGAAGAAGTTGCAAAACAATGTTACTTTCAAAATACTTCCAGAAATCTAGTGGGAAATAATAATTTTGGCAAAAACTACTCAGACTTTGTTTCTACATAGTAACATGTTTATTCTGTCAGTTCAAGGTTTGTACCAAGGTCTGGGGATTTGTATGTGTGTGTACATATATATATATATATACACACACATATATATGTATATGTATATATATATACACACATATATATATACATATATATATGTATATGTATATATATACACATATATGTACATGTATATATATACACATATATATATATATGTATATATATGTATATATAAATATACATGGGGTTTAAATGTGACTTGCTGCTTTCTAGGATTTTTGATAATTAGATCATGTAACAAAGACATTCTGCTGTGTCCTCTGGCCCCAGTGCTGAACAGGGCTGAGAAAGAGCAGATAGCTCTGTGTCTATAAGACTATAGAACTTGTATTCTGCCTAAATAATAGAGATCATATTTACAAATATTCAGAATGTGTTATTTGCAGGGTGAAATGTCCCAGAAGTTAATGAAAAGACATATATAACAGAGCAGACTTATGAAATGGATAATTTGTATTTTAAGAGATACTAATGTGTTTAAATATAATATTAATAATACTGTCCTAACAGCATTGAGTTTAAGGTGGTGGTTGTCATAGGTTTGAAAAGAGATGCTGGAATTTTCTTTTTCTTCCCTAGGGTCCCAATCCACCCCCCCCATCTGTTTCTTCTGGGATGGGGGGAGTTGGGGACGGGGTGGGGGCAGAGCGGGGCCGCACATGCAGGGGCAGGGAGAGAGGGAGATCTCCTGGGGAAGTTTGTGGCTACATGGAGAGCTGGGGGAGTCCTTTGTTAGGGGGCTCTTGGGCTTGGTCCAGGACCGGACAGAGTGGGAGCCTGGTCTTTGGCCACTGCTTTCCCTTTTCCTGAGGGGAAGTTTTTCTCCCCATGGGACACCTTCCAGAGAACGACTGAGAGAGAGAGAGAGAGACCAACCCATCTCAGAGCGAGGTATTCTGCTTTCAAGACTGTCTGTGGGGAAAAAGGGACTTCTTTGCTGGCTGTGAGCAGCTGTTGAACTGCCAGGACAGTCCTGCCTTCTCTCCCCCCTCCCTGGGTTGCCACAGGTTTCTCCCACCACACCTGGGGAATTGGGACTTTGTTTGTGTTTGTTCTGAAAGTTTTTGATTGCACCATTTGTTGTTTATTTAGATTTTGTTAATAAAAAGCTGTTTCTTTTCCACACTTCCACCTGAAGTTTCTTAATTTCTAAGTGGTAATCTTGTTAGAGTTACACAGTAAGCAAATTATTCTTTATATTATTGTTCAAATAGAGTACCATTGACCTCTCCAGTTGCGTGTTTGAAAATGGATTCTGTTTCCAGAAGTGCAAGAAGTTCGTAGGTCACCAGGGAGTTTGCTGTAACTGCCTGTCTGTGCTGCCATGGACCCCTGAGGGAGCAGGAAAGCAGCTGAGTGCACCAGTTCTGGAGCACGGGGTTACTCCTTCCCAGGTGCAGGACCCAAGGGTTGCCTCTGTGCAACATGATTAGGTGCCTCTGTGCCCAAAGCTTGAGCCCGCCCAGGACTCGCTGGACAGCAGCAGAGCCTTGTGGTGCCTCAGCCACTCCTCCCAGTCCATATCATCAGCAAACGTGCTGAGGGTGCTCTCCGTCCCTTCTGCCAGGTCACCGGGCAACCGGTCAAACCAGGCTGCCCCAGCACTGAGCGCCGCGCTCACAACCCTCTGAGCTCTGCCATTCAGCCAGGTCTCAACCCCCTCAGGGTCCACTCATCTAAGCCACACTTCCTGAGCTGCCTGTGAGGGGGTTCTGGGAGGCAGGGTGAAAAGCCTTGCTGAAGTCATGGCAGACAACAGGCACTGCTCTCCCCTCATGTACCCAGCCAGTCACTCCAGCAGAGAAGGCTAGGAGACTGGTCAAGCATGATTTCCCCTTCCTTTTATTCCACAGGCTTAGAGATGACATGCAGCATGAGCTGTTCTGTCCCCTTTCTGAGGATGGAGGTGACACTGATGGGCCTGTCATCTCCTGGGTCCATCTTGCTGCCCTTTTTGAAGACTGGAGTGATGTCAGCTTTCCTGCAGTCCTCAGGCACCTCTGCTGGGGAATCAGCGTCCCTGATGTGCTGGCAGTGTTCCCTGTGCCAGGGGCAGGAGCAGAGATCTGCCTTGGCCAGGGTCGGAGCCCTGGAGTGGCACTGCCTGAACAGCACTTTTTGTGCAACAGTGGCTGCCCAACAGTCCTCGGTGGCTGCCCCAGGGCCTGGCATTTGACCCTGCTCTTGCTGCAGCAGCAGCCGCCCGGCTCTGTGGTTACCGAGGGCTCGGAACCTCGGTTACCAAGGGACTGCCTCACAGTGGGTGGGGGGAGCTGGGGCCATCCCTGCCCGTATTTCAGGTGCAGGGTGCTGATGTCACAGTGGCCACTGTGACCCGTGAGGCCAAGGGCACAAAACGGGACTCTGGGCTCAGGCCCAGTGTCAGTGTTACCTGACAACGAGAGGAGAAGGAAGAGGAGGGACAGCCCCTCTGTTCCAAACGCCTCTCGCTTCTTTTGCACTACAGTGTAGTAGCACTTGGAGGAGACCTCAGTGTTCCTCAACCAGACGACAGGAGGAGACGGCAGAGAGAGACCGGGCTCACACAGGGCTGACCAGCGAGTCAGGGGGCTCTACGCCTCAGGGCTCTGGCCCTGTGTTGCAAACTCGTCTCACTTCTGCCTCAGAACCAGTGGAGGAGCACCTGGAAGAGACCTCGGTGTTCCAAGGACAGGGACCCACCGCTGACAGTCACCATGTCAGACAGGGAGGAGGAGACCCCCAGAGGGAGGGAGCCAGGTGAGAGCAAAGTGCCCCTCCCTCAGCCTGGCAGAGGGGCTGTCAGGGCGGGCAGTACAGGTGCCATGCCCGGGGCCATTGTCTCTCTCCCCTCCAGCATGCCTGCTGTGTCGGAGATCAGAGGCTGACCCGGACATCTGTGGAGATAAAATCCAGAAACATGGGATCTGTGCCCACGTGTTCTGCCTGGTGAGTTGCTTCATGGGCTCCCTCCACTTTTTGAGAGGCAGTCCCTGCCACTCTCTCCTCATCAGTGCATGTCGTTTTCCTGCAGTATTTTGCCAGCCTCCTTGATCAGCAAGAGAATGAACGAGTAGGACTCCAGGGCTTTCTCCCAAGGGAGATCCTACATGCAGTCAACCGGGCGTCACACAAGGTGAGAGCCTGACAAGAGCAGGGAAATCTGTGCCAGGAGAGGTTTGCTGGAGCTTAGCCCAGACCCCAAGCAAGAAAGCCCAGCCCTTCCAACCAGCTCTGGGACAAGGAGGAGGCCCTGAGGCTGCTGCTGATGGGGCTGCTCTGCTCTTTCCAGAGCTGCTGTATCTGTGGCCAGAGCGGGGCCACCATTGCCTGCTGTGAAACAGATTGTGACCTGAGCTTCCACCTGCCCTGTGCCAAGCAGGGAGGCTGTGTCACCCAGTTCATTACACCGTACAGGTACCTCCTGGCCCCTCCTTGCCACCACCAGGGAAGGGCCCAGCACTTCTCACCTCACCCACCCCTTTTCCCCTCAGGTCCTACTGCCCCACACACAGGCCAGAGCAGGCAGTGGAGGCGACTCCAGAGCCGGGCACCCAATGCCTCATCTGCATGGAGCCTGTGGAGGACAGAAAGACCTTCAGCACCATGGTGTGCCCAGCCTGTAAAACTGCCTGGTTCCACAGGGACTGCATCCAAGTAGGAGTGGTTCCCTCACCCCGGGGGGCACAGCAGGGGCTCAGCAGCACCAGGGCCTCACTCTGGCTGTTGTGTTTGTCCTGCAGGGACAGGCTCTGCGCTCTGGATTTTCCTCCCTCCAGTGCCCCATCTGCAGAAACAGGCCGGCATTTCTCGGGGAGATGTTCACCTTGGGGATCCGAATCCCCTTCAGGTTGGTGTCCTTCTGCCTGGCTCACAACACAGGGGGTGCAAGTGCTGTGCCATGCCAGGGCCTGCCCCAGCAGTCCTGGCCCTGCCCTGTTCCGTGAGTCCCGGGTTCAGCTTCCCGCAGGAGCTGGAAATGGCACAGCGGGAAGAGCAGGGACACCCTGCACCTGCCCGATGCCAGGGCAGAGGGAGCTCATCAGTTTTCCTTTTCCATTAGACCACCAACATGGGAGGAGAATGATGCGTTCGCCGAGCTAGGAGAGAGACACAGGCACTGTGATGCCAGTGAGTGCTTTTATCCAAGAGGCAGGCAGGAGGCAGAGGAGGAGGGGTAAGTTGCTGAAGCTGCATCCTGGGGCTCTGCAGGGCCTGAAGCAGAAGGACCCAGGAGAAGAGCTCAGCCAGATAATCCCATGCTTTGGACACTTTGTCCGCACCTCCATGAACCCGTTTGCTCCCCCAGGCCCTGGGAACTGCTCCTGTGCTCCTCCTGTGCTGCCGAGGGCACCCACAGATACTGCTCCAGTGTGCCAAACAGCATAACCAGCTGGGAATGTGACAACTGTGCTCGCCAGAGCATCCGCAGACACTGCTGTGGCACGACAGTCTGCACGGACAACTGTGATTGTGACAGCTGTGCTGAGCGCTTCACATGTAAGAAGCAAAGCACCTGAATGCCCCTGGGTCAGGTGCCCCTGGGCCTGGCAATGCGTGCCCAGGGTGGTCTTGGCAGAGCCTGTCAGCTCCAGGAGGGCTGGGGGCACTGCTCTGGCTTATTCTGCCTTGGGCCTGGGGCGGTCTTGACCTTCCTTGCTTCCCCTTACAGCCTCCGGTGAATTCTCAATCCTTGCTAGACTCATGGAGGAGTCTCCTGCTGTGTCAACAGAAGACGAGACCATCACCCCCAGCACCAGCCAACAGGCAGCATCAGAGCAGTCTCTGGAATCTCCCTCAGAGGAGATGAGCAGCCCCAGCCTCTATAGTTGGGTAACATCAAGGCCATCCCACAGCAACATCCCAGAAACTGAGGACAGCAGCTGCTCTCGCAGTCGGAGGCCTGACCGCCGGCAAAACCGCACCCGCCGGCAAAGTCGGCCCCAAAATCCACAGCATCGGTCCAGAAGTCCTCATGACAGGAGCCACGTGCCGGAACCAACTGCTGCGAGGTGCAGGCCCAGGCAGGGACAGTCAGGAACATCCCGCAGGCCAAGACGCTCCCGCCGGCAAAGTCGTCCCCAAAATCCACACCTTCGGTCCCCGAGTCCCTATGACAGGAGACGTTCGCCACACCTCCGGTCCCCGAGTCCCCATGACAGGATTTGTTTGCCACCACCAAGTCCTCGGAGGCGCAGCCGCAGCGAGGAGGCATCAGAGACATCCAGCAACCGAAACCGCTCCCGCCAGCAACGTCGGCCCCAAAATCCACACCTTCGGTCCAGAAGTCGACGTCACAGGAGCCATGTGAGAACACCAAGGGCTGGGAGCTGCACCTCCACCCAGGAAGCATCAGAGACATCCAGCAGCCGAAACCGCTCCCGCCAGCAACGTCGGCCGCAAAATCCACACCTTCGGTCCAGAAGTCGCCGTGACAGAAGCCATGTCCCAGCACCAAGTACTGGGAGACGCAGGCCCAGTCAGGAAGAATCAGGGACATCCCGCAGGCGAAGTAGCTCCCGCCGCCAAAGTCGGACCTCAAATCCATCTGGCCGCTCCAGAAGTCCCCTTGACAGGAACTGCACGCCAGCACCGAGTGCTGGCAGGCGAAACTCAAGGGAGACAGCAGCCAGGACTTCCCAAAGGGAACAGCACTCCCGCCGGCAGCGTCGGACCTCAAATTCATCCAACAGATCCAGAAGTCGCCGTGATGGGAGGCGTGATAGAGCACCCAGTGCTGGGAGCCCCACTCACCGCTCAGACGGTGAGACAGGGACTCCCCACTGATGCGTTACATGTCAGACAGGAAGGAGGAGGCCCCCGAAGGGAGGGAGCCAGGTGAGAGCAAAGTGCCCCTCCCTCAGCCTGGCAGAGGGGCTGTCGGGGTGGCCAGTGTGGGGCTGGGAGCGGTGGCAGGGGGAGGCAGGAGCTGTCCAGGCATCCCGGGACTGAGACCCTCTTTTCCAAAGCTCTCATGTTCCCCTTGACCAGGTGCAAGGCAGGGGCTGGCGGTGGGTGCCCAGGGTGGGTTTGGCAGAGCCTGTTTGCTCCAGGAGCACTGGTGGTACTGCTCTGGCCTATCCTGCCCTGGGTCTGAGGTGGCCTTGACATTCCTGCTTCCCCTTCCAGCCTCCAGAGATGACTTGGAGCTTGCTGGCCCCAGCATGGCCTGACTGTCAGGACTGGAGCCTTCTGATGGCTCCAGGGAACCCAAGAACACCAGCACCAACGCAGGAAGCCTGGTGCTATCAGGGCTGTCTCCCAGCTCTGCACAACTGGAGACCGTCAACCCCAGCACCAGCGCCCAGGTGCCAGCCCCTGCATCTTCAGCACCACAGACCAGCAACCGCCGTACCAACCGACAGGCAACATCGGAGCAGCCTCTGCAATCCCCCTCACAGGGGACGAGCAGCTCCAGCCCTGACAGTCAGATAACATCAGGGTCATCCCAGAGCAGCTTCATAGAAACTGAGGACAGCAGCTGCTCCAGCAGTCGGGGGCCTGACCACCGGCAAAACCACCCCCGCCGGCAATGTCGGGCCCAAACTGCACACTTTCGGTCCAGAAGTCCCCTGGACAGGACCCATGTGACAGCACCAAGTCCTGGGAGGCACAGGCCCAGGCAGAGACCATCAGGGACGTCCTGCAGGCGAAACCGCTCCCGCCTGCAACGTGAGACACCAAATCCATCCGGCCGGTCCAGAAGTCCCCTTGACAGGAACTGCACGCCAGCACCGAGTGCTGGCAGACGAAACTCAAGGGAGACAGCAGCCAGGACTTCCTAAAGGCAACAGCACTCCCACCAGCAGCGTCAGACCTCAAATTTATCCAGTGGATCCAGAAGTCACCGTGACAGGAGCCGTTTAAGAGCACCCAGTGCTGGGAGCTCCACTCACTGGTGGGATGGTGAGACAGGGACCCACCGCTGACACGTCCCACGTCAGACAGGAAGGGAGGGAGCCAGGTGAGAGCAAAGTGCCCCTCCCTCAGCCTGGCAGAGGGGCTGTCGGGGCGGGCAGTACAGGTGCCATGCCTGGGGCCTTTGTCTCTCTCCCCTCCAGCATGCCTGCTGTGTCGGAGATCAGAGGCTGACCCGGACATCTACCGATAAAGACTCCAGATAAATGGGATCCGTGCCCACAAGTTCTGCCTGGTGAGTTGCTCTGTGGGCTCCCTCCACTTTTTGACAAGCAGTCCCTGCCACTCTCTCCTCATCAGTACGTGTCATTTTTTCTACAGTTTTTTGCCAGCCACCTTCCTCTGCACAATGAGGATGATCAAGTAGGACTCCAGGGCTTTCTGCCAACTGTTATCCAAGATGTAGTCTCCCAGGTGGCACAGAAGGTGAGAGCCTGACAAGAGCAGGGAGATTTGTGTCAGGCGAGGTTTGCTGGAGCTTAGCCCAGACCCCAAGCAAGAAAGCCCAGCCCTTCCAACCAGCTCTGGGACAAGGAGGAGGCCCTGAGGCTGCAGCTGATGGGGCTGCTCTGCTCTTTCCAGAGCTGCTGCATCTGTGCCCAGAGTGGGGCCACCATCTCCTGCTGGGATGGCACAACAGGAAGAGCAGGGACACCCTGCACCTGCCCAATGCCAGGGCAGAGGGAGCTCATCAGTTTTCCTTTTCCCATCAGACCACCATGAGGGGAGCACTTTAATGCATTTGCCCAGCTCAGAGACAGACACAGGCACTGCGATGCCAGGGAGTGCCTTTTTCCAGGAGGCAGGCAGGAGGCAGAGGAGGAGGGGTAAGTTGCCAAAGCTGCACCCCAGGGCTCTGCAGGGCTTGAAGCAGAAGGACCCAGGAGAAGAGCTCAGCACCTCCATGAACCCGTTTGCTTCCCCAGGCCCTGGAACTGCTCCTGTGCTCCTCCTGTGCTGCCAAGGACACCCCAGGACAGTGCTCTGGCCTGAGGGACATCATAACCAGCTGGGAATGTGATGGCTGTGCTGGTCTGGGCACAGGTAAAAGGCAAAGCACTCTGCTGACCCTGGGCCTGGTGCCCCTGGGCCTGGCAAGGGGTGTCCAGGGTTGGCTTGGCAGAGCCTGTCTGCTCCAGGAGGACTGGAGACACTGCTCTGGCCTATCTTATCCAGGGCCTGGAGCAGCCTTGACCCTCCTGCTTCCCCTCACAGCGTCCAGTTAAGACCCAGAGCTTGTTGCTCTCATGAAGGACTCTTCTGACAACACCAAGGAATAGGAGACCATCAACCCCACTACGAGCAAACTCCATACAAACCGACAGGCAAATCCCTCTCACAAAAGACGAGCAGCTCCAGCCCTGACAGTCAGGTAACATTGGGGTCATCCCAGAGCAGCTTCCCAGCAACTGAGGACAGCAGCTGCTCCAGCAGTCGGAGTGCTGACTGCAGGTGAAACCGCTCCCACCAGCAGTGTCAGACCCCAAATTCATCCAGCAGATCCTGAAGTCACCGTGACAGGAGCCGTGTTAGAGCACCCAGTGCTGGGAGCTCCACTCACCGGTGGGATGGTGAGACAGGGACCCACCGCTGACACGTCCCATGTCAGACAGGGAGGAGGAGCCCTCCAAAGGGAGGGAGCCAGGTGAGAGAAAAGTGCCCCTCCCTCAGCCTGGCAGAGGGGCTGTCGGGGTGGGCAGCGTGGGGCCAGGAGCAGTGGCACGGGGAGGCAGGAGCTGTCCAGGCATCCCGGGGCTGGGACCCTCCTTTCCTCAGCAAGTGGGGCCCAGCTGGGGCAGGGGACACCTGCTGGGACACCCGTGCCCACAATGTCCCCTCCTCCCCAAGGCCTCCAGCCCTGCCCTTCAGCCAGCCAGGCAGGGACAGAGCAGCTCTTGGGGTCGATCCCGCAGGGAAGCTGCCCCAGCCCTGCAGAGGTGCCATTGTCTCTCTCCCCTCCAGCATGCCTGCTGTGTCAACAATCAGAGGCTGACCCGGACCTCTGTGGAGAAAAAATCCAGATAAATGGGCTCTGTGCCCACAAGTTATGCCTGGTGAGTTGCTTCATGTTTTGACAGGCAGTCCCTGCCACTCTCTCCTCATCAGTACGTGTCTTTTTTTCTACAGTTTTTTGCCAGCCACCTTCCTCTGCACAATGATGATCAAGTAGGATTCCAGGGCTTTCTCCCAAGGGTTATCCTAGATGTAGTCTCCTGGGAAGCACAGAAGGTGAGAGCCTGACAAGAGCAGGGAGATTTGTGCCAGGCGAGGTTTGCTGCAGCTTAACCCAGACCCCAAGCAAGAAAGCCCAGCCCTTCCAACCAGCTCTGGGATAAGGAGGAGGCCCTGAGGCTGCAGCTGATGGGGCTGCTCTGCTCTTTCCAGAGCTGCTGCATCTGTGCCCAGAGCAGGGTCACCATCTCCTGCTGGGATGGCACAGCAGGAAGAGCAGGGACACCCTGCACCTGCCCAATGCCAGGGCATAGGGAGTTCATCAGTTTTCCTTTTCCCATCAGACCACCATGAGGGGAGGGCTGTAATGCATTTGCCCAGCTAGGAGACAGACACAGGCATTGCGATGCCAGGGAGTGCCTTTTTCCAGGAGGCAGGCAGGAGGCAGAGGAGGGGTAAGTTGCCAAAGCTGCACCCCAGGGCTCTGCAGGGCTTGAAGCAGAAGGACCCAGGAGAAGAGCTCAGCACCTCCATGAACCCGTTTGCTTCCCCAGGCCCTGGAACTGCTCCTGTGCTCCTCCTGTGCTGCCAAGGACACCCCAGGACAGTGCTCTGGCCTGAGGGACATCATAACCAGCTGGGAATGTGATGGCTGTGCAACCCCAGCTGTTATCAACAGAAGTTGCCGTGACAGGAGCCGTGTGGCAGCCCCAAGTGCTGGGGGATGCACCCCCAGCCAGGAAGCATGAAGAACATCACAGACGTGAAACTGGTTCTGTCAGCAACTTATCAAATCACTTCAATAAATGTATAGGACTGCTTTTTAAAATACTTTTGTGTATTTGCAAAATTATGCAAATGGCACTTCCGATATTGCAGCGTTTAGTAGATTGTTTCATCCTAATGCTTCACCTGACACATTGGAGGCTATTGCAAAGCCCAGGGCTTAGTAGTATCTTTGTGCAGGTTTCCCTTTCATCCCCCTTGGCTTTTGGCACAGCTTTCCTTTCCTTCCTATTCTATGGTTTCCCCTTGGTGTTGCAAGGGAGACGTTTGGAATGTTTTGCAATGCAGCGGTGCCACCGCCTTGATGCACTGAAGGCAGGGAAGCAGTGGCGGGGTGTTGGCAGCGCCGTCCTGTCCCTGCTGCCGGCGGCCCGGGGGCAGGAGCGCCCCGGCGGTGCCATGGCGGTGTTCCCCTCAGGTGTGGGCAGCCGCAGCCCGGCTGCGCGGGGCGGCCCCGGCGGTGCCAGGGCGGGGTTCCCCTCAGGTGTGGGCAGCCGCAGCCCGGCTGTGCGGGGCGGCCCCGGCGGTGCCAGGGCGGGGTTCCCCTCAGGGCGGCCCCGGCGGTGCCAGGGCGGGGTTCCCCTCAGGGCGGCCCCGGCGGTGCCATGGCGGGGTTCCCCTCAGGGCGGCCCCGGCGGTGCCATGGCGGGGTTCCCCTCAGGGCGGCCCCGGCGGTGCCATGGCGGGGTTCCCCTCAGGGCGGCCCCGGCGGTGCCAGGGCGGGGTTCCCCTCAGGGCGGCCCCCGCTGCCCGCGCTCGGCGGTGTTGCCGGGTTCCGGGCAGGATGAGGTGGGACCGGGGCGGGAATAGTGAATGTGGTCTTTTATATCGCCCCCTTCGTTCTTCCCTTGTGGAGTATTTTTCTCTTTCGCCAGGGCTGTCTTGATTGAGCTTTGATTTTTTCTGTCTCACGCTCTGTGTTCATGGCAGCCGGGCCTACACGGCTTCACCCTGCTCACTGCATTTTGTGGGTAAGGCAGCGCATCTGCCGTTCAAACAAAGTGTGCAGTTATGAGGTCTGCATGCACACAGGATAAAGAACTAAGTTGTTTACTCTGACAGCTGTGTTTTTCTGCACCTCAGTTGGCATATATCAGCTGTCTGATATATGACACTGCACAGATAGACCCTGAGGATCCCTTCGCTGCCAGCCCTGCCGTGTGTCCTGGTTCTGCCACACTGTCACTAAGTTGTATGTTAACACTGGCACTATGTTGTGTGTCACACTGTGCTGTGTGTCACGCTGTCACTGTGTTGTGTGTCACACTCTCACTGTGTTGTGTGTCCCACTGTGTGTTTCATACTGGCACTGTGCTGTGTGTCACACTGTCACTCTGTTGTGTGTCACACTGTCACTGTGTTGTGTGTCCCACTGTCACTAAGTTGTATGTTAACACTGTCACTCTGTTGTGTGTCCCACTGTCATTGTGCTGTGTGTCCCACTGTCACTAAGTTGTATGTTAACACTGGCACTGTGCTGTGTGTCACACTGTCACTGTGCTGTGTGTTCCACTGTCACTAAGTTGTATGCTAACACTGGCACTATGTTCTGTGTCCCACTGTCATTGTGCTGTGTTTCACACTGGCACTGTGCTGTGTGTTACACTGACACTGTGCAGTGTGTGCCTCCAGACCTTGGAGTGTAAGGGGAGGGGAGGCAGGTGTGAAATACAGTGAAAAAAGAAGGATGGAAATAAGAGAGACCAGGTGCTTCCAGATGCAGAACTCAGCTCTCTGTTATGTAAGACTGTTTTCTTCTCCACCTCCACCCAATGTCACTCTGCCATGTGCACACTCTCCTTCTCTTCCCCAGACAGCTGGATGCATGAAGAACCTTTGAAAAAAAAGGATTAGAGCAGGACAGCATTTTAGGAACATCTGTGGAAGCCATCGCCAGCTATCTCTTTGCTGAAGACAGGTGCTGTTTTTAACCAGCATTTCATTACAGCAGGTCTGTTGACATCCATTTTGTATAATCCAAAAAAAGCTTGTTCAGCTTGGGAGTGAGGACATCCTCCCTAAAGGTCTGGGGAGCCTGAGGCTATGTCTTTGCTATGTTCAGAAGGCGTATCTCCAGTTAGCTTTAATCCAGCTGGACTGAGTACAAGAGTACCCAAATAGAAACTCAGAGTTTGTTGTGGGTTCACCAACTCAACAAGTGTCCAGGCTTCCCAAGAGGCTTCTAAAACTTGAAACAGTCAAATCTGGCCCTAGTCTGGCTGCTACAGTCATTTTACTGTGCCTTAGCACAGGAACATAACTTTTTAATGTGACTGATGAGTGAGAACACCATTCAAATCATTAGGACACTAATTCTTGAGGGTTTGGCCATGTTACTGGGTTACTGAAATTTTTGTGTATTCAGCATAGTAGCTGAATGTAGTTAGTGAATGAACAGCACATAGTTGTGTTTCCTTGAAAATAGAAAGGTAAAATGCTTTAGCTGTGGGTTAATAGAGCACAGCTCTTAAGTAGCTGTGCTTTCATGGTAGTGATGCCCTGTGTCCAATCTCTAGATATGTATGTTACCTTTGAAAAGATAAAGATATCCTGCTGCTTCTGGTAATGGTATTACATTTGGAAGAACAGATGCTGGTCAGAAGAGATGGTAGTGAGTATGTTGTTACTCTGTGTCCAATCCAAGGTAACATGGTAAATCTTAACCACAAAAGTGGTTAAAGGTAATTCATTTTATGTGGCACCAACAGTTTCCATAATTCAGCTGGGAAGTGGTTATTCTGTATAACTTGCAAACTTGTTTTCATCCGAGGTAGGTATGTGTTGAAACACTTGAGTGGAGCAGTGCCTTAAAAAAAAATATAAACCACACACATACTTCTTGTGATGGTGGTGAAGAGCCTACTGTCTGAAAAAACTGTCAGTGCTACAGATTGCACTAGGAAAGAAGGCTGCAGTTTGCCGCGACCCGCTCAGGGAAAGGGAATGGGGTCGGGCACTGCAAGGAAGGGTCCTTCCCACGGTGGAGGTTGGTGAAGCAATGCCGCACTTTATTTGAGGGGTAACAACTTATATAGGGTAGGATGGTGGGTGGAACTTGGGCTAGGGAGGAGCAAGAGACTGACAACCTGGGGAACACGGTGATTGGGCAGCTGGGTACAGAGGGGAGGGGCTTGGGTATCACCGGGGGAATAGGCCAATGGTAGCTGCCTCTGCACTGCACCAAGGATCAGCCAATGGCAGGCAGAGGAGCGGGAAAACAGGGTTTAGGCGGGAAAACTGAGGGAAGAAGAAGGGGACAACGTGGAGGACAAATTTAAAAAACAACAACTGGGGGTACATATAACACTAGAACAGCATAACAATGGACCGGGGATAACAGGGGTACAACTGTCATAATTCAGAAGGTGTCACATTCAGTATTATAAGTCAAGTCCGGTGTGTAAATGTCCTTTCAAGGGTTATAAATCCTCCTCCATGCTTCATATCTTTCCCAGTCGGTCTCATTGCCTCCAACAGCAGTTGTCTTACAGACATTATGTTTTCACATTTTACTTAAGTTATTGCTGAGCAAAAATGAAGCATCATTATTGTTTAATTTCCTAACGCATTCATATATTTGTATTTGAAATAAGGTATCACTGGCCTCTCCAGTTCCATGTTTAAAACTGGATTCTGTCTTCAGAAGTGCACGAATTCCTTAGGTCATCAGAGAGTTTGCTGCAATCTCCTGTCTGTGCTGCCAAGGCCACTGAAGTTAGCAGGGAAGCAATTGAGTGGTGTGCCAGCATTCCTGCCTCTGACTGTCTGCTGGGTGTGGTAAGAAAGGGGAAGGGTTAGCAGTAGTTGCCTCAGTCATTTGCTCTTTGTGATTGTCACTATGTTCTCATTTGGGTTTCTTTTTTTTTTCCTTGGTGGGCTTCAAACCACGCTTCATGTACAAACACAACTTCCAAGGAAACAAAATTCTGTTGGATCGGTTGCATTAGGCATAACTACAGCACTCAGTTTACTGGTAACATGTTTGTACATGCAATTATTTATTTTATACATCCAATGTGTATTGTCACAACCCCCCAAAAATGCATATCTTCAAACTGCCTCCTCTGATGAAGGGCCTGTGACTTCTCAGCCAATTACTTTTCATAATTGCAGAAGAAATTTCCCATTCACCACAAATTAATCAGGTTTTAGCAGTGGCTGTTTAAGGCCCACTTTCTGCTGAACACTTTCACATTAATACTGGTTTTGAAGTTGACACCTAAAGTTGTAACAATTGTTTTACTGACGGACCTGAACTAATGAGACATCCTTATTGACTTAGTCTTTTTAATTATACATAAGGGATTTTCTCAGTAGCTTGGCCTGTTACTTGGGATCATTCACTTTAATATCACTTTTTATGATCAGAGGGTATTACTGAATTGCATGGGGCCTCTCAGGGCTTGCTCCAGCATATCAGTTCTCAGGACATTACAGTTGTTAATTTTATTATTTTATTCTGGGGTTTGCTCCAAATTCAACTTTGCTTTGCATTAGAATAGGGCCTGAAGAGGTGGGATGTTAGCTTTTCCATTTCATATCTTAAAGCAGCTCATATTTTTGCATCACTTCTCCCTGGGCTAGGGCACACCCTGGATTTCCAATGAAAAGAGTTACTGCTGGGACAGGTGAGACTTTTACACCCTCAGGTACACTTTTGTCAGTGCTGATTTTAATATGCAGGTCACAAAGGGAAAACAATTTTTTCCTTATTTAAAAAACCAAAACAAACCTCTGTAATGGTATTCTAGTCATAAACCCAAGGCTAGGTTTGTTTTTTTAGGAGGGGGGTTTAATTTACTTTCTGCTTTCATTTTAGTACCTTTTGAAATTGCCTCACCTTTGTTTCCCAGCTTTCCTTCTCACAATGACCACGCAGTTTAAAAGGATTTTTATCGGACAATACCCCAGCAGGAATTTGAACCATGTTCTGTTGCTTTGGAAACGAGAACTATTAGAACAGAAGTTTGCTAGGCTTAGCATGAAATGTCTGTAGACTACAATTTTCTACCTGTACACAGGGAGTTTTAGGTTCTCAAGCAAGCTTGTTACCGTTCTTCTAAGCTTGAGGCGGGGATGGCCATTTGGGATCCTATTTTGGGACAGTTTTCCATGCTGTGAGTTGGCCTGTTGTAACAGGGCTTACTACGTGTGGTAGGAGCAGGCAGAGTTTGTGTAGCAACAGCTCCCCAGCCAATCGCAGGGAGGTTTGGTGCAGTTGGAAGCGTTTGTGGCACTTCCTCTGCTTTTATTTTTGATATGGTCTTTCCTCACCCCTCTCCTCCCCTGCAGGCATAAGGTGATGTCCTGAAGCTTTCATTTGTGCAGCAGAACTTGGTTAAATCAAACATGTTCAGTTCAATGGTTCAGTTGTGACCTATATCTGCCAGGAAAAGGTTCTGTGTTTTGTTTGCCTTTCTGCAAGCGACTCTGCAGCACCAGCTCTACAGTGCAGTGGAGTAAACTGTCTGAATTTCTGTGTACACAGTTTTCAAGAGGACTTAGGAGACACTGAACAAATTTTGCTAACATTTACTGCAGTTTGTCAACATCCATTTTGATGAACAGCGCTGGAGGGAGACTGGAGAGCTGCTGTGTGGATCACAGAGTCACTCGTGCTGTGACTGTGGAATCACAAGTGCTGGTATTTGTGAGGATTCTGGGGTTGGACAGATCATACTGCCAAGTAGCCTGGCACTGAAAGGAACAGGGAGAGGTTAAGAATTAATACAAGTCAGAAAAGCTGAGAAACTCAACTCTGGTCCCATCCTCCAGGTATCTGAAACAGCTGGAAGCACTGGGTAATAGAATTACAGAAGAAAGGGATCTCTGAATCTCCTGTCTATTACTCTATGTTTTGGAACAGAGGAAAAGCCATCTTTTGTTTAAATTCAATTCTCATTTGCTAGGTAAGTTGTTAATTGTTCACTCCTCCCATCTCCAGCCCAATTATCAGGCTTGTATGACAATCTGGTGGCAGGCAGTGTCTGCTTTGCTAACAGAGCCCCACCAACTGTACCAGCAGTTGAGCTGCAGGGAAGACACACATGGTATCTCTATCCAGGCAGGTTCCCAAACACAGAGGCCCTTTGTGCTGCTGGGTAACTTGACCTGCTGTTCCTAAAAAGTCTCTGTATTTAGCTTTATGGCATTTCATATCCTACAGTCTTGTTTGCATTTGTGTTTCAAATGCTGTCTTACCCAGAGCCCTGTTGCTCATCTGCCAGGCTTGGAGGCAGGTGAGGACACTGAACTGTGGTCACACAACACAACATGGTACCTTTGGGGAACGAGCAGTCCTCTTTCCAAAGAATAACCTCACTGAGAGATTGTGTGTGGTGCTTCCAGTGCTTATCTGAAGAAAAGTGAAACCTTTACTTTGTTTACACAGAATCACATATTAAATCACATTTTAATGGTCAGTAATAAATTTGTCCCTTGGTAACTTTTTTTTGCTTAAGAGAGTAGAGTACCAGTTGAAAGTTAGTCCTTAGCTCTTTTGATTTTGTAAAAACAAATATGCAAATGTTGAACTTATCTTTCACTTTCAGGCATAGAATATTTGTGGGGGTTTTATCCACCTGAATGTCCATGCACACCCTTTTTTGTAGGGCTGTGGTATTTGTGTTGCAGTTCTAGTAAGGCCAACGAGGAAATGGGCTGAATGCTGAGCACTCATTGAACAGCACTTTTAAAGGGTGCTCTGGTTTGCCTCCTGTGGAAGGGCACAGTATAATCCATTTTAAAGGAAGTCATCAAGTGGGGACCTGCAGCCCCATGTGACCTATGCAAGCTGCACAGGTGTTGCCGGTGTATTTTGGTTCTGAAAAAATCTCTGGAGCAGTTAATTAGGGGTGAGATAAGAAAGGGTTTATTTGCCAAGGCAATAGGTGATATAGACGCGCGCCGGCCGTGCCCGAGAGGTTACATTTTATAGCATTATCCATCCAATCCCAGATGTGTCCACCCTTTGGCCCTTCCTCTGGACCGCCCCGGACCCTCCCCTGAGAATTGGGTCTGGGGTCTTTTGGGACCACCTACTTCATCATCTTCAGCTTCAGAGTACAAAGGGTATATTGTCACCTAGTTTTTGACCGTACTCTGTGGTTTAGGCCCTGATACGCTGTTCTCCAAACAGTCTAGGCCTTTACCTTGACAAAAGACTAAACACTGCTACTGGATTCAGGGGTAGGTTGATATAGAAGGCATAGAATGGGGTAAGAGGGTTAGGGAATGTGTAAACAAGGGAAAGGAACAAGGGACAGAGGGGTTTCTGCTTTTAAAACCTTCCTATAAAATTTACAAGTCTTAAATAAAAAAAAAATTAGGGGCTTAAGGCATCAGCCTCATGGAACCAAAGTAACCCTGGGAGACTGTGGAAACTCATGGAATCAAGGGGCCATTGTGGTGCTCCAGGGCCTCATGAAATCAAAGGAATCCTGGGACACTGTGGAACCTCATGGAACCAAGGATTCATTGTGACATGAAAGGCCTCATGGAACCAAGGGAGCCCTGAGACATTTTGGGCCCTCATAGAATCAAGAGACCATTGTGACACTGAGGAACCTCGGGGACTCAGAGGCCACTGTGACACTGCAGGGCCTCATGGAACCAAAGGAACCCTGAGACTTTTCAGAACCTCATGGAATCAAGGGGCCATTGTGACACTGCAGGGCTCATGGAACCAAAGGATTCCTGGGACACTGTGGAAGCTCATGGAACCAAGGGGCCACTGTGATATGTGGGGCCTCCTAGAACCAAAAGAGTCCTGAGACACTTTGCAAACCCATGGAATCAAGGGTCCATTATCACACTGCAGAGCCTTACGAAGCCAAATGGACCCTGTGACTCTGTGGAACCTCATGGAATCCAGTGGCCATTCCCACACTGTAAAACCTCATGGATACTCTCAGGTTCCCATTATTAAAAGACACCTCTGCCCAAATTCAGCTGCAAAGGAGACCATGTGCCAAAGTCAGCAGTCCAGCTTTGATTTAACAGTAAATAGGAGGGAGAGAGAGAGAAAGAAATAGAAAGAGAGAGAGAGAAGGGGGTGGTGGGAAGCCAGAGAGAGAGAGACAGAGATGAAGTAAATGTATCACACCATGGAGATCCCTGAGGCTCCCGCCGGTCCTTCTTCACCCTGCTCTGCTCGGTGGAGGGTCCCCAAGTTGTGCTTCTGGGCTATCACTTTTATACAGCCCAAGCCCCAGGTATTCAGGGGGGTAGATGCTGTTCCCACAGCTTGGGCTGGCACGTCTACAAGGACTTGCTTCCTTTCCCACAGCTTGCCACGGTGGGAGTTTTGCCCGGTGTGCTTCCAGTCTGCAGGTGGGAATCTTTGTCTGGATGGGTTCCCCAGACCTGCCTTACCAGCCCTGGTTTCCTGTTGGGGCTGTCTGCTCTTTCCCACACTCTGCACAGTGCAATTCTGTCCTGGGGGCTACTACTCAGGGGTCAGTGGTGTGAAGATTGAGGACAGTAGAGGAGTAGCCTGAGAGGTCTGGAAGGGGGGTGTCAGAGCTGGTGGAGCTTTTCTTCCTGTCAGAAAACAGCCTAAGAAAGAACTAGTGCCACCAAGGGCAGCTGGGGGGGCCTAGACTGGTGACAAGAAGTCAGAAATTTCCCTCTGAGGTCAGTGTTGTGGTGCAATATGTCACAAAGAAGGAGTCTGGCTAAGCCCAAGGCTTTGTGTGTGCAGGAAGAGCCAGGGAGGACGCAGAGATGTCAGTGCAGGAAGGTGCCAGCCAGGTGGGGCAGCCGGGGGGATGATGACAGCCTGCAGGGAAAGGGGCAGGGCATGGACACCGTAGGACAGCCTGGGCTGGAGAGGAGACAGGCATGGGGAGAAGCTGAAAGGCCCTGACAGAGCCACCTTCTGCAGGCCTTTGGCCAGGGCTGCTGTCTGTGGCCCTGATGCCAGGAGGAGACAAGTGCCCCTTGCAGCCCTGGGGCCTCATGGCCTCCTTGTCCCTGCTCAGCAGCCTGGCAGGTGCCACCCCATGGTCCTGCCCTTGGCATTGCACATCCCACATCCCAGTGCCCCAGGAAGAGCCCTGAGGAATGAGGCAGGGACAAGATCTGCCTTCCCAGGGGCTGGGGGTCAGGCCTTGGTCCTTTGGATTAAGAAAACAAGTCAAGGTTTGTTCAGCATCAGAGCCACCTTTCCCTTGCTTATCCATCCTTGTCATCACTGTCTGCAGTTTTCTGCTCTAACTGGAATCTGGGGACACTTTCTCAGTTGTGTCCCTCAGTGAGACTCATTAGCACTAAAGGAAACTTTAGTGTTTCAATCTCACTTTGACTTCTTGAGAAGTTGTTTGAACTTCCTCTCAGGGACTGAGTCTCATGTAAACAACACCAAACCCCCTGAGGGTCATGAAATGCCTGGGGCTGTTGCTGTGCTGCTGAGCTGGGCCAGGCTCCTGGCACACAGGGAGCTCCTGGCAAGCAAGAAGAGCTTCAAAGAGACAGCTCTGCTGCTGAGCAGCTCCTCTGCACAGCCCAGCAGGGCTGAGGGCACTGCCTGCAGCACCCAGGGCACAGGAGAGAAGGCAGAGAGATGAGAGGCAGCCTGGGCTGGGAGGTGACTGAGCTCTCACTACTGGAGAAACCTTCCCAGGATTTGAAAGAAGAATTCTCTGGCTGTAGGAAAGTTCAACTTGCCTTCCTGGAGGCATCTCCTAAAGCTGCCACATCCCACAGCTTCTAGGATCTTTCAGCAGGACTCTCCCAGTTGCTGCAGTGCAGGGGAAGTGGCCATATGGCAGAGCAGGGCAGGAGCTGCAGGCAGCAAGGGCAGAGAGGAGAAGGGAGCAGGAGGTTCAAGGGATCCTGGGGTGGGAGGACAGGGCAGAGCTGCTCAGGGCAGGAACCTTGCCAGCCCTTTGCCAGGGTCAGGCTGTGGCTGCAGAGCAGTGCAGGTGAGTTCCTGCAAGTGCCTCTGCCAGCTGCCAAATGGCAGCAGTGGCAGGAGCTGTCAGGATGGCTCTGCTGGATTTGCTGGGGTGCAGCAGGAGAAGCTGCTGCAGAGCAGGACTTGCTGCTGCCCCATCAGAGGCCCAGGGCCAGAAGGTTCCCTGTGGCAGGGCTGGCTGTGGGGTGGGAAGGTGGGGGTGCAGCCAGGGGTGCCCAGGGCTGTGGGGCAGAGCAGGGTCCTGCCCCCAGGGCTCTGTGTGCTGGGGCAGGGACTCTGCTGCCTGCCAGGGTCAGCTCTCAGCCCGGCCAAGGAGCTGCCACGGCCCTGCAGGGAGAAGGGGTGGGTGGAAGGAGTGACCCCTCAGGGCAGGGCAGGGCAGGGCAGGGCCCTTCAGCTGCAGGCTCAGGGCTCCCCACAGCTTCAGTTCCACCTCCTCCATTTCCAGGGGCCCTTCTCAGGAAGCACATCCCCCCAGAACACCTCCCCCTTCCCAGCCACCTCAGGCTGTCTGGGATCTGCTCTGCAGCCCCTGCCCAGGCAGAGCTGCCCCTGGGCACTGGGCTGGGGATGGCTCTGGCAGCACTGGCAGGGAGCTGAGCTGGGCACAGGCAGGGGCTGCTGGCAGGAACAGCTCCTCACCCAGAGACAGGCAGGCAGGGACAGGGAGCTGCTGCCACAAGGGCTGGGCAGGGGGATGGGGGCCCCTCCCTGCTGTCCCTGTGGCACAGACCCCTTCCCTGAGCAGCTCCTGCCTGGGCTCCTTTCCCAGCCTAAGCAGAGCCTGTGCCCTCAGGCCCACGGGGGCTGGGCTGTGCATTGCCCTGCAGCAGCCAGAGCCCAGGCAAGGACAAGGCCCTGATTTCCAGCTGTCTCTCTGTGTCCCTCCTCCCTTGGCAGCAGCACTGTGGCATTTCCCTGCCATCCCCTGCTGCCTGGGCTCTCCTTGTTCTCACCAGTGGGTTTTCTGAGCCACTGTGGGGTTTTCAGGGGTGGCAGATTCCTGTCCAGACACAAACCCTTTGGGTGCTGCTGTGGGGATGTGTCTGTGGGAGCCAAGTGCCCAAGTGCCCTCCAGGCACCTTCAGGGTCTTCAGCTGTTTGCCTGGGTGTCCTGCAGGGCTGCAGGTGCCCTCCAGAAGGGCACAGCTCTGCCATAGCATCTCTGTGCTTCACAGGATCCCCATGGAGAAAACTCCTCGGTGCTAAATCCATGGAAATGCTCTGGGCAGCTGTACTTGGGAGCTGCAATGATCCCTCTGCGTGGCAGTCTAGGAGGAGAAAGATGAGATCCTAATCAGGCATCCTAAGGAAGGCAAGGATTCTTTCAATCTGCTCTTTGAACCAGGATTCCTCTGCTCCCAGAAGTGCCTTGTTTCTTTTTTAAGGGAATTCCTAAGGGCTATCCTCCTTCAGCTCCAAGCTGCCAGCCAGGGGCAGCTGTGAACAGCAAAGATGGCCAACTCTCGTCTCTGCACCAAGAGACCATCCCTTTGCCTCTCAGGACTCACAAAATTTCACTTGGAGCACATTAGAAATGTCAGAGATTTCAACCATCCGAACTCCTCCTGGCAAGAGGAACTGGAAAATCAAGTCCCCGAATCCCCTCCCTCTGTTCTGCCCTTGGGCAAACTGTGACCAGCAGTTCTGGAAACACTTTGATACATCACAAGTGCATTTAATTGGAGGTCACCCTGTGCTCCAAGTTGCCTCTCACTGCACAGCAAGAAGGATTCCTCTGGAGCCCATTCCAGGGTCCCTGCTCTCAGTGCCCCCTTCAGCCAGCAAAACCCAGAGCTCAGGGAGAGGGATGCAGAGAGATCTTCCTGAAAAGAGGCCCTGAATGTTGAATTGCTATGGACATGCAAGATGTTTTGCTGATTGAGTCTGGCCTAATTCAGTTCTGCCTTTTTTATCCTCAACAGAAAACCATACCCTGAGGCAGCAAATGTCCAACAGCAGCTCCCTCACCCAGTTCATCCTCCTGGCATTTGCAGACAGGAGGGAGCTGCAGCTCCTGCACTTCTGGCTCTTCCTGACCATCTCCCTGGCTGCCCTCCTGGCCAACGGCCTCATCCTCAGCGCCGTAGCCTGTGACCACCACCTGCACACCCCCATGGGCTTCTTCCTGCTCAACCTCTCCCTCACAGACCCGGGCTGCATCTGCACCACTGTCCCCAAAGCCATGCACAATTCCCTCTGGGACACCACAGCCATCTCCTACATGGGATGTGCTGCACAGGCCTTTTTCTTTCTGTTCTTCATGTCAGCAGAGTTTTCCCTCCTCACCATCATGTGCTACGACCGCTACGTTGCCATCTGCAAACCCCTGCACTACGGGACCCTCCTGGGCAGCAGAGCTTGTGCCCACATGGCAGCAGCTGCCTGGGCCACTGGGTTTCTCCATACTCTGCTGCACACAGCCAATACATTTTCCCTGCCCTTGTGCCAGGGCAATGCCCTGGGCCAGTTCTTCTGTGAAATCCCACACATCCTCAAGCTCTCCTGCTCACACTCAGGCTACCTCAGGGAAATTGGACTTATGTTTTTTACTCTCTCTTTAGAACTTGGCTGGTTTGTTTTCATTGTGTTTTCCTATGTGCAGATCTTCAGGGCTGTGCTGAGGATCCCCTCTCAGCAGGGACAGCACAAAGCCTTTTCCACCTGCCTCCCTCACCTGATCGTGCTCTCCCTGTTCCTCAGCACTGCCATATTTGCCCACCTGAAGCCCCCCTCCATCTCCTCCCCATCCCTGGATCTGGTGGTGTCAGTTCTGTACTCGGTGGTGCCTCCAGTACTGAACCCCTTCATCTACAGCCTGAGGAACCAGGAGCTCAAAGATGCCATAAGGAAAATGATGACTGGATGCTTTTCAGGACGAATGAAGTGCCTGTTTTCTGGTGCATAGCAGTCAGAAGGGGACTTCTTAATGGCCCAGCCTTCCTGCTCAGGTTGCTCGTGGAGGTCATTGGGTTCTTCTTGCAATAATTTTCTGTGCAATGAAATATTATTATGCATCTGCCTTCTAATTTAGTGTCTACCCACTGAATTTGACACTGACATGTACAAATGGTGAATTGTGCTAAATGAGGATTAAACAAAATAAAGGACCCTGCAGTGCCTTCTTTGTCCAAGACCCTTCTTCTTAGATGTTCCCAAAGGACAGCACACTGCAGGACAGGGTGTATTTGCAACAGGAGGGGGACAATAATCCCAGCCCAGCAGCACTGCCAGGGAGCAGCATAGCTTGGTCTTTCCAGAGCTGCTCTCTTGCCACTTCCACACTGTCCTCCTGAGCCCCTTTCTCACTGTAAGGCCTGAGTGCTCTCTGAGCACAGTCCTGTGGGCTGGAAGCCCTTGGAGCACAGGCAGGGACAGACCCTGGGAACTTGTGTAGCAGAGCTGGGCTCCCTTCCAGCATCTCCAGGATGCTGTGGGATCTTCTGAGGCCACTGCATGGACTGGGTCACTTCTTCTGGGACCTTGCTCCAGGGCTGGAACTCTCCTGCAGTGTCCCCATGACACTCCTGCTCTCTGCTTTCCAGGTTCCATTTTCAGATCCAGTCTTCCCCTCCTGTTCACAGGGACATCCTGGGAGTGCTTCAGAGCTGCCATCCTGGCGCAGCTCCTGCCCAGCGTGGGCAGGCACAAGGTCTCTCCAGCTGCTCCTCTCCCCTCCCCAGTGCCACTGTTTTCTGCAGCCTCCTCATCCTTGCCCAGCACAGCCCTCCTGGCACAGTTGGACACAGCCCTTGTTCTACCCCCTCCTCAGGCACCTCCCCAACCCCCTCAGCTCCAGCCTGATGGCCACAAACCTTCAGGGCAGGGAGGCACGGGGCAAAATGCTGAGGGAACCTTTCAGCTGCACTCAAATCCAATTGGAGGGGTTGGCCTCGAGGAAGAAATCCCTTCTCATTCTCCAGAACCACCAGGACAACCTGTGTTGCATCCTGGGCACTCCTCTGGAAGTGTGGGATATAGAAAAGGTTTTGATATCAGTGATACTGAGAAGGCTGGGCAGTGTCACTGGGAGACCTCTCCCAAACCCTTGGAAAGGCCAGAGCCATCCCAGAGCTTCCTGGGGCCTTGGCAAAGGCAGACATGGAACCAGTCTGCAAACAGGGCAGCAAGGAGGGTTGGCAGAGTTCCAGACTACTCAGGCTCAGCAGGGAAGGGGATATGGCAAGTCCTCCTGCAGCCATTGCCAGGCATGGGAAAGACAAGGCAGGGATTGCAGAACCCCTGTGGGAGGGAAAAGAAGGGGATGTTTTGTGCCCAGACTTTATCAAGGCCCCTGACATGGTGTCCTGTGCTCTCCTTATGGCCAGACTGGTGAGAGCTGGACTGAAGCAGTGGAAGATGTGGTGGGTGGGAAGTTGGCTGAATGAAGAGGGTCAAATCAAATCCATGGTACAAAGTCCTCTTGGCAGCAACTTCCTGATGAAATCCCTCAGTGACCAACCCTTGAACACCACTATAGAACATCTTTATTATCTCTCTGTACATTGGGACAAAATGTATTTCCAAGTCTTTCGTGGATGATGCCAAATTTCAGGGAGCCCCTGAGCAACCTGTCCTAGTTTAAAGACACATATTGGGGCGGGAACTCCAATAAAATGAACTCACTCCCCTTTTATTCCCCACCAGTACAGGGAGACAAAATACAAGGAAGTATAAATGAAAAAATAAGAGTTTACTGACAAGAAATAGAGCAGCAAAACAAGCAATACCAACAAAACAGTTCAAAGCTACAAGAGAGAGAGAAATTGCCTCCTCTCTCTCCCCCTGTCCAAACTCCCTTTTGTAAACAGGTGAGAATAGGAATCAATACATGCCTCCCTTTCCCCTTTTCCCCCTAAATGAACAAAAAACCAAAAAACAAAACCATGGGAAAGGGGGGAGCAAAGCAAAATTTGGGAAACTCTCTGGTCTGAGATCAGTTGTGTTGCCGAAGAACACGCTGACTCCAGAGGTGTCCAAGCGGGGCAGAGCCGGCGACTCCGGTCCGTGCGGCGGCGGGGGGGAGGCAGCGGCTCTGCTTGATTCCATGGAGTTCTGGGGAGGCACAGTGGCCCCTCGGTTCCAGGAGGTTCTGAGATGTCTCAGAGTTCTTTTTGTTCCAAAGAGACCCCACATGTCACAATGGTCCCTTGGTTCCATGAGATTCCACAGTGTCCCTGCATTCCTTTGGTTCCATGAGGCCCTGCAGTGTCACGGTGCCACTTGATTTCGTGACATTACAAAGAATCAGAATGGCCCCTTGATTTAAGGCCAACTGCACAGGGGGCTGCCTTAGGGGGAGTGTGGGCACCCAGACAAGGGAGTTGTCACCCCCCTGGACTCAGCCCTGGGGTCACCACATCTGGACTGGTCTGTCTGTCTGTGAGGTTCCCCATTCTGGAGGAATGAGGAAGAACTGGAGAGGGTCTAGAGGAGATCTGACAGGATGGAGCTTTTCTCTGTATTGGAAATAGAATGAAATCTCCACAAAGAGTAGCATGGAAGGTTCAGAATGAAGGTGAGGAAAAAGAAATATCACTCAATGGAGACCCTTGTGGTGCAAGAGGTCACCCAGAGGGAGTCAGGATCAGTCCATGGCTTTGTGTTCCAGGGAACAGGCAGAGCTGGTGCAGAGACATCAGGGAGGGTCTAGAAATGCTGCTGGGAGGGGGTGGGAAAGCAGGAGGGGTGTGTGCAGCCTGCAAGGCCAGAGCAGCAGCAGGGCCAGGGCAGGACAGCCTGCAGGAGAGATGGCCAAGGGCTCTGGCAGGGCTGCAAGGCCCAAAGGCACCCAGGCCTTTGTCCCCTTGCCTCTGGCAGCTGCCTCTGCCACTCAGGCCACCACAAGCAACTTTCCTGGCAGGTTCTGCACTTGGTTTCTGCCTCACCCCTCCCTCAGGAGCCTGGCAGGGGTTGCCCAGTTTTGGGCCTTTGTTGTTCCTCCCCCTCCCATCCCAGTGCCCCCCAAACAGCCCTGAGCCAGCCGGGAGGGACAGGATCTGCTGGGCCAGGGCCTGGGGCTCAGGCCTTGGCCTTTGTGCTCCACAAAACCAAGGCAGGCTTTGCTCAGCATTGCAGGGGCCTGCCCAGAGCCTTTGTCTGCCTGCACTCCTGGCCTCCAAGGAGCTGCTCCAAGGAGTCCCTGGGGAGGCTTTGGCAGTGCCTGCCCTCAGTGGGGCCCAGCAATGCTTCAAGGCACTTGCACTTTGGCTTCTGACTTCTTCAGCAGCTGCTTCAATCTTCTCTCAGTACCTCAGGACCATGGGCTGGGCTGCAAACACCCTGTGGGGCTCATTAAAATGCAGAAATCCCTCAGGATCTCTTTGTCTTCTTTTAATTGTCTTCAAGGCAATTTCAAAACAAGTCTTCAAAGTTTGTACTTTTTTTTTTTTTAATTCAATTATGGATATTTTTTAGTTCAGAGAAGAGGTGATAGAGGTGTTCTCCAAGTGATCTTGATGCTGAGTGTCTCCTCAGGAGATCCACACTGACCCTGTATGATCAACCTTGCTCCTCACCCCCCAACCTCACCAGTTCTGACATGGCCCATCTTGGACTGACAGCTGATGCAGCTCCAAACACACTGTGGGACCCATTAAAACACTGAAAACCAAATTATTTTTCTTTCTTTAGTTGTCTTCAAGACGTCAACAGCAAAGTGGAGTTGGTTTGTACTTTAGCTAAGGAGGAAGGTTTTAAAGTGGAAGTCGTGAAAAATATATATATTTTTATGAAAGGGAATGATTTACACAGAGCCTTGGGATGCAAGAGGGTCAGGGTGCAAAGGATTTAGACACAAAGATAAGGGGGCAAAAGAGTTTTGAAGCACTTAATCATTGACCAATTGAGCAGTTATCAAGTGATTCAATAGCATTTGCCACAATTTTAACAGTGATTGAATTATAGATTCACAATAACAACATTTACACCACAGTCAATTCACACTCACACCCAGGCAGAGATGTGTGGGCACATCAATAGCTGGGTGGGTAGAGGTTCCTCTCCCAAATTCTCCTTGTTGTCAGGGAAACACTGCCACAAATCCCTTTGTGTTTGCCACCAGACAAGGGTCCCAGCTGGAGGAGTGTTTGTGGAGGGGGATCAGAATTGTCCTGGGCATCAGGGACGGTCTTTGGAGTGTCACAAACTGGAGGGTTCCCGAGCTGGGAGAGGCTGCCAGAGGTGTCCCACTGAGAGGGAGGTGCTGGGGAGCTGCCAGGGCCTCCCTCAGCCCCGCTGGTTGTGGGCTCCCAAGGGGACTGGCTTTAGTGATCTGCTGAATTTCCATCCTGGTGTCAGGAATGACTGGAGTTTCCAAACTATTTGGGAATTGTATCCAAACTGTTCCATTAGTGCTGTGATTCAGGCAGGAAATTTTCCAAGGCTTTCATGGGATGACTGATTATCCTGTGTTCCCCAACTGTTCCACTCCAGATTGTTCCTACCTTTATGGTCCAGGAGCAGTTGGTCCAGTCCAGGGACACTTTCCCACAACCCCTTGTATTCCAGGGGCTCTTCATTGCTCAGCTGGTTTGGTCAAGGCTTGTCAGGAGCTCCTGATATCATACCTATAAGAAGGATGGGCACAGACTTAGTTGTAATAAGACAAGTGATAATGGTTTTCAACTAAAAAAGAGCAGATTTGAACTAGATATGAGGAAGAAATTTTTTACGCTGAAGGTGATGAAACACTGGCACAGGTTGCCCAGAGAGGTCATAGATGCCCCACCCTTGGAAACATTCAAGGTCGGGTTAGAAAGGGCTCTGAGCAACCTAATCTAGTTGAATGTGTCCCTGTTCTAACTGTTTAGGATTCTATAGTTCTTTATCCTACAGAGCCAAGGCTGACAAGGATCACACAGGTTTCAGACCCAGCTGAGCATCCCCTTTGATGGCCCATCTGGCAGCTCTGCTAAAAAGCTGCTGCAAAGAATCTCCAGACCCAAAGGAGCTTCTGTGCTGGGCTGAGCTGTGGCTCTCAGGGCTGGGGGTTGGCTTTTGGCTGCCAGGTGCCCACCAGGGCTCTCTCTCACTCCTCCTTCTTCTCCACTCCCCTTGGTGCCTGCAGGGTTGTTTCTCCCCCATTTCTCTCACTCCTCTCTGGGTTCCAGCACCCTGGATTTTATCCTTTCTCCAAAGGGTTATCACAGAGGTGCCTCTGGAATTGCTTTTCGGTTCAGCTTTGGGCACTGGCTGGTCCATTTTGGAGCCACCTGAAACTGGCTCTCTCTGACACAGAGTCAACTCCTGATCTCCTCTTCCCTAAGGGAAACCTGCAGCCCCCTCCCTGCTACCAAACCTGATCCACAGGGTCACTCAAGTGCCCAGGAACAGAGGAGGTCATTGATCCCATTATTCCTCAGGCTGGTTAAACAAGACGTTGTCCTCTTCCTGTCCCTGACTGCAGGTTCTTTCTGTCAGAGCAGAGCTGGGCTGGACCTCAGCCGTGCTTTGCTCCAGAGCCTGCTGGGGTGGGGGCAGATGGCAATGGAAGAGTTGGGTTGGACTGGGTGATCCTTGTGGGTCCCTTCCACCTCAACATATTCTCTCATTCTGTGTTTGTTTGGGTTTGGTTTGGTTGGGTTTGGTCTTTTTCCCCCCTTTTGATTTTCCTTTCCTCTGACCCATGAGTTTTTTCTTCATTGTCTTGGGCCTTGCTGGGCACCTGATGGCAGGACAAGTTTATCCAACTCAGTCATCTTGACCACATTTTTTGTACAAGTCACCATTGACTAGACGAGGTTTCTCACAGACTCGCTGCAACTTGGCATCATCCACAAAGGAGTGGAAAGTGCATTTCATCCCATCACCCAGAGACATAATAAAGATGTTCCATAGGAATGGTCAAGGGCTGGTCCCTGATGGATGTCACCTGGGAATTGCTGCCAAGAGGAATTTGTGCCATGACTTTTGACCCTCATCAGTCATTCGACTTCCCACTCACCACGTTTCACTTGTCCAGTCCAGCTCTCAAAGGTCTGCCTCTAAGGAGACCACAGGAGACCATGTCAAAGGCCTTGAAACAGTCTGGGCACACAACATCCCTTTCTTTTCCTCCCACAGGGGTTCTGCAATCCCTTCCTTGTCCTTCCCCTGCCTGGGAATGGCTGCAGGAGGACTTGCCCTATCCCCTTCCCTGCTGAGCCTGAGCAGTCTGGAACTCTGCCAACCCTCCTTGCTGCCCTGTTTGCAGACTGGTTCCATGTCTGCCTTTGCCAAGGCCCCAGGAAGCTCTGGGATGGCTCTGGCCTTTCCAAGGGTTTGGGAGAGGTCTCCCAGTGACACTGTCCAGCCTTCTCAATATCCTTTGACACCAAAAGCTTTTTTATTGCCCCACAGTTCCATTTTAGTGTTCAAGACACAACACATACTCTCATGGTTCTTCAGGAGAAAATCAGAAGTGGTTTCATTATAGAGGTCAACAGGTGGTCTGGCCTGGCCCCACAGCAGTGCCCAGCCCAGGGTGCTGCAGAGCTCTGGGCACTCCCCCCACAGCCCCAGCCCCTCTGAAGGGCACAGCAGCTCCTGGGGCACAGAGAGGAGTCACAGCATCCCCATCAGCTCAGGGGCTGGACACTCAGCATGGCAGGAGGAAATGGGGGTCAGGGAAACTGCAGGAGCCCTGGTGTCACCTGCAGGAGATGCCCAGCACAGCCTGACTGTGCCCCTCAGTGCCAGCCCCTCTGCCCAGCCCAGCCCAGAGTCCTGGTCCAGGGACAGAGCAGCCTGTCCCCAGGGGGGGCTGCAGAAAGAGGTGTCTCTGTGTCAGGAATTCCTCTCTGCAGGCCCAGAAATGCTGCCTTGCCCTTCTGCAGGGACATCCCTTTGCCAGGTCAGTGTGTCCAGGCTGCCTTGGCCAGTTGCAGATCCCAGCCTGGGATCCCTGCAGGGCCCTGAGCTGGAGGTGCTGCTCTGCACAGGGAGGGGCTGTGGCACCCTGGGCTGACCCTGCACTGGCCATGCTGGTCAGGGTGGGGAGCAGACCCAGCAGGATGGGGATCACTCCTCTCCACCCTCTGCCATAGTCCTGGAAGGCTCAGTAGGCAAGAACAAGGCTGGGCAGGACCATGGGCTGTTTCCAATGGCACAAAGGGCAGGGCAGGGCTCCACTCCATGCAGCCTGTGGGCTGGAGAGTTCTTCAGGACACCTTCCTGGAAAGCCCACCCCTGGCTCTGGTACAGCCCTCCCTGAACTGGGGAGGCACAAGGGGAGTTCACTGCGGGTCAGATGAGTCACTGGCCAGAGTCCTTTCTCTGTTCCTGCTGCGTCCCCTGGGGTTGCAGAACTCTCCTTTACCAGTTCACAGGGACATTTAGTACTTGATCTCTGGTAACTCCACCCTGGGCAGGATTCTGCTAAGGGCTCCATTCCCTGCTGACTGGATGGGACAGGCTGTCCCTGCAGATCCTCTGTGCTCTCCTGCACTTCTACAGACAAGTAGGAAAGGCCATCAGAACCCTCACAAGCTGCAGAACCCCAGGCAGGGGACTTGGAGACCATTTGCCACTGGCCACCAGCACAGAACATCTGACCCAGCCCTCAGTCCCTCAAGTACCCCAGTGAGTCACTTCTCTCACTGCAGGGACTGAATGGGGAAACAAGCAAAGCAATGAGACTTTGGAGAGTCTATTCCTTGGCCTTGTTCTTTACACCAACCTTTCAAAAAGAACAAAGTCTTCAGGAACTGCCCAGGGGGATCCCCTTCAATGATGGAAATGATGTCAAGGAGCCCAGCTCTGTCCCAGCAGTGCCCAGGGCCTGTCCCTGCCCAGGGTCACAGGACTGACACACAGCAGGGACTGAGCTGCCAGAGCACTCAGGCAGGGCAAGGAGCAGAAAGGAGAGGCAGGCAGTGGAAAAACAGCATCTCTGAAAAGCCCAAGAGCTGCTGCTCCCTGGCAGTGCTCCTGTACCAGGACTCTTTACCCTTTCTCCTCTGCACACAGGCACTGCTCTCCAGCTTCAGGGAAGTTGTTGGAGGGAGAATCTGGAAAAAAGAATTCAAGACCTTTATTCTACTCAGAGATTGTGATTCCTCATGTACAGAATAACAAAGGCAGGATGTTTAACAAAGAAATTGCTGCAGAAACTTTTCTTTTCTTTAAATGCACACAGAGAATGATCCCTCATTTACACAATTGTGGGTCAAAACAAAGAGAGAGTGAATTAGGTATGAGATGGAGAATAAATTTCTGTGTTAACAACATTTAAAGAGGAAAAAATGTAGGAAACGGCCCCCACCACCACTCTCACAAGCTTTAGAAAGCAGGCTGGGCCAGTAAATGGTTACACAATGACTGTTGTGCAGAAGAAAACAGGCAGGTTATTGCTCTTGAAAAGCATCTAGTCATCATTTTCCTCAGGGCATCCTTGAGCTCCTGGTTCCTGAGGCTGTAGATGAGGGGGTTCAGTGCTGGAGGTAATACTGAGTACAGAACTGCCACCACCAGGTCCAGGGATGGGGAGGAGATGGAGGGGGGCTTCAGGTCGGAAAATATGGCAGTGCCGACAAACAGGGAGACCACGGCCAGGTGAGGGAGGCAGGTGGAAAAGGCTTTGTGCTGTCCCTGCTGAGAGGGGATCCTCAGCACAGCCCTGAAGATCTGAACATAGGAGAAAACAATGAAAATGAAACAACCGAACACTAAACAGACACTAACCACAATGAGCCATATTTCCCTGAGGTAACCTGAGTGTGAGCAGGAGAGCTTGAGGATGTGTGGGATTTCACAGAAGAACTGGCCCAGGGCATTGCCCTGGCACAAGGGCAGGGAAAATGTATTGGCTGTGTGCAGCAGAGTATGGAGAAACCCAGTGGCCCAGGCAGCTGCTGCCATGTGGGCACAAGCTCTGCTGCCCAGGAGGGTCCCGTAGTGCAGGGGTTTGCAGATGGCAACGTAGCGGTCGTAGCACATGATGGTGAGGAGGGAAAACTCTGCTGACATGAAGAAATAAAAGAAAAAGAGCTGTGCAGCACATCCTGTGTAGGAGATGGTTGTGTTGTTCTGGAGGGAATTGTGCATGGCTTTGGGGACAGTGGTGCAGATGGATCCCAGGTCTGTGAGGGAGAGGTTGAGCAGGAAGAAGCCCATGGGGGTGTGCAGGTGGTGGTCACAGGCTACGGCGCTGAGGATGAGGCCGTTGGCCAGGAGGGCAGCCAGGGAGATGGTCAGGAAGAGCCAGAAGTGCAGGAGCTGCAGCTCCCGCCTGTCTGCAAATGCCAGGAGGAGGAACTGGGACATGGAGCTGCTGTTGGACATTTGCTGCCTCTGGGTGTTTGTTTCCAAGACAGGAGAAGAAGACATTAAGAGGTCAGTTAGTGTGGACTTATCTAAACAAAGTCTAAGCTGTATTCTACAGACATTCCCCATGTCAGACGCAGACAGCCTTTTGATTTCCTAGGAGATCTTCCTTCAGCTCCAGTGCTGGGTCCCTACTGAACAGCATTTTCTCTGTTTTAGCATCACTGTGCTTCTGTACAGGGGTTTCACATAACAAAGAGATGTTTAGGGACAGGTATCCAACCTGGAAAGAAATTCACAGCTTGGAAGGAAATCTCAGGGAGACAGCCAAGTGTCCTTATGATGACATTTGATTTAAGCAGACTCAGCTCCTTCCCCAGCACCACAGGCTGCACTGGTAGGGGTCATATTCCGTTTGCAGGTGCAAAAAAGACATCTCAGACTAGTCCTGATGGGTCTAGCAGAGGTGATGCTGGTGCTGCCCACAGGCAGAGCAGTGGCTGAAAGCACATTAGGAAGCTCAGACAGACCTACTGAGCACTCACAGTTCAGATGTCTCAGGGACTTGTCAAAATTAATACTTTCTTAATGATTTATTCCTCAAGAGTAGGAAACTGGAAACACAATCTCAGGAAATTTCTTTAACCTTATAAAAATCTTTGTCTTGGAAATACTCTGAGAGGGAGTTGGAGCTCTGAGCATCTCCTCCTCCTCTGCACTCCAGATACTCTCAGAGTTGCACTTACAGAATCTGTAGTTGCTGGGCAGTGCCAGCTTTCCCAGGTGCCTCCAAAAGCTGCAGTCCCATTGCCCTGCATGACCAGACTTCCTGTGCCAAGATCTGTTAAAAATTCTCCCCCAGTGAGGTCTCAGCATCATTCTATGTCTGACAGCCTTTAACTTCTCTCTGTCTCACTCCCCTGCCCTTGGTGCTGCAGGCAGTGCCCTCAGCCCTGCTGGGCTGTGCAGAGGAGCTGCTCACCAGCAGAGCTGTCTCTTTGAAGCTCTTCTTGCTTGCCAGGAGCTCCCTGTGTGCCAGGAGCCCAGCCCAGCTCAGCAGCACAGCAACAGCCCCAGGCATTTCATGACCATCAGGGGACATTGAGGTTGTTTACATGAGACTCAGTCCCTGAGAGGAAGTTCAAACAACTTCTCAAGAAGTCAAAGTGAGATTGAAACACTAAAGTTTCCTTTAGTACTAATGAGTCTCACTGAGGGACACAACTGAGAACGTGTCCCCAGGTTCCAGTTAGAGCAGAAAAGTGCAGACAGTGATGACAAGGATGGACAAGCAAGAGAAAGGTGGCTCTGGTGCTGAACAAACCTTGACTTGTTTCCTTAATCCAACGGGCCAAGTCCTGTCCCCAGCCCCTGGGAAGGCAGGTCCTGTCCCTGCCTCATTCCTCAGGGCTCTTCCTGGGGCACTGGGATGTGGGATGTGCAAGGCCAAGGGCAGGACCATGGGGTGGCACCTGCCAGGCTGCTGAGCAGGGACAAGGAGGCCATGAGGCCCCAGGGCTGCAAGGGGCACTCCCCTCCTCCTGGCATCAGGGGCACAGACAGCAGCCCTGGCCAAAGGCCTGCAGAAGGTGGCTGTGTCAGGGCCTTTCAGCTTCTCCCCCTCCCTGTCTCCTCTCCAGCCCAGGCTGTCCTACGGTGTCCATGCCCTGCCCCTTTCCCTGCAGGCTGTCGTCATCCCCCCGGCTGCCCCACCTGGCTGGCACCTTCCTGCATTCTGAGGAATCTCTTTTAGAGTTTAGGGAAGTGAATAAGCATAGAATCCAAAAACGAGAACCAATAAGTGTAACGACTGCTATGATTTTGGGGTTGGGAGCCACAGGTGCTGGAGTTGCAACCCTAGTACAACATGGTCATGGACTGACTACCCTGAGGGCAGCAGTAGATGAGGATTTGGACAGAATCGAAAAATCGATTTCGTATTTAGAAACTTCTCTTAATTCTCTTTCAGAAGTAGTCTTGCAAAATAGACGAGGGTTGGACTTGCTGCTTCTGCAGCAAGGAGGTTTATGTGTGGCCCTAGGAGAAGAGTGTTGCTTCTATGCAAACCACTCAGGAATCATTAAGGAATCTATGACCAAACTGCACGAAGGGATATTACAAAGAAAGAGAGAAAAGGAAACTCCACCGAGCTGGCTGGATAACTGGCATAGTCAGTTCCCTTGGTTAACAACTTTGGTCTCAACCCTAGCAGGTCCTCTGATAATGTTATTCGCTTCACTAATTTTTTGACCATGCATTCTTAATAAAGTTATGAAATTTGTTAAGGGTAGAATTGAAACGGTGCAGTTAATGACAGTAAAACAACAATATGAAGACATGAGTGGGAAGTCTTCCAGTGAAGATCAAGCCTCTCTTTTAGAAGTAGCCAGAGAGGAAGTAATTGAATTTGACCAGCAAATTTACAAGGAAATTAGGAGGGGGGATTGTTATAAGTGACCTAAAGAAATTTGCTGTTCAAATGAGAGAAAGAGTTAATAAAGCTATTATATTGTGTTAACTGCTTTGTTGGAATCACAAGTTAGAGTGTTATGCAATGCCTAACCACAAGTTCTGTAAGCTGCAAACTGATTAACCACAACGCAATGATGATTTAGCATATTGTACTTTGAAGCTGTTTGTTCTAAGCATATTAATGGGGAGCAATACGGAGGGGTCGGCCACGAGGAGTCCGGGCGATCAACCGTCATCCTGATGGAAGTTTCCAGAACCACGGCCTAATAGAGACTAATGACTTTAAAATTATTGGTGGACACCCCTCAACAACGGAGATGGCCCGTGAAAGGAGGAGCCAACCCAGAGCTGGCCCGCGAAGAGGGAACCAAGCAGGATGCAGCCCATGAAATCTCCACCAATGGACTGATGACATGACTTTGGGGGGGAGGTGGTAAAGAAGGGTATAATAAGTGCTGTTTTTGTTCCCCCTTGTGGACTGCGGCAGGAACAGGGGTTTCCTCTGGTCACCCGGATACCCGTTTTTGCTTGTTTGTGGCATTAAAAAAACTTTTATACCTTGAAACCTAAATTTATAGTCTTGTTACCTATCACAAGGTACAGTTGTTGGGGCAGCCTGGGCACTTCTTGGGCAGCAAAGTGCTTTCTGTGGTGGCACCTTTTGTCTGGCACGAATCTTCATTTGTATTCAATTTTTCAAAAGGTGGGACCGGCCATTGCAGAGCAGGGCTGAAAAAAGGGAACAGCAGCTCTTTCCATAAAGAGCTTCGGATTTTCCCCTTCGGCTTCAGGTGTAGTTGGTGCAGCCTGGGCACTTCATGGGCAGCAAGAGCTTTCTGTGGGGGCAACTTTTGTCTGGCAGGAATCTTCACTTGGATTCAATTTTTCAGTAAGTGGGACCAGCCATTACAGTGCAGGGCTAAAAAATGGGAACAGCAGCTCTTTCCACCAGGAAAAAATCTGGAAGCTTTGGCTTCAGGTGTACTTTGTGCAGCCTGGGAACTTCTTGGGAAGGAAGAGTATTTTGTGGCGGCACCTTTTGTCTGGCAGGAATCTTCATCTGGAGTAAAGTTTTCTGGAAGTGGGAACAGCCATTGCAGCACAGGTCTGAAAAAAGGGAACAGAAGTTCTTTCTACCAGGAAAAAAAGTCTGAATCCTTTGGTTTCAGGTGCACTTCTTAGGGCAGCCTGGGCACTTTTTGGGCAGCAAGAGATTCCTGTGGCGGCACCTTTTGTCTGGCAGGAATCTTCATTTAGAGTAAATTTTGCAGGAGGTGGGACAAGCCATTGCAGCAGGGCTGAAAAAAGGGAACAGCAGCTCTTTCCACCAGGGAAAAAAGTCTGGATCTTTTGGCATCAGGTGCAGTTCTTGGGGCAGCCTGGGCACTTCGTGGGCAGCAAGACCTTTCTGTGGTGGTACCTTTTGTCTGGCAGCAATCTTCATTTGCATTCAATTTTTTACAAGGTGGGACTGGCCATTGCAGAGCAGGGCTGAAAAAAGGGAACAGCAGCTCTTTCCCTAAGGAAAAAAAGTCTGGATCCTTTGGCTCCAGGTGCAGTTCTTGGGGCAGCCTGGGAACTTCTTGGGCAGGAAGAGTTTTCTGTAGTGGCACCTTTTGTCTGGCAGGAATCTTCAGTCGGATTCAATTTTCCAGGAGGTGGGACCGGCCATTGCAGCGCAGGACTGAAAAAAGGGAACAGCAGCTCTTTCCCTGAGGAAAAAAGTCTGGATCCTTTGGCTTCAGGTGTAGTTGTTGCAGCCTGGGTACTTCTTGGGATAGATGAGTTTTCTGTGGTGGCACCTTTTGTCTGGCAGGAATCTTCAGTAGGATTCAGTTTTTAAAAAGGTGGGACTGGCCATTGCAGCGCAGGCCTGAAAAACGGGAACAGCAGCTCTTCACACCAGGAAAAAAGCCTGGATCCTTTGGTTTTGAGGTGCAGTTGGTGGGGCAGCCTGGGCACTTCTTGGGATAGATGAATTCTCTGTAGTGGCACCTTTTGTCTGGCAGGAATCTTCATCTGGAGTAAAGTTTTCTGGAAGTGGGAACGGCCATTGCAGCGCAGGCCTGAAAAAAGGGAACAGCAGCTCTTTCCACCACGAAAAAGTCTGGATCCTTTGGCTTCAGGTGCAGTTCTTTCGGCAGCCTGGGCACTTCTTGGGCAGCAAAGACCTTTCTGTGGTGGCACCTTTTGTCTGGCAGGAATCTTCATTTGGAGCAAAGTTTTCTGGAGGTGGGACCGGCCATTGAAGAACAGGCTTGAAAAAAGGGAACAGCAGTTCTTTCTACCAGGAAAAAAAGTCTGAATCCTTTGGCTTCAGGTGCAGTTCTTGGGGCAGCCTGGGCACTTTTTGGGCAGCAAGAGATTCCTGTGTTGGCCCCTTTTGTCTGGCAGGAATCTTCATTTGCATTCAATGTTCCAGGAGGTGGGACCGGCCATTGCAGAGCAGGGCTGAAAAAAGGGAACAGCAGCTCTTTCCACCAGGAAAAAGTTCTGGAAGCTTTGGCTTTGAGGTGAAGTTGGTGGGGCAGCCTGGGAACTTCTGGGGCAGCAAAGACCTTTCTGTGGTGGCACCATTTCTCTGGCAGGAATCTTAAGTTGGATTCAATTTCTCAGGAGGTGGGACCGGCATTACAGAACAGGACTGAAAAAAGGGAACAGCAGCTCTTTCTACCAGGAAAAAATGTCTGGGACCTTTGGCTTTGAGGTGCAGATTTTGGGGCAGCCTGGACACTTCTTGGGCAGCAAAGACCTTTCTGTGGTGGCACCTTTTGTCTGGCAGGAATCTTCATCTGGAGTAAAGGTTTCTGGAGGTGGGACCGGCCATTGCAGCACTGGAGTGAAAAAAGGGAACAGCAGCTCTTTTTTACCAGGAAAAAAATCGGGATCCTTTGGCTTCAGGTGTAGTTGGTACAGCCTGGGTACTTCTTGGGCAGGAAGAGTTTTCTGTAGTGGCACCTTTTGTCTGGCAGGAATCTTCAGTCGGATTCAATTTTCCAGGAGGTGGGACCGGCCATTGCAGCGCAGGACTGAAAAAAGGGAACAGCAGCTCTTTCCCTAAGGAAAAAAAGTCTGGATCCTTTGGCTTCAGGTGTAGTTGTTGCAGCCTGGGTACTTCTTGGGATAGATGAGTTTTCTGTGGTGGCACCTTTTGTCTGGCAGGAATCTTCAGTAGGATTCAGTTTTTAAAAAGGTGGGACTGGCCATTGCAGCGCAGGCCTGAAAAACGGGAACAGCAGCTCTTCACACCAGGAAAAAAGCCTGGATCCTTTGGTTTTGAGGTGCAGTTGGTGGGGTAGCCTGGGCACTTCTTGGGATAGATGAATTCTCTGTGGTGGCACCTTTTGTCTGGCAGGAATCTTCATCTCGAGTAAAGTTTTCTGGAAGTGGGAACGGCCATTGCAGCGCAGGTCTGAAAAAAGGGAACAGCAGCTCTTTCCACCAGGAAAAAGTCTGGATCCTTTGGCTTCAGGTGCAGTTCTTTCGGCAGTCTGGGCACTTCTTGGGCAGCAAAGACCTTTCTGTGGTGGCACCTTTTGTCTGGCAGGAATCTTCATTTGGAGCAAAGTTTTCTGGAGGTGGGACCGGCCATTGAAGAACAGGCTTGAAAAAAGGGAACAGCAGCTCTTTCTACCGGGAAAAAAAGTCTGAATCCTTTGGCTTCAGGTGCAGTTCTTGGGGCAGCCTGGGCACTTTTTGGGCAGCAAGAGATTCCTGTGGCGGCACCTTTTGTCTGGCAGGAATCTTCATTTAGAGTAAATTTTGCAGGAGGTGGGACAAGCCATTGTAGCAGGGCTTTAAAAAGGGAACAGCAGCTCTTTCCACCAGGAAAAAAAGTCTGGATCCTTTGGCTTCAGGTGCAGTTCTTGGGGCAGCCTGGGCACTTCTTGGGCATCAAGACCTTTCTGTGGTAGCACATTTTGCCTGGCAGGAATTTTCATTTGGATTCAATTTTCCAGGAGGTGGGAACGGCCATTGAAGAGCAAGTCTGGAAAAAGGGAACAGCAGCTCTTTCCACCAGGAAAAAAGTCTGGAAGCTTTGACTTCAGGTGAAGTTGGTGGGGCAGCCTGGGCACTTCTTGGGCAGCAAAGACCTTTCTATGGTGGCACCTTTTGTCTGGCAGGAATCTTCATTTGGAGCAAAGTTTTCTGGAGGTGGGACCGGCCATTGAAGAACAGGCTTGAAAAAAGGGAACAGCAGTTCTTTCTACCAGGAAAAAACGTCTGAATCCTTTGGTTTCAGATGCAGCTCTTGGGGCAGCCTGGGCACTTTTTGGGCAGCAAGAGATTCCTGTGTTGGCCCCTTTTGTCTGGCAGGAATCTTCATTTGCATTCAATGTTCCAGGAGGTGGGACCGGCCATTGCAGAGCAGGGCTGAAAAAAGGGAACAGCAGCTCTTTCCACCAGGAAAAAGTTCTGGAAGCTTTGGCTTTGAGGTGAAGTTGGTGGGGCAGCCTGGGAACTTCTGGGGCAGCAAAGACCTTTCTGTGGTGGCACCATTTCTCTGGCAGGAATCTTAAGTTGGATTCAATTTCTCAGGAGGTGGGACCGGCATTACAGAACAGGACTTAAAAAAAGGAACAGCAGCTCTTTCTACCAGGAAAAAATGTCTGGGACCTTTGGCTTTGAGGTGCAGATTTTGGGGCAGCCTGGACACTTCTTGGGCAGCAAAGACCTTTCTGTGGTGGCACCTTTTGTCTGGCAGGAATCTTCATCTGGAGTAAAGGTTTCTGGAGGTGGGACCGGCCATTGCAGCACTGGAGTGAAAAAAGGGAACAGCAGCTCTTTTTTACCAGGAAAAAAATCGGGATCCTTTGGCTTCAGGTGTAGTTGGTACAGCCTGGGTACTTCTTGGGCAGGAAGAGTTTTCTGTAGTGGCACCTTTTGTCTGGCAGGAATCTTCAGTCGGATTCAATTTTCCAGGAGGTGGGACCGGCCATTGCAGCGCAGGACTGAAAAAAGGGAACAGCAGCTCTTTCCCTAAGGAAAAAAAGTCTGGATCCTTTGGCTTCAGGTGTAGTTGTTGCAGCCTGGGTACTTCTTGGGATAGATGAGTTTTCTGTGGTGGCACCTTTTGTCTGGCAGGAATCTTCAGTAGGATTCAGTTTTTAAAAAGGTGGGACTGGCCATTGCAGCGCAGGCCTGAAAAACGGGAACAGCAGCTCTTCACACCAGGAAAAAAGCCTGGATCCTTTGGTTTTGAGGTGCAGTTGGTGGGGCAGCCTGGGCACTTCTTGGGATAGATGAATTCTCTGTAGTGGCACCTTTTGTCTGGCAGGAATCTTCATCTCGAGTAAAGTTTTCTGGAAGTGGGAACGGCCATTGCAGCGCAGGCCTGAAAAAAGGGAACAGCAGCTCTTTCCACCAGGAAAAAGTCTGGATCCTTTGGCTTCAGGTGCAGTTCTTTCGGCAGCCTGGGCACTTCTTGGGCAGCAAAGACCTTTCTGTGGTGGCACCTTTTGTCTGGCAGGAATCTTCATTTGGAGCAAAGTTTTCTGGAGGTGGGACCGGCCATTGAAGAACAGGCTTGAAAAAAGGGAACAGCAGCTCTTTCTACCGGGAAAAAAAGTCTGAATCCTTTGGCTTCAGGTGCAGTTCTTGGGGCAGCCTGGGCACTTTTTGGGCAGCAAGAGATTCCTGTGGCGGCACCTTTTGTCTGGCAGGAATCTTCATTTAGAGTAAATTTTGCAGGAGGTGGGACAAGCCATTGTAGCAGGGCTGAAAAAAGGGAACAGCAGCTCTTTCCACCAGGAAAAAAAGTCTGGATCCTTTGGCTTCAGGTGCAGTTCTTGGGGCAGCCTGGGCACTTCTTGGGCATCAAGACCTTTCTGTGGTAGCACATTTTGTCTGGCAGGAATCTTCATTTGGATTCAATTTTCCAGGAGGTGGGAACGGCCATTGAAGAGCAAGTCTGGAAAAAGGGAACAGCAGCTCTTTGCACCAGGAAAAAAGTCTGGAAGCTTTGACTTCAGGTGAAGTTGGTGGGGCAGCCTGGGAACTTCTGGGGCAGCAAAGACCTTTCTGTGGTGGCACCATTTCTCTGGCAGGAATCTTAAGTTGGATTCAATTTCTCAGGAGGTGGGACCGGCATTACAGAACAGGACTTAAAAAAAGGAACAGCAGCTCTTTCTACCAGGAAAAAATGTCTGGGACCTTTGGCTTTGAGGTGCAGATTTTGGGGCAGCCTGGACACTTCTTGGGCAGCAAAGACCTTTCTGTGGTGGCACCTTTTGTCTGGCAGGAATCTTCATCTGGAGTAAAGGTTTCTGGAGGTGGGACCGGCCATTGCAGCACTGGAGTGAAAAAAGGGAACAGCAGCTCTTTTTTACCAGGAAAAAAATCGGGATCCTTTGGCTTCAGGTGTAGTTGGTACAGCCTGGGTACTTCTTGGGCAGGAAGAGTTTTCTGTAGTGGCACCTTTTGTCTGGCAGGAATCTTCAGTCGGATTCAATTTTCCAGGAGGTGGGACCGGCCATTGCAGCGCAGGACTGAAAAAAGGGAACAGCAGCTCTTTCCCTAAGGAAAAAAAGTCTGGATCCTTTGGCTTCAGGTGTAGTTGTTGCAGCCTGGGTACTTCTTGGGATAGATGAGTTTTCTGTGGTGGCACCTTTTTTCTGGCAGGAATCTTCAGTAGGATTCAGTTTTTAAAAAGGTGGGACTGGCCATTGCAGTGCAGGCCTGATAAACGGGAACAGCAGCTCTTCACACCAGGAAAAAAGCCTGGATCCTTTGGTTTTGAGGTGCAGTTGGTGGGGCAGCCTGGGCACTTCTTGGGATAGATGAATTCTCTGTGGTGGCACCTTTTGTCTGGCAGGAATCTTCATCTGGAGTAAAGTTTTCTGGAAGTGGGAACGGCCATTGCAGCGCAGGCCTGAAAAAAGGGAACAGCAGCTCTTTCCACCAGGAAAAAGTCTGGATCCTTTGGCTTCAGGTGCAGTTCTTTCGGCAGCCTGGGCACTTCTTGGGCAGCAAAGACCTTTCTGTGGTGGCACCTTTTGTCTGGCAGGAATCTTCATTTGGAGCAAAGTTTTCTGGAGGTGGGACCGGCCATTGAAGAACAGGTTTGAAAAAAGGGAACAGCAGCTCTTTCTACCAGGAAAAAAAGTCTGAATCCTTTGGCTTCAGGTGCAGTTCTTGGGGCAGCCTGGGCACTTTTTGGGCAGCAAGAGATTCCTGTGGCGGCACCTTTTGTCTGGCAGGAATCTTCATTTAGAGTAAATTTTGCAGGAGGTGGGACAAGCCATTGTAGCAGGGCTTTAAAAAGGGAACAGCAGCTCTTTCCACCAGGAAAAAAAGTCTGGATCCTTTGGCTTCAGGTGCAGTTCTTGGGGCAGCCTGGGCACTTCTTGGGCATAAAGACCTTTCTGTGGTAGCACCTTTTGTCTGGCAGGAATCTTCATTTGGATTCAATTTTCCAGGAGGTGGGACCGGCCATTGCAGCGCAGGACTGAAAAAAGGGAACAGCAGCTCTTTCCCTAAGGAAAAAAAGTCTGGATCCTTTGGCTTCAGGAGTAGTTGGTGGGGCAGTCTGGGCACTTCTTGGGCAGCAAGAGTTTTTTGTAGTGGCAAATTTTGTCTGGCAGGAATATTCATTTGGATTAAATTTTTCACGAGGTGGGACCGGCCATTGCAGAGCAGGCCTGATAAACGGGAACAGCAGCTCTTCACACCAGAAAAAAAGCCTGGATCCTTTGGCTTTGAGGTGCAGTTGGTGGGGCAGCCTGGGCACTTCTTGGGATAGATGAATTCTCTGTGGTGGCACCTTTTGTATGGCAGGAATCTGCAGTCGGATTCAATTTTCCAGGAGGTTGGACCGGCCATTGCAGCGCAGGGCTGAAAAAAGGGAACAGCAGCTCTTTCCACCAGGAAAAAATTCTGGAAGCTTTGGCTTCAGGTGTAGTTGGTGGGGCAGCCTGGGAACTTCTTGGGCATCAAGACCTTTCTGTGGTGGCACCTTTTATCTGGCAGGAATCTTCATCTGGAGTAAAGTTTTCTGGAAGTGGGAACAGCCATTGCAGCACAAGTCTGAAAAAAGGGAACAGCAGTTCTTTCTACCAGGAAAAAAAGTCTGAATCCTTTGGTTTCAGGTGCACTTTTTAGGGCAGCCTGGGCACTTTTTGGGCAGCAAGAGATTCCTGTGGCGGCACCTTTTGTCTGGCAGGAATCTTCATTTAGAGTAAATTTTGCAGGAGGTGGGACAAGCCATTGTAGCAGGGCTTTAAAAAGGGAACAGCAGCTCTTTCCACCAGGAAAAAAAGTCTGGATCCTTTGGCTTCAGGTGCAGTTCTTGGGGCAGCCTGGGCACTTCTTGGGCAGCAAGACCTTTCTGTGGTAGCACATTTTGCCTGGCAGGAATCTTCATTTGGATTCAATTTTCCAGGAGGTGGGACCGGCCATTGAAGAGCAAGTCTGGAAAAAGGGAACAGCAGCTCTTTCCACCAGGAAAAAAGTCTGGAAGCTTTGACTTCAGGTGAAGTTGGTGGGGCAGCCTGGGCACTTCTTGGGCAGCAAAGACCTTTCTATGGTGGTACCTTTTGTCTGGCAGGAATCTTCATTTGGAGCAAAGTTTTCTGGAGGTGGGACCGGCCATTGAAGAACAGGCTTGAAAAAAGGGAACAGCAGTTCTTTCTACCAGGAAAAAAAGTCTGAATCCTTTGGTTTCAGGTGCACTTCTTAGGGCAGCCTGGGCACTTTTTGGGCAGCAAGAGATTCCTGTGTTGGCCCCTTTTGTCTGGCAGGAATCTTCATTTGCATTCAATGTTCCAGGAGGTGGGACCGGCCATTGCAGAGCAGGGCTGGAAAAAGGGAACAGCAGCTCTTTCCACCAGGAAAAAGTTCTGGAAGCTTTGGCTTTGAGGTGAAGTTGGTGGGGCAGCCTGGGCACTTCTGGGGCAGCAAAGACCTTTCTGTGGTGGCACCATTTCTCTGGCAGGAATCTTAAGTTGGATTCAATTTCTCAGGAGGTGGGACCGGCATTACAGAACAGGACTGAAAAAAGGGAACAGCAGCTCTTTCTACCAGGAAAAAATGTCTGGGACCTTTGGCTTTGAGGTGCAGATTTTGGGGCAGCCTGGACACTTCTTGGGCAGCAAAGACCTTTCTGTGGTGGCACCTTTTGTCTGGCAGGAATCTTCATCTGGAGTAAAGGTTTCTGGAGGTGGGACCGGCCATTGCAGCACTGGAGTGAAAAAAGGGAACAGCAGCTCTTTTTTACCAGGAAAAAAATCGGGATCCTTTGGCTTCAGGTGTAGTTGGTACAGCCTGGGTACTTCTTGGGCAGGAAGAGTTTTCTGTAGTGGCACCTTTTGTCTGGCAGGAATCTTCAGTCGGATTCAATTTTCCAGGAGGTGGGACCGGCCATTGCAGCGCAGGACTGAAAAAAGGGAACAGCAGCTCTTTCCCTAAGGAAAAAAAGTCTGGATCCTTTGGCTTCAGGTGTAGTTGTTGCAGCCTGGGTACTTCTTGGGATAGATGAGTTTTCTGTGGTGGCACCTTTTTTCTGGCAGGAATCTTCAGTAGGATTCAGTTTTTAAAAAGGTGGGACTGGCCATTGCAGCGCAGGCCTGAAAAACGGGAACAGCAGCTCTTCACACCAGGAAAAAAGCCTGGATCCTTTGGTTTTGAGGTGCAGTTGGTGGGGTAGCCTGGGCACTTCTTGGGATAGATGAATTCTCTGTGGTGGCACCTTTTGTCTGGCAGGAATCTTCATCTGGAGTAAAGTTTTCTGGAAGTGGGAACGGCCATTGCAGCGCAGGCCTGAAAAAAGGGAACAGCAGCTCTTTCCACCAGGAAAAAGTCTGGATCCTTTGGCTTCAGGTGCAGTTCTTTCGGCAGTCTGGGCACTTCTTGGGCAGCAAAGACCTTTCTGTGGTGGTACCTTTTGTCTGGCAGGAATCTTCATTTGGAGCAAAGTTTTCTGGAGGTGGGACCGGCCATTGAAGAACAGGCTTGAAAAAAGGGAACAGCAGCTCTTTCTACCAGGAAAAAACGTCTGAATCCTTTGGTTTCAGGTGCACTTCTTAGGGCAGCCTGGGCACTTTTTGGGCAGCAAGAGATTCCTGTGTTGGCCCCTTTTGTCTGGCAGGAATCTTCATTTGCATTCAATGTTCCAGGAGGTGGGACCGGCCATTGCAGAGCAGGGCTGAAAAAAGGGAACAGCAGCTCTTTCCACCAGGAAAAAGTTCTGGAAGCTTTGTCTTTGAGGTGAAGTTGGTGGGGCAGCCTGGGAACTTCTGGGGCAGCAAAGACCTTTCTGTGGTGGCACCATTTCTCTGGCAGGAATCTTAAGTTGGATTCAATTTCTCAGGAGGTGGGACCGGCATTACAGAACAGGACTGAAAAAAGGGAACAGCAGCTCTTTCTACCAGGAAAAAATGTCTGGGACCTTTGGCTTTGAGGTGCAGATTTTGGGGCAGCCTGGACACTTCTTGGGCAGCAAAGACCTTTCTGTGGTGGCACCTTTTGTCTGGCAGGAATCTTCATCTGGAGTAAAGGTTTCTAGAGGTGGGACCGGCCATTGCAGCACTGGAGTGAAAAAAGGGAACAGCAGCTCTTTTTTACCAGGAAAAAAATCGGGATCCTTTGGCTTCAGGTGTAGTTGGTACAGCCTGGGTACTTCTTGGGCAGGAAGAGTTTTCTGTAGTGGCACCTTTTGTCGGGCAGGAATCCTCAGTCGGATTCAATTTTCCAGGAGGTGGGACCGGCCATTGCAGCGCAGGACTGAAAAAAGGGAACAGCAGCTCTTTCCCTAAGGAAAAAAAGTCTGGATCCTTTGGCTTCAGGTGTAGTTGTTGCAGCCTGGGTACTTCTTGGGATAGATGAGTTTTCTGTGGTGGCACCTTTTTTCTGGCAGGAATCTTCAGTAGGATTCAGTTTTTAAAAAGGTGGGACTGGTCATTGCAGCGCAGGCCTGATAAACGGGAACAGCAGCTCTTCACACCAGGAAAAAAGCCTGGATCCTTTGGTTTTGAGGTGCAGTTGGTGGGGTAGCCTGGGCACTTCTTGGGATAGATGAATTCTCTGTGGTGGCACCTTTTGTCTGGCAGGAATCTTCATCTCGAGTAAAGTTTTCTGGAAGTGGGAACGGCCATTGCAGCGCAGGCCTGAAAAAGGGAACAGCAGCTTTTTCCACCAGGAAAAAGTCTGGATCTTTTGGCTTCAGGTGCAGTTCTTTCGGCAGCCTGGGCACTTCTTCGGCAGCAAAGACCTTTCTGTGGTGGCATTTTTTGTCTGGCAGGAATCTTCATTTGGAGCAAAGTTTTCTGGAGGTGGGACCGGCCATTGCAGCGCAGGACTGAAAAAAGGGAACATCAGCTCTTTCTACCAGGAAAAAACGTCTGAATCCTTTGGCTTCAGGTGCAGTTCTTGGGGCAGCATGGGCACTTTTTGGGTAGCAAGAGATTCCTGTGGCGGCACCTTTTGTCTGGCAGGAATCTTCATTTAGAGTAAATTTTGCAGGAGGTGGGACAAGCCATTGTAGCAGGGCTTTAAAAAGGGAACAGCAGCTCTTTCCACCAGGAAAAAAAGTCTGGATCCTTTGGCTTCAGGTGCAGTTCTTGGGGCAGCCTGGGCACTTCTTGGGCATCAAGACCTTTCTGTGGTAGCACCTTTTGTCTGGCAGGAATCTTCATTTGGATTCAATTTTCCAGGAGGTGGGACCGGTCATTGAAGAGCAAGTCTGGAAAAAGGGAACAGCAGCTCTTTGCACCAGGAAAAAAGTCTGGAAGCTTTGATTTCAGGTGAAGTTGGTGGGGCAGCCTGGGCACTTCTTGGGCAGCAAAGACCTTTCTATGGTGGCACCTTTTGTCTGGCAGGAATCTTCATTTGGAGCAAAGTTTTCTGGAGGTGGGACCGGCCATTGAAGAACAGGCTTGAAAAAAGGGAACAGCAGTTCTTTCTACCAAGAAAAAACGTCTGAATCCTTTGGTTTCAGATGCAGCTCTTGGGGCAGCCTGGGCACTTTTTGGGCAGCAAGAGATTCCTGTGTTGGCCCCTTTTGTCTGGCAGGAATCTTCATTTGGATTCAATTTTCCAGGAGGTGGGACCGGCCATTGCAGAGCAGGGCTGAAAAATGGAACAGCAGCTCTTTCCACCAGGAAAAAGTTCTGGAAGCTTTGTCTTTGAGGTGAAGTTGGTGGGGCAGCCTGGGAACTTCTGGGGCAGCAAAGACCTTTCTGTGGTGGCACCATTTCTCTGGCAGGAATCTTAAGTTGGATTCAATTTCTCAGGAGGTGGGACCGGCATTACAGAACAGGACTGAAAAAAGGGAACAGCAGCTCTTTCTACCAGGAAAAAATGTCTGGGACCTTTGGCTTTGAGGTGCAGATTTTGGGGCAGCCTGGACACTTCTTGGGCAGCAAAGACCTTTCTGTGGTGGCACCTTTTGTCTGGCAGGAATCTTCATCTGGAGTAAAGGTTTCTGGAGGTGGGACCGGCCATTGCAGCACTGGAGTGAAAAAAGGGAACAGCAGCTCTTTTTTACCAGGAAAAAAATCGGGATCCTTTGGCTTCAGGTGTAGTTGGTACAGCCTGGGTACTTCTTGGGCAGGAAGAGTTTTCTGTAGTGGCACCTTTTGTCGGGCAGGAATCCTCAGTCGGATTCAATTTTCCAGGAGGTGGGACCGGCCATTGCAGCACAGGACTGAAAAAAGGGAACAGCAGCTCTTTCCCTAAGGAAAAAAAGTCTGGATCCTTTGGCTTCAGGTGTAGTTGTTGCAGCCTGGGTACTTCTTGGGATAGATGAGTTTTCTGTGGTGGCACCTTTTTTCTGGCAGGAATCTTCAGTAGGATTCAGTTTTTAAAAAGGTGGGACTGGCCATTGCAGCGCAGGCCTGATAAACGGGAACAGCAGCTCTTCACACCAGGAAAAAAGCCTGGATCCTTTGGTTTTGAGGTGCAGTTGGTGGGGTAGCCTGGGCACTTCTTGGGATAGATGAATTCTCTGTGGTGGCACCTTTTGTCTGGCAGGAATCTTCATCTCGAGTAAAGTTTTCTGGAAGTGGGAACGGCCATTGCAGCGCAGGCCTGAAAAAAGGGAACAGCAGCTCTTTCCACCAGGAAAAAGTCTGGATCCTTTGGCTTCAGGTGCAGTTCTTTCGGCAGCCTGGGCACTTCTTGGGCAGCAAAGACCTTTCTGTGGTGGCACCTTTTGTCTGGCAGGAATCTTCATTTGGAGCAAAGTTTTCTGGAGGTGGGACCGGCCATTGAAGAACAGGTTTGAAAAAAGGGAACAGCAGCTCTTTCTACCAGGAAAAAAAGTCTGAATCCTTTGGCTTCAGGTGCAGTTCTTGGGGCAGCCTGGGCACTTTTTGGGCAGCAAGAGATTCCTGTGGCGGCACCTTTTGTCTGGCAGGAATCTTCATTTAGAGTAAATTTTGCAGGAGGTGGGACAAGCCATTGTAGCAGGGCTTTAAAAAGGGAACAGCAGCTCTTTCCACCAGGAAAAAAAGTCTGGATCCTTTGGCTTCAGGTGCAGTTCTTGGGGCAGCCTGGGCACTTCTTGGGCATCAAGACCTTTCTGTGGTAGCACCTTTTGTCTGGCAGGAATCTTCATTTGGATTCAATTTTCCAGGAGGTGGGACCGGCCATTGCAGCGCAGGACTGAAAAAAGGGAACAGCAGCTCTTTCCCTAAGGAAAAGAAGTCTGGATCCTTTGGCTTCAGCAGTAGTTGGTGGGGCAGTCTGGGCACTTCTTGGGCAGCAAGAGCTTTTGTAGTGGCAAATTTTGTCTGGCAGGAATATTCATTTGGATTAAATTTTTCACGAGGTGGGACCGGCCATTGCAGAGCAGGCTTGAAAAAAGGGAACAGCAGTTCTTTCTACCAGGAAAAAAAGTCTGAATCCTTTGGTTTCAGGTGCACTTCTTAGGGCAGCCTGGGCACTTTTTGGGCAGCAAGAGATTCCTGTGTTGGCCCCTTTTGTCTGGCAGGAATCTTCATTTGCATTCAATGTTCCCGGAGGTGGGACCGGCCATTGCAGAGCAGGGCTGAAAAAAGGGAACAGCAGCTCTTTCCACCAGGAAAAAGTTCTGGAAGCTTTGTCTTTGAGGTGAAGTTGGTGGGGCAGCCTGGGAACTTCTGGGGCAGCAAAGACCTTTCTGTGGTGGCACCATTTCTCTGGCAGGAATCTTAAGTTGGATTCAATTTCTCAGGAGGTGGGACCGGCATTACAGAACAGGACTGAAAAAAGGGAACAGCAGCTCTTTCTACCAGGAAAAAATGTCTGGGACCTTTGGCTTTGAGGTGCAGATTTTGGGGCAGCCTGGACACTTCTTGGGCAGCAAAGACCTTTCTGTGGTGGCACCTTTTGTCTGGCAGGAATCTTCATCTGGAGTAAAGGTTTCTGGAGGTGGGACCGGCCATTGCAGCACTGGAGTGAAAAAAGGGAACAGCAGCTCTTTTTTACCAGGAAAAAAATCGGGATCCTTTGGCTTCAGGTGTAGTTGGTACAGCCTGGGTACTTCTTGGGCAGGAAGAGTTTTCTGTAGTGGCACCTTTTGTCTGGCAGGAATCTTCAGTCGGATTCAATTTTCCAGGAGGTGGGACCGGCCATTGCAGCGCAGGACTGAAAAAAGGGAACAGCAGCTCTTTCCCTAAGGAAAAAAAGTCTGGATCCTTTGGCTTCAGGTGTAGTTGTTGCAGCCTGGGTACTTCTTGGGATAGATGAGTTTTCTGTGGTGGCACCTTTTTTCTGGCAGGAATCTTCAGTAGGATTCAGTTTTTAAAAAGGTGGGACTGGCCATTGCAGCGCAGGCCTGATAAACGGGAACAGCAGCTCTTCACACCAGGAAAAAAGCCTGGATCCTTTGGTTTTGAGGTGCAGTTGGTGGGGCAGCCTGGGCACTTCTTGGGATAGATGAATTCTCTGTGGTGGCACCTTTTGTCTGGCAGGAATCTTCATCTCGAGTAAAGTTTTCTGGAAGTGGGAACGGCCATTGCAGCGCAGGCCTGAAAAAAGGGAACAGCAGCTCTTTCCACCAGGAAAAAGTCTGGATCCTTTGGCTTCAGGTGCAGTTCTTTCGGCAGCCGGGGCACTTCTTGGGCAGCAAAGACCTTTCTGTGGTGGCACCTTTTGTCTGGCAGGAATCTTCATTTGGAGCAAAGTTTTCTGGAGGTGGGACCGGCCATTGAAGAACAGGTTTGAAAAAAGGGAACAGCAGCTCTTTCTACCAGGAAAAAAAGTCTGAATCCTTTGGCTTCAGGTGCAGTTCTTGGGGCAGCCTGGGCACTTTTTGGGCAGCAAGAGATTCCTGTGGCGGCACCTTTTGTCTGGCAGGAATCTTCATTTAGAGTAAATTTTGCAGGAGGTGGGACAAGCCATTGTAGCAGGGCTTTAAAAAGGGAACAGCAGCTCTTTCCACCAGGAAAAAAAGTCTGGATCCTTTGGCTTCAGGTGCAGTTCTTGGGGCAGCCTGGGCACTTCTTGGGCATCAAGACCTTTCTGTGGTAGCACCTTTTGTCTGGCAGGAATCTTCATTTGGATTCAATTTTCCAGGAGGTGGGACCGGCCATTGCAGCGCAGGACTGAAAAAAGGGAACAGCAGCTCTTTCCCTAAGGAAAAGAAGTCTGGATCCTTTGGCTTCAGGAGTAGTTGGTGGGGCAGTCTGGGCACTTCTTGGGCAGCAAGAGTTTTTTGTAGTGGCAAATTTTGTCTGGCAGGAATATTCATTTGGATTAAATTTTTCACGAGGTGGGACCGGCCATTGCAGAGCAGGCCTGAAAAACGGGAACAGCAGCTCTTCACACCAGAAAAAAAGCCTGGATCCTTTGGCTTTGAGGTGCAGTTGGTGGGGCAGCCTGGGCACTTCTTGGGATAGATGAGTTCTCTGTGGTGGCACCTTTTGTATGGCAGGAATCTGCAGTCGGATTCAATTTTCCAGGAGGTTGGACCGGCCATTGCAGCGCAGGTCTGAAAAAAGGGAACAGCAGCTCTTTCCACCAGGAAAAAATTCTGGAAGCTTTGGCTTCAGGTGTAGTTGGTGGGGCAGCCTGGGAACTTCTTGGGCATCAAGACCTTTCTGTGGTGGCACCTTTTATCTGGCAGGAATCTTCATCTGGAGTAAAGTTTTCTGGAAGTGGGAACAGCCATTGCAGCACAAGTCTGAAAAAAGGGAACAGCAGTTCTTTCTACCAGGAAAAAAAGTCTGAATCCTTTGGTTTCAGGTGCACTTCTTAGGGCAGCCTGGGCACTTTTTGGGCAGCAAGAGATTCCTGTGGCGGCACCTTTTGTCTGGCAGGAATCTTCATTTAGAGTAAATTTTGCAGGAGGTGGGACAAGCCATTGTAGCAGGGCTTTAAAAAGGGAACAGCAGCTCTTTCCACCAGGAAAAAAAGTCTGGATCCTTTGGCTTCAGGTGCAGTTCTTGGGGCAGCCTGGGCACTTCTTGGGCAGCAAGACCTTTCTGTGGTAGCACATTTTGCCTGGCAGGAATCTTCATTTGGATTCAATTTTCCAGGAGGTGGGAACGGCCATTGAAGAGCAAGTCTGGAAAAAGGGAACAGCAGCTCTTTCCACTAGGAAAAAAAGTCTGGAAGCCTTGACTTCAGGTGAAGTTGGTGGGGCAGCCTGGGCACTTCTTGGGCAGCAAAGACCTTTCTATGGTGGCACCTTTTGTCTGGCAGGAATCTTCATCTGGAGTAAAGGTTTCTGGAGGTGGGACCGGCCATTGCAGCACTGGAGTGAAAAAAGGGAACAGCAGCTCTTTTTTACCAGGAAAAAAATCGGGATCCTTTGGCTTCAGGTGTAGTTGGTACAGCCTGGGTACTTCTTGGGCAGGAAGAGTTTTCTGTAGTGGCACCTTTTGTCTGGCAGGAATCTTCAGTCGGATTCAATTTTCCAGGAGGTGGGACCGGCCATTGCAGCGCAGGACTGAAAAAAGGGAACAGCAGCTCTTTCCCTAAGGAAAAAAAGTCTGGATCCTTTGGCTTCAGGTGTAGTTGTTGCAGCCTGGGTACTTCTTGGGATAGATGAGTTTTCTGTGGTGGCACCTTTTGTCTGGCAGGAATCTTCATCTCGAGTAAAGTTTTCTGGAAGTGGGAACGGCCATTGCAGCGCAGGCCTGAAAAAAGGGAACAGCAGCTTTTTCCACCAGGAAAAAGTCTGGATCCTTTGGCTTCAGGTGCAGTTCTTTCGGCAGCCTGGGCACTTCTTGGGCAGCAAAGACCTTTCTGTGGTGGCACCTTTTGTCTGGCAGGAATCTTCATTTGGAGCAAAGTTTTCTGGAGGTGGGACCGGCCATTGCAGCGCAGGACTGAAAAAAGGGAACATCAGCTCTTTCTACCAGGAAAAAAAGTCTGAATCCTTTGGCTTCAGGTGCAGTTCTTGGGGCAGCCTGGGCACTTTTTGGGCAGCAAGAGATTCCTGTGGCGGCACCTTTTGTCTGGCAGGAATCTTCATTTAGAGTAAATTTTGCAGGAGGTGGGACAAGCCATTGTAGCAGGGCTTTAAAAAGGGAACAGCAGCTCTTTCCACCAGGAAAAAAAGTCTGGATCCTTTGGCTTCAGGTGCAGTTCTTGGGGCAGCCTGGGCACTTCTTGGGCATCAAGACCTTTCTGTGGTAGCACCTTTTGTCTGGCAGGAATCTTCATTTGGATTCAATTTTCCAGGAGGTGGGACCGGCCATTGAAGAGCAAGTCTGGAAAAAGGGAACAGCAGCTCTTTCCACCAGAAAAAAAGTCTGGAAGCTTTGACTTCAGGTGAAGTTGGTGGGGCAGCCTGGGCACTTCTTGGGCAGCAAAGACCTTTCTATGGTGGCACCTTTTGTCTGGCAGGAATCTTCATTTGGAGCAAAGTTTTCTGGAGGTGGGACCGGCCATTGAAGAACAGGCTTGAAAAAAGGGAACAGCAGTTCTTTCTACCAGGAAAAAACGTCTGAATCCTTTGGTTTCAGATGCAGTTCTTGGGGCAGCCTGGGCACTTTTTGGGCAGCAAGAGATTCCTGTGTTGGCCCCTTTTGTCTGGCAGGAATCTTCATTTGCATTCAATGTTCCAGGAGGTGGGACCGGCCATTGCAGAGCAGGGTTGAAAAAAGGGAACAGCAGCTCTTTCCACCAGGAAAAAGTTCTGGAAGCTTTGTCTTTGAGGTGAAGTTGGTGGGGTAGCCTGGGAACTTCTGGGGCAGCAAAGACCTTTCTGTGGTGGCACCATTTCTCTGGCAGGAATCTTAAGTTGGATTCAATTTCTCAGGAGGTGGGACCGGCATTACAGAACAGGACTGAAAAAAGGGAACAGCAGCTCTTTGCACCAGGAAAAAGTGTCTGGGACCTTTGGCTTTGAGGTGCAGATTTTGGGGCAGCCTGGACACTTCTTGGGCAGCAAAGACCTTTCTGTGGTGGCACCTTTTGTCTGGCAGGAATCTTCATCTGGAGTAAAGGTTTCTAGAGGTGGGACCGGCCATTGCAGCACTGGAGTGAAAAAAGGGAACAGCAGCTCTTTTTTACCAGGAAAAAAATCTGGATCCTTTGGCTTCAGGTGTAGTTGGTACAGCCTGGGTACTTCTTGGGCAGGAAGAGTTTTCTGTAGTGGCACCTTTTGTCGGGCAGGAATCCTCAGTCGGATTCAATTTTCCAGGAGGTGGGACCGGCCATTGCAGCGCAGGACTGAAAAAAGGGAACAGCAGCTCTTTCCCTAAGGAAAAAAAGTCTGGATCCTTTGGCTTCAGGTGTAGTTGTTGCAGCCTGGGTACTTCTTGGGATAGATGAGTTTTCTGTGGTGGCACCTTTTGTCTGGCAGGAATCTTCAGTAGGATTCAGTTTTTAAAAAGGTGGGACTGGCCATTGCAGCGCAGGCCTGATAAACGGGAACAGCAGCTCTTCACACCAGGAAAAAAGCCTGGATCCTTTGGTTTTGAGGTGCAGTTGGTGGGGCAGCCTGGGCACTTCTTGGGATAGATGAATTCTCTGTGGTGGCACCTTTTGTCTGGCAGGAATCTTCATCTCGAGTAAAGTTTTCTGGAAGTGGGAACGGCCATTGCAGCGCAGGCCTGAAAAAAGGGAACAGCAGCTCTTTCCACCAGGAAAAAGTCTGGATCCTTTGGCTTCAGGTGCAGTTCTTTCGGCAGCCTGGGCACTTCTTGGGCAGCAAAGACCTTTCTGTGGTGGCACCTTTTGTCTGGCAGGAATCTTCATTTGGAGCAAAGTTTTCTGGAGGTGGGACCGGCCATTGAAGAACAGGTTTGAAAAAAGGGAACAGCAGCTCTTTCTACCGGGAAAAAAAGTCTGAATCCTTTGGCTTCAGGTGCAGTTCTTGGGGCAGCCTGGGCACTTTTTGGGCAGCAAGAGATTCCTGTGGCGGCACCTTTTGTCTGGCAGGAATCTTCATTTAGAGTAAATTTTGCAGGAGGTGGGACAAGCCATTGTAGCAGGGCTTTAAAAAGGGAACAGCAGCTCTTTCCACCAGGAAAAAAAGTCTGGATCCTTTGGCTTCAGGTGCAGTTCTTGGGGCAGCCTGGGCACTTCTTGGGCATCAAGACCTTTCTGTGGTAGCACATTTTGCCTGGCAGGAATCTTCATTTGGATTCAATTTTCCAGGAGGTGGGAACGGCCATTGAAGAGCAAGTCTGGAAAAAGGGAACAGCAGCTCTTTGCACCAGGAAAAAAGTCTGGAAGCTTTGACTTCAGGTGAAGTTGGTGGGGCAGCCTGGGCACTTCTTGGGCAGCAAAGACCTTTCTATGGTGGCACCTTTTGTCTGGCAGGAATCTTCATTTGGAGCAAAGTTTTCTGGAGGTGGGACCGGCCATTGAAGAACAGGCTTGAAAAAAGGGAACAGCAGTTCTTTCTACCAGGAAAAAAAGTCTGAATCCTTTGGTTTCAGGTGCACTTCTTAGGGCAGCCTGGGCACTTTTTGGGCAGCAAGAGATTCCTGTGTTGGCCCCTTTTGTCTGGCAGGAATCTTCATTTGCATTCAATGTTCCAGGAGGTGGGACCGGCCATTGCAGAGCAGGGTTGAAAAAAGGGAACAGCAGCTCTTTCCACCAGGAAAAAGTTCTGGAAGCTTTGGCTTTGAGGTGAAGTTGGTGGGGTAGCCTGGGAACTTCTGGGGCAGCAAAGACCTTTCTGTGGTGGCACCATTTCTCTGGCAGGAATCTTAAGTTGGATTCAATTTCTCAGGAGGTGGGACTGGCATTACAGAACAGGACTGAAAAAAGGGAACAGCAGCTCTTTGCACCAGGAAAAAGTGTCTGGGACCTTTGGCTTTGAGGTGCAGATTTTGGGGCAGCCTGGACACTTCTTGGGCAGCAAAGACCTTTCTGTGGTGGCACCTTTTGTCTGGCAGGAATCTTCATCTGGAGTAAAGGTTTCTAGAGGTGGGACCGGCCATTGCAGCACTGGAGTGAAAAAAGGGAACAGCAGCTCTTTTTTACCAGGAAAAAAATCGGGATCCTTTGGCTTCAGGTGTAGTTGGTACAGCCTGGGTACTTCTTGGGCAGGAAGAGTTTTCTGTAGTGGCACCTTTTGTCGGGCAGGAATCCTCAGTCGGATTCAATTTTCCAGGAGGTGGGACCGGCCATTGCAGCGCAGGACTGAAAAAAGGGAACAGCAGCTCTTTCCCTAAGGAAAAAAAGTCTGGATCCTTTGGCTTCAGGTGTAGTTGTTGCAGCCTGGGTACTTCTTGGGATAGATGAGTTTTCTGTGGTGGCACCTTTTGTCTGGCAGGAATCTTCATCTCGAGTAAAGTTTTCTGGAAGTGGGAACGGCCATTGCAGCGCAGGCCTGAAAAAAGGGAACAGCAGCTTTTTCCACCAGGAAAAAGTCTGGATCCTTTGGCTTCAGGTGCAGTTCTTTCGGCAGCCTGGGCACTTCTTGGGCAGCAAAGACCTTTCTGTGGTGGCACCTTTTGTCTGGCAGGAATCTTCATTTGGAGCAAAGTTTTCTGGAGGTGGGACCGGCCATTGCAGCGCAGGACTGAAAAAAGGGAACATCAGCTCTTTCTACCAGGAAAAAATGTCTGAATCCTTTGGCTTCAGGTGCAGTTCTTGGGGCAGCATGGGCACTTTTTGGGCAGCAAGAGATTCCTGTGGCGGCACCTTTTGTCTGGCAGGAATCTTCATTTAGAGTAAATTTTGCAGGAGGTGGGACAAGCCATTGTAGCAGGGCTTTAAAAAGGGAACAGCAGCTCTTTCCACCAGGAAAAAAAGTCTGGATCCTTTGGCTTCAGGTGCAGTTCTTGGGGTAGCCTGGGCACTTCTTGGGCAGCAAGACCTTTCTGTGGTAGCACATTTTGCCTGGCAGGAATTTTCATTTGGATTCAATTTTCCAGGAGGTGGGAACGGCCATTGAAGAGCAAGTCTGGAAAAAGGGAACAGCAGCTCTTTCCACCAGGAAAAAAGTCTGGAAGCTTTGACTTCAGGTGAAGTTGGTGGGGCAGCCTGGGCACTTCTTGGGCAGCAAAGACCTTTCTATGGTGGCACCTTTTGTCTGGCAGGAATCTTCATTTGGAGCAAAGTTTTCTGGAGGTGGGACCGGCCATTGAAGAACAGGCTTGAAAAAAGGGAACAGCAGTTCTTTCTACCAGGAAAAAACGTCTGAATCCTTTGGTTTCAGATGCAGTTCTTGGGGCAGCCTGGGCACTTTTTGGGCAGCAAGAGATTCCTGTGTTGGCCCCTTTTGTCTGGCAGGAATCTTCATTTGCATTCAATGTTCCAGGAGGTGGGACCGGCCATTGCAGAGCAGGGCTGAAAAAAGGGAACAGCAGCTCTTTCCACCAGGAAAAAGTTCTGGAAGCTTTGTCTTTGAGGTGAAGTTGGTGGGGCAGCCTGGGAACTTCTGGGGCAGCAAAGACCTTTCTGTGGTGGCACCATTTCTCTGGCAGGAATCTTAAGTTGGATTCAATTTCTCAGGAGGTGGGACCGGCATTACAGAACAGGACTGAAAAAAGGGAACAGCAGCTCTTTCTACCAGGAAAAAATGTCTGGGACCTTTGGCTTTGAGGTGCAGATTTTGGGGCAGCCTGGACACTTCTTGGGCAGCAAAGACCTTTCTGTGGTGGCACCTTTTGTCTGGCAGGAATCTTCATCTGGAGTAAAGGTTTCTGGAGGTGGGACCGGCCATTGCAGCACTGGAGTGAAAAAAGGGAACAGCAGCTCTTTTTTACCAGGAAAAAAATCGGGATCCTTTGGCTTCAGGTGTAGTTGGTACAGCCTGGGTACTTCTTGGGCAGGAAGAGTTTTCTGTAGTGGCACCTTTTGTCGGGCAGGAATCCTCAGTCGGATTCAATTTTCCAGGAGGTGGGACCGGCCATTGCAGCGCAGGACTGAAAAAAGGGAACAGCAGCTCTTTCCCTAAGGAAAAAAAGTCTGGATCCTTTGGCTTCAGGTGTAGTTGTTGCAGCCTGGGTACTTCTTGGGATAGATGAGTTTTCTGTGGTGGCACCTTTTTTCTGGCAGGAATCTTCAGTAGGATTCAGTTTTTAAAAAGGTGGGACTGACCATTGCAGCGCAGGCCTGATAAACGGGAACAGCAGCTCTTCACACCAGGAAAAAAGCCTGGATCCTTTGGTTTTGAGGTGCAGTTGGTGGGGCAGCCTGGGCACTTCTTGGGATAGATGAATTCTCTGTGGTGGCACCTTTTGTCTGGCAGGAATCTTCATCTCGAGTAAAGTTTTCTGGAAGTGGGAACGGCCATTGCAGCGCAGGCCTGAAAAAAGGGAACAGCAGCTTTTTCCACCAGGAAAAAGTCTGGATCCTTTGGCTTCAGGTGCAGTTCTTTCGGCAGCCTGGGCACTTCTTGGGCAGCAAAGACCTTTCTGTGGTGGCACCTTTTGTCTGGCAGGAATCTTCATTTGGAGCAAAGTTTTCTGGAGGTGGGACCGGCCATTGCAGCGCAGGACTGAAAAAAGGGAACATCAGCTCTTTCTACCAGGAAAAAACGTCTGAATCCTTTGGCTTCAGGTGCAGTTCTTGGGGCAGCCTGGGCACTTTTTGGGCAGCAAGAGATTCCTGTGGCGGCACCTTTTGTCTGGCAGGAATCTTCATTTAGAGTAAATTTTGCAGGAGGTGGGACAAGCCATTGTAGCAGGGCTTTAAAAAGGGAACAGCAGCTCTTTCCACCAGGAAAAAAAGTCTGGATCCTTTGGCTTCAGGTGCAGTTCTTGGGGCAGCCTGGGCACTTCTTGGGCATCAAGACCTTTCTGTGGTAGCACCTTTTGTCGGGCAGGAATCTTCATTTGGATTCAATTTTCCAGGAGGTGGGACCGGCCATTGAAGAGCAAGTCTGGAAAAAGGGAACAGCAGCTCTTTGCACCAGGAAAAAAGTCTGGAAGCTTTGACTTCAGGTGAAGTTGGTGGGGCAGCCTGGGCACTTCTTGGGCAGCAAAGACCTTTCTATGGTGGCACCTTTTGTCTGGCAGGAATCTTCATTTGGAGCAAAGTTTTCTGGAGGTGGGACCGGCCATTGAAGAACAGGCTTGAAAAAAGGGAACAGCAGTTCTTTCTACCAGGAAAAAACGTCTGAATCCTTTGGTTTCAGATGCAGTTCTTGGGGCAGCCTGGGCACTTTTTGGGCAGCAAGAGATTCCTGTGTTGGCCCCTTTTGTCTGGCAGGAATCTTCATTTGCATTCAATGTTCCAGGAGGTGGGACCGGCCATTGCAGAGCAGGGCTGAAAAAAGGGAACAGCAGCTCTTTCCACCAGGAAAAAGTTCTGGAAGCTTTGGCTTTGAGGTGAAGTTGGTGGGGCAGCCTGGGAACTTCTGGGGCAGCAAAGACCTTTCTGTGGTGGCACCATTTCTCTGGCAGGAATCTTAAGTTGGATTCAATTTCTCAGGAGGTGGGACCGGCATTACAGAACAGGACTGAAAAAAGGGAACAGCAGCTCTTTCTACCAGGAAAAAATGTCTGGGACCTTTGGCTTTGAGGTGCAGATTTTGGGGCAGCCTGGACACTTCTTGGGCAGCAAAGACCTTTCTGTGGTGGCACCTTTTGTCTGGCAGGAATCTTCATCTGGAGTAAAGGTTTCTGGAGGTGGGACCGGCCATTGCAGCACTGGAGTGAAAAAAGGGAACAGCAGCTCTTTTTTACCAGGAAAAAAATCGGGATCCTTTGGCTTCAAGTGTAGTTGGTACAGCCTGGGTACTTCTTGGGCAGGAAGAGTTTTCTGTAGTGGCACCTTTTGTCTGGCAGGAATCTTCAGTCGGATTCAATTTTCCAGGAGGTGGGACCGGCCATTGCAGCGCAGGACTGAAAAAAGGGAACAGCAGCTCTTTCCCTAAGGAAAAAAAGTCTGGATCCTTTGGCTTCAGGTGTAGTTGTTGCAGCCTGGGTACTTCTTGGGATAGATGAGTTTTCTGTGGTGGCACCTTTTTTCTGGCAGGAATCTTCAGTAGGATTCAGTTTTTAAAAAGGTGGGACTGGCCATTGCAGCGCAGGCCTGATAAACGGGAACAGCAGCTCTTCACACCAGGAAAAAAGCCTGGATCCTTTGGTTTTGAGGTGCAGTTGGTGGGGTAGCCTGGGCACTTCTTGGGATAGATGAATTCTCTGTGGTGGCACCTTTTGTCTGGCAGGAATCTTCATCTCGAGTAAAGTTTTCTGGAAGTGGGAACGGCCATTGCAGCGCAGGCCTGAAAAAAGGGAACAGCAGCTTTTTCCACCAGGAAAAAGTCTGGATCCTTTGGCTTCAGGTGCAGTTCTTTCGGCAGCCTGGGCACTTCTTGGGCAGCAAAGACCTTTCTGTGGTGGCACCTTTTGTCTGGCAGGAATCTTCATTTGGAGCAAAGTTTTCTGGAGGTGGGACCGGCCATTGCAGCGCAGGACTGAAAAAAGGGAACATCAGCTCTTTCTACCAGGAAAAAACGTCTGAATCCTTTGGCTTCAGGTGCAGTTCTTGGGGCAGCCTGGGCACTTTTTGGGCAGCAAGAGATTCCTGTGGCGGCACCTTTTGTCTGGCAGGAATCTTCATTTAGAGTAAATTTTGCAGGAGGTGGGACAAGCCATTGTAGCAGGGCTTTAAAAAGGGAACAGCAGCTCTTTCCACCAGGAAAAAAAGTCTGGATCCTTTGGCTTCAGGTGCAGTTCTTGGGGCAGCCTGGGCACTTCTTGGGCATCAAGACCTTTCTGTGGTAGCACCTTTTGTCTGGCAGGAATCTTCATTTGGATTCAATTTTCCAGGAGGTGGGACCGGCCATTGAAGAGCAAGTCTGGAAAAAGGGAACAGCAGCTCTTTGCACCAGGAAAAAAGTCTGGAAGCTTTGACTTCAGGTGAAGTTGGTGGGGCAGCCTGGGCACTTCTTGGGCAGCAAAGACCTTTCTATGGTGGCACCTTTTGTCTGGCAGGAATCTTCATTTGGAGCAAAGTTTTCTGGAGGTGGGACCGGCCATTGAAGAACAGGTTTGAAAAAAGGGAACAGCAGTTCTTTCTACCAGGAAAAAACGTCTGAATCCTTTGGTTTCAGATGCAGTTCTTGGGGCAGCCTGGGCACTTTTTGGGCAGCAAGAGATTCCTGTGTTGGCCCCTTTTGTCTGGCAGGAATCTTCATTTGCATTCAATGTTCCAGGAGGTGGGACCGGCCATTGCAGAGCAGGGCTGAAAAAAGGGAACAGCAGCTCTTTCCACCAGGAAAAAGTTCTGGAAGCTTTGGCTTTGAGGTGAAGTTGGTGGGGCAGCCTGGGAACTTCTGGGGCAGCAAAGACCTTTCTGTGGTGGCACCATTTCTCTGGCAGGAATCTTAAGTTGGATTCAATTTCTCAGGAGGTGGGACCGGCATTACAGAACAGGACTGAAAAAAGGGAACAGCAGCTCTCTCTACCAGGAAAAAATGTCTGGGACCTTTGGCTTTGAGGTGCAGATTTTGGGGCAGCCTGGACACTTCTTGGGCAGCAAAGACCTTTCTGTGGTGGCACCTTTTGTCTGGCAGGAATCTTCATCTGGAGTAAAGGTTTCTGGAGGTGGGACCGGCCATTGCAGCACTGGAGTGAAAAAAGGGAACAGCAGCTCTTTTTTACCAGGAAAAAAATCGGGATCCTTTGGCTTCAGGTGTAGTTGGTACAGCCTGGGTACTTCTTGGGCAGGAAGAGTTTTCTGTAGTGGCACCTTTTGTCTGGCAGGAATCTTCAGTCGGATTCAATTTTCCAGGAGGTGGGACCGGCCATTGCAGCGCAGGACTGAAAAAAGGGAACAGCAGCTCTTTCCCTAAGGAAAAAAAGTCTGGATCCTTTGGCTTCAGGTGTAGTTGTTGCAGCCTGGGTACTTCTTGGGATAGATGAGTTTTCTGTGGTGGCACCTTTTGTCTGGCAGGAATCTTCAGTAGGATTCAGTTTTTAAAAAGGTGGGACTGGCCATTGCAGCGCAGGCCTGATAAACGGGAACAGCAGCTCTTCACACCAGGAAAAAAGCCTGGATCCTTTGGTTTTGAGGTGCAGTTGGTGGGGCAGCCTGGGCACTTCTTGGGATAGATGAATTCTCTGTGGTGGCACCTTTTGTCTGGCAGGAATCTTCATCTCGAGTAAAGTTTTCTGGAAGTGGGAACGGCCATTGCAGCGCAGGCCTGAAAAAAGGGAACAGCAGCTCTTTCCACCAGGAAAAAGTCTGGATCCTTTGGCTTCAGGTGCAGTTCTTTCGGCAGCCTGGGCACTTCTTGGGCAGCAAAGACCTTTCTGTGGTGGCACCTTTTGTCTGGCAGGAATCTTCATTTGGAGCAAAGTTTTCTGGAGGTGGGACCGGCCATTGAAGAACAGGTTTGAAAAAAGGGAACAGCAGCTCTTTCTACCGGGAAAAAAAGTCTGAATCCTTTGGCTTCTGGTGCAGTTCTTGGGGCAGCCTGGGCACTTTTTGGGCAGCAAGAGATTCCTGTGGCGGCACCTTTTGTCTGGCAGGAATCTTCATTTAGAGTAAATTTTGCAGGAGGTGGGACAAGCCATTGTAGCAGGGCTTTAAAAAGGGAACAGCAGCTCTTTCCACCAGGAAAAAAAGTCTGGATCCTTTGGCTTCAGGTGCAGTTCTTGGGGCAGCCTGGGCACTTCTTGGGCATCAAGACCTTTCTGTGGTAGCACATTTTGCCTGGCAGGAATCTTCATTTGGATTCAATTTTCCAGGAGGTGGGAACGGCCATTGAAGAGCAAGTCTGGAAAAAGGGAACAGCAGCTCTTTCCACCAGGAAAAAAGTCTGGAAGCTTTGACTTCAGGTGAAGTTGGTGGGGCAGCCTGGGCACTTCTTGGGCAGCAAAGACCTTTCTATGGTGGCACCTTTTGTCTGGCAGGAATCTTCATTTGGAGCAAAGTTTTCTGGAGGTGGGACCGGCCATTGAAGAACAGGCTTGAAAAAAGGGAACAGCAGTTCTTTCTACCAGGAAAAAAAGTCTGAATCCTTTGGTTTCAGGTGCACTTCTTAGGGCAGCCTGGGCACTTTTTGGGCAGCAAGAGATTCCTGTGTTGGCCCCTTTTGTCTGGCAGGAATCTTCATTTGCATTCAATGTTCCAGGAGGTGGGACCGGCCATTGCAGAGCAGGGTTGAAAAAAGGGAACAGCAGCTCTTTCCACCAGGAAAAAGTTCTGGAAGCTTTGTCTTTGAGGTGAAGTTGGTGGGGTAGCCTGGGAACTTCTGGGGCAGCAAAGACCTTTCTGTGGTGGCACCATTTCTCTGGCAGGAATCTTAAGTTGGATTCAATTTCTCAGGAGGTGGGACCGGCATTACAGAACAGGACTGAAAAAAGGGAACAGCAGCTCTTTGCACCAGGAAAAAGTGTCTGGGACCTTTGGCTTTGAGGTGCAGATTTTGGGGCAGCCTGGACACTTCTTGGGCAGCAAAGACCTTTCTGTGGTGGCACCTTTTGTCTGGCAGGAATCTTCATCTGGAGTAAAGGTTTCTAGAGGTGGGACTGGCCATTGCAGCACTGGAGTGAAAAAAGGGAACAGCAGCTCTTTTTTACCAGGAAAAAAATCGGGATCCTTTGGCTTCAGGTGTAGTTGGTACAGCCTGGGTACTTCTTGGGCAGGAAGAGTTTTCTGTAGTGGCACCTTTTGTCGGGCAGGAATCCTCAGTCGGATTCAATTTTCCAGGAGGTGGGACCGGCCATTGCAGCGCAGGACTGAAAAAAGGGAACAGCAGCTCTTTCCCTAAGGAAAAAAAGTCTGGATCCTTTGGCTTCAGGTGTAGTTGTTGCAGCCTGGGTACTTCTTGGGATAGATGAGTTTTCTGTGGTGGCACCTTTTGTCTGGCAGGAATCTTCATCTCGAGTAAAGTTTTCTCGAAGTGGGAACGGCCATTGCAGCGCAGGCCTGAAAAAAGGGAACAGCAGCTTTTTCCACCAGGAAAAAAGTCTGGATCCTTTGGCTTCAGGTGCAGTTCTTTCGGCAGCCTGGGCACTTCTTGGGCAGCAAAGACCTTTCTGTGGTGGCACCTTTTGTCTGGCAGGAATCTTCATTTGGAGCAAAGTTTTCTGGAGGTGGGACCGGCCATTGCAGCGCAGGACTGAAAAAAGGGAACATCAGCTCTTTCTACCAGGAAAAAACGTCTGAATCCTTTGGCTTCAGGTGCAGTTCTTGGGGCAGCATGGGCACTTTTTGGGCAGCAAGAGATTCCTGTGGCGGCACCTTTTGTCTGGCAGGAATCTTCATTTAGAGTAAATTTTGCAGGAGGTGGGACAAGCCATTGTAGCAGGGCTTTAAAAAGGGAACAGCAGCTCTTTCCACCAGGAAAAAAAGTCTGGATCCTTTGGCTTCAGGTGCAGTTCTTGGGGCAGCCTGGGCACTTCTTGGGCATCAAGACCTTTCTGTGGTAGCACATTTTGCCTGGCAGGAATTTTCATTTGGATTCAATTTTCCAGGAGGTGGGAACGGCCATTGAAGAGCAAGTCTGGAAAAAGGGAACAGCAGCTCTTTCCACCAGGAAAAAAGTCTGGAAGCTTTGACTTCAGGTGAAGTTGGTGGGGCAGCCTGGGCACTTCTTGGGCAGCAAAGACCTTTCTATGGTGGCACCTTTTGTCTGGCAGGAATCTTCATTTGGAGCAAAGTTTTCTGGAGGTGGGACCGGCCATTGAAGAACAGGCTTGAAAAAAGGGAACAGCAGTTCTTTCTACCAAGAAAAAACGTCTGAATCCTTTGGTTTCAGATGCAGTTCTTGGGGCAGCCTGGGCACTTTTTGGGCAGCAAGAGATTCCTGTGTTGGCCCCTTTTGTCTGGCAGGAATCTTCATTTGCATTCAATGTTCCAGGAGGTGGGACCGGCCATTGCAGAGCAGGGCTGAAGAAAGGGAACAGCAGCTCTTTCCACCAGGAAAAAGTTCTGGAAGCTTTGGCTTTGAGGTGAAGTTGGTGGGGCAGCCTGGGAACTTCTGGGGCAGCAAAGACCTTTCTGTGGTGGCACCATTTCTCTGGCAGGAATCTTAAGTTGGATTCAATTTCTCAGGAGGTGGGACCGGCATTACAGAACAGGACTGAAAAAAGGGAACAGCAGCTCTTTCTACCAGGAAAAAATGTCTGGGACCTTTGGCTTTGAGGTGCAGATTTTGGGGCAGCCTGGACACTTCTTGGGCAGCAAAGACCTTTCTGTGGTGGCACCTTTTGTCTGGCAGGAATCTTCATCTGGAGTAAAGGTTTCTGGAGGTGGGACCGGCCATTGCAGCACTGGAGTGAAAAAAGGGAACAGCAGCTCTTTTTTACCAGGAAAAAAATCGGGATCCTTTGGCTTCAGGTGTAGTTGGTACAGCCTGGGTACTTCTTGGGCAGGAAGAGTTTTCTGTAGTGGCACCTTTTGTCTGGCAGGAATCTTCAGTCGGATTCAATTTTCCAGGAGGTGGGACCGGCCATTGCAGCGCAGGACTGAAAAAAGGGAACAGCAGCTCTTTCCCTAAGGAAAAAAAGTCTGGATCCTTTGGCTTCAGGTGTAGTTGTTGCAGCCTGGGTACTTCTTGGGATAGATGAGTTTTCTGTGGTGGCACCTTTTTTCTGGCAGGAATCTTCAGTAGGATTCAGTTTTTAAAAAGGTGGGACTGGCCATTGCAGCGCAGGCCTGATAAACGGGAACAGCAGCTCTTCACACCAGGAAAAAAGCCTGGATCCTTTGGTTTTGAGGTGCAGTTGGTGGGGCAGCCTGGGCACTTCTTGGGATAGATGAATTCTCTGTGGTGGCACCTTTTGTCTGGCAGGAATCTTCATCTCGAGTAAAGTTTTCTGGAAGTGGGAACGGCCATTGCAGCGCAGGCCTGAAAAAAGGGAACAGCAGCTCTTTCCACCAGGAAAAAGTCTGGATCCTTTGGCTTCAGGTGCAGTTCTTTCGGCAGCCTGGGCACTTCTTGGGCAGCAAAGACCTTTCTGTGGTGGCACCTTTTGTCTGGCAGGAATCTTCATTTGGAGCAAAGTTTTCTGGAGGTGGGACCGGCCATTGAAGAACAGGTTTGAAAAAAGGGAACAGCAGCTCTTTCTACCGGGAAAAAAAGTCTGAATCCTTTGGCTTCAGGTGCAGTTCTTGGGGCAGCCTGGGCACTTTTTGGGCAGCAAGAGATTCCTGTGGCGGCACCTTTTGTCTGGCAGGAATCTTCATTTAGAGTAAATTTTGCAGGAGGTGGGACAAGCCATTGTAGCAGGGCTTTAAAAAGGGAACAGCAGCTCTTTCCACCAGGAAAAAAAGTCTGGATCCTTTGGCTTCAGGTGCAGTTCTTGGGGCAGCCTGGGCACTTCTTGGGCATCAAGACCTTTCTGTGGTAGCACATTTTGCCTGGCAGGAATCTTCATTTGGATTCAATTTTCCAGGAGGTGGGAACGGCCATTGAAGAGCAAGTCTGGAAAAAGGGAACAGCAGCTCTTTCCACCAGGAAAAAAGTCTGGAAGCTTTGACTTCAGGTGAAGTTGGTGGGGCAGCCTGGGCACTTCTTGGGCAGCAAAGACCTTTCTATGGTGGCACCTTATGTCTGGCAGGAATCTTCATTTGGAGCAAAGTTTTCTGGAGGTGGGACCGGCCATTGAAGAACAGGCTTGAAAAAAGGGAACAGCAGTTCTTTCTACCAGGAAAAAACGTCTGAATCCTTTGGTTTCAGGTGCACTTCTTAGGGCAGCCTGGGCACTTTTTGGGCAGCAAGAGATTCCTGTGTTGGCCCCTTTTGTCTGGCAGGAATCTTCATTTGCATTCAATGTTCCAGGAGGTGGGACCGGCCATTGCAGAGCAGGGCTGAAAAAAGGGAACAGCAGCTCTTTCCACCAGGAAAAAGTTCTGGAAGCTTTGGCTTTGAGGTGAAGTTGGTGGGGCAGCCTGGGAACTTCTGGGGCAGCAAAGACCTTTCTGTGGTGGCACCATTTCTCTGGCAGGAATCTTAAGTTGGATTCAATTTCTCAGGAGGTGGGACCGGCATTACAGAACAGGACTGAAAAAAGGGAACAGCAGCTCTTTCTACCAGGAAAAAATGTCTGGGACCTTTGGCTTTGAGGTGCAGATTTTGGGGCAGCCTGGACACTTCTTGGGCAGCAAAGACCTTTCTGTGGTGGCACCTTTTGTCTGGCAGGAATCTTCATCTGGAGTAAAGGTTTCTGGAGGTGGGACCGGCCATTGCAGCACTGGAGTGAAAAAAGGGAACAGCAGCTCTTTTTTACCAGGAAAAAAATCGGGATCCTTTGGCTTCAGGTGTAGTTGGTACAGCCTGGGTACTTCTTGGGCAGGAAGAGTTTTCTGTAGTGGCACCTTTTGTCTGGCAGGAATCTTCAGTCGGATTCAATTTTCCAGGAGGTGGGACCGGCCATTGCAGCGCAGGACTGAAAAAAGGGAACAGCAGCTCTTTCCCTAAGGAAAAAAAGTCTGGATCCTTTGGCTTCAGGTGTAGTTGTTGCAGCCTGGGTACTTCTTGGGATAGATGAGTTTTCTGTGGTGGCACCTTTTGTCTGGCAGGAATCTTCAGTAGGATTCAGTTTTTAAAAAGGTGGGACTGGCCATTGCAGCGCAGGCCTGATAAACGGGAACAGCAGCTCTTCACACCAGGAAAAAAGCCTGGATCCTTTGGTTTTGAGGTGCAGTTGGTGGGGCAGCCTGGGCACTTCTTGGGATAGATGAATTCTCTGTGGTGGCACCTTTTGTCTGGCAGGAATCTTCATCTCGAGTAAAGTTTTCTGGAAGTGGGAACGGCCATTGCAGCGCAGGCCTGAAAAAAGGGAACAGCAGCTCTTTCCACCAGGAAAAAGTCTGGATCCTTTGGCTTCAGGTGCAGTTCTTTCGGCAGCCTGGGCACTTCTTGGGCAGCAAAGACCTTTCTGTGGTGGCACCTTTTGTCTGGCAGGAATCTTCATTTGGAGCAAAGTTTTCTGGAGGTGGGACCGGCCATTGAAGAACAGGTTTGAAAAAAGGGAACAGCAGCTCTTTCTACCGGGAAAAAAAGTCTGAATCCTTTGGCTTCAGGTGCAGTTCTTGGGGCAGCCTGGGCACTTTTTGGGCAGCAAGAGATTCCTGTGGCGGCACCTTTTGTCTGGCAGGAATCTTCATTTAGAGTAAATTTTGCAGGAGGTGGGACAAGCCATTGTAGCAGGGCTTTAAAAAGGGAACAGCAGCTCTTTCCACCAGGAAAAAAAGTCTGGATCCTTTGGCTTCAGGTGCAGTTCTTGGGGCAGCCTGGGCACTTCTTGGGCATCAAGACCTTTCTGTGGTAGCACATTTTGCCTGGCAGGAATCTTCATTTGGATTCAATTTTCCAGGAGGTGGGAACGGCCATTGAAGAGCAAGTCTGGAAAAAGGGAACAGCAGCTCTTTCCACCAGGAAAAAAGTCTGGAAGCTTTGACTTCAGGTGAAGTTGGTGGGGCAGCCTGGGCACTTCTTGGGCAGCAAAGACCTTTCTATGGTGGCACCTTTTGTCTGGCAGGAATCTTCATTTGGAGCAAAGTTTTCTGGAGGTGGGACCGGCCATTGAAGAACAGGCTTGAAAAAAGGGAACAGCAGTTCTTTCTACCAGGAAAAAAAGTCTGAATCCTTTGGTTTCAGGTGCACTTCTTAGGGCAGCCTGGGCACTTTTTGGGCAGCAAGAGATTCCTGTGGTGGCCCCTTTTGTCTGGCAGGAATCTTCATTTGCATTCAATGTTCCAGGAGGTGGGACCGGCCATTGCAGAGCAGGGTTGAAAAAAGGGAACAGCAGCTCTTTCCACCAGGAAAAAGTTCTGGAAGCTTTGTCTTTGAGGTGAAGTTGGTGGGGTAGCCTGGGAACTTCTGGGGCAGCAAAGACCTTTCTGTGGTGGCACCATTTCTCTGGCAGGAATCTTAAGTTGGATTCAATTTCTCAGGAGGTGGGACCGGCATTACAGAACAGGACTGAAAAAAGGGAACAGCAGCTCTTTGCACCAGGAAAAAGTGTCTGGGACCTTTGGCTTTGAGGTGCAGATTTTGGGGCAGCCTGGACACTTCTTGGGCAGCAAAGACCTTTCTGTGGTGGCACCTTTTGTCTGGCAGGAATCTTCATCTGGAGTAAAGGTTTCTAGAGGTGGGACTGGCCATTGCAGCACTGGAGTGAAAAAAGGGAACAGCAGCTCTTTTTTACCAGGAAAAAAATCTGGATCCTTTGGCTTCAGGTGTAGTTGGTACAGCCTGGGTACTTCTTGGGCAGGAAGAGTTTTCTGTAGTGGCACCTTTTGTCGGGCAGGAATCCTCAGTCGGATTCAATTTTCCAGGAGGTGGGACCGGCCATTGCAGCGCAGGACTGAAAAAAGGGAACAGCAGCTCTTTCCCTAAGGAAAAAAAGTCTGGATCCTTTGGCTTCAGGTGTAGTTGTTGCAGCCTGGGTACTTCTTGGGATAGATGAGTTTTCTGTGGTGGCACCTTTTGTCTGGCAGGAATCTTCATCTCGAGTAAAGTTTTCTGGAAGTCGGAACGGCCATTGCAGCGCAGGACTGAAAAAAGGGAACAGCAGCTTTTTCCACCAGGAAAAAGTCTGGATCCTTTGGCTTCAGGTGCAGTTCTTTCGGCAGCCTGGGCACTTCTTGGGCAGCAAAGACCTTTCTGTGGTGGCACCTTTTGTCTGGCAGGAATCTTCATTTGGAGCAAAGTTTTCTGGAGGTGGGACCGGCCATTGCAGCGCAGGACTGAAAAAAGGGAACATCAGCTCTTTCTACCAGGAAAAAACGTCTGAATCCTTTGGCTTCAGGTGCAGTTCTTGGGGCAGCATGGGCACTTTTTGGGCAGCAAGAGATTCCTGTGGCGGCACCTTTTGTCTGGCAGGAATCTTCATTTAGAGTAAATTTTGCAGGAGGTGGGACAAGCCATTGTAGCAGGGCTTTAAAAAGGGAACAGCAGCTCTTTCCACCAGGAAAAAAAGTCTGGATCCTTTGGCTTCAGGTGCAGTTCTTGGGGCAGCCTGGGCACTTCTTGGGCATCAAGACCTTTCTGTGGTAGCACATTTTGCCTGGCAGGAATTTTCATTTGGATTCAATTTTCCAGGAGGTGGGAACGGCCATTGAAGAGCAAGTCTGGAAAAAGGGAACAGCAGCTCTTTCCACCAGGAAAAAAGTCTGGATCCTTTGGCTTCAGGTGCAGTTCTTTCGGCAGCCTGGGCACTTCTTGGGCAGCAAAGACCTTTCTATGGTGGCACCTTTTGTCTGGCAGGAATCTTCATTTGGAGCAAAGTTTTCTGGAGGTGGGACCGGCCATTGAAGAACAGGCTTGAAAAAAGGGAACAGCAGTTCTTTCTACCAGGAAAAAACGTCTGAATCCTTTGGTTTCAGATGCAGTTCTTGGGGCAGCCTGGGCACTTTTTGGGCAGCAAGAGATTCCTGTGTTGGCCCCTTTTGTCTGGCAGGAATCTTCATTTGCATTCAATGTTCCAGGAGGTGGGACCGGCCATTGCAGAGCAGGGCTGAAAAAAGGGAACAGCAGCTCTTTCCACCAGGAAAAAGTTCTGGAAGCTTTGGCTTTGAGGTGAAGTTGGTGGGGCAGCCTGGGAACTTCTGGGGCAGCAAAGACCTTTCTGTGGTGGCACCATTTCTCTGGCAGGAATCTTAAGTTGGATTCAATTTCTCAGGAGGTGGGACCGGCATTACAGAACAGGACTGAAAAAAGGGAACAGCAGCTCTTTCTACCAGGAAAAAATGTCTGGGACCTTTGGCTTTGAGGTGCAGATTTTGGGGCAGCCTGGACACTTCTTGGGCAGCAAAGACCTTTCTGTGGTGGCACCTTTTGTCTGGCAGGAATCTTCATCTGGAGTAAAGGTTTCTGGAGGTGGGACCGGCCATTGCAGCACTGGAGTGAAAAAAGGGAACAGCAGCTCTTTTTTACCAGGAAAAAAATCGGGATCCTTTGGCTTCAGGTGTAGTTGGTACAGCCTGGGTACTTCTTGGGCAGGAAGAGTTTTCTGTAGTGGCACCTTTTGTCGGGCAGGAATCCTCAGTCGGATTCAATTTTCCAGGAGGTGGGACCGGCCATTGCAGCGCAGGACTGAAAAAAGGGAACAGCAGCTCTTTCCCTAAGGAAAAAAAGTCTGGATCCTTTGGCTTCAGGTGTAGTTGTTGCAGCCTGGGTACTTCTTGGGATAGATGAGTTTTCTGTGGTGGCACCTTTTTTCTGGCAGGAATCTTCAGTAGGATTCAGTTTTTAAAAAGGTGGGACTGGCCATTGCAGCGCAGGCCTGATAAACGGGAACAGCAGCTCTTCACACCAGGAAAAAAGCCTGGATCCTTTGGTTTTGAGGTGCAGTTGGTGGGGTAGCCTGGGCACTTCTTGGGATAGATGAATTCTCTGTGGTGGCACCTTTTGTCTGGCAGGAATCTTCATCTCGAGTAAAGTTTTCTGGAAGTGGGAACGGCCATTGCAGCGCAGGCCTGAAAAAAGGGAACAGCAGCTTTTTCCACCAGGAAAAAGTCTGGATCCTTTGGCTTCAGGTGCAGTTCTTTCGGCAGCCTGGGCACTTCTTGGGCAGCAAAGACCTTTCTGTGGTGGCACCTTTTGTCTGGCAGGAATCTTCATTTGGAGCAAAGTTTTCTGGAGGTGGGACCGGCCATTGCAGCGCAGGACTGAAAAAAGGGAACATCAGCTCTTTCTACCAGGAAAAAAAGTCTGAATCCTTTGGCTTCAGGTGCAGTTCTTGGGGCAGCCTGGGCACTTTTTGGGCAGCAAGAGATTCCTGTGGCGGCACCTTTTGTCTGGCAGGAATCTTCATTTAGAGTAAATTTTGCAGGAGGTGGGACAAGCCATTGTAGCAGGGCTTTAAAAAGGGAACAGCAGCTCTTTCCACCAGGAAAAAAAGTCTGGATCCTTTGGCTTCAGGTGCAGTTCTTGGGGCAGCCTGGGCACTTCTTGGGCATCAAGACCTTTCTGTGGTAGCACCTTTTGTCTGGCAGGAATCTTCATTTGGATTCAATTTTCCAGGAGGTGGGACCGGCCATTGAAGAGCAAGTCCGGAAAAAGGGAACAGCAGCTCTTTGCACCAGGAAAAAAGTCTGGAAGCTTTGACTTCAGGTGAAGTTGGTGGGGCAGCCTGGGCACTTCTTGGGCAGCAAAGACCTTTCTATGGTGGCACCTTTTGTCTGGCAGGAATCTTCATTTGGAGCAAAGTTTTCTGGAGGTGGGACCGGCCATTGAAGAACAGGCTTGAAAAAAGGGAACAGCAGTTCTTTCTACCAGGAAAAAACGTCTGAATCCTTTGGTTTCAGATGCAGTTCTTGGGGCAGCCTGGGCACTTTTTGGGCAGCAAGAGATTCCTGTGTTGGCCCCTTTTGTCTGGCAGGAATCTTCATTTGCATTCAATGTTCCAGGAGGTGGGACCGGCCATTGCAGAGCAGGGTTGAAAAAAGGGAACAGCAGCTCTTTCCACCAGGAAAAAGTTCTGGAAGCTTTGGCTTTGAGGTGAAGTTGGTGGGGCAGCCTGGGAACTTCTGGGGCAGCAAAGACCTTTCTGTGGTGGCACCATTTCTCTGGCAGGAATCTTAAGTTGGATTCAATTTCTCAGGAGGTGGGACCGGCATTACAGAACAGGACTGAAAAAAGGGAACAGCAGCTCTTTCTACCAGGAAAAAATGTCTGGGACCTTTGGCTTTGAGGTGCAGATTTTGGGGCAGCCTGGACACTTCTTGGGCAGCAAAGACCTTTCTGTGGTGGCACCTTTTGTCTGGCAGGAATCTTCATCTGGAGTAAAGGTTTCTGGAGGTGGGACCGGCCATTGCAGCACTGGAGTGAAAAAAGGGAACAGCAGCTCTTTTTTACCAGGAAAAAAATCGGGATCCTTTGGCTTCAGGTGTAGTTGGTACAGCCTGGGTACTTCTTGGGCAGGAAGAGTTTTCTGTAGTGGCACCTTTTGTCTGGCAGGAATCTTCAGTCGGATTCAATTTTCCAGGAGGTGGGACCGGCCATTGCAGCGCAGGACTGAAAAAAGGGAACAGCAGCTCTTTCCCTAAGGAAAAAAAGTCTGGATCCTTTGGCTTCAGGTGTAGTTGTTGCAGCCTGGGTACTTCTTGGGATAGATGAGTTTTCTGTGGTGGCACCTTTTTTCTGGCAGGAATCTTCAGTAGGATTCAGTTTTTAAAAAGGTGGGACTGGCCATTGCAGCGCAGGCCTGATAAACGGGAACAGCAGCTCTTCACACCAGGAAAAAAGCCTGGATCCTTTGGTTTTGAGGTGCAGTTGGTGGGGCAGCCTGGGCACTTCTTGGGATAGATGAATTCTCTGTGGTGGCACCTTTTGTCTGGCAGGAATCTTCATCTCGAGTAAAGTTTTCTGGAAGTGGGAACGGCCATTGCAGCGCAGGCCTGAAAAAAGGGAACAGCAGCTCTTTCCACCAGGAAAAAGTCTGGATCCTTTGGCTTCAGGTGCAGTTCTTTCGGCAGCCTGGGCACTTCTTGGGCAGCAAAGACCTTTCTGTGGTGGCACCTTTTGTCTGGCAGGAATCTTCATTTGGAGCAAAGTTTTCTGGAGGTGGGACCGGCCATTGAAGAACAGGTTTGAAAAAAGGGAACAGCAGCTCTTTCTACCGGGAAAAAAAGTCTGAATCCTTTGGCTTCAGGTGCAGTTCTTGGGGCAGCCTGGGCACTTTTTGGGCAGCAAGAGATTCCTGTGGCGGCACCTTTTGTCTGGCAGGAATCTTCATTTAGAGTAAATTTTGCAGGAGGTGGGACAAGCCATTGTAGCAGGGCTTTAAAAAGGGAACAGCAGCTCTTTCCACCAGGAAAAAAAGTCTGGATCCTTTGGCTTCAGGTGCAGTTCTTGGGGCAGCCTGGGCACTTCTTGGGCATCAAGACCTTTCTGTGGTAGCACATTTTGCCTGGCAGGAATCTTCATTTGGATTCAATTTTCCAGGAGGTGGGAACGGCCATTGAAGAGCAAGTCTGGAAAAAGGGAACAGCAGCTCTTTCCACCAGGAAAAAAGTCTGGAAGCTTTGACTTCAGGTGAAGTTGGTGGGGCAGCCTGGGCACTTCTTGGGCAGCAAAGACCTTTCTATGGTGGCACCTTTTGTCTGGCAGGAATCTTCATTTGGAGCAAAGTTTTCTGGAGGTGGGACCGGCCATTGAAGAACAGGCTTGAAAAAAGGGAACAGCAGTTCTTTCTACCAGGAAAAAAAGTCTGAATCCTTTGGTTTCAGGTGCACTTCTTAGGGCAGCCTGGGCACTTTTTGGGCAGCAAGAGATTCCTGTGTTGGCCCCTTTTGTCTGGCAGGAATCTTCATTTGCATTCAATGTTCCAGGAGGTGGGACCGGCCATTGCAGAGCAGGGTTGAAAAAAGGGAACAGCAGCTCTTTCCACCAGGAAAAAGTTCTGGAAGCTTTGTCTTTGAGGTGAAGTTGGTGGGGTAGCCTGGGAACTTCTGGGGCAGCAAAGACCTTTCTGTGGTGGCACCATTTCTCTGGCAGGAATCTTAAGTTGGATTCAATTTCTCAGGAGGTGGGACCGGCATTACAGAACAGGACTGAAAAAAGGGAACAGCAGCTCTTTGCACCAGGAAAAAGTGTCTGGGACCTTTGGCTTTGAGGTGCAGATTTTGGGGCAGCCTGGACACTTCTTGGGCAGCAAAGACCTTTCTGTGGTGGCACCTTTTGTCTGGCAGGAATCTTCATCTGGAGTAAAGGTTTCTGGAGGTGGGACTGGCCATTGCAGCACTGGAGTGAAAAAAGGGAACAGCAGCTCTTTTTTACCAGGAAAAAAATCTGGATCCTTTGGCTTCAGGTGTAGTTGGTACAGCCTGGGTACTTCTTGGGCAGGAAGAGTTTTCTGTAGTGGCACCTTTTGTCGGGCAGGAATCCTCAGTCGGATTCAATTTTCCAGGAGGTGGGACCGGCCATTGCAGCGCAGGACTGAAAAAAGGGAACAGCAGCTCTTTCCCTAAGGAAAAAAAGTCTGGATCCTTTGGCTTCAGGTGTAGTTGTTGCAGCCTGGGTACTTCTTGGGATAGATGAGTTTTCTGTGGTGGCACCTTTTTTCTGGCAGGAATCTTCAGTAGGATTCAGTTTTTAAAAAGGTGGGACTGGCCATTGCAGCGCAGGCCTGATAAACGGGAACAGCAGCTCTTCACACCAGGAAAAAAACCTGGATCCTTTGGTTTTGAGGTGCAGTTGGTGGGGTAGCCTGGGCACTTCTTGGGATAGATGAATTCTCTGTGGTGGCACCTTTTGTCTGGCAGGAATCTTCATCTCGAGTAAAGTTTTCTGGAAGTGGGAACGGCCATTGCAGCGCAGGCCTGAAAAAAGGGAACAGCAGCTTTTTCCACCAGGAAAAAGTCTGGATCCTTTGGCTTCAGGTGCAGTTCTTTCGGCAGCCTGGGCACTTCTTGGGCAGCAAAGACCTTTCTGTGGTGGCACCTTTTGTCTGGCAGGAATCTTCATTTGGAGCAAAGTTTTCTGGAGGTGGGACCGGCCATTGCAGCGCAGGACTGAAAAAAGGGAACATCAGCTCTTTCTACCAGGAAAAAACGTCTGAATCCTTTGGCTTCAGGTGCAGTTCTTGGGGCAGCCTGGGCACTTTTTGGGCAGTAAGAGATTCCTGTGGCGGCACCTTTTGTCTGGCAGGAATCTTCATTTGGATTCAATTTTCCAGGAGGTGGGACCGGCCATTGAAGAGCAAGTCTGGAAAAAGGGAACAGCAGCTCTTTCCACCAGGAAAAAAGTCTGGAAGCTTTGACTTCAGGTGAAGTTGGTGGGGCAGCCTGGGCACTTCTTGGGCAGCAAAGACCTTTCTATGGTGGCACCTTTTGTCTGGCAGGAATCTTCATTTGGAGCAAAGTTTTCTGGAGGTGGGACCGGCCATTGAAGAACAGGCTTGAAAAAAGGGAACAGCAGTTCTTTCTACCAGGAAAAAACGTCTGAATCCTTTGGTTTCAGGTGCAGTTCTTAGGGCAGCCTGGGCACTTTTTGGGCAGCAAGAGATTCCTGTGGCGGCACCTTTTGTCTGGCAGGAATCTTCATTTGCATTCAATGTTCCAGGAGGTGGGACCGGCCATTGCAGAGCAGGGCTGAAAAAAGGGAACAGCAGCTCTTTCCACCAGGAAAAAGTTCTGGAAGCTTTGTCTTTGAGGTGAAGTTGGTGGGGCAGCCTGGGAACTTCTGGGGCAGCAAAGACCTTTCTGTGGTGGCACCATTTCTCTGGCAGGAATCTTAAGTTGGATTCAATTTCTCAGGAGGTGGGACCGGCATTACAGAACAGGACTGAAAAAAGGGAACAGCAGCTCTTTCTACCAGGAAAAAGTGTCTGGGACCTTTGGCTTTGAGGTGCAGATTTTGGGGCAGCCTGGACACTTCTTGGGCAGCAAAGACCTTTCTGTGGTGGCACCTTTTGTCTGGCAGGAATCTTCATCTGGAGTAAAGGTTTCTGGAGGTGGGACCGGCCATTGCAGCACTGGAGTGAAAAAAGGGAACAGCAGCTCTTTTTTACCAGGAAAAAAATCGGGATCCTTTGGCTTCAGGTGTAGTTGGTACAGCCTGGGTACTTCTTGGGCAGGAAGAGTTTTCTGTAGTGGCACCTTTTGTCTGGCAGGAATCTTCAGTCGGATTCAATTTTCCAGAGGGTGAGACCGGCCATTGCAGCGCAGGACTGAAAAAAGGGAACAGCAGCTCTTTCCCTAAGGAAAAAAAGTCTGGATCCTTTGGCTTCAGGTGTAGTTGTTGCAGCCTGGGTACTTCTTGGGATAGATGAGTTTTCTGTGGTGGCACCTTTTTTCTGGCAGGAATCTTCAGTAGGATTCAGTTTTTAAAAAGGTGGGACTGGCCATTGCAGCGCAGGCCTGATAAACGGGAACAGCAGCTCTTCACACCAGGAAAAAAGCCTGGATCCTTTGGTTTTGAGGTGCAGTTGGTGGGGTAGCCTGGGCACTTCTTGGGATAGATGAATTCTCTGTGGTGGCACCTTTTGTCTGGCAGGAATCTTCATCTGGAGTAAAGTTTTCTGGAAGTGGGAACGGCCATTGCAGCGCAGGCCTGAAAAAAGGGAACAGCAGCTCTTTCCACCAGGAAAAAGTCTGGATCCTTTGGCTTCAGGTGCAGTTCTTTCGGCAGCCTGGGCACTTCTTGGGCAGCAAAGACCTTTCTGTGGTGGTACCTTTTGTCTGGCAGGAATCTTCATTTGGAGCAAAGTTTTCTGGAGGTGGGACCGGCCATTGAAGAACAGGCTTGAAAAAAGGGAACAGCAGTTCTTTTTACCAGGAAAAAAAGTCTGAATCCTTTGGCTTCAGGTGCAGTTCTTGGGGCAGCCTGGGCACATTTTGGGCAGCAAGAGATTCCTGTGGCGGCACCTTTTGTCTGGCAGGAATCTTCATTTAGAGTAAATTTTGCAGGAGGTGGGACAAGCCATTGTAGCAGGGCTTTAAAAAGGGAACAGTAGTTCTTTCTACCAGGAAAAAACGTCTGAATCCTTTGGTTTCAGGTGCAGTTCTTAGGGCAGCCTGGGCACTTTTTGGGCAGCAAGAGATTCCTGTGTTGGCCCTTTTTGTCTGGCAGGAGTCTTCATTTGCATTCAATGTTCCAGGAGGTGGGACCGGCCATTGCAGAGCAGGCCTGAAAAAAGGGAACAGCAGCTCTTTCCACCAGGAAAAAGTTCTGGAAGCTTTGGCTTTGAGGTGAAGTTGGTGGGGCAGCCTGGGAACTTCTGGGGCAGCAAAGACCTTTCTGTGGTGGCACCATTTCTCTGGCAGGAATCTTAAGTTGGATTCAATTTCTCAGGAGGTGGGACCGGCATTACAGAACAGGACTGAAAAAAGGGAACAGCAGCTCTTTCTACCAGGAAAAAGTGTCTGGGACCTTTGGCTTTGAGGTGCAGATTTTGGGGCAGCCTGGACACTTCTTGGGCAGCAAAGACCTTTCTGTGGTGGCACCTTTTGTCTGGCAGGAATCTTCATCTGGAGTAAAGGTTTCTGGAGGTGGGACTGGCCATTGCAGCACTGGAGTGAAAAAAGGGAACAGCAGCTCTTTTTTACCAGGAAAAAAATCGGGATCCTTTGGCTTCAGGAGTAGTTGGTACAGCCTGGGTACTTCTTGGGCAGGAAGAGTTTTCTGTAGTGGCACCTTTTGTCGGGCAGGAATCCTCAGTCGGATTCAATTTTCCAGGAGGTGGGACCGGCCATTGCAGCGCAGGACTGAAAAAAGGGAACAGCAGCTCTTTCCCTAAGGAAAAAAAGTCTGGATCCTTTGGCTTCAGGTGTAGTTGTTGCAGCCTGGGTACTTCTTGGGATAGATGAGTTTTCTGTGGTGGCACCTTTTTTCTGGCAGGAATCTTCAGTAGGATTCAGTTTTTAAAAAGGTGGGACTGGCCATTGCAGCGCAGGCCTGATAAACGGGAACAGCAGCTCTTCACACCAGGAAAAAAGCCTGGATCCTTTGGTTTTGAGGTGCAGTTGGTGGGGTAGCCTGGGCACTTCTTGGGATAGATGAATTCTCTGTGGTGGCACCTTTTGTCTGGCAGGAATCTTCATCTCGAGTAAAGTTTTCTGGAAGTGGGAACGGCCATTGCAGCGCAGGCCTGAAAAAAGGGAACAGCAGCTTTTTCCACCAGGAAAAAGTCTGGATCCTTTGGCTTCAGGTGCAGTTCTTTCGGCAGCCTGGGCACTTCTTGGGCAGCAAAGACCTTTCTGTGGTGGTACCTTTTGTCTGGCAGGAATCTTCATTTGGAGCAAAGTTTTCTGGAGGTGGGACCGGCCATTGAAGAACAGGCTTGAAAAAAGGGAACAGCAGTTCTTTCTACCAGGAAAAAACGTCTGAATCCTTTGGTTTCAGGTGCAGTTCTTAGGGCAGCCTGGGCACTTTTTGGGCAGCAAGAGATTCCTGTGTTGGCCCCTTTTGTCTGGCAGGAATCTTCATTTGCATTCAATGTTCCAGGAGGTGGGACCGGCCATTGCAGAGCAGGGCTGAAAAAAGGGAACAGCAGCTCTTTCCACCAGGAAAAAGTTCTGGAAGCTTTGGCTTTGAGGTGAAGTTGGTGGGGCAGCCTGGGAACTTCTGGGGCAGCAAAGACCTTTCTGTGGTGGCACCATTTCTCTGGCAGGAATCTTAAGTTGGATTCAATTTCTCAGGAGGTGGGACCGGCATTACAGAACAGGACTGAAAAAAGGGAACAGCAGCTCTTTCTACCAGGAAAAAGTGTCTGGGACCTTTGGCTTTGAGGTGCAGATTTTGGGGCAGCCTGGACACTTCTTGGGCAGCAAAGACCTTTCTGTGGTGGTACCTTTTGTCTGGCAGGAATCTTCATCTGGAGTAAAGGTTTCTGGAGGTGGGACTGGCCATTGCAGCACTGGAGTGAAAAAAGGGAACAGCAGCTCTTTTTTACCAGGAAAAAAATCGGGATCCTTTGGCTTCAGGTGTAGTTGGTACAGCCTGGGTACTTCTTGGGCAGGAAGAGTTTTCTGTAGTGGCACCTTTTGTCGGGCAGGAATCCTCAGTCGGATTCAATTTTCCAGGAGGTGGGACCGGCCATTGCAGCGCAGGACTGAAAAAAGGGAACAGCAGCTCTTTCCCTAAGGAAAAAAAGTCTGGATCCTTTGGCTTCAGGTGTAGTTGTTGCAGCCTGGGTACTTCTTGGGATAGATGAGTTTTCTGTGGTGGCACCTTTTGTCTGGCAGGAATCTTCAGTAGGATTCAGTTTTTAAAAAGGTGGGACTGGCCATTGCAGCGCAGGCCTGAAAAACGGGAACAGCAGCTCTTCACACCAGGAAAAAAACCTGGATCCTTTGGTTTTGAGGTGCAGTTGGTGGGGTAGCCTGGGCACTTCTTGGGATAGATGAATTCTCTGTGGTGGCACCTTTTGTCTGGCAGGAATCTTCATCTGGAGTAAAGTTTTCTGGAAGTGGGAACGGCCATTGCAGCGCAGGCCTGAAAAAAGGGAACAGCAGCTCTTTCCACCAGGAAAAAGTCTGGATCCTTTGGCTTCAGGTGCAGTTCTTGGGGCAGCCTGGGCACTTCTTGGGCAGCAAAGACCTTTCTGTGGTGGCACCTTTTGTCTGGCAGGAATCTTCATTTGGATTCAATTTTCCAGGAGGTGGGACCGGCCATTGAAGAGCAAGTCTGGAAAAAGGGAAGAGCAGCTCTTTCCACCAGGAAAAAAGTCTGGAAGCTTTGACTTCAGGTGAAGTTGGTGGGGCAGCCTGGGCACTTCTTGGGCAGCAAAGACCTTTCTATGGTGGCACCTTTTGTCTGGCAGGAATCTTCATTTGGAGCAAAGTTTTCTGGAGGTGGGACCGGCCATTGAAGAACAGGCTTGAAAAAAGGGAACAGCAGTTCTTTCTACCAGGAAAAAAAGTCGGAATCCTTTGGCTTCAGGTGCAGTTCTTGGGGCAGCCTGGGCACTTTTTGGGCAGCAAGAGATTCCTGTGGCGGCACCTTTTGTCTGGCAGGAATCTTCATTTAGAGTAAATTTTGCAGGAGGTGGGACAAGCCATTGTAGCAGGGCTTTAAAAAGGGAACAGCAGCTCTTTCCACCAGGAAAAAAAGTCTGGATCCTTTGGCTACAGGTGCAGTTCTTGGGGCAGCCTGGGAACTTCTAAGGCATCAACTCCTTTCTGTGGTGGCACCTTCTGTCTGGCAGGAATCTTCATCTGGAGTAAAGTTTTCTGGAGGTGGGACCGGCCATTACAGCACAGGACTGAAAAAAGGGAACTGCAGTTCCTTCTACCAGGAAAAAAATCTGGATCCTTTGGCTTCAGGTGTAGTTGGTGCAGCCTGGGTACTTCTTGGGCAGGAAGAGTTTTCTGTAGTGGCACCTTTTGTCTGGCAGGAATCTTCAGTCGGATTCAATTTTCCAGGAGGTGGGACCGGCCATTGCAGCGCAGGGCTGAAAAAAGGGAACAGCAGCCCTTTCCCTAAGGAAAAAAAGTCTGGATCCTTTGGCTTCAGGAGTAGTTGGTGGCGCAGTCTGGGCACTTCTTGGGCAGCAAGAGTTTTTTGTAGTGGCAAATTTTTTCTGGCAGGAATATTCATTTGGATTAAATTTTTCACGAGGTGGGACCGGCCATTGCAGAGCAGGCCTGAAAAACGGGAACAGCAGCTCTTCACACCAGGAAAAAAGCCTGGATCCTTTGGTTTTGAGGTGCAGTTGGTGGGGCAGCCTGGGCACTTCTTGGGATAGATGAGTTCTCTGTGGTGGCACCTTTTGTATGACAGGAATCTGCAGTCGGATTCAATTTTCCAGGAGGTTGGATTGGCCATTGCAGCGCAGGGCTGAAAAAAGGGAACAGCAGCTCTTTCCACCAGGAAAAAAATTCTGGAAGCTTTGGCTTCAGGTGTAGTTGGTGGGGCAGCCTGGGCACTTCTTGGGCATCAAGACCTTTCTGTGGTGGCACCTTTTATCTGGCAGGAATCTTCATCTGGAGTAAAGTTTTCTGGAAGTGGGAACAGCCATTGCAGCACAAGTCTGAAATAAGGGAACAGCAGCTCTTTCCACCAGGAAAAAAAGTCTGGATCCTTTGGCTTCAGGTGCAGTTCTTTTGGCAGTCTGGGCACTTCTTGGGCAGCAAAGACCTTTCTGTGGTAGCGCCATTTGTCTGGCAGGAATCTTCATTTGGATTCAATTTTCCAGGAGGTGGGACCGGCCATTGTAGAGCAGGTCTGAAAAAAGGGAACTGCAGCTCTTTCCACCAGGAATAAAAGTCTGGATCCTTTGGCTTCAGGTGTAGTTCTTGGGGCAGCCTGGACACTTCTTGGGCATCAACTCCTTTCTGTGGTGGCACCTTCTGTCTGGCAGGAATCTTCATCTGGAGTAAAGTTTTCTGGAGGTGGGACCGGTCATTACAGCACAGGACTGAAAAAAGGGAACAGCAGCTCTTTCCCTAAGGATTAAAAGTCTGGATCCTTTGGCTTCAGGTGTAGTTGTTGCAGCCTGGGTACTTCTTGGGATAGATGAGTTTTCTGTGGTGGCACCTTTTGTCTGGCAGGAATCTTCAGTAGGATTCAGTTTTTAAAAAGGTGGGACTGGCCATTGCAGCGCAGGTCTGAAAAACGGGAACAGCAGCTCTTTCCACCAGGAAAAAGTTCTGGAAGCTTTGGCTTTGAGGTGAAGTTGGTGGGGCAGCCTGGGAACTTCTGGGGCAGCAAAGACCTTTCTGTGGTGGCACCATTTCTCTGGCAGGAATCTTAAGTTGGATTCAATTTCTCAGGAGGTGGGACCGGCATTACAGAACAGGACTGAAAAAAGGGAACAGCAGCTCTTTCCACCAGGAAAAAATGTCTGGGACCTTTGGCTTTGAGGTGCAGATTTTGGGGCAGCCTGGACACTTCTTGGGCAGCAAAGACCTTTCTGTGGTGGCACCTTTTGTCTGGCAGGAATCTTCATCTGGAGTAAAGGTTTCTGGAGGTGGGACCGGCCATTGCAGCACTGGAGTGAAAAAAGGGAACAGCAGCTCTTTTTTACCAGGAAAAAAATCGGGATCCTTTGGCTTCAGGTGTAGTTGGTACAGTCTGGGTACTTCTTGGGCAGGAAGAGTTTTCTGTAGTGGCACCTTTTGTCTGGCAGGAATCTTCAGTCGGATTCAATTTTCCAGGAGGTGGGACCGGCCATTGCAGCGCAGGACTGAAAAAAGGGAACAGCAGCTCTTTCCCTAAGGAAAAAAAGTCTGGATCCTTTGGCTTCAGGTGTAGTTGTTGCAGCCTGGGTACTTCTTGGGATAGATGAGTTTTCTGTGGTGGCACCTTTTGTCTGGCAGGAATCTTCAGTAGGATTCAGTTTTTAAAAAGGTGGGACTGGCCATTGCAGCGCAGGCCTGAAAAACGGGAACAGCAGCTCTTCACACCAGGAAAAAAGCCTGGATCCTTTGGTTTTGAGGTGCAGTTGGTGGGGCAGCCTGGGCACTTCTTGGGATAGATGAATTCTCTGTGGTGGCACCTTTTGTCTGGCAGGAATCTTCATCTCGAGTAAAGTTTTCTGGAAGTGGGAACGGCCATTGCAGCGCAGGCCTGAAAAAAGGGAACAGCAGCTCTTTCCACCAGGAAAAAGTCTGGATCCTTTGGCTTCAGGTGCAGTTCTTTCGGCAGCCTGGGCACTTCTTGGGCAGCAAAGACCTTTCTGTGGTGGCACCTTTTGTCTGGCAGGAATCTTCATTTGGAGCAAAGTTTTCTGGAGGTGGGACCGGCCATTGAAGAACAGGCTTGAAAAAAGGGAACAGCAGCTCTTTCTACCAGGAAAAAAAGTCTGAATCCTTTGGCTTCAGGTGCAGTTCTTGGGGCAGCCTGGGCACTTTTTGGGCAGCAAGAGATTCCTGTGGCGGCACCTTTTGTCTGGCAGGAATCTTCATTTAGAGTAAATTTTGCAGGAGGTGGGACAAGCCATTGTAGCAGGGCTTTAAAAAGGGAACAGCAGCTCTTTCCACCTGGAAAAAAAGTCTGGATCCTTTGGCTTCAGGTGCCGTTGATGGGGCAGCCTGGGCACTTCTTGGGCATCAAGACCTTTCTGTGGTAGCACATTTTGTCTGGCAGGAATCTTCATTTGCATTCAATTTTCCAGGAGGTGGGACTGGCCATTGCAGACCAGGGCTGAAAAAAGGGAACAGCAGCTCTTTCCCTAAGGAAAAAAAGTCTGGATCCTTTGGCTTCAGGTGCAGTTGTTGGGGCAGCCTGCCACTTCTTGGGTAGCAAGACATTCCTCTGGTGGCACCTTTTGTCTGGCAGGAATCTTCATCTAGGGTAAAGTTTTCTGGAAGTGGGAACAGCCATTGCAGCACAGGACTGAAAAAAGGGAACAGCAGCTCTTTCCCTAAGGAAAAAAGTCTGGATCCTTTGGTTTTGAGGTGTAGTTGGTGGGGCAGCCTGGGCACTTCTTAGGTAGCAAGATATTCCTGTGGTGGCACCTTTTCTCTAGGAGGAATCTTCATTTGCATTCAATTTTCCAGGAGGTGGGACCGGCCATTGCAGCGCAGGTCTGAAAAAAGGGAACAGCAGCTCTTTCCACCAAAAAAAAATCTGGAAGCTTTGGCTTCAGGTGTAGTTTGCGCAGCCTGGGAACTTCTTGGGAAGGAAGATTTTTTTGTGGCGGCACCTTTTGTCTGGCAAAAATCTTCATTTGGATTTATTTTTTTTAAAGGTGGGACCGGCCATTGCAGAGCAGGATTGAAAAAAGGAACAGCAGCTCTTTCCACCAGGAAAAAAAGTCTGGAACCTTTGTCTTTGAGGTTCAGTTGTTGGGGCATCCTGGGCACTTCTTGGGTAGCAAAAACCTTTCTGTGGTGGCACTTTTTGTCTGGCAGGAATCTTCATTTGGAGCAAAGTTTTCTGGAGGTGGGACCGGCCATTGAAGAACAGGCTTGAAAAAAGGGAACAGCAGCTCTTTCCACCAGGAAAAAAAGTCTGAATCCTTTGGTTTCAGGTGCAGTTTTTGGGGCAGCCTGGGCACATTTTGGGCAGCAAGAGATTCCTGTGGTGGCCCCTTTTGTCTGGCAGGAATCTTCATTTGCATTCATTGTTCCAGGAGGTGGGACCGGCCATTGCAGAGCAGGTCTGAAAAAAGGGAACAGCAGCTCTTTCCACCAGGAAAAAAAGGCTGGAACCTTTGTCTTTGAGGTGTAGTTGGTGGGGCAGCCTGGGGGCTTCTTGGACAGCAAGAGCTTTCTGTGTAGGCACCTTTTGTCTGGCAGGAATCTTCATTTGCATTCAATGTTCCAGGAGCTGGGACCGGTCATTGCAGCGAAGGGCTGAAAAAAGGGAACAGCAGCTCTTTCCCTAAGGAAAAAAAGTCTTAATCCTTTGGTTTTGAGGTGTAGTTGGTGGGGCAGCCTGGGCACTTCTTGGGCAGCAAAGACCTTTCTATGGTGGCACCTTTTGTCTAGGAGGAATCTTCATTTGGATTCAATTTTTTAAAAGGTGGGACCAACCATTGCAGAGCAGGGCTGAAAAAAGGGAACAGCAGGTCTTTCCAGCAGGAGAAAATTCTGGAAGCTTTGGCTTCAGGTGTAGTTGGTGGGGCAGCCTGGGCTCTTCTTGGGCATCAAGACCTTTCTGTGGTGGCCCCTTTTGTCTGGCAGCAATCTTCATTTCGAGTAAAGTTTTCTGGAGGTGGGACCGGCCATTGCAGAGCAGGGCTGAAAAAAGGGAACAGCAGCTCTTTCCACCAGGAAAAAATTCTGGAAGCGTTGGCTTCAGGTGTAGTTGGTTGTGCAGCCTGGGCACTTTTTGGGTAGCAAAGACCTTTCTGTGGTGGCCCCTTTTGTCTGGCAGGAATCTTCATTTGGATTCAATTTTCCAGGAGGTGGGACCGGCCATTCCAGAGTAGGGCAGAAGAAAGTGAACAGCAGCTCTTTCTACCATGAAAAAATGTCTGGATCCTTTGGCTTTGAGGTGCAGTTGTTGGGGCCACCTTGGCACTTCTTGGGCATCAAGAGATTCCTGTGATGGCACCTTTTGTCTCTGAGGTCTTTGTTCCCTGTTATCAAGTCCTTTATGGCGTCAATCACAGAGCACTGGGACTGCTCACAGGGCATGATGAAGGAACACAGCAGCAGTGTGGAAAGAGGAGGTAGAAAATTACATTCCTGTATCTAATTGCCTTCTTCAGTTAGAGAAATTGCTAATCTTGTGACATTATTTGTACTGGACCCTTCTAAGGATGTACGTTTGCCCAGACCTTTTGCTCCAGATGTGCCAGCTACACCCAATGAAACCAGAGAGAATCTCAGCGAAGCCACAAATCAGCTCTTATGGCACTTGGCACTCTATGGGGTTTGGCACTGGAGCTCAATCTCTCTGGGATGGCTGGTCCAGAACAGTTCATTTAATGAATGGTGCTGTTGCTGAACTTCCCTGGGCATATTGCAATTGGCTACTGAGGCTGAAAGGTTTCCTCGAAGGATTTTTATCTTTTGAAACTACAGGCTGAATTTTAGAGATAAACTCCAGTATTCTGAAAGTGGAAAGTTGATCAAACAGAAAAGACTGTTTCTTCTACAACAGATTTGAAATAGTCCACTTGTAAAAATCACAAAGCTTGAAGTCTACTCAGCAGAGCTGATTCCTCATCTGCACTGATCATCAGCAACTGGCCTCTCTCCTATTTCAGGGTCTCATCTGTGTACACTGGATTAAGGCCTCCTAACTTCTTAAGAAAAGTAGTGTTATAAGCTCACTTTTCTGGCAAGGTTTCCTTAGTAGATGGGTTGAAAAGCAAAACTTTGTTGCCATGACCAACGAATGCAGAGCCCAAGGTTGTTTGTGGTGCTAGCTTTGTTCCACTCTCTAATAACTTCTGTCCAGATCAGCGCTGGCAACAAGAATTCCAGGTTAACGCTTGTTTCATTTTTCAGGCTTTGCATTTCAAGAATGGGGAGTTGTAATTGGAAACTCTGCCATGGCTGTCAGTAACAGCCTTGGAAAACAGTTTTTCTTATTTCTGAGGGAGAAGTTTCCAACCCAGCTTTGGAGTATGCAAATAGTTGAATGACTTGTTGTACAATTGGAAATAAAAATCAATACATTTGCTCTGATTAATGTCTTAAGTTATATTTGGCTAAAGAGTTCTTTTCTTGTTACCTTCTTTAAAAAATAGAACCCACAAGCAGAAAGGTGATCTCCTAAAGTGTTGCAACCTTTTAAGTCCACTTGTTGCCACACAACAACAGCATGCCAATATGACATCCAAAGATACAGAATCTTACAGAGATACACACAAATATAGACCTATACATATCTATGTATGCATATCTATCTACCTCTACATATCTATACATATCTATACAAATACACATAAGAAAGTTTGGGGTTCCTGATGAGAGTTCTACATGGGTAATGAACAGAGGACTGGTTTGATATGTCATACAACTATGGGGACCATGAATGTAGGCTCTGAGCTTTGATTTACTGTCCTGGTTTGTAACTGCCTGCCTTCCCTTTGGGGGAAACACAGGCCTCTGTTTTGCACGGTCTGTTTTGTTTCACTTGGCAGTGTAGACTAGAGGCAGAAGAATTTTTGGAGCCAAACAGCTCGATCCAGATTCAGTTCCTTTAGTGGTGCCTAAAACTCAGGAGCTGGACTCCACGGTGCCGGTGGGACCCACCCAACTCAGCACGTTGTTCCATGATTCCATCAAGTCCAACTGTCAGCCCAGCACTGCCCCAGCAACCCCCAAACCACTAAAGCGTGTCAGCCATGGCCAGATGCAGGCGCCTCTGAAACACCTGCCGGGGTGCTGGCTCCGCCTGGGCAACCCATTGCAGTGCCCGAGTCCCCCCGAAAAACACAGCGAGAAACCTTTCCCCAGGAGCTGACCTGAAGCTCCCCTGCCTCAGCCTCGGGCCACGTCCCCCGCTCCTCCCAGCGCGGGCTCCTTTCCAGCAGCCCCCTCGGCAGAAGGCGGCTCAGGGCTCCCCTCTGCCCCCCCGGCCGGCTCCGCTCCGGCCCCGCTCCCGCCACGGCCCCGCTCGGCTCTGCACGGGGAAGGAACGCGCCCAGCCCCGGCCCGACACCCCCGGGGCCGCGCACCGGGGATTCCTGCCCGGGGGTCACTTGCCAGGGGTTGTTCACCGCGGGTCATTCACCGGGGGTCCCTCCGCAGGGGTCACTTACCGGGGCTTCTTCCCCGCGAGTCGCTCACCGGGTGTCACTTACTGGGGGTCGCTCACCGGGGGTCGCTCACCGGGGGCCGCGCACGGGGGGTCCCTCCCCCGGGGCCGCGCACCGGGGGCCACTCGCCGGGGCTCTCGGGGCCGCTGCCCGGGGTCTCTGCCCGGGGGCCGCTCAGCGGCAGCGCTCCCGCTCCCGGCCCCGCCCCGCCCGCTCCCACCCAAACCCCACCAACCGCCCCTCTCGGCCCCGCCCCCGCCCCGCCCAAGCCCCGCCTCGCCCCGCCCACTCCGCCGCCTCCCATTGGCTGCGCACGTTCGGCCCTGGAGCGAGGAGCGCGCGGGGAGCGTTGCCTGGAAACCGGCCAGGGAATCCCGGGAATCCTCGAGGCGCCGGCGCTGCCCCCCCACTCCTGGAGCAGCGGCCGGGCCCGCCCGGGGAGCGGGCACTCAGCGCCCGGCTGCGGCCGCCAAAACGGGCAGGGAAGCAGGCGCGCGGGAGGCGGGCTCCGGGCCCCGGGCAGCGAGGAGCCCTTAACTTATATTTGGCTAAAGAGTTCTTTTCTTGTTACCTTCTTTAAAAAACAGAACCCACAAGCAGAAAGGCGATCTCCTAAAGTCTTGTAACCTTTTAAGTCCACTTATTGCCACACAACAATAGCATGCCAACATCACATCCAAAGATACAGAATCTTACAGAGATACACACAAATATAGACCTATACATATCTATGTATGTATATGTATCTATCTATACATATCTATACATATTTATACAAATACACACAAGAAAGTTTGGGGTTCCTGATGAGAGTTCTACATGGGTAACAGCGGACTGGTTTGATGAGTCATACAACTGTGGGGACCATGAGTGTTCTGAGCTTTGCTTTACTGTCCTGGTTTGTAACTGCCTGCCTTCCCTTTGGGGGGAACACAGGCCTCTATTTTGCACGCTCTGTTTTGTTTCACTTGGCAGTGTAGACTAGAGGCAGAAGAGTTTTTGGAGCCAAACAGCTCGATCCAGATTCAGTTCCTTTAGTGGTGCCTAAAACTCAGGAGCTGGACTCCACGGTGCCGGTGGGACCCTCCCAGCTCAGCACGGTCCATGATTCCATCAAGCCCATCTGTCAGCCCAGCACTGCCCCAGCAACCCCCAAACCACTAAAGCGTGTCAGCCATGGCCAGATGCAGGCGCCTCTGAAACACCTGCCTGGGTGCTGGCTCCGCCTGGGCAACCCATTGCAGTGCCCGAGCCCCCCCGAAAAACACAGCGAGAAACCTTTGTCCAGGAGCTGACCTGAAGCTCCCCTGCCTCAGCCTCGGGCCACGTCCCCCGCTCCTCCCAGCGCAGGCTCCTTTCCAGCAGCCCCCTCGGCAGAAGGCGGCTCAGGGCTCCCCTCTGCCCCCCCGGCCGGCTCCGCTCCGGCCCCGCTCCCGCCACGGCCCCGCTCGGCTCTGCACGGGGAAGGAACGCGCCCAGCCCCGGCCCGACACCCCCGGGGGCCGCGCACCGGGGGTCCCTGCCCGGGGGTCACTTGCCAGGGGTTGTTCACCGCGGGTCATTCACCGGGGGTCCCTCCGCAGGGGTCACTTACCGCGGCTTCTCCCCCGCGGGTCGCTCACCGGGTGTCACTTACTGGGGGTCGCTCACCGGGGGTCGCTCACCAGCGGCCACTCGCCGGGGGCCGCGCACGGGGGGTCCCTCCCCCGGGGCCGCGCACCGGGGGCCACTCGCCGGGGGTCTCGGGGCCGCTGCCCGGGGTCTCTGCCCGGGGGCCGCTCAGCGGCAGCGCTCCCGCTCCCGGCCCCGCCCCGCCCGCTCCCACCCAAACCCCACCAACCGCCCCTCTCGGCCCCGCCCCCGCCCCGCCCAAGCCCCGCCTCGCCCCGCCCACTCCGCCGCCTCCCATTGGCTGCGCACGTTCGGCCCTGGAGCGAGGAGCGCGCGGGGAGCGTTGCCTGGAAACCGGCCAGGGAATCCCGGGAATCCTCGAGGCGCCGGCGCTGCCCCCCCACTCCTGGAGCAGCGGCCGGGCCCGCCCGGGGAGCGGGCACTCAGCGCCCGGCTGCGGCCGCCAAAACGGGCAGGGAAGCAGGCGCGCGGGAGGCGGACTCCGGGCCCCGGGCAGCGAGGAGCCCTTAAATGATATTTGGCTAAAGAGTTCTTTTCTTGTTACCTTCTTTAAAAAACAGAACCCACAAGCAGAAAGGCGATCTCCTAAAGTCTTGTAACCTTTTAAGTCCACTTATTGCCACACAACAATAGCATGCCAACATCACATCCAAAGATACAGAATCTTACAGAGATACACACAAATATAGACCTATACATATCTATGTATGTATATCTATCTACCTATACATATCTATACATATCTATACAAATACACACAAGAAAGTTTGGGGTTCCTGATGAGAGTTCTACATGGGTAACAGTGGACTGGTTTGATGTGTCATAAAACTTTGGGAACCAAGAACATATGTTCTGAGCTTTGCTTTACTGTCCTGGTTTGTAACTGCCTGCCTTCCCTTTGGGGGAAACACAGGCCTCTGTTTTGCACGGTCTGTTTTGTTTCACTTGGCAGTGCAGACTAGGGGCAGAAGAGTTTTTGGAGCCAAACAGCTCGATCCAGATTCAGTTCCTTTAGTGGTGCCTAAAACTCAGGAGCTGGACTCCACGGTGCCGGTGGGACCCTCCCAACTCAGCACGTTCCATGATTCCATCAAGTCCATCTGTCAGCCCAGCACTGCCCCAGCAACCCCCAAACCACTAAAGCGTGTCAGCCATGGCCAGATGCAGGCGCCTCTGAAACACCTGCCGGGGTGCTGGCTCTCCCTGGGCAACCCATGGCAGTGCCCGAGCCCCCCCTGAAAAACACAGCGAGAAACCTTTGTCCAGGAGCTGACCTGAAGCTCCCCTGCCTCAGCCTCGGGCCACGTCCCCCGCTCCTCCCAGCGCAGGCTCCTTTCCAGCAGCCCCCTCGGCAGAAGGCGGCTCAGGGCTCCCCTCTGCCCCCCCGGCCGGCTCCGCTCCGGCCCCGCTCCCGCCACGGCCCCGCTCGGCTCTGCACGGGGAAGGAACGCGCCCAGCCCCGGCCCGACACCCCCGGGGGCCGCTCACTTGGGGACTGTCCCCGGGGCTCACTGCCCGGGGGTCCCTCCTCGGGGGTGACTTACCGGGGCTCCCTCCCCGGGGATCACTTGCCAGGGGTTGTTCACCGCGGGTCATTCACCGGGGGTCCCTCCGCAGGTGTCACTTACCGGGGCTTCTCCCCCGCGAGTCGCTCACCGGGTGTCACTTACTGGGGGTCGCTCACCGGGGGTCGCTCACCAGCGGCCACTCGCCGGGGGCCGCGCACGGGGGGTCCCTCCCCCGGGGCCGCGCACCGGGGGCCACTCGCCGGGGGTCTCTCGCCCGGGGGCCACTCGCCGGGGGTCTCGGGGCCGCTGCCCGGGGTCTCTGCCCGGGGGCCGCTCAGCGGCAGCCCTCCCGCTCCCGGCCCCGCCCCGCCCGCTCCCACCCAAACCCCACCAACCGCCCCTCTCGGCCCCGCCCCCGCCCCGCCCAAGCCCCGCCTCGCCCCGCCCACTCCGCCGCCTCCCATTGGCTGCGCACGTTCGGCCCTGGAGCGAGGAGCGCGCGGGGAGCGTTGCCTGGAAACCGGCCAGGGAATCCCGGGAATCCTCGAGGCGCCGGCGCTGCCCCCCCACTCCTGGAGCAGCGGCCGGGCCCGCCCGGGGAGCGGGCACTCAGCGCCCGGCTGCGGCCGCCAAAACGGGCAGGGAAGCAGGCGCGCGGGAGGCGGGCTCCGGGCCCCGGGCAGCGAGGAGCCCTAAAAAGAACAAAAGTGTTGGAAGAGAGGGAACTCATCGCACCGTCACAGAACAGGCTGAGGTGGAAGGGACCCACGAGCAGCGTCGAGTCCAAGCCTTTGCCCGGCACAGCACCGACCCCAAGAGTCACACCGTGTGCCTGAACTCTGCCAGATCACAGTCCAGCATCAGCTTCATGTGCCGTGAGGCCCCACGTGTGTGTTTGCTCCCCGTGTCTAGTGGGAGAGATGACACTCCCTTAGAGTGGAATAAAGATTATCCTAGACTGGAACTGGCAGCTGTGATAAACTGTATCCCGAGAGCATTTAACTGGTAGCAGTTTTCCCTGGGCTCTAGCTTGCTATTTATTATAGTTATTTGCAGACAGGAAAGGGGAGAGAATTAAAAAATCTCTTTCTCCTTGCCCCCTCCACAACAAGTTTGAGGACATGTGGGTGTTGAAACAGAGCTTAACAAACAGTCCAGCCTTGAGAGAGTGGGGAGAGCACAGGGGGGTCAGTTTAACCGTTTGTCTGGTTTTCTTCCTTTCTAAGGAGGATTCATTTTTCTTAGGTGGGAAAGTGCCAAAAATAGACAGCAAAATCAGACTGCAGTTCAGAGATCACACTCTCATCTCCGTGGAACCAGATCAAGAGAATGCTGTGGGTACAGTGAAGCCACCCCTGTACATTTGGGGTGGGCTGGGGAGTGCATGTGAGGCATGTGAGTTGTTGCTCTCCTGTGCAAAAGGTCTATAAGGGTCATGCAGTTACACTGAGCTGGATCCTGCATCCCATTAGGGTTTGTTAGGATACTGTGGGGTTGTTTGTTGAGTGATATGGCACATTCCAACCTTATGTAACAGTTCGTTCAGATACATGTCCGGAATAAAGACAAGTGCCAGAAATACTCAAACACACAAAATATCTTTTATTACAATGAGAATAATAATAATAGTAATAAACTTAGCAAGAGGGATTAAAAACTAAAAAAAGGATACAAAGTAACTGTCTTATTGGATGGCATTAAAACAAATACTACGAACAGCATTTAATACAGTATTAACTAGTGAAAAGGGATACTAAAAAAGGATCTTAACACAATATTATGGATAACACGAAACTGGTTAGTAAAAAGGGTTACTAAGGAAAAAATACTATAAACATAAAAGGGGAATTAAAGGAACACAAAAAGGATATTAAAAAGTTTGTTCTCTCAGTTGCTTCCTGTCAATAAACTGTGCTTACCCACACAGACAGGCCAGGGCTGCCAGGATCTGCAGCAGCTGGTCGGTGCCCGTGCTTAGCGGGCGTCCCCGCGGAGCAACACAGTCTCCATGGCAGGATGAGGATCGCTCACCCCAGCAGTCCTGACACCCCATTTTATCAGCTCCACATTACACCACGTAGGGCCAGTACCCAGTATAAGGTGATGCCTGAGTGGCAGCCAAACCCCGCCTGTTCATCACCTGATAGCAACAGTCTGTGCATGCCCTGCTGTAGGGCAAGGGGCGAGTGACCCCTGCCCACAGAATCTGCCTCCCATCATCATCTTTCTCACCCCTGTGTATGACCTCTACCACTGTGTTTCAAGGGTAGATGTATCTATCTTGCAATAGGTAGCAAAACCAAGGAAGAACTCAGCTCTGATAATAGGGGATATCAGGCTGACTTGCTAAAAAGCACAATGGACCTTACAATTCGCTTGTGCCATGAAGTTACATTGTACCATACTCTGGCTGGTTTCACATCCTAATATGATTCCTTTCTCACGCCTCTATGCTCCATTGATCATCTAATTCAAAGTACCCCCCTTACATTTGTTTAAATATAAAATGAACCAAGGACAATTTTTGAGAGCTTTGCATTTAGATTTCATTAGTCTGAAGTAGTAAAATAAATGGTCTTGTGTGTATTTGTCTCTATAGAATCATGGACTGGTTTGGGTTGGAAGGGACCTTAAAGGTCTTCTCATTCCACCCCCTGCCATGGGCAGGGACACCTTCCACTAGAGCAGGTTGATCCAGCCTGTCCTTGGACACTTGCAGGGATCCAGGTGCAGCCACAGCTTCTCTGGGAATTCCATCCCTGCCCGTCCCCACCCTTCCAGGGAAGGATTTCTTCCCAGTCTCCCATCTAACCCTGCTCTCTTTCAGTTTAAAAACCACTGCCCCTTGTCCTGTCCCTCCAGGCCCATATCAAAAGTCCCTCTCCCTCCTTTTTATAAGCCCCCTTCCCTGGTGGGGTGTCTTCAGCTCCTCCCAGGACCTGTGTGTGTCTGTATCTATCTTGTATCTGTCTATATTTATAGACAGGATATATTTTAATACATTTCTATCCATATATTTAGACATAGATATTTACACACTGTAAATATTAATGCACACCTGTCTACACAATGATGATAACTTTGTGTCCAGACCTACCCCTTTCCCCTGTGTAACCTTTTTGGGGGGTTTATTCCTTGGGATTTCCAGGGTCTCACTTTCAGTGGAGTGGATCTTTCCCACCTGGATCTTTGCTGCATCAACTTCAAGGTGGCCAATCTGAGCCGCTGCAACCTGGCCCGTGCCAACCTGTGCTGTGCCAGCCTGGAGAGGGCTGACCTGTCAGGCTCTGTGCTGGATGGAAGAGCTGCTGCAGCTTGGGAAGGCTGGGCTTGTGTTAACAGAGAGGAGCTGGAACAAACAGAGGGGTGTAAAACATCGAGTTCTTAAATATATTCTAGAGTTGTTCTGGTTCCCAAAGCTTTTACACTTCCTCCCAGTAATGATTTAATGGGATTGACTCCCAAAGCAGAAATTAAAAGTGTCTTCTTGATTGTCTTTGGTGTTGTTCCTCTGGCTCTCAGTGACTCCTGTCTGTGCCAGTGTGCCAACCTGCCAGGGGTGAAGATGCTGCGCTCCAACGCAGAGGGAGCGTCCCTGAAAGGCTGCAACTCTGAGGACCCATCAGGCCTTCAAGCTCATCTGGAAGGTGAGAAGCTTTTGCCTTGTCAATCTGTGCCAACTGAAGCCTGTGTTTGTGCATTTCTATGGCCCAGAAAAGGTCCAGCTGTGGTTTGTCCAACCCTGAGAAGGGCCCACAAGGGCTGCACTGAGTCTGTGACCGTCTCAGCCCCAAATCCCCTTGTCCTCCTCCAATTCACACAGCTCTGAGGCAGCACCAGTGTGCAGCTGCTGTGTTTCTGACTGGTTTTCCTCACAGAACCCCTTTCTGTGTGTGTTCCAGGTGCCAGCCTGAAAGGAGTGGCCATGGAGGGCAGTCAGATGACAGGAATGAACCTCAGAGTTGCAACGCTGAGAAACGCCAAACTAAAGAACTGAAACCTCGGGGGAGCAACGTTGGCAGGAACTGATTTGGAAGTGAGTTGGGATTCATTTTCCATCCTATTCCTTTCTCTCCTGTAGTCAGCTGGTAATTGGGGGGATTGGTGGCTTTTGGCTGACCTCTCCAGCTTCAGAGTACAATGGAGTTCAGGTAAATGGACTTCCAGTAAAGCTTTGAACAGAGTTCTGGGTGCATTCCATTGACACTTCTTTTTCTTTTCCCCTTCAGAATTGTGACCTATCAGGTTGTGACCTCCAGGAAGCCAATTTGAGGGGCTCTGATGTGAAAGGAGCCATCTCTGAAGAGATGCTGACCCCCCTGCACATGTCCCAGAGCATCAGATAGGGAAGAGAAGACGTCAAAGAGGAAGGAATCCAAACATTTGTTGTGACTTTCTTCTCCTCCTCCTCTTCCTGAATTAGAAGGAATGGTTATTAGACAACTTCCATTTGCAGTAGTGCCTAAGTAGACTCTTTCTGATCACTTTTGGGGAGGGAATTTTTGTTTCAGAGGTGTAGAGAGAGAGTTTCTCCCTTTGTGAAGAGTGAGGAAGTGGGCTGGTTCTGAAACTGGAAAGAGGGGGGGAGGGTTTCAAGACTTTCATTGTTTAGCATTGCCTGACTTTGGAATGCATTTTAATTTCTAAAGCACAATATATGCAATTCTATTTGTTAAGTCTGTAGCTGCAATATGAATAGAAAATGTTATTACTGTATAGTAGCAAAGAAAGTGGAGGTTTCCAGGTAGACAAGTGTCTTTACAGTCAGTGTCTTCATCTCTGCAGGGTGTTAATGCCAGGGGTGGTCACACAGTGCCCACGGGATGTGTTCAGGTCTCTGCTGGGCTGGAAACAGTGGAGAACTGTCCTCAGAGGTCCTAAATTGCTGTGGAGTAGTTGGAGTGCAGGGTTAGAGCAGCTTTATCCCCTCAAATGTGCAGAGGAAGCTGCTGCCCCTGCAGGGACCTGCCCAGAGCCCGGATTGAGTTCCCCCTGGAAGATCCCTGGGCAGAAATGGGATGTCTTAGTCAATGCTCTGCAAAGGAGTGTGAAATTGCACCCTCAATCCCAGCTGGGAAGAAAAATTCCCCTGCTTCCACATGTCCTGAGCACTCCAGACTGGAGTTCCTGTAGCTTTTTCCTTCTTTGTTGGGAATTCAGTGGACAGAGTAAAACACAGAAGTGTCCCCAAAGCAGAGAGAAGCTCTGGGGCCACAGCACCTGCTCCCCCCTCTTCTCATCCCTGCAGTAGGTGAATAAATGGCCCTCAATGTTTCCCCTCAGTGTACTCTGCAAATCCTCCTTGAAAGCATGCGCATAATCCCATTTGCCAGCCAGATCCACTTTGGGCTGCTTAAAGTGGCTGTAAAAGCATCTTGCCTGGGGCCAAGTGCCCCTTCCACACTTGGCCAAGTGCCCCTTCACCTGTGGAAAAAAGCAGGGAAAGCTGTTTTTGATGTAAGCACCCTTTGTGTCTCAGTGTTTGTGATCTTGGGAATCCTCATGAACCTGGAACAATGCCAGATTATCTGTTGTCTTAAGATATGTACCTGGAGATTGTTTTGACCTGTGTTTAAATCTTCCTTGCAAATATAACTGATACAAAAAATGTTAAAAAAAAAAAAGAAAAAGGGAAATAAAAAAAAAAAAAAAAACAAGAAGGAAAAAGAGAAAAAGGAGAAAAAAGAGGGAAAAAAAGAACGGGAAAGAAATTAGAAAAAAAGGAAGAAAAAAGAGAAAGAAAAAAGGGGGAATAGAAAGAAGAAAGAAGAAAGAAAGAAGAAAGAGGGGAAAAAAAGACAGAAAAACCAAAAAGTCCATGCAAATGGCCGCTGACGCCCTCGAGAACTACAAGTCCCACAGTGCATCGCGCAGGGCGGTGGGCGTGGCAGAAGGCGGGCGGACGGGGCAGTGACCGCGCGGTGATTGGCTGCAGCGGGGTCTGTGCAGAGCGCCGCGTTGGCTGCCGGGAAGTCACGATGGCGCTGGGGCCTTCCTTTGTCTGTGAGACCGGGCGGGAGCGGGTGAGAGCGGGCTCTGGGGATCCCCTCGGGGGCTGCGGGGAGCGCGGCTGGGGGTGGAAAGGTCGGAGGGCTCGGGAGGGTTTAGCGCGGGGGTTCGGGAGTTCCCGAGAGGCAGAGCGCGGGATTGCAACCCTGTCGGGGGCCGCGGGGCCCGGGAGGCCTCCCAAGAACCCGGATGTTGGATTCGGGTCCTGAGAAATTCCTTCGGAAAAAAAATTCAAAACCACCCAACCAAAGAAAGAACCCTAAAAAAAGGAAAAATGAGAAAAAGGTGAAGGAAAAACTGCAAGGGCCAGGATGATTTTATTGCTTTGGTTCGGTTTTTCGTCGAAGAACCCTAAAAAAAGGAAAAATGAGAAAAAGGTGAAGGAAAAACTGCAAGGGCCAGGATGATTTTATTGCTTTGGTTCGGTTTTTCGTCGGTCTCCTCCTTCTCAGATTCTCTGCTCCCTTCCTTTACAGAAAGCTCTTCTGCTGTTCTGTGGTTTTGTGGTCCCTTAGGGGCTTTTCCGGGTCCCTGAGGCGGTTTTAAGGTATCTCTGGGGGGGGTTGATGTCGTGAGGGGACTTAGGGAGGAGGTTGAAGGTCCCTGAAGGGGTTTGCGAGTCCGTGAGAGAGTTTTGGAGTCTCTGAGGGAACTGAGAAGTCCTGGAGGGCTTTGGGGGGGTGTCTTTGAAGCAGTTTAGGGGGTTTCTCGGGGGATTTTGGGAGTCCCAGTGGGTTTTGAGGGTCACAAAGAGTGTCTTGGGTACACTAGGGGGGTCTCAGGAGTCACCTGCTCATAGTGCTGCTAGTCCTCTTTCCCCCCAGACATCATTAACCTCCCAAAATGTGCCTTAACCCCCATTTTCCCTTTAATCCCCTCCCCACACAGATCCCTTTGACCCCCCCAAGACCCCTTTTAACTCCCCCAAATACACCCAAAGCACCCCAAAATCCCCCAAATCCCCATCAACCCCCCCCCAGATCTCCCCAAATCTCCCCCAGCTCCTCTCAAATCCCTTCCAACCCCCCCCAAAGAGGGATCACCTGGCACCCTGGGACAGGAACACAGTGGGCTGTACTGGGGGCACTGGGCTGTGCTGGGAGGGCACTGGGGGGGGCTCAGGTGTCCCAGGACAACGTGGCCCAGCTCCAGGAGAGATCTGGGGGGCAGTGAGGAGGTGCTGGTCTGTCCTGGTTTGTCCTGATCTGTATTGGTCTGTCCTGGTTTGTACCCCCAATCCCCAAAGCCCCTCCCCAGGTCCCCCAGGACCCTCCCATACCCCAAAGCCCCCCAGGCCCTCCCAGGCCCCTGACTTGGTCCTGCTGCCCCTTGAGCATCTGCAGCTGCTGCAGAACCAGGCATTTCATCAGCAAATGTGCAGGTGACCCCAAGCTGGGGGTGTGTTGATGTGCTGGAAGGCAGGAGGGCTCTGCAGAGGGACCTGGCCCAGCTGGATCCATGGGCTGATTGCAAGGGGATGAGGTTCCAGCAGGCCAAGGGCCGGGTCCTGCCCTTTGGCCACAAGAAGCCCCGTCAGCCCCCCGGGCTGGGGCCAGAGTGTCTAGAGAGCAGGCAGGCAGAAAGGGAGCTGGGAGTGGGGATGGACAGGGAGCTGAAGAGGAGGCAGAGCGTGCCCAGTGTAATGTTAGAAAAACAGAAGAGGTTCTGGGATGGTTCTAGAAAGAGAAAGAAGCCCAGAGGCCAGTGCAAGCAGGCAGCCCTGAGCTTGCACCTGATGTCCCCTCCCTGCAGGTTCCTGTCCTTGAGCCCAGGCCCTGAGGTGAGGCTGAGAAGTGGCGCGGAGGTGAGCCCAGAGCTGTCCCTGAGGTGAGGCTGAGAATAAGTGCAAGGCAGAGGTGCTGCTGAGGAAGGAGAGCCCTGTGGTGGAGAAAAGGAAAAATTGTGCCCATCCCCGAGCAGGTGCTGTGTCCATCCCCTGTGTGCCAGGTGAGCTGGGGCTTTGCTGCAGAGCTGTGGGCGCTGATTTGAGTGTCTCCAAGTGCTGAGATGGTGGGCACCCAGGAACACAAACTGTGCCTGGCCACGGAGCCTGCAAGGAGGAGCAGAGACAGCCCTGGCAGTGTGGGGGGCCAGGTTGTGCCTGTGCCTTCCCCTGCAGGCCCTGGCTGTCCCTGCTGGGCCCCTGTCCATCCCCATCAGGTCCCTGCCCGTCCCCCCGGGCTGAGCTCCCCCCAGGAAGTGCCGTGGAGCTGAAGCTGCTGCCATCCCCCCCTGCAGCCGCTGCCCCAGCCAAGGGAGCAGCAAAGGCAGGGCCAGGAGCAGAGGCAGCAGCAGGGGAGCCCTGGGGGGGCCGGGAAGCTCTTGTGTGGGGCAGGAAAGAGGTGCTGGGCACGAGGCCGGGGCTGTGCTGAGCAGGCCCAGCCCTCACATCCCCCCAGCCAACGCCGGCTGCCCGGGGGGCTTGGGAGGGACCCCCAGCCCGTGTGCCCCACACTGAGCTGGCAGAGAGAGAGCCAAGGGACAGGGTTACTTGCCTTGAACCCTGGAGAGTGGGTGAGGCTGGAGAGAGGGGAGAGGTGCAAGAGCCCTGAGAGCCTGGAGAGGGGGGAGCTCGGGCCCCCTGTGCTGAGCCAGTGGTCGGGGCCGTGCTGTTGGTGCCAAATTGCCCCTGGTCAGGCTGAACCCAGAGCCCGCCCACGTGTCAGGGGCCCCGATCCACTCCCTGCTCTCCTTACCCTGGGGCAGCCTCTGGTGTCCCCCACCTGTGGGGCTGTTTGGTTGCCTTGGGCACAGCCGGCCCTTGTGCAGGGCTGTGCCCTTGGGGGCTCTTGGGGGTGGGCAGGAGGTGTTTTTTGGGGGTGCTGGACTGGGTTGGGGGCAGAGCCCCGGCGGTGGGTGGGGGGATGCGGGTCCCCCCCACGGTGGGGGTTGGTGTTGCTGGGTCAGACCCCGCCGGCTCCATTGTCAGCCCGGTGCCGGCGGGGGGGACACAGCGGGTTTGGGGCCCCCCGGGAGTGCCGGGGGTGGGTGTGGAGCCCGGGAGCTGCCGAGTGTGGAGGGCGGAGTGGGGAGATGGCGGAGCTGGGGGACCCCCGGCAGCCTGGAGGGGGAAGCACGGAGAGGGAGGAGCCCTGGGACCCCCAGGAGCCTGAAAAGTGGGGCATAGAGAAGGGGAAACCTGGACAGTGGGGACCCCTGGGATCCCCAGAACAACAAAGTGGAAAACGTGGAAGGGGAGAATGTCTGGGAATATGGCACCCTGAAGGTGAGAGTCAGAGGAGAAGGGACTCTTGGGACCCCCAACACCCCAGAGGAGTCAGAGGGTCAGTCAGGGGAGACCCTCTGAACCCCAGAGGGAAGAGACCAGAGAGGAGGAATTTCTGGGATTATTTTTTTGCGCTGCATGTTCATAGTTTCGAGTATTTTTTGACTTAGCTGTAACGTTTTGCAGTTTGGGGGGGCGAGGGTCTTCTTGCTATTGTCTGAGTCTTGGTGTTTTGGAGTGTTTTATTGACACAGGACGCCCAGTGAGTTCTAGGAGGAACCCCCAAGCCAACGCGCTCAGCCCTTGTTTTCCCCCCATCAGGATTTGTCCTTCCCAAAGGTTGGTCGGATGGAGGAGGAGGCTGCGAGGAAGAGGAAGATGCCTTGGGCCCCCCAGGCAGGTGAGGAGGAAGTCAGTGTCCCTTTGGGCGGGTGTTGTGCTGGCTCTGTCAGCCCAGCATGGCCCCGGCTGCAGGACAACCCCGCTGGCGCCGCCGTCCTGCCGGGGCCGGAGTTGGGGGGATGTCCTTGGCCTTCCCTGTGGGCCGGAGGCAAATCCCCTGCCTGTCCTTCTTGCTTCCTGCCCCAGGCCCCGAGCTGAGGAGGGAGAGCGCGGAGGACAAATCCCCCCGTGAGACCCTGGTGGGAGAGGCCGTTTTGAAGGGCTCCCCGGCGCAGGAAGGCAGCGGGGAGGAAAAGGGCCGGAGATCCCCCCACAGGAGGGGCTCCAAAGCCAGCCCAGGGTGCTCTGAGGAGGAAAGAGCCAGCCTGTGCCGGGAAGGCAGCCTGAGCTTGAGGGGGAGCTCTGACCTGGTGGTCCCTGATCAGCCTCCCAGCAGGGAGAAGCCCTTCCAGTGCTTGGAATGTGGGAAGAGCTTCAGGAAAAGCTCCAACCTGATTAGACACCAGCACATCCACACCGGGGAGCGGCCCTACAGGTGTGGGGAATGTGGGAAGAGCTTCAGTGATAACTCAGGCTTGATCCAACACCAGCGCATCCACACTGGGGAACGGCCCTACCCGTGTGGGGAATGTGGGAAGAGCTTCAGCTGTAGCTCCCACCTCCTCACCCACCAGCACATCCACACGGGGGAACGACCCTACACGTGTAGGGAATGTGGGAAGAGCTTCAGCTTCTGCTCCAACCTCCGCACCCACAAGCGCATCCACACTGGGGAACGGCCTTATTCTTGTAAGGAATGTGGGAAGAGCTTCAGCCGAAACTCCCACCTCCTTTCCCACCAGCACATCCACTCTGGGGAACTGCCCTACACATGTGGGGAATGTGGAAAGAGCTTCAGGAAGAGCTTCCACCTCCTCACCCACCAGCACACGCACACTGGGGAACGGCCCTACAAGTGTGGGGAATGTGGGAAGAGCTTCAGGCAGAGCTCCAACCTGATCCAACACCAGCGCATCCACACTGGGGAACGGCCCTACAAGTGTGGGGAATGTGGGAAGAGCTTCAGGCAGCAATCCAGCCTCCTCACCCACCAGCGCATCCACACTGGGGAACGGCCCTACAAGTGCTTGGAGTGTGGGAAAAGGTTTCAGACCAGCTCAGCTCTCCTCCTGCATGAGCGGACGCACACGGATGAGAGGCCCTTCCGCTGCACTGACTGTGGGAAGGGCTTCAAGGGCTTCAAGCAGAACTCCACCCTCGTCACCCACCGGCGCATCCACACCGGGGAGAGGCCCTACAAGTGTGGGGAGTGTGGGAAGAGCTTCACCCACAGCTCTGCCTTGACCAGACACCAACGGACCCACCAGTAAGAGAAGCCCTACCAGTGCCCCGACTGTGGGAAGAGCTTTGGCTGCTGCTTCCACCCTGAATGAACCCCCTGATGGGGAGGCAACCCCTGGAGTCCAGTGACTGTCAGTCCATCCCTTTTACCACAAAGGACCAGTCCCCTTTCCCAGGGGCAGCTTCTTCTCACAGAACCCTTCTTGGGAGGTGTGTGGAGATTCCTACCTTGGCTGGGGACCCCCCAAGGTCACTGCTGGAGGTTGAGAGCAGAGATCTCTCTCCATGAATGTTGGTCTGGGGGAGTTCCATCCAACCGTAATTAGGAATTACAGGTTTTGTGCCAGCTTGGGTAGAATTGCTTCAACAATTGCTGTAGTGTAGAGCACTGTCCTATCTTATGCCGTTCTCCTGGTAGTTTTAGTGTTTCTGTTGTGCAGTAAATAATTCTGATGAAGATCTTTTGTCTGATCATTTGGAACCCTAAATAAATTAATTTCTCTCAATAGATCTGATTTGCCATCATTTAACCTGGAGGACAAAAATGATTCAGTTACACCTCTGTAATTCCTCTAAACTGAAAGTGTTGGCATAATCCAAGGCTGAGATTGGATCCAGCACCCCACAGGAAGTTGGGAGCTCAGGGTGGCCACCCCCCTTTCCCAACCCCTCTGTGCCCAAAGACCCCCATGAGACCATCCGACCCACCAGACCACCCCCCCTTTTCCACCCTTCTCCCTGTTCCTTCCATATTCCCATTGTCCCCTCAATCCCCCATTTCCCCCCTGAACAGTTTTGGGGTCCCAACCCCCACTGTTTGCCCCCTCTCCTGTGGGCACAAAAGGAGAAAATGAGGCTGCACACACAGAGTTCCATTGCAGGACTTGTCCGCCCATCTTTCCAGTGTCCCCCTTTCACTGGGGTTCCTTTGGAAACAGCGCCTGGGCTTTGTCTTTTAGTCCACTGGAATTCCCAGCATGGCCCCAAATCAGTGCCCTGATCCCACACATTCCCCTCCCCTCATGTGCTGGCTGTGTTCAGCCACCAGAGAAAAACACAGGCTGCCATGCAGAGCGTTCCAAGTGGTTTCCACTTTGGTAACAGCACTCTCTGGATGGAAAACACCAGTCAAGGCCAAAACACTCCTTTTGGATCCTGATTAACTGAATGCAGCTGCTGCTGCCTTAACTTGTTCCCACAAAAATTCTCAGGGTTCCTTTGCTTCCAGGAGGCCCCACATGTCACAATGGCCCCTGAATTCCATGAGCTTCCACAGTCTCCAAAGATTCCTTTACTTCCATGAGGCCCTGCAGTCCCCAAAATGCCCTTTGGATTCTCAGAGATTTCCCATTGTCCCAGGGTCCCTTGTGCTTCAGAAAGAGCTGCAGTGGGACAGTGGCCCCTTGGTTCCGTGAGCTCTGCAGTGTTCCAGAAATCCTTGGGTTCCAGGGGATCCTGCAGTTTCACAAGGAGCACTGGAATGCAGGAGGTTCTGCAGGGTCCCAATGGCCCCTGGATTCTGGGAGGTTCAGAAATATCTCAGGGCTCCCTTGGTTCCAGGAGGACACACATGTCAGCAGGAACCCTTGGTTCCAGGAGGTTTGACAGTGTCCCAGAATTCCTTTGATTTCATGAGGCCCTGGATTGTCCCAATGGCCTCCTGATTCCATCAGCCCCCTCAATGTCCCAATGGTCCCTTGGTTCCATGAGTTTCTGCAGCGTCCCAGGGTTCCTTTTGTTCCATGGGGAGCTGCAGTGTCACAATGGGCCCTGAATTCCAGGAGTTTTCCCAGGGTGACAGTGGTCCCTTGATTCCATGAGATTGTCCAGTGTCCCAGGGCTCCTTTGGCTCCAGAAGGCCCTGCAGTGTCACAATGGCCCCTTTACTCCAGGAGGTTCCACAGTGTCCTTGCTGGAACACACAGGGCTGTAAGGTTGTCAGCCCTGCAGAGCTGCCTCCAGCTCTGGGCTCCAGCACAGGAAGGACATGGAGCTGTTGGAGCGAGTGCAGAGGGGAGCAGCAAGAGGATCAGAGGGATGGAGCAGCTCTGCTGTGAGGAAAGGCTGAGAGAATTGGGATTGTTGAGACTGGAGAAGAGAAGGCTTTGGGGTGACCTAATTGTGGCCTTCCAGTGCCTGAAGGGACCCAATCAGAAAGATGGAGAGAGACTTTGGACAAGGACCTGGAGTGACAGGACAAGAGGCAGTGGCTTCACATGGGTAGAGAGAAGGGTTGGAGGAGATAGTAGGAAGGAAATTTTGAATCTGAGGGTCCTGAGATGCTCCTGAAGGCCCCTCCCAAGCCAAAGCATTCCATGGTTGTGGGACTGGTGGGTGAGGTGGTGGTCGGAGCCGTCTGGGGCACAGGGACCCAAAATGAGGGAGTTTTCCATTGTGGGGGAAGGAAGGAGGGGGCAGCAGAACTGACCCCTTGGACACCTGGCAGGCAGGCTTTGGAGTTCCCGGGAGAATGATGGATGGAGTCCCTTAGGAGTCAGTCCTGAAGAACAAAAGAGTCCAGGAAGGCTGGAGGTGCTTTAAGAAGCAAATCTTCAAGCTCCAGGAGCTGTGCCCATGTGCCCAAAAACAAGCCAGGGGATCAGGCCCAGCCAGTGTGGGGTTGGGAAAGGCAGGTCCTGCCTGACCAACCTCATCTCCTTCTCTGACAAAGGACCCGCTCAGCAGCTGAGGGAAAGGCTGGGGATGTGTCTCTGTGGAATTCCAGAAAGCCTTTGGCACCATCTCCCCCAGCATCTCCTGCACAAACTGGCTGCTCATGGCTTGCCCAGGGAACTGTTTACTGGGTGACAAAGTGTCTGATGGCCCAGGGAGTGGTGGGGAATGGAAGGAAATCCAGGTGGGGCCGGTCACTAGTGGGGTTCCCAAGGGCTCAGGGTTGGGGCTGCTCCTGTTTAACATTATTGTGGATGATCTGGGCCAGGGGATCGAGTGCCCCCTCAGGAAAGTCATGGACAACACCACGTTGGGTGTGAGTGTGGATGTGCTGGAGGGCAGGAAGGCTCTGCAGAGGGATCTGGACAGATTGGATCAATAAGGCCAAGTGTCAGGGCCTGCACTTGGGTCCCAACAACGCCCTGGAACACTCCAGGCTGGGGGCAGAGGGGCTGGAGAGCTGCTCAGCAGGAAGGGACTTGGGGGTGCTGCTTGACAGGGACTGGATATGAGGCAGAGTGTGCCCAGGGGGGCAAGAAGGCCAAGGGCATGGTGGCCTTTGTGGAGAAGAGTGTGGCCAGCAGGAGCAGAGAACTGATTGCCCCTCTGTGCTGGGCACTGGGGAGGCCCCACCTGGAGTGCTGTGTCCAGTTCTGGCCCCTCAGTGCCAAAAGGCCCTTGAGGGGCTGGAGCGTGTCCAGAGAAGGGAAGGGAGCTGGGGAAGGCTCTGGAAAACATGTCTGCTGAGGGACGGCTGAGGGAACTGGGCTGGTTGAGTCTGGAGAAGGGGAGGCTCAGGGGGGACCTCACTGCTCTCTGCAATGACCTGAAAGGAGGTTTTAGTGGGTGTGGGAGTCGGTGTCTTCCGCAAAACCTTTAGTGACAGGAAGAGAGGAAACGGCCTTAAATTGCACCTGGTGAGATTTAGATTAGATGTTAAAAAAAACTTTTTCCCCTGAGAGAGTGTTCAGGCATTGGAACAAGTAGCCCAGGGAGGTGGTGGAGTCTCTGGAAGTGTTCAGGTGTGTGGTGGGTTGACCTTGGCTGGACACCAGGTGCCCTCCCAGCCACTCTATCACTCCCCTTCCCAACAGGACAGGGGAGAGAGTAAGGTAGGAAAAAAAAAAATAGTGGGTTGAGATAAAGCAGTTTATTTAAAGCAAAAGACAGCAGGGTTTGTTCTCTGCTTCCCATGAGCAGCCATGGTCGGCCACTCCCCAGGAGCAGGGCTTGGGTCCGCGGGACGGTTCCTCAGCAGGCAGCCATCAGACAATGAATGCCCCCCTCCTGCTCCGGGCCTCAGCTTTTAGAGCTGAGCTGACCTCCCATGGGCTGCAATGTCCCTTGGCTCAGTTGGGCTCAGCTGGCCTACTTGGGTCCCCTGCCAGGCTCTTGCCCTCAGCTAAGGAAGGAATGTCCCAGTGTTGGTGCTGTGCTCAGCAGTGGCCAAAACACTGGGGTGTTCTCAACCCCCTTCCAGCTGCCAATGCCAAGCCCAGCCCTGGGAGGGCTGCTGTGGGGAACTGAACTGCAGCTCAGCCAGACCCAACCCAAATATCTATGGCACATATTCTATAGAATCCATCCTTAGGTGTTGTGTGATAGATCTGTAAGATATTACAAATAAGAAGCAATAATAAGGCAAGTGTCCTCCTTAGGGACACACCCCCCCCCCCAAACTCCTGCCTGGGTTTGTTCCCTGGGGGTCTCTGCAGCAGCAAGCACAGCCCCACACTGACTGCTCTGGGCTGTGCAGGCATTTGTGCTTCTGCCTGTCTCACAAACCCCCAACCTTGGGATGGATCTGGATGTCACTGGCTGTGATGTCACAGAGGAGCTGTGATATCATGGGGAGGTGTGATGTCACAGGGACGATGTGATGTCACAGGGGAGGATGTGATGTCACAGGAAAGGTGTGATGTCATATGATGGATGTGAAGTCATAGAGATGTGATGTCACAGAAAGGATGTGATGTCATATGATGATGTGACATCATAGGGAGGATGTGATGTCACAGGAAGGATGTGATGTCACAGGGAGGATGTGATGTCACAGGAATGATACGATATCAAAGGAGAGGTGTGATGTCATACGATGGTTGTGATATCATAGGGGGGATGTGATGTCACAGTGGAGGTGTGATGTCAGAGGCAAGCTGTGATGTCACAGGGAAGATGTGATGTCATGGGGAGATGTGATGTCACATGAGAGCTGTGATGTCACAGGGGAGGATGTGACGTCACAGGGATTATATGATATCACAGGAGAGATGTGATGTCATATGATGACTGTGACATCATGAGGGAGATGTGATGACACAGGAAAGATGTGATGTCGCAGGAGAACTGTGATGTCGCGGGGAGGATGTGATTTCACAGGGAGGATATGATGTGATGTCATATGATGACTGTGATGTCATAGAGAATCCTTGATGTCACAACAAAGATGTGATGTCGCAGGGGAGCTGTGATGTCACATGGGAAGTGTGATGTCACAGAAATGGTATGATGTCATATGATGGATGTGTCACCATAGGGGAGATGTGAAGTCACAGGGCTGCTGTGATGTCACAGTCGAGCACGGGCTGTTACAGGGATGATATGAGATCACAGGAGAGATGTGATGTCACAGGAAGGATGTGATGTCACAGGGCAGCTGTGATGTCATGGGGAGGTGACAAGGGCCAAGGATGCACTCAGATTGGGTCTCAGCTGCATTACGTTTGTTCTGTCCAGCATTGCAGTAAATATTTCCTTAGAGTTGTTTACATTCCTCTGCAACTTCAGGGCTGCAACTGCTCAAATTCAAGGCCTACCATCCAGTCGTTTCCCACAATTCCTCCTTTTTGTTTTTAAATTGAAAAATAAAGCTTGGGAGAAATTCTGACCAATCACTCGTTGAACACAAGATATCAAACAGGGGACACATAATAAAATACACAAAACTTTTTCTGCAAACAAAACTTCATTTAACTCAGGGTTATGTGCCTCTTATTTTTTATCTAAAGGTGCTTATGCATATGTGAGGTAATATAGTTTATGCATTTGTGAGCAAAACCAGAATATATTAATAATCATATATTCATACATTCACATGCATACATTCACACAACTTTCATGCATGATGGCCATCACTTCATGCTCTCACACAAACATACTTTTGAGTTGTATTTTACCTTGTTTTCTGGTTGTGAGCTGCGAAATTACCATTCTTGTTTTTTGCCCTCAGGTGAGTAAGATCTAATTATGTATTTCTTGTTTATATGAAAGTATAACTTGGAAAACATAAACAGATTTCTGCTTCACGTTCAGTTCAAAACCCAAATACATACAAACATTCTTAAAGTTTAAAGATAAATATATACTCCTTCTATTTTTAAAGCAAAACACACACTTCTCTATGCAAATGGGCTTTTGGACTTCAAAGAGAACTTGTCAGTAGTTACTACAAAAACTTCAAAAGCTCTACTTCTCCACCACTTTCATGTATGCATCTTAAAACAATTTTGGCTGTTTACATAAACAACTTCAAAAAACAGTTAGTAGGACCATCTCATGAACCTGTGTTTCCTCACTCCCTCCCCTTCCTCTTTTTTTTTTTTTTTTTTGTACTGAAATTAAACTGTTAGGTTAGTTGTTGCATGAATAAAAAGCCTTGCTTTGTTGACTTTGAGCTTAGTGTCCTGTGTAAAGACAGGTTTTTATATAAGTTGCCTATGGCGTGCTGTGTCTCGAGGATCTGTCTTATCATCATCTTCTTTTTCACTGTTTCTGTCAAATGTTTTTGGAGGGTTGTCAACTAGATTCAAAATACCAATTAATCTCAAGTTATACAAGCTGATTGTGTCAGGGACAAAGTTCCCATCTATCAGCGCTTGCATTATCCAATTAAGCACAAATACATTCCCACCGCACGGTCTGTGGTTGGACCATGCCATTGTTGAACAACTTAAGCAGTGTATTGATGAAAAACAAGGAAAACAACATAAAATATCCACAACAAAGGACTAATAGTAAAAGTGTAGACAATAATATCTTTGTAACCATATCCATCTTCAGTGAAGAGATCGGAATAGGTTCCAGCTGTTCCTGCATCATTGGGTCAGCCAGGGGCACTTGCATGCTCTGCTGTGGCTGTAAGTAATCATAATCTCTTTGCAGTCAGCATACAGGGGGTCAGCATCCTGCTGTTGAACGTAGACTTAGTCTCCAAGTTGGAACAGATGAATAGGAGTACTCAATCTCACAGGTCCAGAGCACAGAATGAACCTGTAGAATTTCTGCAAAGTAGAGCCTGGACTATTAAACAATTTTCACAAAAGAATTTCAAATTTCAGAATTTTTGTAACTTGGCTGTATGAGAGGAATTTAGGTTCTATAGCACGAAGTGGTTGGCTGTCAGTTACTAATAAAAGGCTGTAGAGAATCATGTAGGACAAAGCAGGTAATGCAATACAATCAGGCACCAGGCACTGTCACTGCTTGTGTCAAATGGTCAAGGCTTGTGTGCTGTGAAGAACCCAAGAGCATTAAGAGCATAAAGAAATATATCCAGGGCGTGATCAAAATTCACTCAACGAAGGCATTCAGTAAAGCAATGCACAAGTTAGACAAAACATTCAAACAACTTAAACCAACCATCATGCTATGAAGTTAGCAGTCTATCAAAAGATTGCAGGCATGATGTGAGCTGGGGCCTGTGGGGGGACTGGCCACTTTCTTTGCTTTTCAACACAGGGCCCTTCTTCCGTGAGGCCCAGCACCCCATGCACTGTTATTTATAATCTTGTGTGGACTCGTAAACTAAGAGGTTTCCTTCATATGTGCAGTAGTTAGAGAGGAGAGATATTCAAAACATTCCTTGCCACTTGCTATAAAACCACTGGGACAAAACATATATAAACAACACCCATCTTCATGAAAGACAATAAAACATAATATCAATAACTATAGTATTGTCTGGCAACCTGACAGCACTATTCAAACTATACAAGCAATCCACCCTTTCAAAGCCTTTCCAGTCTGGATATGATATAGAATTCTGAGTTTATTTTTCAAATTTTAGCTAAATTCATAATACAAATTCAATTATATTATAACCTTCTATACTGTAGATAAATGCAAGTTTTGACTCTAACTCTGATCCTCGCCCACCAGCAATACAACAACACATACAAAAAGAATAAGTCAAAACACATTGTTGGTGACAGAGACTTTCTTAACTCTTTAGTAGATTCAGGGATCTGTTAGGGCAAGAGGCCTGCTATATAAGAAAGAAAAAAACAGTGCATTTTGTTCTTCAAGATACATGGCCTGCATTGAATGGCTAATGCATGGCTGTAGTTATTGTTCTGATTAATACAAAGATGACAAAAGCAATTAGAACAGTTTCTCTCATTTTACTCTATTCTGCATTATCTTCTCAGTCTCGGGCTTGGCTCACCAGAGCCACAGACTGGCTCCTCTTATTCATGAGAATTACTAATGATAGATTGAGAGTGAATACTTTTTGATTTGTGATATAACTAAACGAATAAGGATCACTTGAAGGCATATTAAAGGTATTGTTAGTCATATTAATTACAACATCGGGTGCATCTCAGGTCTTTTCAATACAGACTGTACATTTTTTGCACTTGGGATCAAATTAAAGATTTAGTTTTGTTTTCTCTCTTTTTCCAAAATTATAATCAAGGATGGAGAAGGCCAGATTCCAGCTTGCAGCTGGTTCTTTAGGTGTGATCCATATTATCTGCTTGTATTTTTAGGTGGTTTTGTCTATGAAATTCTGGTAAGAGAACAAAATTCACAACATAAGCAGCACAAAGGAGAGCAAATAACTAGTTGTAAGATCATGTAAAAATCAGCTGAGTAAACTTTTTAAACACAATTCTAAAGATGTGATCAGCATAATGCCAACCCAGGGTAAGGCCTTTGGCTTTAACCACTTGTATTCACAGCACCAGCTGTGGGGGTGCTTCAAGAAGACAGTTCCCCTACTCCTGCAGACTGAGGGTCTAGAGAAACCCTGAGCAAAGTACACACAGAACCTGACAGGGTCACTCCACTGTCAAGGTCACTTCTCAGTTTATAACAGGGAGATAGAAAGGTGTTTTATCTAAGAGTTAAGGAAATCCTCAGCCTGCTGGCTTTCCATTTATCTTATTTGCAAAGTTGTAGTTTTTAGAAAGCAGGAGGGTTCTACCACACCCCTCCCCAGCCCCGAGAAACTGGTAATTTAAACTTTTTTGAGTTCGGCCAGAGGAGGTTTAAGCCTCTCACTCGGTTCCTAGGCAACAAACTATCTCTATTGTGTGAGCTACTAACACCTTATCTCTTTCTCTGCTAAGGCAAAGTTTTGCAAGAGGGCTTTTTATCCTTTTTGTCAAAACCCTGCCTTTTTTTTTTTTTTTCTGAATACAACATTTTGGCAGAAGGTTTTTATAGGGGTACAATACAATCAAGAAGGCGTTTCACTAAAACTTTTGTACAAAGCCTCATTTCCCGGCCCCTCCGCCGCTCCGCCGCCTCCTGCCGTGGCTGCCGGCGCTGCCTTCCCCCTGCACGCCGGGCTCGGGCAGCAGTTTGAATAACCCTAAAGTGAATTTCTATGCTCTTGTGTTCACCTGAGACGCTCTAACGGGAGGAGAGTCTCCCGGACTCTCATCTCTGGGGTTTAACAGTGACTTACAAACTTACGGTCGCTTCTCCACACACACACACGCTAGCACGGTACCGTTAGCAACACCGTGAGCTCACGGCGACATTGGACACACAACGCAATTAACACGAGAGTTAACAGAGATACGGGCGGGCAGTTCTCTATCCTGCCTCTCCTGCCAACGACAAGTGGCACTTTTTCGGGGTTGCTCTGTTCTTGTTTCCCTCTGGGGCTACTCCGTTCCTGGTTTTTCTTGCATTGCTGCTGCCGGGCTGTCCTCTCGCCGGCTCCCGGGCACTCCGGCCCTACCCGTCCGGCGCTGCCAGCTCTGCTCCGCCACGCCCTTAGGATTCTCCAGCAGCCGTAGTGGCTCTCTGGTGTTCGTCTGCACCTCAACTCCGCGCGGGGGGGCAGCGGCCACGATTGGAACTCGCACTGTTCGATCGGTGCAGTGCCCGCTGGGCAGCGATGTGCTACCCCTTCCAGCAGGGCGACTGCACGGCCGAAAAGTCTCCTATCAGCGGCGAGGAGGGGTGGCCTTTCTGTTTTTACTGTCTCCGAGGGTGATTTGCTAGGTTTTTCTTTTATTTTCTGGCTTGAAGGGTGGTGATTTTTTAGAAGCATGATCTTTTGAAGTTTTAAAGACAGTTCACCACAGTTTCAGGATGCTGGCAGCCTGCTTAAGAGACTCAGTGGCTGCATTAAAAAGCACTCTTCCTGCAGAGTCCCAAATGTCTGTACCAAATGCTGACTGAGCATCTACCCCATTTCTTTTGCACCAACTATATAAGGTGCAGAGCACACATTTCTGATATTTCACACCGTGCTTCTCTAGTATCTCTGTTAGCACTGTACCAACAGATTCCTCCTCCATGGATATTTGTGCTTCCATTATTTATTCCCCAATGGCTCACCTTCTTTCCAGGAGTCTGTAAGTCTTGACTTATTTTTCGGCTCTGAGGTCTGCCAACAAATGCTACATTTGGGTTCCATCCTCACTACTCTGAGGTCCACAGTCACCGCTCTCAGTTCCACGGTGATAAATCCCTTCGCTACCGCTCTAAGGTCTGCTGCAAATCTTCTGCAATAAATCTTCTCTATCACCACTCTAAAGTCTGCAGTCTTTCCAAGGAATTCTCCTTGCAGTAAATCTTCTGTGCAATAAATCATATCAGGGTTCACCAATTGACGACAGCCAAGAATGCACTCAGATGGCAGGGAAAGACACATGGCTACTTTATTGCTCTCAAAGGTTTCTTTTATACTCTTTGTATACTATCGTGCTACAACATAATTGGTTAAAAGTCTCAAACATAAAACACTGTACATACTTTCATTGGTAACACAGAAGGCACTGTACATACTTTCATTGGTGATACTACACACATTTGGATTGGTGACCTTTGGTCTCGGCTGCATTACGTTTGTTCTGTCCAGCATTGCAGTAAATATTTCCTTAGAGTTGTTTACATTCCTCTGCAACTTCAGAGCTGCAACTGCTCAAATTCAAGGTCTACCATCCAGTCATTTCCCACAGGGAGGTGTGATGTCACAGGGGAGATGTGATGCCACAGGGATGATGTGATGTCACAGGAGGACAGGACGACACAGGGATGATATGATATCATGGGAGAGGTGTGATGTCATATGATGGATGTGACACCATAGGGCAGATGTGATAACACAGTGGAGGTGTGATGTCACAGGGAGCTGTGATGTAGCTCTGCAGAGCCCTGACAGTGCCACTGCAATCCCAAGCTGCATTGCCCGGGGCAACCCTCAGCACAGCCAAGGCCACAACCCTTCCTGAAAGGTGTCCCTTCTGGGCAGGGCCAGGGGGACAAACCCCTCCATCTGTCCCTGCACATGTTGTGTCCAATTCTCAGCCCCCACTTAGGGACAAAGTCAGCCTACATTGGGTGTTTAGCTTTGCATTTGCTTCACTCTTTTGTGCTTCCAACACACACACACCCCAGTCTGGGCAGAGTCTGGCCCCCCAAAGAACACAAGATCTGACTAGTTGTGGCTCCAGCTGCAGTGACTGGAACTTGGGCCACAACCTGTGCCAGGAGCAGAGAGGTCCCTCCCCACAGAAACTTCTTGGCAATGGAGTTCTTAAGAAGATCTGTGGGGATCACTTGCAAGGTACAGCCAGGGACGTGTCTTGACCAGCCTCCTGTTTAACAGGACCAGCTTTTCCATTCTCTTTTCTCTCTGTTTTCTCATGCTTGTTCCTCCAGTAACCATTGTGATCCTACCCTTGCTTTGGTTCTTTCCTAGACACCCCATGACAAGTCTTGCCCAGTCCCCAAATCCCCTTTCTGAATGCCCATCATTAGTTTTAGACCCCGAGGCCAAATCCCCCATCCTCAGCTGCAAGGTCACCCTGAGAGGTTCTGCCATTGACCCACTTGCTTAAAGTTTCATACAGATACCTTGGAACTTCCTTTGAAACCTTGGAACTTCCTTTGAATTAATTTGTTACCTTTTGGGCTTAGAATGGCTTCTTCAAAAACATGGTAATTCATGCCCTCAACATGGAAATTCTTTGGAGTAGGAGTTTGGGATATTAGACTCAAAGAATCACAGAATGGTTTGGCTTGGAAGGGATATAAAAGCTCATGTGGTCCAAACTCCTGCACATAGACAGTGACATCTTCACTAATTTAGGCTGCTCAAAGTTCCTGACCTTGGACAAATCCAAGGGATGGGATGGGACATCCTCTTCTCTGGGAACCTGTTGCAGTTCTTGTCAGACCCATTGGCAAATATTTCCTCCTATTATCCAATAGAAAGCTCCCCTATTCCAGTTTAAATCCATTGCCCCATATTCTGCCAATACAGGCCTTGGTAAAACATATGACTGTGACTATCTTAGACTATGAGCACAATGGTTTCATCTGCAAACACCTTGGAGACTGATCAGGGATGTCCCTACAAAAAGTTTGTCCCCATCTTTGTTAGAAGCCTCTGTGGTGGTGCATCCTCCCCCCATTGTCCTCAGGTCTGGTTGATGATCTCAGGAGCTCCTGACAAACCCTGACCAAACCAGCTGAGCAATGAAGAGCCCCTGGACTGGACCAGGGGTGTGGTGAAGTGTCCCTGGACTGGACCAGCTGCTCCTGGATCATAAAGGTGGGAACAATCCGGAGTGGAACAGCTGGGGAACACAGGATAATCAGTCATTCCCTGAAAGCCTTGGAATATTCCCTGCCTGAATTGTAGCCCAAATGGAACAGTTTGGATACAATTCCCAAATATTTTGGAAACTCCAGTCATTCCTGACACCAGGATGGAAATTCAGCAGATCACTGAAGCCAGTCCCCTTGGGAGCCCACAACCAGCGGGGCTGAGGGAGGCCCTGGCAGGTCCCCAGCACCTCCCTCTCAGGGGGACACCTCTGGCAGCCTCTCCCAGCTCGGGAACCCTCCAGTTTGCAACACTCCAAAGACCCTCCCTGATGCCCAGGACAATTCTGATCCCCCTCAACAAACACTCCTCCAACTGTGACCCTTGTCTGCTGGGAAACACAAAGGGATTTGGGGGAGTGTTTCCCTGACAACAGGAGAATTTGGGAGAGGGACCTTTCCACGCCCAGCTCTTGATGTGTGCACACATCTCTGCCTGGGTGTGGGTGTGAATTGACTGTGGTGTGAATGTTGTTGTTGTGAATCTATAATTCAGTCACTGTTAAAATTGTGGCAAATGCTATTGAATCACTTGAAAACTGCTCACTTGGTCAATGATTAAGTGCTTCAAAACTCTTTTGCCCCCTTATCTTTGTGTCTAAATCCTTTTCACCCTGACCTTCTTGCATCACAAAGCTATGTGTAAATCATTCCCTTTCATAAAAATATATATATTTTTCATTACTTCCACTTTAAAATCTTCCTCCTTAGCTAAAGTACAAGACAACTCCAATTTGTTGTTGACGTCTTGAAGACAATTAAAGAAAGAAAAATAATTTGTTTTTCAGTGTTTTAATGGATCCCACAGTGTGTTTGGAGTTGCATCAGCTGTCAGTCCAAGATGGGCCATGTCAGAACTGGTGAGGCTGGGGGGTGAGGGGCAAGGATGATCATCCAGGGTCAGTCTGGATCTCCTGAGGAGACACTCAGCATCAAGATCACTTGGAGAACACCTCTATCACCTCTTCTCTGAACTAAAAAATAGCCATCCTTGAATTAAAACAAAAAAAGTACAAACTTTGAAGACTTGTTTTGAAATTGCCTTGAAGACAATTAAAGGAAGACAAAGAGATCCTGAGGGATTTCTGCATTTTAATGAGCCCCACAGTGTGTTTGCAGCCCAGCCCATGATCCTGAGGTGCTGAGAGAAGATTGAAGCAGCTGCTGAAGAAGTCAGAAGCCAAAGTGCAAGTGCCTTGAAGCATTGCTGGGCCCCACTGAGGGCAGGCACTGCCAAAGCCTCCCCAGGGACTCCTTGGAGCAGCTCCTTGGAGGCCAGGAGTGCAGGCAGACAAAGGCTCTGGGCAGGCCCCTGCAATGCTGAGCAAAGCCTGCCTTGGTTTTGTGGAGCACAAAGGCCAAGGGCTGAGCCCCAGGCCCTGGCCCAGCAGATCCTGTCCCTCCCGGCTGGCTCAGGGCTGTTTGGGGGGCACTGGGATGGGAGGGGGAGGAACAAAAAAGGCCCAAAACTGGGCAACCCCTGCCAGGCTCCTGAGGGAGGGGCGAGGCAGAAACCAAGTGCAGAACCTGCCAGGCAAGTGTCTTGTGGTGGCCTGAGTGGCAGAGGCAGCTGCCAGAGGCAAGGGGACAAAGGCCTGGGTGCCTTTGGGCCTTGCAGCCCTGCCAGAGCCCTTGGCCATCTCTCCTGCAGGCTGTCCTGCCCTGGCCCTGCTGCTGCTCTGGCCTTGCAGGCTGCACACACCCCTCCTGCTTTCCCACCCCCTCCCAGCAGCATTTCTAGACCCTCCCTGATGTCTCTGCACCAGCTCTGGCTGTTCCCTGGAACACAAAGCCATGGGCTGATCCTGACTCCCTCTGGGTGACCTCTTGCAGCACAAGGGTCTCTGTTGAGTTACATTTCTTTTTCCTCACCTTCAGTCTGAACCTTCAGTGCTACTCTTTGTGGAGATTTCATTCTATTTCCAATACAGAGAAAAGCTCCATCCTGTCAGATCTCCTCTCGACCCTCTCCAGTTCTTCCTCATTCCTCCAGAATGGGGAACCTCACAGACAGACAGACCAGTCCCGATATGATGACCCCAGGGCTGAGTCCAGGGAGGTGACAACTCCCTTGTCTGGGTGCCCACACTCCTCCCAAGGCAGCCCCATGTGCAGTTGGCCTTAAATCAAGGGGCCGTTCTGATTCTTTGTAAACTCATGGAATCAAGTGGCACCGTGACACTGCAGGGCCTCATGGAACCAAAGGAATGCAGGGACACTGTGGAATCTCATGGAACCAAGGGACCATTGTGACATGTGGGAGCTCTTTGGAACAGAAGGAACTCTGAAACATCTCAGAACCAAGGGACCACTGTGCCTGCCCAGAACTCCATGGAATCAAGCAGAGCCGCTGCCTCCCCCCCGCCGCCGCACGGACCGGAGTCGCCGGCTCTGCCCCGCTTGGACACCTCTGGAGTCAGCGTGTTCTTGGGCAGCACAACTGATCTCAGACCAGAGAGTTTCCCAGATTTTGCTTTACCCCTCTTTCCACTGGTTTAATTTTTGTTCTTTGTTGATTTAGGGAGAAAAGGGGGAAGGGAAGCATGTGTTGATCCCTGGTTTTATCTGTTTACAAAAAAGAGTTGGGGCAGGAGCAGAGAGAGGAGACAATTTTTCTCTCTGCTGTTGCTTTGAACTGTTTTGTTGGTATTGCTTGTTTTGCTGCTATATTTCTTGTCAGTAAACTCTTATTTTTTCATTTATACTTCCTTGTACTTTGTCTCCCTGTACTGGTGGGGAATAAAAGAAGAATGAATTCATTTTATTGGAGTTCCCACCCCAATATGTGTCTTTAAACCAGGACAGGTTGCTCAAGGGCTCCCTGAAATTTGGAATCATCCACGAAAGACATGAAAATACATTTTGTCCCAATGTACAGAGAGATAATAAAGATGTTCTCTAGTGGTGTTCAAGGGCTGGTCACTGAGGGATTTCACCAGGAAGTTGCTGCCAAGAGGACTTTGTATCATGGATTTGATTTGACCCTCTTCATTCAGCCAACTTCCCACCCACCACATCTTCCACTGCTTCAGTCCAGCTCTCACCAGTCTGGCCATAAGGAGAGCACAGGACACCATGTCAAGGGCCTTGATAAAGTCTGGGCACACAACATCCCCTTCTATTCCCTCCCACAGGGGTTCTGCAATCCCTGCCTTGTCCTTCCCATGCCTTGGAATGGCTGCAGGAGGACTTGCCCTATCCCCTTCCCTGCTGAGCCTGAGCAGTCTGGAACTCTGCCAACCCTCCTTGCTGCCCTGCTTGCAGACTGGTTCCATGTCTGCCTTTGCCAAGGCCCCAGGAAGCTCTGGGATGGCTCTGGCCTTTCCAAGGGTTTGGGAGAGGTCTCCCAGTGACACTGCCCAGCCTTCTCAGTATCACTGATATCAAAACCTTTTCTATATCCCACATTTTGAGAGGAGTGCCCAGGACACAACACAAGCTGTCCTGGTAGTTCTGGACAATGAGAAGGGATTTCTTCCTCCAGACCAACCCCTCCAATTGGATTTGAGTGCAGCTGAAAGGTTCCCTCAGCATTTTCCCTGGTGCCTCCCTGCCCTGAAGGTTTCTGGCCATCAGGCTGGAGCTGAGGGGGTTGGGCAGGTGCCTGAGGAGGGGGTAGAACAAGGGCTGTGTCCAACTGTGCCAGGAGGGCTGTGCTGGGCAAGGATGAGGAGGTTGCAGAAAACAGTGGCACTGGGGAGGTGAGAGGAGCAGGTGGAGAGACCTTGTGCCTGCCCACGCTGGGCAGGAGCTGCCCCAGGATGGCAGCTCTGAAGCACTCACAGGATGTCCCTGGGAACAGGAGGGGAAGACTGGATCTAAAAATGAAACCTGGAAAGCAGAGAGCAGGAGTGTCATGGGGACACTGCAGGAGAGTTCCAGCCCTGGAGCAAGGTCACAGGAGAAGTGACCCAGTCCATGCAGTGGCCTCAGAAGTTCCCACAGCATCCTGGATGTGCTGGAAGGGAGCCCAGCTCTGCTTCACAAGTTCCCAGGGCCTGTCCCTGCCTGTGCTCCAAGGACTTCCAGCCCCCAGGACTGTGCTCAGAGAGCACTCAGGCCTTACAGTGAGAAAGGGGCTCAGGAGGACAGTGTGGAAGTGGCAAGAGAGCAGCTCTGGAAAGACCAAGCTCTGCTGCTCCCTGGCAGTGCTGCTGGGCTGGGATTATTGTCCCCATCCTGTTTGCAAATACCCCCTGTCCTGCAGTGTGCTGTCCTTTAGGAACATCTGAGAAGAAGGGTCTTGGACAAAGAAGGCACTGCAGGGTCCTTTATTTTGTTTAAATAGTCAGAGAGCACAATTCATCATTTATACATGTCCGGGTCAAATTGAATGTGTAGACACTAAATTAGAAAGCAGATGCATAATAATATAACATTGCACAGAAAATTATTGCCAGAAGAACCTGATGACCTCCACAAAAAACCTGAGCAGGAAGGTTGGGTCATTAAGGAGTCCCATTCTGAATGCTACACACCAGAAAACAGGCACTTTATTGCTCCTGAAAAGCATCCAGTCATCATTTTCCTCAGGGCATCCTTGAGCTCCTGGTTCCTGAGGCTGTAGATGAGGGGGTTCAGTGATGGAGGCACCACCGAGTATAGAACTGACACCACCAGATCCAGGGATGGGGAGGAGATGGAGGGGGGCTTCAGGTAGGCAAAAGGGCCAGTGCTGATGAAGAGGGAGACCACGGCCAGGTGAGGGAGGCACGTGGAAAAGGCTTTGTGCTGTCCCTGCTGAGAGGGGATCCTCAGCACAGCCCTGAAGATCTGCACATAGGAGAAAACAATGAAAATGAAACAACCAAATACTAAAGAGATGGAAAACAAGAGAAGCCCGAGTTCCCTGATGTAAGAGTGTGAGCAGGAGAGCTTGAGGATGTGTGGGATTTCACAGAAGAACTGGTCCAGGGCATTGCCCTGGCACAGGGGCAGGGAAAATGTATTGGTTGTGTGCAGCAGAGCATTGAGAAAGCCAGTGGTCCAGGCAGCTGCTGCCATGTGGGCACAAGCTCTGCTGCCCAGGAGGGTCCCGTAGTGCAGGGGTTTGCAGATGGCAACGTAGCGGTCGTAGCACATGATGGTGAGGAGGGAAAACTCTGTTGAAATGAAAAAGAAAAGTAAAAAGACTTGTGCAGCACATCCCTTGTAGGAGATGGTTGTGGTGTCCCAGAGGGAATTGTGCATGGCTTTGGGGACAGTGGTGCAGATGCAGCCCAGGTCTGTGAGGGAGAGGTTGAGCAGGAAGAAGCCCATGGGGGTGTGCAGGTGGTGGTCACAGGCTACGGCGCTGAGGATGAGGCCGTTGGCCAGGAGGGCAGCCAGGGAGATGGCCAGGAAGAGCCAGAAGTGCAGGAGCTGCAGCTCCCTCCTGTCTGAGAATGCCAGGAGGAGGAACTGGGTGAGGGAGCTGCTCTTGGGCATTTGCTGCTTCTTAGGACAGGGTCTGTTCAAAAAAGGAAAGGACAGCGAATGGTTAAGACAGACCTCTGTGAAAGAGCAACTCCATTTCTAAAAGAAATCAATGTGTCACATGTCACCAAATGTACTGCCAAGGAGTCAGGTTTGCTCTGCTGTACTGGGACATGGAATTTTTTTGGTAGAGCTCTCATACAAGGAATGTCAGATGTAACAGACCTTGAATACAAAAGTTCCATCTCTACTGAAATGACTCAGAAGAGCTGGTGCTGCAGAGCAGAAGCTTAGTCTGTCCTTAGAATAATTGTACCTGTGTTTTCCATTTTTACCATCACACCTGGAAGTTTCTTTTCCATTTCAGGAATCCTCATTTCTATGGCCCAGCACACAGTGCCCAGCAGAGCTGCAGGGAAGGGCCCCCAGAGTTGCCTGAATGCCCCCTCCCCCAGGGCTTTGGGGGCTCTTGCCCCCCACTCCCTGCCCAGGGCTCTGCTGCCTGGAGCTGTCCCTGCCAGCAGCTGCTTCCCTGGGCCCAGGGCTGAAAAAGTGACACTGATGCTGTCTATAAGACAGTTTTGATGTCTGATACTCTCAGGTTCAATGCCCTCTAATCTAACAGAGTTCATGTTTCAGTGTCTCCTCCTGTGCTCAGAGATTCATTTCCCTGTTGCAGTCAGCACCCAGACAACCCAGAGTATAACACTGAAAGAACTGGTTCATCCTCTTTAAGGTACGTCCTGTCTGTCTGTGCCTCTTGCAAACACCTTCTGGGAAATGTCCTGCTTTGATCTGGAGCTGTGACCAGCCCTCATCCCTGCAGCCCACTTTGGAGATCAGAAGGACTCTGCCCTGCTCTGCCCTCCCAGGAGTTGTTCCTTCCCCACAGCCCTTCTCCCCCAGCCCCGTGGCAGCTCCTTGGCCGGGCTGAGAGCTGAGCCTGGCAGGCAGCAGAGTCCCTGCCCCAGTACACAGAGCCCTGGGGGCAGGACCCTGCTCTGCCCCACAGCCCTGGGTACCCCTGGCTGCACCCCCACCTTCCCACCCCACAGCCAGCCCTGGCACAGGGAACCTTCTGGCCCTGGGCCTCTGAGGGGGCAGCAGCAAGTCCTGCTCTGCAGCAGCTTCTCCTGCTGCACCCCAGCAAATCCAGCAGAGCCATCCTGACAGCTCCTGCCACTGCTGCCATTTGGCAGCTGGGAGAGGCACTTGCAGGAACTCACCTGCACTGCTCTGCAGCCACAGCCTGAGCGTGGCAAAGGGCTGGCAAGGTTCCTGCCCTGAGCAGCTCTGCCCTGTCCTCCCACCCCAGGATCCCTTGAACCTCCTGCTCCCTTCTCCTCTCTGCCCTTGCTGCCTGCAGCTCCTGCCCTGCTCTGCCTTATGGCCACTTCCCCTGCACTGCAGCAACTGGGAGAGTCCTGCTGAAAGGTCCTGGAAGCTGTGGGATGTGGTAGCATTAGGAAATGCCTCCAGGAAGGCAAGTTGAACTTTCCTACAGCCAGAGAATTCTTCCTTCAAATCCTGTGAAGGTTTCTCCCGTAGTGAGAGCTCAGTCACCTCCCAACCCAGGCTGCCTCTCATCTCTCTGCCTTCTCTCCTGTGCCCTGGGTGCTGCAGGCAGTGCCCTCAGCCCTGCTGGGCTGTGCAGAGGAGCTGCTCACCAGCAGAGCTGTCTCTTTGAAGCTCTTCTTGGTTGCCAGGAGCTCCCTGTGTACCAGGAGCCTGGCCCAGCTCAGCAGCACAGCAACAGCCTGGAAGAATTTAATGATCCTCAGGGGTTTTGATGTTGTTTACATGAGACTCAGTCCCTGAGAGGAAGTTCAAACAACTTTTCAAGAAGTCAAAGTGAGATTGAAACACTGAAGTTTCTTGCAGTGCTAATGTGTCTCACTGAGGGACACAATTGAGAACATGTCCCCAGGTTCCAGTTAGAGCAGAAAACTGCAGACAGTGATGACAAGGATGGACAAGCAAGGGAAAGGTGGCTCTGATGCTGAACAAACCTTGACTTGTTCCCTTAATCTAACAGGCCAAGCCCTGACCCCCAGCTCCTGGCAAGTCAGATCCTGTCCCTGCCTCATTCCTCAGGGTTCTTCCTGGGGCACTGGGATGTGGGATGTGCAATGCCAAGGGCAGGACCATGGGGTGGCACCTGCCAGGCTGCTGAGCAGGGACAAGGAGAACATGAGGCCCCAGGATCTGGCTGAGCTGCAGTTCAGTTCCCCACAGCAGCCCTCCCAGGGCTGGGCTTGGCATTGGCAGCTGGAAGGGTGTTGAGAACACCCCAGTGTTTTGGCCACTGCTGAGCACAGCACCAACACTGGGACATTCCTTCCTTAGCTGAGGGCAAGAGCCTGGCAGGGGACCCAAGTAGGCCAGCTGAGCCCAACTGACCCAAGGGACATTGCAGCCCATGGGAGGTCAGCTCAGCTCTAAAAGCTGAGGCCCGGAGCAGGAGGGGGGCATTCATTGTCTGATGGCTGCCTGCTGAGGAACCGTCCCGCGGACCCAAGCCCTGCTCCTGGGGAGTGGCCGACCATGGCTGCTCATGGGAAGCAGAGAACAAACCCTGCTGTCTTTTGCTTTAAATAAACTGCCTTATCTCAACCCACGAGTTGTTTTTTTTTTTTTCCACCTTACTCTCTCTCCTGTCCTGCTGGAAAGGGGAGTGATAGAGCGGCTGGGAGGGCAACTGGTGTCCAGCCAAGGTCAACCCACCACACACCTGAACACTTCCAGAGAGTCCACCACTTCCCCGGGCTACTTGTTCCAATGCCTCAAAAGTCTCTCAGTGGAAGAATGATTTTTTCATAACTAATATGAACCTTGCCCAAAGCAATTTAAGGCCATTCCCTCACAACCTTTCACTAAAGGCTTTGCAGAAGAGACCAACCCCCACCCCACTAAAACTTCCTTTCAGGTCATTGCAGAGAGCAATGAGGTCCCCCCTGAGCCTCCCCTTCTCCACACTCAACAAGCCCAGTTCCCTCAGCCGTCCCTCAGCAGACATGTTTTCCAGAGCCTTCCCCAGCTCCCTTCCCTTCTCTGGACACGCTCCAGCCCCTCAAGGGCCTTTTGGCACTGAGGGGCCAGAACTGGACACAGCACTCCAGGTGGGGCCTCCCCAGTGCCCAGCACAGAGGGGCAATCAGTTCTCTGCTCCTGCTGGCCACACTCTTCTCCACCAAGGTCACCATGCCCTTGGCCTTCTTGCCCCCCTGGGCACACTCTGCCTCATATCCAGCCCCTGTCAAGCAGCACCCCCAAGTCCCTTCCTGCTGAGCAGCTCTCCAGCCCCTCTGCCCCCAGCCTGGAGCGTTCCAGGGGGTTGTTGGGACCCAAGGGCAGGCCCTGACACTTGGTCTTCTTGATGCAGCCTGTCCAGATCCCAGAGCATGTTCCAGCAAGGACATGGTGGAACCTCATGGAACCAAGGACCATTGGGACATTGAGGGGGCTGATGGAATCAGGAGGCCATTGGGACAATCCAGGGCCTCATGAAATCAAAGGAATTCTGGGACACGAACCTCCTGGAACAAGGGTTCCTGGGGACATCTGTGTCCTCCTGGAACCAAGGGAGCCCGGAGATATTTCTGAACCTCCCAGAATCCAGGGGCCACTGTGACCCGGCAGAACCTCCTGCATTCAAGTGCTCCTTGTGGAACTGCAGGCTCTCCTGGAACCCAGGGATTCCTGGAACACTGCAGAGCTCACGGAACCAAGGGGCCACTGTCCCACTGCAGCTCCTTCTGAAGCACAAGGGACCCTGGGACAATGGGAAATATCTGAGAATCCAAAGGGCATTTTGGGACTGCAGGGCCTCATGGAAGTAAAGGAAGCTTTGGAAACTGTGGAAGCTCATGGAATCAAGGGGCCATTGGGACATGTGGGGCCTCCTGGAAGCAAAGGAACCCTGAGAATTTCTGTGGGAACAAGTTAAGGCAGCAACAGCTGCATTCAGTTAATTAGGATCAAAAAATTGTGTTTGGGCCCTGACTGGTGTTTTCCATCCAGAGAGTGCTGTTTGCCAAAGGGGAAACCACTTGGAACGCTCTGCATGGCAGCCTGTGTTTTTCTCTGGTGGCTGAACACAGCCAGTACGTGAGGGGAGGGGAATGTGTGGGATCAGGGCACTGCTTTGGGGCCATGCTGGGAATTCCAGTGGACTAAAAGACAAAGCCCAGGCGCTGTTTCCAAAGGAACCCCAATGAAAGGGGGATGCTGGAAAGATGGGCGGACAAGTCCTGAAATGGAACTCTGTGTGTGCAGCCTCATTTTCTCCTTCAGCACCCATAGGAGAGGGGGCAAAAAGTGGGGGTTGGGAGCCCAAAACTGTTTTGAGGGGAAAATGAGGATTAAGGGGACAATGGAAAAATGGGAAGAACAGGGAAAGGGTGGAAAAGGGGAGGTGGTCTCGTGGGTCAAATGGTCTCATGGGGGTCTTTGGGCACAAAGGGGTTGGGAAAGGGAGGTGGCCTCCCTGAGCTCCCAACATACTGTGGGGTGCTGGATCCAATCTCAGCCTTGGATCATGCCAACAGTTTTAGTCTAGAGGAATTACAGAGGTGTGACTGAATCACTTTGGTCCCCCAGGTTTTAATGATGGCAAATCAGATCTATTGATAGAAATGAATTTATTTAGAATTACAAATGATCACACAAAACATCTTCATCAGAATTATTTCCTGCACAATACAAACACTAAAACTACCAGGAATACAGCATAAGATAGGACAGTGCTCTACACTAAAGCAATTGTTGAAGTAAATCTACTCAAGCTGCCACAAAATGAGTAATTCTTAATTAGAGATGGATGGAACTCCCCCAGACCAACGCTGGTGGGGAGATCTCTGCTCTCAGCCTCCAGCAGTGACCCTGGGGGGTCCCCAGCCAAGGCAGGAATCTCCACACAACCCCAGGAAGAGTTCTGTTGGAAGAACCTGCCCCTGTGAAAGGGGACTGGCCCTTTGTGGTGGAAAGGGATGGAGTGACAGTCACTGGATTCCAGGGGTTGCGTCAGCATCAGGGGTTTCATTTGGGGTGGAAGCAGTGGCTGAAGCTCTTCCCGCAGTCAGGGCACTGGTAGGCTTCCCTTACTGGTGGGTCTGTTGGTGTCTGGTCAAGTGAGAGCTGTGGGTGAAGCTCTTCCCACACTCCCCACACTTGTAGGGCCTCTCCCCGGTGTGGATGCGCCGGTGTCTGACGAGGGTGAAGTTCCGGTTAAAGCCCTTCCCGCAGTCGGTGCAGCGGAAGGGCCTCTCATCCGTGTGTGTCCGCTGGTGCAGGAGGAGACTGGAGCTGGTCATAAACCTCTTCCCACATTCCAAGCACTTGTAGGGCCGTTCTCCAGTGTGGATGCGCCGGTGGATGCGGAGGGTGGAGCTGTCCCTGAAACTCTTCCCACACTCCCTACACGGGTAGGGCTGTTCCCCAGTGTGGATGTGCTGGTGGGTGAAGAGGTGGGAGCTCTTTCCAAAACTGTTCCCACATTCCAAGCACCTGAAGGGCTTCTCCCTGCTGGGAGGCTGCTCAGGGACCACCAGGTCAGAGCTCCCCCTCAAGCTCTGGCCGCCTTCCCGGCACAGGCTGGCTCTTTCCTCCTCAGAGCACCCTGGGCTGGCTTTGGAGTCCCTCCTGCGGGGGGATCTCCGGCCCTTTTCCTCCCCGCTGCCTTCCTGCGCCGGGGAGCCCTTCAAAACGGCCTCTCCCACCAGGGTCTCACGGGGGGATTTGTCCTCCGGGCTCTCCGTCCTCAGCTCGGGGCCTGGGGCAGGAAGCAAGAAGGACAGGCAGGGGATTTGCCTCCGGCCCACAGGGAAGGCCAAGGACATCCCCCCAACTCCGGCCCCGGCAGGACGGCGGTGCCAGCGGGGTTGTCCTGCAGCCGGGGCCATGCTGGGCTGACAGAGCCAGCACAACACCCGCCCAAAGGGACACTGACTTCCTCCTCACCTGCCTGGGGGGCCCAAGGCATCTTCCTCTTCCTCGCAGCCTCCTCCTCCATCCGCCCAAGCTTTGGGAAGGACAAATCCTGATGGGGGAAAACAAGGGCTGAGCTCGTTGGCTTGGGGGTTCCTCCTGCCCAAGTCCATCTCTAGAACTCACCGGGCATCCTGTGTCCATAAAAACCTCCAAAACACCAAGATTCAGCCCAGAAAAGCACAAACCACCCAGACACAGGCAAAAAAATCCCTCAGAAATAGTAAGAAGATCCTCATCCCCCCAAACCACACAAAGCTGAAATTCAGATGAAAAATACTCCAAAATATGAAGATTAGCCCCCTCTCCCTCCCTGTAGACCCCTTTCCCACCCACCCCGCAAACCCCGGCTCCCCCCAGCTCCCTTTGGGGGTGATCCACCGCTCCTCACGCTCCCTTTGGGGGTCCCACCCTCTCTTTTCCCTTCTGTCGCCCCTTTCCCATCGTGGCCGCTCCGCTCACCCGACAGCAGCAGGAAGGGCAGGGACAGGGGCGGAGCAGCAACAGCAACAGCAGGAGAACAATCACCCCCCATCCCATGGGTGCCCAGGAGGGGGGAACTTGTCCCAAATATTCTGGGGGGAGGGCGGGGAGGTGGTGACATATTTGGGCTGCCAGCACAGATTTCCCTGCAAAGTCTGCACTGAGTCAAGCTCTGCACAAGAGACTCTGCCCCATGGATGGGATTGCAGAGGCTCCCTCAGGTTCCCAGCATCAATCAGCAACCAGGAATAGACACAAAAGGGTCCCCTGAAGATGTCGGGGGGAGTGTGCTGTAGGGAGAGGACAATATCACCCCACCAGGGCACGGTTGGCAAGTGGGAGGCTGCTCCAGGGGTCTGCAAGAGGCCTCGTGCTCTGCTCGGCCCCAGCAGTGCCTGGTACCAACACCCCCGGCTGAAGACCCAGCCCTGGGAAGTTCCTGGAACAAGAGCCCCACTCCCACCTGGCTCCAACCTCCTGGCAGGGACTTGCAGACAGTCAGGAGGTCTCCCCTGAGCCTCCTCTTCTCCAGCCTCAACACCCCCAGCTCCCTCAGCCTCTCCTCACACCACTTGTGCTCCACTCCCTTCCCCAGCCTCGCTGCTCTTCTCTGCACCTGCTCCAGCCCCTCCAGGGCCTTCCTCAACTCAGGGGCCCAGAGGTGGACACAGCACTCCAGGGGTGGCCTCACCAGCGCTCACTCCAGCCCAACAGTCACTTCCCTGCTCCTGCTGACACACTCTTCCTCACACAGGACACCATCCATTGGCCCTCTTGGCCACCTGGCCACACTCTGCCTCCTCTTCAGCTTCCTGTCCATCCCCACTCCCAGCTCCCTTCCTGCCTGCCTGCTCTCCAGACACTCTGGCCCCAGCCCGGGGGGCTGACGAGGCTTCTTGTGGCCAAAGGGCAGGACCCGGCCCTTGGCCTGCTGGAACCTCATCCCCTTGCAATCAGCCCATGGATCCAGCTGGGCCAGGTCCCTCTGCAGAGCCCTCCTGCCTTCCAGCACATCAACACACCCCCAGCTTGGGGTCACCTGCACATTTGCTGATGAAATGCCTGGTTCTGCAGCAGCTGCAGATGCTCAAGGGGCAGCAGGACCAAGTCAGGGGCCTGGGGGGGCCTGGGGGGCTTTGGGGTATGGGAGGGTCCTGGGGGAGCTGGGGAGGGGCTTTGGGGATTGGGGGTACAAACCAGGTCAGATCAGCACAGACCAGGACAGACCAGTGCAGACCAGTACTTCCTCACTGCTCCCCAGATCTCTCCTGGAGCTGGGCCACCTTGTCCTGGGACACCTGAGCCCCCCCCAGTGCCCCCAGTACAGCCCAGTGCCCCCAGTACAGCCCACTGTGTTCCTGTCCCAGGGTGCTGGGTGATCCCTCTTTGGGGGGGTTGGAAGGGATTTGAGGGGGGGACTTGGGGAGATTTGGGGGGATCTGGGGGGGGGGGTTGGATGGGGATTTGGGGGGTTTTGAGGGGCTTTGTGTGAATTTGGGGGAGTTAAAAGGGTCTTGGGGGCATTGGGGGGTCAAAAGTATCTGGGGGGAAGGAGATTAAAGGAAAAAAAGGGGAGTTGGGGGACATTTGAGGGGGTTAATGGGGCCTAGAAGGGGAGAGGAGGGCCTGCACCAAGAGCAGGTGAGTCCTGAGATCCCCCTCGTGTCCCCAAGACCCTTTCGGTGTCCCCAGTTCCCCCCTTGGCATCCCCAATTCCACTGTCCCCAAACCCCATCCCTGATGTCCCCAACCCTCCATCTCACTCCAGGAGCCCCCCCTGGACCCTCTGACCAAAAACACTCCTCCCCCCCTCACAGAAAGGCCAAGGACATCTGGGGACATGTTGGGGACAGTTGGGGGGCTTTGGGGGACACTGGGGGATTACTGGGGGATACTGGGACACACTGGGGGGAACCAGGGTGCACTGGGAGGGACTGGGAAGTTACTGGGGGATTACCAGGACACAGCGAGGGGCACTGGGAGGTTACTGGGTCATACTGGGGGTTACTGGGTGCTCACTGGAGGATCACTGGGTCATCCTGGGGGGCAGTGGGAGGTCACTGGGACACACTGGCTGGTCACTGAGGGGGTTACTGGGCCATACTGAGGGTCACTGGGAGGTCACTGGGCGATACTGGGGGCACTGGGATCCCCTTACTCGGGTCTGCTACATGTCCCCCCTGCATTTTGGGGGGCACCCCCAGGACCCCTCCCCTGAGGGCTGCGAGATCCCCTGAACCCCACTGCTGGGCTTTAGGGGACCCCCGGGCCCCCCTCCCTGTGGGGTCTCTGTCTGCTGAGTTTTGGGGGTCTCTGGGGTTCGGGGGGGGAATTGAGATCCCCTTTCCCTGGGGTTGGTTTGCCGACACAGAGACCCCATAAAATCCTCTCAAAACCCCTGAAATCCCCTCAGAAATCCACCTCTGGACCCATCAAAACCTCCTTAAAGACCGTACAAATCCCCTCAGAGACCTCATCCCCCTCCAGGACCCCCTAAACCCTCTCAGTAACCTGCAAAACCCACTTGGGACCCCCCAGGCCCTTTCAGGGACCCCAAAAACCCCCTCAGGGACCCTCAAAACCGTCTGGGACTTCTGAAATCCCTCTAGAAACCCAGAAAACTCCTTCAAAGACACCCCCTGCAAGCCCCCCAGGACCTCTGAATTCCCTTAGAGACTCCAAAACTCCCTCAGGGATTCCCAAACCTCTTCAGGGACCTTCAACCTCCCCCTAAGTCCCCCCAGGAAACCAAACCCCCTCAGAGACCCTCAAAAACCTCCTTAGGGACTCCTAAAAGCCCCTAACGGACCCCAAAACCACAGAACAGCAGAAGAGCTTTCTGTAAAGGAAGGGAGCAAAGAATCTGAGAAGGAGGAGACCAAGGAAAAACCGAACCAAAGCAATAAAATCATCCTGACCCTTGCAGTTTTTCCTTCACCTTTTTCTCACTTTTCCTTTTTTCAGGGTTCTTTTTTTCGTTGGGTGGTTCTGATTTTTTTTTCCGAGGGATTTTCTCGGCAATCGAATCGAACATCCGGGTTCTTGGGAGGCCCCCCGGGCCCCGCGGCCCCCGAGACGGTTCCAAGGCCCTGCGCTCTGACCCTCGGGAACCTCCGAACCTCCCCCCGCCGAACCCTCCCGAGCCCTCCAGCCTTTCCCCCCCCAGCCGCGCTCCCCGCAGCCCCCGAGGGGATCCCCAGACCCCGCTCTCCCGCACCCCCCGCCAGCTCTCACAGACAAAGGCAGGACCCGCCGCCATCACCGATTCCCGGAAGTCTGCACGGCGCTCTGCGCGCGCACCGCATTCAAGGAGGACCGCCGCAGCCAATCAGCGCGCGGCCACGCCTCCGCAACCCCGCCGCCGCGCCTGCGCGCCGCGCTGGGCAGCACGGGAGTTGTAGTCCTTGCGGCGGATCATAGCGGCCATTTGCACGTGAGTGGAGTGAGGATAATACTTTTTTGGTTTTATTGTTTTTCTGTCTTTTTTTTCCTTCTCTTTTCTCTTTCTATTTTCCTTTCCGTTTTTCTTTCTGCTTCCTTTTTCCCCCTTTTTTCTTTCTCTTTTTCTTTTTTTCTCTTTTTTCTTTCTTTTTCTATTATTTGTCTCATTTTTTTCATGTTTTTTTCTGTCTTTTTTTCTCTTTTTTCTCCTCTTTCTCTTTTTCCTCCCTTTTTTTCTTCGTATGGCCTTTTTGTCTTTTTTTTTTTTTTTCCTTTTTTTTTTTACATTGTTTTCTATCAGTTGTATTTTCAAGGAAGACTTAAACACAGACCAAAACAATCTCCAGGTACAAATCCCATGACAACAGATAATCTGCCATTGTTCCGGGTCCAAGAGGATTCCCAAGATCACAAACACTGAGATGTGAACGGTGCCCACACAAAAAACAGCTTTCCCTGCTTTTTTCCACAGGTAAAGCAAGTGTGGAAGGGGCACTTGGCCCCAGGCAAGATGCTTTTACAGCCACTTTAAGCAACACAAAGTGGATCTGGCTGGCAAATGGGATTATGCCCATGCTTTCAAGGAGGATTTGCAGAGTACACTGAGGGGAAACATTGAGGGCCATTTCTTCATCTACTGCAGGGATGAGAAGAGGGGGGAGCAGGTGCTGTGGCCTCAGAGCTTCTCTCTGCTTTGGGGACACTTCTGTGTTTTACTCTGTCCATTGAATTCCCAACAAAGAAGGAAAAAGTTACAGGAACTCCAGTCTGGAGTGCTCAGGACATGTGGAAGCAGGGGAATTTTTCTTCCCAGCTGGCATTGAGAGTGCAATTTCACACTCCTTTGGAGAGTATTGACTGAGACATCCCATTTCTGCCCAGGGATCTTCCAGGGGGAACTCAATCCGGGCTCTGGGCAGGTCCCTGCAGGGGCAGCAGCTTCCTCTGCACATTTGAGGGGATAAAGCTGCTCTAAACCTACACTCCAACTACTCCACAGCAATTTAGGACCTCTGAGGACAGGTCCCCACTGTTTCCACCCCAGCAGAGACCTGAACACATCCCGTGGGCACTGTGTGACCACCCCTGGCATTAACACCCTGCAGGAATGAAGACACTGACTGTAAAGACACTTGTCTACCTGGAAACCTCCACTTTCTTTGCTACTATACAGCAATAACATTTTCTATTCATATTGCAGCTACAGACTTAACAAATAGAATTGCATATATTGTGCTTTAGAAATTAAAATGCATTCCAAAGTCAGGCAATGCTAAACAATGAAAGTCTTGAACCCTCCCCCCCACACCAGCCCCACTTTCTGGTTTCACAACCAGCCCACTTCCTCACTCTCTTCACAAAGGGAGAAACTCTCTCTTTCCACCTCTGAAACAAAATTCCCTCCCCAAAAGTGATCAAAAAGAGTCTGCTTAGGCACTACTGCAAATGGAAGTTGTCTAATAGCCATTCCTTCTAACTCAGGAAGGGGAGGAGGTGAAGAAAGTCACAACAAATGTTTGGATTCCTTCCTCTTTGACGTCTTCTCTTCCCTATCTGAAGCTCTGGGACATGTGCAGGGGGGTCAGCATCTCTTCAAAGATGGCTCCTTTCACATCAGAGCCCCTCAAACTGGCTTCCTGGAGGTCACAACCTGATAGGTCACAATTCGGAAGGGGAAAAGAAAAAGAAGTGTCAATGGAATGCACCCAGAACTCTGTTCAAAGCTTTACTGGAAGTCCATTTACCTGAACTCCATTGGAGTCTGAAGCTGGAGAGGTCAGCCAAAAGCCAGCACTCCACCCAGTTACCAGCTGACTACAGGAGAGAAAGGAATAGGATGGAAAATGAATCCCAACTCACTTCCAAATGAGTTCCTGCCAACGTTGCTCCCCTGAGGTTTCAGTTCTTTAGTTTGGCGTTTCTCAGCGTTGCAACTCGGAGGTTCATTCCTGTCATCTGACTGCCCTCCATGGCCACTCCTTTCAGGCTGGCACCTGGAACACACACAGAAAGGAGTTCTGTGAGGAAAACCAGTCAGAAACACAGCAGCTGCACACTGGTGCTGCCTCAGAGCTGTGTGAACTGGAGGAGGACAAGGGGATTTGGGGCTGAGATGGTCACAGACTCAGTGCAGCCCTTGTGGGCCCTTCTCAGGGTTGGACAAACCACAGCTGGACCTTTTCTGGGCCATAGAAATGTACAAACACAGGCTTCAGCTTAACAGGTCAGCCCTCTCCAGGCTGGCACAGCACAGGTTGGCACGGGCCAGGTTGCAGCAGCTCAGATTGGCCACCTTGAAGTTGATGTAGCAAAGATCCAGGTGGGAAAGATCTGCTCCACTGTAACTGAGATCATGGAAATCCCAAGGAATAAATCCCCCAAAAATGTTACAGAGGGGAAGGGGTAGGTCTGGACACAAAGTTAATATAATTGTGTGCATTAATATTTACAATGTATAAATATTTAAGTAGAAATATATGGATATAAATGTATTAAAATATATCCTGTCTATAAATACAGACAGATACAAGATAGATACAGACACACACAGGTCCTGGGAGGAGCTGAAGACACCCCACCAGGGAAGGGGGCTTATAAAAAGGAGGGAGAGGGACTTTTGATATGGGCCTGGAGGCACAGGACAAGGGGCAATGGTTTTTAGACTGAAAGAGGGCAGGGTTAGATGGGAGACTGGGAAGAAATCCTTCCCTGGGAGGGTGGGGGCGGGCAGGGATGGAATTCCCAGAGAAGCTGTGGCTGCCCCTGGATCCCTGCAAGTGTCCAAGGACAGCTTGGATCAACCTGCTCTAGTGGAGGGTGTCCCTGCCCATGGCAGGGGGTGGAATGAGAAGACCTTTAAGGTCCCTTCCAACCCAAACCAGTCCATGATTCTATACAGACAAATACACACAAGACCATTTATTTTACTGCTTCAGACTAATGAAATCTAAATGCAAAGCTCTCAAAAATTGTCCTTGGTTCATTTTATATTTAAACAAATGTAAGGGGAGTACTTTTGAATTAGATGATCAATGGAGCATAGAGGCTTGAGAAAGGAATCATATTAGGATGTGAAACCAGCCAGAGTATGGCACAATGGAACTTCATGGCACAAGCTAATTGTAAGGTCCATTGTGCTTTTTAGCAAGTCAGCCTGATATCCCCTATTATCAGAGCTGAGTTCTTCCTTGGTTTTGCTACATATTGCAAGATAGATACATCTACCCTTGAAACACAATGGTAGAGGTCATACATAGGGGTGAGAAAGATGATGATGGGAGGAAGATTCTGTGGGCAGGGGTCACTGGCCCCTTGCCCTACAGCAGGGCATGCACAGACTGTTGCTATCAGGTGATGAACAGGCGGGGTTTGGCTGCCACTCAGGCATCACCTTATACTGGGTACTGGCCCTACGTGGTGTAATGTGGAGCTGATAAAATGGGGTGTCAGGACTGCTGGGGTGAGCGATCCTCATCCTGCCATGGAGACTGCGTTGCTCCGCGGGGACGCCCGCTAAGCACGGGCACCGACCAGCTGCTGCAGATCCTGGCAGCCCTGGCCTGTCTGTGTGGGTAAGCACAGTCTATTGACAGGAAGCAACTGAGAGAACAAACTTTTTAATGTCCTTTTAGTGTTCCTTTAATTCCCCTTTTATGTTTATGGTATTTTTCCTTTAGTTTCCCTTTTTACTAACCAATATCGTGTTATCCATAATATTGTGTTCAGATCCTTTTTTGGTATCCCTTTTCACTAGTTAATACTGTATTAAATGCTGTTCGTAGTATTTGTTTTAATGCCACCCGATAAGGTAGTTATTTTGTATCCTTTTTTTTTAGTTTTTAATTCCTCTTGCTAAGTTTATTATTATTATTATTATTATTCTCACTGTAATAAAAGATATTTTGTGTGTTTGAGTATTTCTAGCACTTGGCTTTATTCCGGACATGTATCCAAACGAACTGCTACATAAGGTTGGAATGTGCCACATCACTCAACAAACAACCCCACAGTATCCTAACAAACCCTAATGGGATGCAGGATCCAGCTCAGTGTAACTGCATGACCCTTATAGACCTTTTGCACAGGAGAGCAACAACTCACATGCCTCACATGCACTCCCCAGCCCACCTCAAATGTACAGGGGTGGCTTCACTGTACCCACAGCATTCTCTTGATCTGGTTCCACGGAGATGAGAGTGTGATCTCTGAACTGCAGTCTGATTTTGCTGTCTATTTTTGGCAATTTCCCACCTAAGAAAAATAAATCCTCCTTAGAAAGGAAGAAACCAGACAAACGGTTAAACTGAGCCCCCCTGTGCTCTCCCCACTCTCTCAAGGCTGGACTGTTTGTTAAGCTATGTTTCAACACCCACATGTCCTCCAACTTGTTGTGGAGGGGGCAAGGAGAAAGAGATTTTTTAATTCTCTCCCCTTTCCTGTCTGCAAATAACTATAATAAATAGCAAGCTAGAGCCCAGGGAAAACTGCTACCAGTTAAATGCTCTCGGGATACAGTTTATCACAGCTGCCAGTTCCAGTCTAGGATAATCTTTATTCCACTCTAAGGGAGTGTCATCTCTCCCACTAGACACGGGGAGCAAACACACACGTGGGGCCTCACGGCACATGAAGCTGATGCTGGACTGTGATCTGGCAGAGTTCAGGCACACGGTGTGACTCTTGGGGTCGGTGCTGTGCCGGGCAAAGGCTTGGACTCGATGCTCCTCGTGGGTCCCTTCCACCTCAGCCTGTTCTGTGACGGTGCGATGAGTTCCCTCTCTTCCAACACTTTTGTTCTTTTTAGGGTTCCTCGCTGCCCGGGCCCGAAGCCCGCCTCCCGCGCGCCTGCTTCCCTGCCCGTTTTGGCGGCCGCAGCCGGGCGCTGAGTGCCCGCTCCCCGGGCGGGCCCGGCCGCTGCTCCAGGAGTGGGGGGGCAGCGCCGGCGCCTCGAGGATTCCCGGGATTCCCTGGCCGGTTTCCAGGCAACGCTCCCCGCGCGCTCCTCGCTCCAGGGCCGAACGTGCGCAGCCAATGGGAGGCGTCGGAGTGGGCGGGGCGAGGCGGGGCTTGGGCGGGGCGGGGGCGGGGCCGAGAGGGGCGGTTGGTGGGGTTTGGGTGGGAGCGGGCGGGGCGGGGCCGGGAGCGGGAGCGCTGCCGCTGAGCGGCCCCCGGGCAGAGACCCCGGGCAGCGGCCCCGAGACCCCCGGCGAGTGGCCCCCGGTGCGCGGCCCCGGGGGAGGGACCCCCCGTGCGCGGCCCCCGGCGAGTGGCCGCTGGTGAGCGACCCCCGGTGAGCGACGCCCAGTAAGTGACACCCGGTGAGCGACCCGCGGGGGAGAAGCCCCGGTAAGTGACCCCTGCGGAGGGACCCCCGGTGAATGACCCGCGGTGAACAACCCCTGGCAAGTGACCCCCGGGCAGGGACCCCCGGTGCGCGGCCCCCGGGGGTGTCGGGCCGGGGCTGGGCGCGTTCCTTCCCCGTGCAGAGCCGAGCGGGGCCGTGGCGGGAGCGGGGCCGGAGCGGAGCCGGCCGGGGGGGCAGAGGGGAGCCCTGAGCCGCCTTCTGCCGAGGGGGCTGCTGGAAAGGAGCCTGCGCTGGGAGGAGCGGGGGACGTGGCCCGAGGCTGAGGCAGGGGAGCTTCAGGTCAGCTCCTGGACAAAGGTTTCTCGCTGTGTTTTTCGGGGGGGCTCGGGCACTGCCATGGGTTGCCCAGGCGGAGCCAGCACCCCGGCAGGTGTTTCAGAGGCGCCTGCATCTGGCCATGGCTGACACGCTTTAGTGGTTTGGGGGTTGCTGGGGCAGTGCTGGGCTGACAGATGGACTTGATGGAATCATGGACCGTGCTGAGTTGGGAGGGTCCCACCGGCACCGTGGAGTCCAGCTCCTGAGTTTTAGGCACCACTAAAGGAACTGAATCTGGATCGAGCTGTTTGGCTCCAAAAACTCTTCTGCCCCTAGTCTACACTGCCAAGTGAAACAAAACAGAGCGTGCAAAATAGAGGCCTGTGTTCCCCCCAAAGGGAAGGCAGGCAGTTATAAACCGGGAGAATAAAGCAAAGCTCAGAGCTTACATTCATGGTCCCCACAGTTGTATGACACATCAAACCAGTCCGCTGTTACCCATGTAGAACTGTCATCAGGACCCCCAAACTTTCTTGTGTGTATTTGTATAGATATGTATATATACACATACCTATGTATAGATACCTATTTGTGTGTATCTCTGTAAGACTCTGTATCTTTGGATGTGATATTGGCATGCTGTTGTTGTGTGGCAACAAGTGGACTTAAAAGGTTACAAGACTTTAGGAGATCACCTTTCTGCTTGTGGGTTCTGTTTTTTAAAGAAGGTAACAAGAAAAGAACTGTTTAGCCAAATATCAGTTAAGGGCTCCTCGCTGCCCGGGGCCCGAAGCCCGCCTCCCGCGCGCCTGCTTCCCTGGCCGTTTTGGCGGCCGCAGCCGGGCGCTGAGTGCCCGCTCCCCGGGCGGGCCCGGCCGCTGCTCCAGGAGTGGGGGGGCAGCGCCGGCGCCTCGAGGATTCCCGGGATTCCCTGGCCGGTTTCCAGGCAACGCTCCCCGCGCGCTCCTCGCTCCAGGGCCGAAGGTGCGCAGCCAATGGGAGGCGGCGGAGTGGGCGGGGCGAGGCGGGGCTTGGGCGGGGCGGGGGCGGGGCCGAGAGGGGCGGTTGGTGGGGTTTGGGTGGGAGCGGGCGGGGCGGGGCCGGGAGCGGGAGCGCTGCCGCTGAGCAGCCCCCGGGCAGAGACCCCGGGCAGCGGCCCCAAGACCCCCGGCGAGTGGCCCCCGGTGCGCGGCCCCGGGGGAGGGACCCCCCGTGCGCGGCCCCCGGTGAGCGACCACCGGTGAGCGACCCCCGGTGAGCGACCCCCGGTGAGCGACTCGCGGGGAAGAAGCCCCGGTAAGTGACCCCTGCGGAGGGACCCCCGGTGAATGACCCGCGGTGAACAACCCCTGGCAAGTGACCCCCGGGGAGGGAGCCCCGGTAAGTCACCCCCGAGGAGGGACCCCCGGGCAGTGAGCCCCGGGGACAGTCCCCCGGTGCGCGGCCCCCGGGGGTGTCGGGCCGGGGCTGGGCGCGTTCCTTCCCCGTGCAGAGCCGAGCGGGGCCGTGGCGGGAGCGGGGCCGGAGCGGAGCCGGCCGGGGGGGCAGAGGGGAGCCCTGAGCCGCCTTCTGCCGAGGGGGCTGCTGGAAAGGAGCCTGCGCTGGGAGGAGCGGGGGACGTGGCCCGAGGCTGAGGCAGGGGAGCTTCAGGTCAGCTCCTGGACAAAGGTTTCTCGCTGTGTTTTTCGGGGGGGCTCGGGCACTGCCATGGGTTGCCCAGGCGGAGCCAGCACCCCGGCAGGTGTTTCAGAGGCGCCTGCATCTGGCCATGGCTGACATGCTTTAGTGGTTTGGGGGTTGCTGGGGCAGTGCTGGGCTGACAGATGGACTTGATGGAATCATGGAACAACGTGCTGAGCTGGGAGGGTCCCACCGGCACCGTGGAGTCCAGCTCCTGAGTTTTAGGCACCACTAAAGGAACTGAATCTGGATCGAGCTGTTTGTCTCCAAAAACTCTTCTGCCCCTAGTCTACACTGCCAAGTGAAACAAAACAGACCGTGCAAAACAGAGGCCTGTGTTTCCCCCAAAGGGAAGGCAGGCAGTTACAAACCAGGACAGTAAATCAAAGCTCAGAACATACGTTCATGGTCCCCACAGTTGTATGACACATCAAACCAGTCCTCTGTTCATTACCCGTGTAGAACTCTCATCAGGAGCCCCAAACTTTCTTGTGTGTATTTGTATAGATATGTATAGATATGTATAGGTAGATAGATATGCATACATAGATATGTATAGGTCTATATTTGTGTTTATCTCTGTAAGATTCTGTATCTTTGGATGTGATATTGGCATGCTATTGTTGTGTGGCAACAAGTGGACTTAAAAGGTTGCAACACTTTAGGAGATCACCTTTCTGCTTATGGGTCCTATTTTTTAAAGAAGGTAACAAGAAAAGAACTCTTTAGCCAAATATAACTTAAGACATTAATCAGAGCAAATGTATTGACTTTTATTTCCAATTGTACAACAAGTCATTCAACTATTTGCATACTCCAAAGCTGGGTTGGAAACTTCTCCCTCAGAAATAAGAAAAACTGTTTTCCAAGGCTGTTACTGACAGCCATGGCAGAGTTTCCAATAACAACTCCCCATTCTTGAAATGCAAAGCCTGAAAAATGAAACAAGTGTTAACCTGGAATTCTTGTTGCCAGCACTGATCTGGACAGAAGTTATTAGAGAGTGGAGCAAAGCTAGCACCACAAACAACCTTGGACTCTGCATTCGTTAGTCATGGCAACAAAGTTTTGCTTTTCAACCCATCTACTAAGGAAACCTTGCCAGAACTGTGAGCTTAGAACACTACTTTTCTTAAGAAGTTAGGAGGCCTTAATCCAGTGTACACAGATGAGACCCTGAAATAGGAGAGAGGTCAGTTGCTGATGATCAGTGCAGATGAGGAATCAGCTCTGCTGAGTAGACTTCAAGCTTTGTGATTTTTACAAGTGGACTATTTCAAATCTGTTGTAGAAGAAACAGTCTTTTCTGTTTGATCAACTTTCCACTTTCAGAATACTGGAGTTTATCCCTAAAATTCAGCCTGTAGTTTCAAAAGATAAAAATCCTTCGAGGAAACCTTTCAGCCTCAGTAGCCAATTGCAATGTGCCCAGGGAAGTTCAGCAACAGCACCATTCATTAAATGAACTGTTCTGGACCAACCATCCCAGAGAGATTGAGCTCCAGTGCCAAACCCCATAGAGTGCCAAGTGCCATAAGAGCTGATTTGTGGCTTTGCTGAGATTCTCTCTGGTTTCATTGGGTGTAGCTGGCACATCTGGAGCAAAGGGTGTGGGCAAAAGTACATCCTTAGAAGGGTCCAGTACAAATAATGTCACAAGATTAGCAATTTCTCTAACTGAAGAAGGCAATTAGATACAGGAATGTATTTTTCTACCTCCTCTTTCCACACTGCTGCTGTGTTCCTTCATCATGCCCTGTGAGCAGTCCCATTGGTCTGTGATTGATGCGATAAGGGACTTGCTAACAGGGAACAAACACCTCAGAGACAAAAGGTGCCACCACAGGAATTTCTTGCTACCCAAGAAATGCCCAGGCTGCCCCAACAACTGCACCTAAAGCCAAAGAATCCAGACTTTCTTTCCTGGGGGAAAGGGCTGCTATTTCCCTTTTTTTTCAGCCCTATGCTGCAATGGCAAGATGGACTCTCAAAATTGAATCCAAATGAAGATTCCTGCCAGACAAAATGTGCAACCACAAAAAGCTCTTTGCTGCCCGAGGTGGACAGTCTTCCCAACGCAGTGCACCTCAAAGCCAAAGGATCCAGACTTTTTTCCAGGGGGGAAAGAGCTGCTGTTCCCTTTTTAAAGGCCTGTGCTGCAATGGCCTGTCGCACCTCCTGGAAAACTACTCCAAATGAAGATTCCTGCCAGACAAAAGGCGCCACCACAGAAAACTCTTCCTACCCAAGAAGTGCCCAGGCTGCCCCAAGAACTGCATCTGAAGCCAAAGCTTTCAGACCTTTTTTTCCTGGTGGAAAGAGCTGTTGTTCCCTTTTTTTAGTCCTGCGCTGCAATGGCCGGTCCCACCTCCTGGAAAATTGAATCCAACTGAAGATTCCTGCCAGACAAAAGGTGCCACCAGAGAGAGGTGTTGCTCCCCAAGATGTGCCCAGGCTGCCCACCAACTACATCTGAAGCCAAAGGATCCAGACTTTTTTTCCTGGTGAAAAGAGCTACTGTTCCCTTTTTTCAGCCCTGCGCTGCAATGGGTTGTTCCACCTCCTGAAAAATTTAGTCCAAATGAAGATTCCTGCCAGACAAAAGGTACCACCATAAAAATCTCTTTGCTGCCCAAGAAGTGGCCAGGCTGCCTGACAAACTACTCCTCAAAACCAAAGCTTCCAGATTTTTTTCCTGGTGGAATGAGCTGCTGTTCCCTTTTTTCAACCCTTCTCTGCAATGGCCGGTCCCACCTCCTGAAAAATTTACTTCAAACGAAGATTCCTGCCAGACAAAAGGTGCCAGCACAGAAAGGTCATCCTGCCCAAGAAGTGCCCAGGATGCCCCAACAACTGCACTTCAAATCCAAAGGATCCAGACTTTTTTCCTGATGGAAAGAGCTGCTGTTCCCTTTTTTCAGCTCTGCGCTACAATGAGCAGTCCCACCTCCTGGAAAATTGAATATAAATGAAGATTCCTGCCAGACAAAAGGTGCCACCAGCGAGAGGTGTTGCTCCCCAAGATGTGCCCAGGCTGCCCACCAACTACATCTGAAGCCAAAGCTTCCAGACTTTTTTTCCTGGTGAAAAGAGCTACTGTTCCCTTTTTTCAGCCCTGCGCTGCAATGGGTTGTTCCACCTCCTGAAAAATTTACTTCAAACGAAGATTCCTGCCACACAAAAGGTGCCAGCACAGAAAACTTTTCCAGCCCAAAAATTGCCCAGACTGCCCAAAAAACTACACCTGAAGCCAAATCTTCCAGATTTTTTTCCTGGTGGAAAGAGCTGCTGTTCCCTTTTTTCAGCCCTGCTCTGCAATGACCGGTCCCACCTCCTGGAAAATTGAATCCAACTGAAGATTCCTGCCAGACAAAAGGTGCCACCACAGAAAACTCTTCCTGCCCAAGAAGTGCCCAGGCTGCACCAAGAACTGCACCTCAAAGCCAAAGGATCCAGCCTTTTTTTCCTGGTGGAAAGAGCTGCTGTTCCCTTTTTTCAGCCCTGCTCTGCAATGGCCGGTCCCACCTCCTGAAAAATTTACTTCAAACGAAGATTCCTGCCAGACAAAAGGTGCCAGCACAGAAAACTTTTCCTGCCCAAGAAGTGCCCAGGCTGCCCCCCCCAACTGCACCTCAAATCCAAAGGATCCAGCCTTTTTTCCTGGTGGAAAGGGCTGCTGTTCCCTTTTTTCAGCCCTGCGCTGCAATGGCCGGTCCCACCTCCTGGAAAATTTACTTCAAACGAAGATTCCTGCCAGACAAAAGGTGCCAGCACAGAAAGGTCATCCTGCCCAAGAAGTGCCCAGGATGCCCCAACAACTGCACTTCAAATCCAAAGGATCCAGACATTTTTCCTGATGGAAAGAGCTGCTGTTCCCATTTTTCAGCCCTGCGCTGCAATGGCCGGTCCCACCTCCTGGAAAATTGAATCCAAATGAAGATTCTTCCAGACAAAAGGTGCCACCACAGAAAACTCTTCCTGCCCAAGAAGTTCCCAGGCTACTGCCACAACTGCTCCTGAAACCAAAGCTTCCAGACTTTTTTTCCTGGTGGAAAGAGCTGCTGTTCCCTTTTTTCAGCCCTGCGCTGCATTGGCCCGTCCGACCTCCTGGAGAATTCAATATAAATGAAGATTCCTGCCAGACAAAAGGTGCCAGCACAGAAAACTTTTCCTGCCCAAAAAGTGCCCAGACTGCCCAAAAAACTACACCGGAAGCCAAAGCTTCCAGACTTTTTTTCCTGGTGAAAAGAACTATTGTTCCCTTTTTTCAGCCCTGCGCTGCAATGGGTTGTTCCACCTCCTGAAAAATTTAGTCCAAATGAAGATTCTTCCAGACAAAGGTGCCACCACAGAAATCTCTTTGCTGCCCAAGAAGTGCCCAGTCTGCCCGACAAACTACTCCTCAAAACCAAAGCTTCCAGGTTTTTTTCCTGGTGGAAAGAGCTGCTGTTCCCTTTTTTCAGCCCTGCGCTGCAATGGCTGGTCCCACCTCCTGAAAAATTTACTTCAAACGAAGATTCCTGCCAGACAAAAGGTGCCAGCACAGAAAACTTTTCCTGCCCAAAAATTGCCCAGACTACCCAAAAAACTACACCTGAAGCCAAATCTTCCAGATTTTTTTCTGGTGGAATGAGCTGCTGTTCCCTTTTTTCAGGCCTACTCTGCAATGACCGGTCCCACCTCCTGGAAAATTGAATATAAATGAAGATTCCTGCCAGACAAAAGGTGCCACCAGTGAGAGGTGTTGCTCCCTAAGATGTGCCCAGGCTGCCCACCAACTACATTGGAAGCCAAAGGATCCAGACATTTTTTCCTGGTGGAAAGAGCTGCTGTTCCCTTTTTTCAGCTCTGCGCTGCAATGGCCGGTCCCACCTCCTGGAAAATTTACTTCAAAAGAAGATTCCTGCCAGACAAAAGGTGCCACCACAGAAAACTCCTGCTGCCCAAGAAGTGCCCAGGCTGCCCCAACAACTGCAGCTCAAAGCCAAAGGATCCTGACATTTTTCCTGGTGGAAAGGGCTGCTGTTCCCTTTTTTCAGCCCTACTCTGCAATGACCGGTCCCACCTCCTGGAAAATTGAATCCAACTGAAGATTCCTGCCAGACAAAAGATGCCACCACAGAAAACTCCGGCTGCCCAAGAAGTGCCCAGGCTGCCCCAACAGCTACTCCTGAAGCCAAAGGATCCAGCCTTTTTTCCTGGTGGAAAGAGCTGCTGTTCCCTTTTTTCAGCCCTGCTCTGCAATGGCCGGTCCCACCTCCTGAAAAATTTGCTTCAAACGAAGATTCCTGCCAGACAAAAGGTGCCAGCACAGAAAGGTCATCCTGCCCAAGAAGTGCCCAGGCTGCCCCAACCACTGCACCTCAAATCCAAAGGATCCAGCCTTTTTTCCTGATGGAAAGAGCTGCTGTTCTTTTTTTTCAGCTCTGCGCTGCAATGGCCGGTCCCACCTCCTGAAAAATTTACTTCACACGAAGATTCCTGCCAGACAAAAGGTACCACCATAGAAAACTCTTCCTGCCCAAGAAGTGCCCAGGCTGCCCCCCCCAAGTGCACCTCAAAGCCAAAGGATCCAGCCTTTTTTCCTGGTGGAAAGAGCTGCTGTTCCCTTTTTTCAGCCCTACTCTGCAATGACCGGTCCCACCTCCTGGAAAATTGAATCCAACTGAAGATTCCTGCCAGACAAAAGGTGCCACCACAGAAAGGTCTTGGTGCTCAAGAAGTGCCCAGGCTGCCCCACAAACTACACCTGAAGCCAAATCTTCCAGACTTTTTTTCCTGGTGGAAAGAGCTGCTGTTCCCTTTTTTTCAGCCCTGCGCTGCAATGGCTGGTCCCACCTCCTGGAAAATTGAATATAAATGAAGATTCCTGCCAGACAAAAGGTGCCACAAGAGAGAGGTGTTGCTCCCCAACATGTGCCCAGGCTGCCCACCAACTACATCTGAAGCCAAAGGATCCAGACTTTTTTTCCTGGTGGAAAGAGCTGCTGTTCCCTTTTTTCAGCCCTGCGCTGCAATGGCCCGTCCGACCTCCTGGAGAATTCAATATAAATGAAGATTCCTGCCAGACAAAAGGTGCCACCACAGACAACTTTTCCTGCCCAAAAAGTGCCCAGACTGCCCAAAAAACTACATCTGAAGCCAAAGCTTCCAGACTTTTTTTCCTGGTGAAAAGAGCTACTGTTCCCTTTTTTCAGCCCTGCGCTGCAATGGGTTGTTCCACCTCCTGAAAAATTTAGTCCAAATGAAGATTCCTGCCAGACAAAAGGTGCCACCACAGAAATCTCTTTGCTGCCCAAGAAGTGGCCAGGCTGCCTGACAAACTACTCCTCAAAACCAAAGCTTCCAGATTTTTTTCCTGGTGGAATGAGCTGCTGTTCCCTTTTTTCAACCCTTCTCTGCAATGGCCGGTCCCACCTCCTGAAAAATTTACTTCAAACGAAGATTCCTGCCAGACAAAAGGTGCCAGCACAGAAAGGTCATCCTGCCAAAGAAGTGCCCAGGATGCCCCAACAACTGCACTTCAAATCCAAAGGATCCAGACTTTTTTCCTGATGGAAAGAGCTGCTGTTCCCTTTTTTCAGCTCTGCGCTGCAATGACCAGTCCCACCTCCTGGAAAATTGAATATAAATGAAGATTCCTGCCAGACAAAAGGTGCCACCAGAGAGAGGTGTTGCTCCCTAAGATGTGCTCAGGCTGCCCACCAACTACATCTGAAGCCAAAGGATCCAGACTTTTTTTCCTGGTGGAAAGAGCTGCTGTTCCCTTTTTTCAGCCCTGCGCTGCAATGGCCGGTCCCACCTCCTGAAAAATTTACTTCAAACGAAGATTCCTGCCAGACAAAAGGTGCCAGCACAGAAAACTTTTCCTGCCCAAAAATTACCCAGACTGCCCAAAAAAGTACACCTGAAGCCAAATCTTCCAGATTTTTTTCCTGGTGGAATGAGCTGCTGTTCCCTTTTTTCAGCCCTACTCTGCAATGGCCGGTCCCACCTCCTGAAAAATTAAACCCAAATGAAGATTCCTGCCAGACAAAAGGTGCCAGCACAGAAAACTCCTGCTGCCCAAGATGTGCCCAGGCCGCCCCAACAGCTACTCCTGAAGCCAAAGGATCCAGACTTTTTTCCTGGTGGAAAGGGCTGCTGTTCCCTTTTTTCAGCCCTGCGCTGCAATGGCCAGTCCCACCGTTTAAAAAATTGAATCCAGCTGAAGATTCCTGCCAGACAAAAGGTGCCACCACAGAAAACTCATCTAGCCCAAGAAGTGCCCAGGCTGCCCCACCCACTGCATCTCAAAGCCAAGGGATCCAGACTTTTTTTCCTGGTGGAAAGAGCTACTGTTCCCTTTTTTCAGTCCTTCGCTGCAATGGCCGGTCCCACCTCCTGGAAAATTTACTCCAACTGAAGATTCCTGCCAGACAAAAGGTGCCACCACAGAAACTCTTCCTGGCCAAGAAGTACCCAGGCTGTACCAACTACACTTGAAGCCAAAGGATCCAGACTTTTTTTCCTGGTGGAAAGAGCTGTTGTTCCCTTTTTTCAGTCCTGCTTTGCAATGGCCGGTCCCACCTCCTGGAAAATTGAAACCAACTGAAGATTCCTGCCAGACAAAAGGTGCCACCACAGAAAGCTCTTGCTGCCCAAGAAGTGCTCAGGCTGCACAAACTACACCTGAAACCAATGGATCCAGACTTTTTTTCTATTGGAAAGAGCTGCTGTTCCCTTTTTTCAGCCCTGCACTGCAATGGCCGGTCCCACCTCCTGGAAAATTTATTGTAAATGAAGATTCCTGCCAGAGAAAAGCTGCCACCACAGAAAACTCATCTAGCCCAAGAAGTGCCCAGCCTGCCCCACCCACTGCATCTCAAAGCCAAAGGATCCAGACTTTTTTTCCTGGTGGAAAGAGCTACTGTTCCCTTTTTTTCCGCCCTGCGCTGCAATGGCCGGTCCCACCTCCTGGAAAATTGAAACCAACTGAAGATTCCTGCCAGACAAAAGGTGCCACCACAGAAACTCTTCCTGCCCAAGAAGTACCCAGGCTGTACCAATTAAACCTGAAGCCAAAGGATCCAGCCTTTTTTTCTTTGGGGAAAGAGCTGCTGTTCCCTTTTTTTAGTCCTGCGCTGCAATGACCGGTCCCACCTCCTGAAAAATTTACTCCAACTGAAGATTCCTGCCAGACAAAAGGTGCCACCACAGAAAACTCTTCCTGCCCTAGAAGTGCCCAGCCTGCCCCACCAACTGCACCTCAAAGCCAAAGGATCCAGACTTTTTTTCCTTGTGGAAAGAGCTGCTGTTCCCTTTTCTCAGCCCTTCGCTGCAATGGCCAGTCCCACCTTTCAAAAAATTGAATCCAACTGAAGATTCCTGCCAGACAAAAGGTGCCACCACAGAAACTCTTCCTGGCCAAGAAGTGCCCAGGCTGCCCCAAAAACTGCACCTGAAACCAAAGGATCCAGACTTTTTTTCCTGGTGGAAAGAGCTACTGTTCCCTTTTTTCAGCCCTGCTCTGCAATGGCCGGTCCCACCTCCTGGAAAATTTATTGTAAATGAAGATTCCTGCCCGACAAAAGGTGCCACCACAGAAAACTCATCTAGCCCAAGAAGTGCCCAGGCTGCCCCACCAACTGCACCTCAAAGCCAAGGGATCCAGACTTTTTTTCCTTAGGGAAAGAGCTGCTGTTCCCTTTTTTCAGCCGTGCTCTGCAATGGCCAGTCCCACCGTTTAAAAAATTGAATCCAGCTGAAGATTCCTGCCAGACAAAAGGTGCTACCACATGAAACTCTTCCTGCCCAAGAAGTACCCAGCCTGCCCCAGCAAATACACTTGAAACCAAAGGATCCTGCCTTTTTTTCTTTGGGGAAAGAGCTGCTGTTCCCTTTTTTCAGTCCTGCTCTGCAATGGCCGGTCCCACCTCCTGGAAAATTGAATCCAACTGAAGATTCCTGCCAGACAAAAGGTGCCACCACAGAAAACTCTTCCTGCCCTAGAAGTGCCCAGCCTGCCCCACCAACTACACCTGAAGCCAAAGGATCCAGACTTTTTTTCCTGGTGGAAAGAGCTGCTGTTCCCTTTTTTCAGCCCAGCTCTGCAATGGCCGGTCCCACCTTTTAAAAAATTGAATCCAGCTGAAGATTCCTACCAGACAAAAGGTGCTACCACAGAAAACTCTTCCTGCCTAAGAAGTACCCAGCCTGCCCCAGCAAATACACCTAAAGCCAAAGGATCCAGACTTTTTTCCTGGAGGAAAGAGCTGTTGTTCCCCTTTTTCAGTCCTGCGCTGCAATGGCCGGTCCCACCTCCTGGAAAATTTACTCCAGCTGAAGATTCCTGCCAGACAAAAGGTGCCACCACAGGAAATTCTTCCTGGCCAAGAAGTACCCAGGCTGCACCAACTAAACCTGAAGCCAAAGGATCCTGCCTTTTTTTCTTTGGGGAAAGAGCTGCTCTTCCCTTTTTTCAGTCCTGCGCTGCAATGACCGGTCCCACCTCCTGAACAATTTACTCCAGCTGAAGATTCCTGCCAGACAAAAGGTTCCACCACAGAAAATTCTTCCTACCCAAGAAGTACCCAGCCTGCCCCACCAAATACACCTAAAGCCAAAGGATCCAGACTTTTTTCCTGGAGGAAAGAGCTTTTGTTCCATTTTTTCAGTCCTGCGCTGCAATGGCCGGTCCCACATACTGGAAAATTGAATCCAACTGAAGATTCCTGCCGGACAAAAGGTGCCACCACAGAAAGCTCTTGCTGCCCAAGAAGTGCCCAGGCTGCACAAACTACACCTGAAGCCAATGGATCCAGACTTTTTTCCTGGTGGAAAGAGCTACTGTTCCCTTTTTTCAGTCCTGCTCTGCAATGGCCAGTCCCACCTTTCAAAAAATTGAATCCAGCTGAAGATTCCTGTCAGACAAAAGGTGCCACCACAGAAAACTCTTCCTGCCCAAGAAGTGCCCAGGCTACTCCAAGAACTGCACCTCAAAATCAAAGGATCCAGATTTTTTTTTCTTGGTGGAAAGAGCTGTTGTTCCCTTTTTTCATGTCTGCGCTGTAATAACCGGTCCCACCTCCTGAAAAATTTAAACCAACTGAAGATTCCTGCCAGACAAAAGGTGCCACCACAGAAAACTCATCTAGCCCAAGAAGTGCCCAGGCTGCCCCACCCACTGCATCTCAAAGCCAAGGGATCCAGACTTTTTTTCCTGGTGTAAAGAGCTGCTGTTCCCTTTATTCAGGCCTGCGCTGCAATGGCCGGTCCCACCTCCTGAAAAATTTACTCCAATTGAAGATTCCTGCCAGACAAAAGGTGCCACCACAGAAAACTTTTCCTGCCCAAGAAGTACCCAGCCTGCCCCACCAAATACACCTGAAGCCAAAGGATCCAGACTTTTTTCCTGGTGGAAAGAGCTGTTGTTCCCTTTTTTCAGTCCTGCTCTGCAATGGCCGGTCCCACCTCCTGGAAAATTGAATCCAACTGAAGATTCCTGCCAGACAAAAGGTACCACCAGAGAAAGGTCTTGCTGCCAAAGAAGTGCCCAGGCTTCACAATCTACACCTGAAGCCAATAGATCCAGATTTTTTTTCCTGGTGGAAAGATCTGCTATTCTCTTTTCTCAGCCATGCGCTGCAATGGCCAGTCCCACCTTTCAAAAAATTGAATCCAACTGAAGATTCCTGCCAGACAAAAGGTTCCACCACAGAAAGTTCTTCTTGCCCAAGAAGTGCCCAGGCAGCCCCAAAAACTGCATCTCAAAGCCAAAGGATCCAGACTTTTTTTCCCGGTGGAAAGAGCTGCTGTTCCCTTTTTCCAGCCCTGCGCTGCAATGGATGGTCCTACCTCCAGGAAAATTTATTGTAAATGAAGATTTCTACCAGACAAAAGGTGCCACCACAGAAAACTCATCTAGCCCAAGAAGTGCCCACGCTGCCCCACCCACTGCATCTCAAAGCCAAAGTATCCAGACTTTTTTTCCTGGTGGAAAGAGCTGCTGTTCCCTTTATTCAGGCCTGTGCTGCAATGACCAGTCCCACCGTTTAAAAAATTGAATCCAACTGAAGATTCCTGCCAGACAAAAGGTGCCACCACAGGAAACTCTTCCTACCCAAGAATTGCCCAGCCTTCCCCACCAAATATACTTGAGGCGAAAGGATCCAGACTTTTTTCCTGGTGGAAAGAACTGCTGTTCCCTTTTTTCATGTCTGCTCTGCAATAGCCGGTCCCGCCACGCGAAAAATTGAATCCAACTGAAGATTCCTGCCAGACAAAAGGTGCCACCACAGAAAGTTCTTCCTGCCCAAGAAGTGCCCAGTCTACCCCACCAAATACACCTCAAAGCTAAAGGATCCCGACTTTTTTCCTGGTGGAAAGAGCTGTTGTTCCCTTTTTTCAGTCCTACTCTGCAATGGCCGGTCCCACCTCCTGGAAAATTGAATCCAACTGAAGATTCCTGCCAGACAAAAGGTGCCACCACAGAAACTCTTCCTGGCCAAGAAGTACCCAGGCTGTACCAACTAAACCTGAAGCCAAAGGATCCTGCCTTTTTTTCTTTGGGGAAAGAGCTGCTGTTCCCTTTTTTCAGTCCTGCTCTGCAATGACCGGTCCCACCTCCTGAACAATTTACTCCAGCTGAAGATTCCTGCCAGACAAAAGGTGCCACCACAGAAAACTCTTCCTGCCCTAGAAGTGCCCAACCTGCCCCACCAACTACACCTGAAGATAAAGGATCCAGACTTTTTTTCCTGGTGGAAAGAGCTGCTGTTCCCTTTTTTCATGTCTGCGCTGCAATAGCCGGTCCCACCTGTTAAAAAATTGAATCCAACTGAAGATTCCTGCCAGACAAAAGGTGCCACCACAGAAAACTCTTCCTGCCCAAGAAGTGCCCAGGCTGCCCCAAATACTGCACCTGAAGCCAATAGATCCAGACTTTTTTTCCTGGTGGAAAGAGCTACTGTTCCCTTTTTTCAGGCCTACGCTGCAATGACCGGTCCCACCTCCTGGAAAATTTATTGTAAATGAAGATTCCTGCCAGACAAAAGCTGCCACCATAGAAAACTCATCTAGCCCAAGAAGTGCCCAGACTGCCCCACCAACTGCACCTCAAAGCCAAAGGATCCAGACTTTTTTTCCTGGTGTAAAGAGCTTCTGTTCCCTTTATTCAGGCCTGCGCTGCAATGGCCGGTCCCACCTCCTGAAAAATTGAATCCAACTGAAGATTCCTGCCAGACAAAAGGTTCCACCACAGACAGTTCTTCCTGCCCAAGAAGTACCCAGGCTGCCCCAGAAACTGCACCTGAAACCAAAGGATCCAGACTTTTTTTACCGGTGGAAAGAGCTGCTGTTCCCTTTTTCCAGCCCTGCGCTGCAATGGCTGGTCCTACCTCCTGGAAAATTTATTGTAAATGAAGATTCCTGCCAGACAAAAGGTGCCACCACAGAAAACTCATCTAGCCCAAGAAGTGCCCAGGCTGCCCCACCCACTGCATCTCAAAGCCAAAGGATCCAGACTTTTTTTCCTGGTGTAAAGAGCTTCTGTTCCCTTTATTCAGGCCTGCGCTGCAATGGCCGGTCCCACCGTTTAAAAAATTGAATCCAACTGAAGATTCCTGCCAGACAAAAGGTGCCACCACAGAAACTCTTCCTGGCCAAGAAGTACCCAGGCTGTACCAACTAAACCTGAATCCAAAGGATCCTGCCTTTTTTTCTTTGGGGAAAGAGCTGCTGTTCCGTTTTTTTAGTCCTGCGTTGCAATGACCGGTCCCACCTCCTGAAAAATTTACTCCAACTGAAGATTCCTGCCAGACAAAAGGTGCCACCACAGAAAGCTCTTGCTGCCCAAGAAGTGCCCAGGCTGCAAAAACTACACCTGAAGCCAATGGATCCAGACTTTTTTTCCTGGTGGAAAGAGCTGCTGTTCCCTTTTTTCAGGCCTGCGCTGCAATGACCAATCCCACTGTTTAAAAAATTGAACCCAACTGAAGATTCCTGCCAGACAAAAGGTGCCACCACAGGAAACTCTTCCTGCCCAAGAAGTACCCAGCCTACACCACCAAATACACCTGAAACCAATGGATCCAGACTTTTTTTCCTGGTGGAAAGAGCTGCTGTTCCCTTTTCTCAGCCCTGCACTGCAATGGCCGGTCCCACCTCCAGTAAAATTTATTGTAAATGAAGTTTCCTGCCAGACAAAAGGTGCCCCCACAGAAAACTCATCTAGCCCAAGAAGTGCCCAGGCTACTCCACCAAGTGCACCTGAAGCCAATGAATCCAGACATTTTTTCCTTAGGGAAAGAGCTGCTGTTCCCTTTTTTCATGCCTGCGCTGCAATGACCGGTCCCACTTCCTGAAAAATTCATTCCAACTGAAGATTCCTGCCAGACAAAAGGTGCCACCACAGAAAGTTCTTTCTGCCCAAGAAGTGCCCAGGCTGCCCCAAAAACTGCACCTGAAACCAAAGGATCCAGACTTTTTTTCCTGGTGGAAAGAGCTGCTGTTCCCTTTTTCAACCCTGCTCTCCAATTGCCGGTCCCACCTCATAGAATATTGAATCCAAATGAAGATTCCTCCTAAAAAAAAGGTGCCACTACAGGAAGTTCTTGCTGCCCAAGAAGTGCCCTGTCTGTACCAACAACTACACCTGAAGCCAAAAGATCCAGACTTTTTTCCTGGTGGAGAGAACTACTGTTCCCTTTTTTCAGGCCTGCTCCGCTATGGCCGATCCCTTCTCCTGAAAAATTTACTCCAACTGAAGATTCCTGCCAGACAAAAGGTGCCACCACAGAAAACTCTTCCTGCCCACGAAGTGTCCAGCCAGCCCCACCAACTACACTTGAAACCAAAGGATCCAGACTTTTTTTCCTTAGGGAAAGAGCTGTTTTTCCCTTTTATCAGTCCTGCGCTCCAATGACCGGTCCCACCTCCTGGAAAATTAAATCCAACTGTCGATACCTGCCAGACAAAAGGTGCCACTACAGAAAACTCTTTCTACCCAAGGAATACCCAGGCTGCACCAACTACACCTGAAGCCATAGGATCCAGACTTTTTTTCCTTAGGGAAAGAGCTGCTGTTCCCTTTATTTAGCCCTGCACTGCAATGGCCGGTCCCACCTCCTAGAATAGTGAATCCAAATGAAGATTCCTCCGAAAAAAAAGTTGCCACCACAGGAATTTCTTGCTGCCCAAAAAGTGCCCAGGCTGCCCCACCAATGGCACCTAAAACCAAAGCTTCCCGACTTTTTTCCTGGTGGGAAGAGCTGCTGTTCCATTTTTTTAAGCCCTGCACTTCAATGGCCAGTCCCACCTCCTGAAAAATTGAATCCAAGTGAAGATTCCTGCCAGACAAAAGGTGCCCCCACAGAGAGGTCTTCCTGCCCAAGATGTGCCCAGGCTGCCCACCACTTACATCTGAAACCGAAGGATCCAGACTTTTTTTCCTGGTGGAAAGAGCTGTTGTTCCCTTTTTTGTGCCCTGCTCTGCAATGACCGGTCCCACCTCCTGAAAAATTGAATCCAACTGAAGATTCCTGCCAGACAAAAGGTGCCACCACAAAAAACTCTTCCTGCCCAAGAAGTGCACAGGCTGCACCAACTACACCTGAAGCCAAAGGATCCAGACTTTTTTTCCTGGTGGAAAGAGCTGCTGTTCCTTTTTTTCAGCTCTGCGCTGCAGAGGGCAGACCCACATCCTGGAGAATTTAATGTAAATGAAGATTCCTGCCAGACAAAAGGTGCCACCACAGAAAACTCATCTAGCCCAAGAAGTGCCCAGGCTGCCCCAAAAACTGCAACAGAAGCCAAAGGTTCCAGACTTTTTTTCCTGGTGGAAAGAGCTGCTGTTCTCTTTTTTCTGCCCTGCTCTGTAATGGCTGGAGCCACCTCCAGGAAAATGGGATGTAAATGAGGATTCCTGCCAGACAAAAGCTGCCACCACAGAAAACAATTCCCTCCGAAGAAGTTCTTAGGCTGCTGCACCAACTACACCTGAAGCCAAAGGTTCCAGACTTTTTTTCCTGGTGGAAAGGGCTGCTGTTCCCTTTCTTCAGACCTGCGCTGCAATGGCCGGTCCCACCTTCTGAGAAATTGAATCCAACTAAAGATTCCTACCAGAGAAATGGTAGCACCACAGAAAACTCTTGCTGCCAGAGAAGTGCCCAGACTGCCCCAACAACTACAGCTGAAAGACTAAGGTTCAAGACATTTTTTCCTTAGGGAAAGAGCTGCTGTTCTCTTTTTTCAGCCCTGCGCTGCAATGGCCGGTCCCACCTCCTGAAAAATTTACTCCAACTGAAGTTTCCTGCCAGACAAAAGGTGCCACCACAGAAAGTTTTTCCTGCCCAAGAAGTGCTCTGGCTGCACCAACTACACCTGAAGCCAAAGGTTCCAGACTTTTTCTCCTTAGGGAAATATCTACTGTTTCCTTTTTTGAGCACTGTACTTTAATAGCCGGTCCCGCCTCCTGAAAAATTTACTCCAAATGAAGATTCGTGCCAGACAAAAGGTGCCACCACAGAAAGCTCTTCCTGCCAAAGTGCCCAGCCTTCCCCAGCAACTGTACCTCAAAGCCAAAGGTTCCACACTTTTTTTCCTGGTGGAAAGAGCTGCTGTTCCCTTTTTTCTACCCTGCGCTGCAAGGTCCGGTCCTTGCTTTTAAATATTGAATCCAAATGAAGATTCCTGCCAGACAAAAGGTGCCACCACAGAAAACTCTTCCTGCCGAAGAAGTGCCTTGGCTACTCCAACAACTGTACCTTGTGACAGGTAACGAGGCTTTAAATTTAGGTTGCAAGGTATAAAAGATTTTTTAAAACCACAAACAAGCAAAAACGGCTGGCCGGGAGACCGGAGGAAACTCCTGTTCCTGCCGCAGTCCGCAAAGGGGAACAGAAACAGCACTTATTATACCCTCCTTTGCCTCCTCCACCCCAAAGTCATGTCATCAGTCCATTGGTGGAGATTTCACGGGCTGCATCCTGCTTGGTTCCCTCTTCGCGGGCCAACTCTGGGTTGGTTCCTCCTTTCGCGGGCCATCTCCGTTGTTGAGGGGTGTCCACCAATAATTTTAAAGTCATTAGTCTCTATTAGGCCGTGGTTCTGGAAATTTCCATCAGGATGATGGTTGATCACCCGGACTCCTCGTGGCCGACCCCTCCGTATTGCTCCCCATTAATATGCTTAGAAGAAACATCTTCAAAGTACAATGTGCTAAATCATCATTGCGTTGTGGTTAATCAGTTTGCAGCTTACAGAACTTGTGGTTAGGCATTGCATAACACTCTAACTTGTGATTCCAACAAAGCAGTTAACACAATATAATAACTTTGTTAACTCTTTCTCATTTGAACAGCAAATTTCTTTAGATCACTTATAACACTGCTCCTTGCAGGTAGGATTTGGGTCTGGGGGTCTCAGTTTTGGTGGGGGGGGGCCTCAGTTTGGGTCTGAGGGGTCTCTGGGGTGTCAGCTTGGGTCAGGGGGTCTCAGGCTTTGGGTATGGGAGTCTCAGGGGTCCCAAGGCCTCAGTTTGGGTCTGGGGGCCTTGGGTCTGGGGGTCTTAGTTTGGGTCTGGGGATCTCAGCTTTTGGGTCTGGGGGGCTCAGGATTTGGGTCTGGGGGTCTCAGTTTGGCTCTGGGGATCTCAGGTTTTGGGTCTGGGGGGCTCAGGATTTGGGTCTGGGGGTCTCAGTTTGGCTCTGGGGATCTCAGGTTTTGGGTCTGGGGGTCTCAGTTTGGGTCAGGGAGGTTTAGGGTTTGGGTCTAGGGGGCTCAGTTTGGGTCAGGGGGGCTCAGTTTGGGTCCGAGGGGCTCAGGATTTGGATCTGGGGGTCTCGGGGATCCCAAGGTCTCCATTTGGGTTTGGGGGTCTCAGGGTTTGGGTCTGGGGGGTCTCAGGGGGTCTCAGCATCAGGTTTTGTCCCCCACACCTGTGTCAAAATGTCCCCCGCCACCCCAACCAGTATTTCCTGTTCCCAAACTGGGACAGGGAACCGAAACTGGGAGGGGGAAAGGGGGGAACTGGGAGGGGCTGGGGGGCGCCCAATGACCTTCAGATGGGTCTGGGGGACCCCCAAAGACCCCTCACTGTTCTGGGAACTCCCAAAGACCCCCCCCAGAAGGGACAGGGACCCCCAGTGACCCCCTCAGGGTCAGTCACCCTCCATGGGGGTTGGGGGGCACTGGTGACCTCCCCTAACCCCCCCTCTGTCCCCGCAGGCTCCCAGTGCTCCCAGACCCCCCCCGAAGGCTGCACCCCGTGCATGACCCCTGGAGCCCCCCGAGACGCCGACCCCCGTGACCGTGACCACCGGGAGCCCCCCGAGCCCCTCCTGCTCCCCGGCCCCGCCCCGGGGGTGGCTCTGGGTGTGGGGGGGGGCCCCCCTCCCGCGAGGGGCCCGTGGGGACCCCCCTGACCCTCGAGTGCCACTTCCGAGGCCCCCCCGACACCGCCCTGACCTGGCTCCAGGCGTGTCCCCCCGGGCTCGGGGAGGTCCCCCGGAGCTGCCCCTGGCCCCAGGAGGTGGTGGCCACCCGGGGGGGCCGCCGGATGGAGCGGGTGGTGCAGGAAGGGGGGGGAAGCTCCACCCTGACCTACCCCAAACTGTCCCATAACGACTCTGGGCTCTTCTTCTGCCGCGTGGAGTCCGGGGGGGAGACGGCCCAGAGCTGCGGCACCTTCGTCAGGGTCCTCGGTGAGTGGGGGGCGTGGGGGGGTCTCAGCCAGGTCACCCAGCCCTTCCTGGTGCCCCCAGCATGGTACGAGTATAGCCCAGTCCCTCCCGGTTTAACCCCCTCCATCCCAGTCCCCTCCAAGGGTATCCCAGTGCCCCCCAGCCCTGCAGCACCTTCGGGAGGGTCCTGGGGGTCTCGGGGGGATCGAGGGGGCTGGGGGGTCTCATCTGAGTCACTGATCTTTCCCAGTCCATCCTAGTCCCCTCCCAGTATAACCCAGTCCATCCCAGTCCCCTCCCAGTATAACCTAGTGCTACCACAAGCCCCCCCAGTCCATCCCAGTGCCCTGCAGTGCCCCCCAGTCCATCCCAGTTATTCCCAGTAACCCCTTTGAGCCCTTCTCAGTGCCCTCCAGTCCCACTCCAGTCTGTCCCAGTCACTCCCAGTATCTCTCTTGAGTCCCTCCCAGTGCCCTCCCAGCATAACCCAGTGCCCTCCAGTCCCTCCCAGTATAACCCAGTGCCCTCCCAGTATAGCCCAGGCCCTCCCAGTATAACCCAGTGCCCTGCACTCCCTCCCAGTATACCCAGTCCCTCCCAGTGTACCCCAGTCCCTCCCAGTATACCCAGTCCCTCCCAGTATACCCAGTCTCTCCCAGTATACCCCAGTCCCTCCCAGTATACCCAGTCCCTCCCAGTATACCCCAGTCCCTCCCAGTGTACCCCAGTCCCTCCCAGTATACCCAGTCCCTCCCAGTTACCCAGTCCCGTTCCCACAGAGCCGGTTCCCGCCCCGTTCCTGGCGCTGAGGGAGAGCACCAAGAACCGGATCCTGACGGCGCAGGGGGTGCTGCTGCTGCTCTGCTCGGCCGGGCCGGGGCTGCTGCTGCTGCTCAGGGTGGGACACTGGGACAAACTGGGACAGCTGGGACAGGGGGACACCAACTGGGACACTGGGACACCAACTGGGACACTGGGACAACTGGGACACTGGGACACCCAACTGGGACACTGGGACAACTGGGACAGGGGGACACCAACTGGGACACTGGGACCCCCAGTTCTGTCACTGTGTATCGGGGAGGGGGGGTTACTTTATCAGGGAAAGTCCGAGATATACAGACACGAAAAACAGACACCGTTGCTAGCTCAACAAAAAACCCCAATGTTTATTACAAAAGGTGGCCAAGAAAATGAACAAACCCAAAAGGGAGGAACGAGGAGAGGAATAAGCCCCCAGTGGGACCTCCCCAGTTACCCAGCTGTTGCCTATAAAGTTATCTTACTGACCTAGCATACCCATAATTACCCAGAGCAGAAGCGGCACCCTCGGAGAGTCAATAAGTTAACAAGCTGGCAAGAGTCCCCGCCAGAAGGCAACGTTGTCCTTGAAGTAAAGCTAGCTCTCGCCAAGAAGGCACTATCTCCTTTTTAAACAATCAGTTGAGAGACCACAACCTCCCCAGGTGTGGCCAGCACTGCCCCATCAGGGGTTCTCAATCCCTCCCCCTGGGTATGTCAGTGCACCCCTCCTGCGCACGCATGGCTTTCCCTGCGCCTGCGAACTGTACTCGGGGGGGTCTTTTCCAAATGAGTCTGGGGGTCCTTCATCATCGTCCTTCTCAATCTCTCCTTCAAGTGACCTTGGAGGACAACTAGCCAATCATAGAATACCAATTAAAACAGTTTATACAAGAAGCTCTCTTCAAGGACAACTTTCCCGTTTAGCACTGCTTGTTTTCCCATAACTTGGCAGGGAAAGAGCAAAGCTTTCACAGGTGGCAGGGCCAAACACAGACCAAAAGTATCAGCATAAATTCACCCTGATACAGCCTCTGGGCTGGACACAGGCACAGCCTGACCCTGAACCCAAGGGAAACAAAGACAAATTCCACGGCTTTAGCTGGACCAAGGCTGGGGGGGTTTCCTGAGGGCAGCACTAACCAGACTTTTGTGTGTGTGTGTGAGACAGGCAGAAGCACAAATGCCTGCACAGCCCAGAGCAGTCAGTGTGGGGCTGTGCTTGCTGCTGCAGAGACCCCCAGGGAACAAACCCAGGCAGTAGTTTGGGTTTATTCCTTGCTCTGTGTCAGTGGAATAGAATGTTCCACAGGAGCTCTGTCCCCCTCTGTGGCACCGGGTGGCTCGAAGCTGAAGGGGGGGGGGTCCAGTGCAAGTTCCCTTCTGAAGTGTGTGTCCCTAAGGAGGACACTTGCCTTATTATTGCTTATTGTTCGTAATATCCTATAGATCTATCATACAACACCTAAGGATGGACTCTATAGAATATGTGCCTGTATTAGGGAGGGGTTACTGTATCGGGGAAAAAGGTTCGAGAGATACTGGAACGCAGAAAACTGGACACTGTTGCTAGGCAACAAAGTAACTATTTATTATGAAAGGTGGCTCACAGTAAAAACAGGCATCCAAGAAAAACAGATTAGGAAGGAGAAAAGTGAACAAAAAGACCCTAGAGAGAAGGCTCGACACCCTACTCACCCAGGTGTCACCTATAAGAGAGTCTTACCCACCCTAACCAGTAATAAAGCCTCTGCAGCAGCTGCGTGTTCCGAAGGGCTGGCAGGCTCCCACTTCAGCAGGTGTCCCTGCTAAAAGCAACTTGGTCCTTCCTGTAGAGCCGGCCACCAACACGGAAAGCGTGTCTGCTTTTATACAGTTCATTGAGCACACCTGCCCGGGGAGGTGTGGCCAGCACCGACCCATCAGGGGTTCCCAATCCCACCCCCTTGGTTATGTCAGTGCACCCCTCCTGTGAATGGGTGAGAACTTTGGAAATCCCCCCATGTGTGTCCTGGGGGTCTTTCCCAATTGAGTCTGGGGGTGAGCCTTCCTCCCTTCATCATCACTTTCTCCTCCAAAGGCCCTTGACGAGCAATTAACCAATCACAGTTTATACAGTTTATACAGAAGTTCTCCCTCCAAGGCCAAATTCACTGTTTTATCAGTGAACTTGGCAGGGAGAATATAAACTACTGCAGGTGGCTAAGGACAAACACAGACCAAAAATATCATCACAACTTTGTCCCAATACACCAGCACATGAGGGGAGGGGAATGTGTGGGATCAGGGCACTGCTTTGGGGCCATGCTGGGAATTCTGGTGGACTAAAAGACAAAGCCCAGGTGCTGTTTCCAAAGGAACCCCAATGAAAGGGGGACACCGGAAAGATGGGCGGACAAGTCCTGAAATGGAACTCTGTGTGTGCAGCCTCATTTTCTCCTTCAGCAGCCACAGAAGAGGGGGCAAAGAGTGGGGGTTGGGAGCCCAAAAACTGTTTGGAGGGGAAAATGAGGATTAAGAGGACAATGGGAAAATGGGAGAAACAGGGAGAAGGGTGGAAAAGGGGGGGTGGTCTGGTGGGTCAGATGGTCTCATGAGGGTATTTGGGCACAAAGGGGTGGGAAAGGGAGGTGGCCCCCCTGAGCTCTCAATTTACTGTGGGGTGCTGGGGGCTGCTGGATCCAATCTCAGCCGTGGATTATGCCAACACTTTCACTTTAGAGGAATTACAGAGGTGTGACTGAATTGTTTTTGTCCTCCAGGTTAAATGATGGCAAATCAGATCTATTGATAGAAATGAATTTATTTAGGGTTCCAAATGATCAGACAAAAGATCTTAATCAGAATTTTTTACTGCACAATATACACACTAAAACTACCAGGAGTACAGGATAAGATAGGACAGTGCTCTACACTAAAGAAGCAATTCTACTAAAGCTGGCACAAAAGCAATAATTCTTATTAGAGAGGGATGGAACTCCCCCAGACCAACATTCATGGGGAGATCTCTGCTCTCAACTTCCAGGAATGACCTTGGGGGGTCCCCAGCCAAGGCAGGAATCTCCACACTCCCCCAAAAAAGGGTCCTGTTGGAAGAAGCTGCCCCTGGGAAAGGGGACTGGCCATTTCTGGTCGAAAGGGATGGACTGACAGTCCTTGAACTCCAGGGGTTGCCTCAGCATCAGGGGGTAAATTTGGGGTGGAAGCAGTGGCTGAAGCTCTTCCCACAGTTGGGGCACTCACAGGGCTTCTATTACCCCGGTGGGTCTGTTGGTGTCTGGTCAAGTTAGAGCTGTGGGTGAAGCTCTTCCCACACTCCCCACACTTGTAGGGCCTCTCCCCGGTGTGGATGCGTCGGTGCCTGACGAGGTTGGAGTTCCAGTTGAAGCCCTTCCCGCAGTCAGTGCAGTGGAAGGGCCTCTCATCCGTGTGCGTCCACTGGTGCAGGAGGAGATTGGAGCTGGTCTGAAACCTCTTCCCACATTCCCCACACATGTAGGGCCGTTCCCCAGTGTGGATGTGCTGGTGGGTGAGGAGGTTGGTGCTCTTCCTAAAGCTCTTCCCACATTCCAAGCACCTGAAGGGCTTCTCCCTGCTGGGAGGCTGCTCAGGGACCACCAGCTCAGAGCTCCCCCTCAAGCTCCGGCCGCCTTCCCAGCACAGGCTGGCTCTTTCCTCCTCAGAGCACCCTGGGCTGGCTTTGGAGCCCCTCCTGCAGGGGGATCTCCGGCCCTTTTCCTCCCCGCTGCCTTCCTGCGCCGGGGAGCCCTTCAAAACGGCCTCTCCCACCAGGGTCTCACGGGGGGATTTGTCCTCCGGGCTCTCCGTCCTCAGCTCGGGGCCTGGGGCAGGAAGCAAGAAGGACAGGCAGGGGATTTGCCTCCGGCCCACAGGGAAGGCCAAGGACATCCCCCCAGCTCCGGCCCCGGCAGGACGGCGGCGCCAGCGGGGTTGTCCTGCAGCCGGGGCCATGCTGGGCTGACAGAGCCAGCACAACACCCGCCCAAAGGGACACTGACTTCCTCCTCACCTGCCTGGGGGGCCCAAGGCATCTTCCTCTTCCTCGCAGCCTCCTCCTCCATCTGCCCAAGCTTTGGGAAGGACAAATCCTGATGGGGGGAAAACAAGGGCTGAGCTCGTTGGCTTGGGGGTTCCTCCTGCCCAAGTCCATCTCTAGAACTCACCGGGCATCCTGTGACCATAAAAACCTCCAAACACCAAGACTCAGCCCAGAAAACCCCAAATCATCGAGATTCAGGCAAAAGCCTATAAGAAAGAGTGAGAAGACTCCTGCCCCCCCAAACTGAAAGAAGTTGAGATTCACCTAAAAAATACTCTAAAATATGAAGATGAGCCCAAAAAAATTCTCCTAAGATTTCCCCTTCTCTGGCTTCCCCTCTTTAGGGTTCAGAGAGTCTCCCCTGTCTGGGATACTGGGGGTTCTACCTAGAGATGCTGGGAGTGTTGGGGGTCCCAAGGCTCCCTTCTCCTCTGATTCTCACCTTCGGGATGCTGCATTCCCAGAAATTCCCCCTCTCCAGGTTCTCCACTTTGTTGTCCTAGGGGATCCCAGGGGTCCCCACTGTCCAGGTTTCCCCTTCTCCGTGCCCCCCCTCACCAGGCTTTCAGGGGCCCTCTGAGAGGGCACTGGGAGGGACTGGGGGGGAACTGGGGCACACTGGGGGGCACTGGGGAGTTACTGGGGGATACCAGGACACATGGGGGGACACTGGCAGGTTACTGGGTGCTCACTGCAGGATCACTGGGCCATACTGGGGGGCAGTGGAAGGTCACTGGGATACACTGGGTGGTCACTGAGGGGGTTACTGGGCCATACTGAGGGTAACTGGGAAGTCACTGGGATATACTGGGGGCACTGGGATCCCCTTACCCGGCTGTCGTACATCTCCCCCTCTGGATTTTGGGGGGCATCCCTAGGACCCCTACCCTGGGGGCTGGGGGACCCCTTGAACTCCCTTGCTGGGCTTTATGGGACCCTGTAAAATCCTTTCAAAACCTCTGAAATCCCCCTTCGACCCAACAAAACCTTCTCCAGGTCCCTTCAAATCCCCTCAGAGATCTCATCCCTCCCCAGCACCCCCCAAACCCTCTCAGTGACCCGCAAAACCCACCTGGGACCCCTCAAGCCCATTCAGGGACCCCCAATCCCCCCCACGGGCCCTCCAAACCGTCTGGGACACCTTAAACCCCCCTAGAGACCCCAAAACTGCCTCAAGGTCCCCGCAAAGCCTCCCAGGAACCCCAAACCTCCCCAGAGAGCCCCAAAGCCCACCTGGGACACCCCAAATCTTCTCAGAAAACAAAACTCCCATCAGAGCCCCCCAGCACTCTTCAGGGACCTTCAACCTCCCCCCCGAGTCCTTTCAGGGACCCCTCAAAACGTCCCCGGGAACACCCGAACCCCCCCGCTAAACCCCCCCGAGCCCTCCAGCCTTTCCACCCACAGCCGCGCTCCCCGCAGCCCCCGAGGGGATCCCCAGACCCCGCTCTCGCCGCCCCCCCGCCAACTCACCCAGCGAAGTGCAGCGGCCGCAGGCGAGTCCTCCTCACTCCCGACCACGAGGCCAAAATGGCGCTCGCTCCGCGCGCCCTCCGCCTTTACAGACCCACCCCGCAGCCAATCAGCGCGCGGCCACGGCCCCTGCCCGCCCCCCGCCTGCGCGGGGCATTGTGGGAGTTGTAGTCCCTGCGGCGGGGGAGGATCGGGCATTTTGGGTTTTAGTTTTTCTGTCTTCTTTTATTTTCTCTTTTTTCTTTCTCTCTTTTCTTTCTTTTTTCTTTCTTCTTTCTTTTCTTCCCTTTTTTCTCTCTCTTTTTTCTTTTTTCTCTTTTTTATTTGTTCTTTTTTTCCTCATTTTTTCCTATTTTTTCTTTTTTTTTCCTCTTTTTTCTCCTTTTTATCTCTTTTCTCCCTTTTTTTTAAATTTTCTTTTTTCTTATTTTTCCCTTTTCCATTTTTTTTTATAGTTTTCTATCAGTTGTTTTATTTAAGGACGATTTAAACACAGATCAAAATAATCTCCAGGTACATATCTCACAAAAACAGATAATCTGCCTTGTTCCAGGTTTGTGAGGGTTCCTAAGATCACAAACATTGAGACATCAAGGGTGGAAAGCCAAGCAACTTTATCCTGTCCCTTGCCACAGCCTTCAATCCACACCCAGCCCTGGATTTCTGCAAAGCCGCTGGGCAGGAGCAGGAGATGGAGCTGGTGCTCGGTGGGAGGGGCAGCAACAACAAACCCGTGTCTTTGGCACAGGGGAAGGAATTTAGTGCTTGAGGGGTTACATTCCACAGGCTCCCCTGGGGATCAGCTCATGCTCGGACAGTGAGAACAGCAAGAACATTCCTAATAAAAATGCCAGAGGGAAGGGAGCGGAGGGGGAGCAGGGGCAGGAAAAGGAAGCAGAGCGATGGAAGATGGGCTGGGGCGGTCGGGGCTGGGGGAAGGCAGGCTGGACAATGCCTTGTTTGGTCCAGCAGCTGGACCAGCTCCAGGGCAGGTGTCGGGGGAGCCTCTGCCACCGGGACATGGACAAACAGACCCTACAAAAGCTCTCAGAGGGGTTGGGGGCTCTGGGCGGGGCTACGCTCTCGCCTCAAGCCAGGATATCCCAGGGCAGTGGAACAGCAATTCCTGTCAGCTCCCAGCAAAGATTATTGGGGTTTGCACTGGGGAAATATTGACGCTCCAGCTTCCTCTTCTCTTTTTAGAACTTTGAGCTTGCAGTCGGGTAGAAGGGCTGGTGGGGGAGTGGGAAGGGACCCACTGAGGGACACATCTCACCCCTCAGTTAGATGGACCTAAACTCCTGATCTTGCTTAGGAAGAGCTGCTGATGCTCAGTTGTCTTCTTTCCCTTCTGCTTTAGTGGGATATTACATGTCCCTGCAGTATTGGTGATAGAATGGTATGTCAGCTGGAATGGTTTGGTTCTTGCAGAAAGCATAAATGCATTTTAAGGAAGGTATTTTTACAGAGGTGAGGCCTCCAAAAAAAACAGAAAACCCCAAAAGTAATATAAGTGCAGAATAAAGTGAACTTTGGAGTTTTCTTTTTAATTCTTGGGTAGAAAAGCCATCCCAGTTAGGGACAGCAATTTACTGCATTGCTGAAAAAAAAAAACAACCAACAAACAAAAAAAGAAATCTGAATTTGTTCTCTTTCAAAATTGTTTTTGATCATAATAATCCTCCTAGTGAAAAGGGCTAATTTACTCTTTCTAGAGGAATATTTTAAGTGTGATTATCACAATATCACAGCTGCTGAAAAGGTCTAAAATAGGACATGGACCTTGAACCCGTTCCTGCGTTTAGGATGTGGTGTTTACATTCAAGAAACAATAGAACTGCAACTCATTTATTAAGGTATCATCTCAAAGTGTCAACTCTTGCTCTGTAAAGACATGCCACAAGGATTGTAGAAAGCTTGCAGTATCCCAGGAGGTACATGTGGTATTTTATCAGTGTAAATATGGATAAGATTTTAAAGATTTCTGCTGGGAATACTCCATAACTAAAGTAAGTTTTCCCTTTGGTGCTGCACTAGTTTATGATTTAATTGTTACTGACATTCCACCAGTCATATTATTAGCTTCACCAAATGAAAGGGAAATAATCCTGTATTAATTAAAGAGAGCAACTGAATTCCTTCACTCATCTTATCCTTGGCTGTCTGAGACAGTGATGCACTTCAGCTTCCCTACAGAAACTGCCACTAAAAAAGAGATTGGGGTGATAATGAGATATACAGATTGAAGGGTGTGCCTGAATTGTCCTCAGGGAGGAGACATTTTGGTGGGTGACAGGCAATGTGCCTGTGGTTCCCTTTTTCTGTCTGGGTTTTTTCCCTTTCTTTTTGTCAGAGGCTTTGGGAAAGGTGTTTTGTCAAGAGAATAATATTCATTTATAGCCATGTGAACGGTTTCTATGCTATACCAGTGAAGGCAGTCACCTAAATACCCATACCCATGCCTTTAAAAATAAAACAAGGAGAAAACATGGAGTATTTATTTGAGACCAGATAAACTGAATGCAGTTCAGTAACATGGAAAGGCAATTGCTGTTATTTCACAGAGATATTTCTTTCTATGCTGGAACTGAGGGGAGCAGCCAAATCTAAAAGCCTCGCTCTGTGTCTTTGTGAACACACTGTGGGTAAGTTCAAAGGAGCATTCAGAGATTGTGTTGTGTGAGCTTTTTTCCCTGAGATCAAAACAAGGAGTAATTAATGCTAAATCCATCGGATGGCTTTCAAGTAATAACTTGGTTCAGTTTGTCCAACTGTGTACAAACAGGTGAGGAAAATCTGGAACTTTAGAAGGGTTAGTTTTTTACCTCATTAGCAGGATATCCAGGGGTGCACCAAGTGCCTTCCAGTGAGGAGCACAAGAGACCAGCAGACAGTGACAATATTGTTCTAATGTTAATGTCACTGGAACACAGAGTGAGGTCACATCTGAGTTATGTTTCTTTATTCAGTGGTTGGGAATAAAGAGAAAATCACATATTTGATGACACTTTAGGATTTATTTCACACTCTTAACAAGAAGGTATTTTGCAGCTGGACTTTGAATAAGGTTCCATGGTATATTGCAAATTTCTATCTCAAGTTAACAGTCTACTTCTTCCCAAAGAAATTCTCAGCAACTAACACCCTTTCATCATCTGGCTCTTTCCCTGATGGCTTGAGCTTGTTGCTCCTTTTGGTAAATACCCATTTGACACAATGCACTGGGCAGCTTCTGCCAAGTGCCACTGAATCTCACTTCTTCCCTTGCCTTGAGGTAGTTGTGCTTTAAGAATGTGGCTGTTCAGATGCCCTGAAATGTCTCTAGTATTTCAATGGGAAGAAGCTTCAAGATGTGCTGTTTGGCACACATGAGAAATGACCTGCCCAGAGAGCCATGGAAATGTAGGTGCTGCTCAGTAATGCCCCTTGACTGGGACAGGCACTGCTGAGGATGTTTTCCTTCCCCTCTCTGATTCCATTCCCACTGTTTTTTACAGACTATTTGTGGGAAGATTTTGCACTGTACAGTTTGATAAGTTAGTGCAGATGTGTGTTTGCAGGCATGTTCTTCTTCTGTATTCCCTGATCAAATTCAGTAAACTGATACCTGGCTTGAGCTTTCCCCCCCCCCCCCATAGTACTGTTTTTATTTATTTCTCCAGAACAGCTTGAGAAAATGAAGGCACACTTAGCCCCAGTTTACTTGCTGCTGTAATCTCTTGACCTTTTTGGTTTTCCCCTCCCCCAAACTGATGGGTAACTGTGAAACCCAAGGTCAGGAATGTGGTTGGAATTCCTGGCCCCAGTCTGGGGGAGGTGACACTTTCAGTCTCCCGGGGAAAAAGCCAACTGCTTTGTTTATCAACATGCAAAGGGCAGCACTGTGGGAAATAGGGCCTAGAAAAAAATGTAGCTTTGCAGGAAAAGGAGCAGCTCATTACAGGGGTGAGCTGCAACTCCTAAAACTGCCATTTCAACTCCTGTTTCAACTGCTGTGACAGCTGGCAGCCAATCAAATGCTGCAGTCACAGGTTTTACCTTATAAGGTATGATTATCTGTTGGTGTTGGGTTACAAAAGGAGGGCTGCGACTCCAATAACCTTGTCTCAGCTTCACCCCCTGAGTCTGTGCCTCAATACGCCACAAATGGCACCCCATGTTGGGACATGAAAGAAACTAAGCTGTTTCTCCGGTGGTGTAGCTCAGCTGAACACAAGGAAGGAAAAAGCGCTGAAAGGAAGCGACAAGAGAGCTCTCAATTACCTTACACTGGACAATAAGGGAAGCAGCTGAGAATGAAATGGGAACCCCTTTAACGAAAAAGCATAAGGCAGTCTCGCGAGCCTGTGCTGAAATCCTTAAAAAATATGAGAAAACAGTACAGGAAGAAAATTTAGAATGTCTCCTTTTGTGGGCATCCAAAGCTAATCCCACATTAAACAGTGACTTAGTATATGACTGGAGAGTTTGGGATGATGTCGGTGTCAGACTCTGGGACAGCACCACGCTAGGGGATAAGATAGCAACCCCTTTATTAACAACATGGAGAACAGTTTATGAAGCTTTGCAAACTCACTCCAGCTCCGCAGACAACCGTGTAGAAACGGCAACTGATTCTGAGCCACCATCACAGCAGGAGCTGAAATTTTGTGTGCAGACCCTGCCCCATGCCCTACCCCAACCGCAGTCTCCTGTGTTGCCTTCCACGCCGCCAGAGCTGCTTTCATTGCCAGCATCACTGTGGCCACCTAACGCACAGCCCGCAGCGTGGCCAGAAACAAAGGCCTCCTCCTCCACGCCCCATTCGCGTGGACTTCGCTTCCGTGGTGCCGCTGCCATGAGAGTCATCTGAACTCGCAGGGGACACGGCAGTCTTAAAAGATTTCCCAGTCCTGGTCTTGCCTGACCAGGACCCTCACTGGGAGGGTCTGTCATATGCTCTTATTAAAGATGTAAGGCAAACAGTAACAGACCATGGTTTGGGGGCTTTGCACTCAGTCTGTCCCCTTGCAGCCTTCTGCCACCCACCCCCTCACAGATTCCCCTCAAGGCTTCCCACTCCCTTGTCCCATCAGGGCCTCCACAGCACCTCACCCCTTCCTGGCCTCCCAATGCCCCCTCCCCTGCGGGTCTCCCCCAGCCCCGCCAACCTGCCCGGCAGCAGCGCAGCCCTGAAGGAGCTCCAGAGGAGCCGCTCCAGAGGCTCCCACTTGGGAGCCCAGAGCAATCCAGCCAGCAACACACAGGCAGGACACAGCGGCTGCTTCCTGGCTGGGGGTGGGCTTGTGGCCATCTCCAAGGACAAGGTGCTCAGGGTTCCCCACAGCTCCAGCCTCTGCCCCTCCATTTTGCTGGAAACGTTGAGGCTCCAGCAGAGCCACCAAAGGCCAAGGGGCTTCTGCTTGCTTTTGCTGGCACACTGCACAGCGGGGCAAGTGTTGCTGAGCACAAGGAGCCCTTTTCCCCTCTTCCCCAAGGCCCTGTGCACACTGGGCACCAAAAAAACCTCCTAGGCTTCTGTATGTGATAACATGGATGTAATATTCCCATGCTGGGCTCAAAGGAGGTGCTTGCAGGGAAGAGGCATCTTCCCCACAGGCTCAGGTGGCCCCAGGAGATGGAGCTTCCTGCATCAGTTCCCCACAGAGCTGCAGCAGCACAGGCAGACACTGCCCTGTGGAAAAAGCCGGGTCTTCCACGCCCTGCACAGCCAGTCTTGGAGCTGCTGGAATCTGGAGTAGTGAGCCATCTGTACTGCTCTTGGCATGTAGCAGTGTTGAGTTGCCAGGCCTGCCATGGCGAGTCTGATGTCCTCTGTCACACCTTTATGGGCTGGAAGAGGCAGCAACGGAGACTACCAGAATGGGAAGAATGAAGTTCTCCGTACAGCTCTGATGATGTGAAGCGTTTGAAGGGCCAGGTCTGAGATGGCAGGGCTGTCATCAGTCATTCCTTGAAGGGCTGAAAGAGAAAGGAAGAGAGCCAAGGTGAGAGGCCAGGGGTGTAGGGACGTGAGGAGCCCCTCCTGCCAGGGCCATCCCAGCCAGCTCTTGCCATGGCCAGGAGGGAGCAGGGCCCAAGGGGATCAGCTGGAAGGTGCCCTCGCTCACCCTGGCAGATGAGCTGCAGCTCTGGCTGCTCCTGCTTCATGGACCTGGCGGCGATCCCTGGGAACACAGAGCCTGTCAGGCCCCAGAGGCACAGGTCCCCCGCAGCGGCGCTGCCAGCCCGGCCACACGGCCTCCTGCCCTGGCAGGGCTGAGCCCGGGGCCTTCCCGCATGGGGACGCCCCAGGGCTGGGCTGGCACAGGGCGGCAGCAGGCACCAGGCCACTCGGGGCTCCACATGCCCTGGGCCGCATCCTGCTGCCGCTGCAGCAGCCGGGGCTGGGGCCGAGCTGCAGCGGGGCGGGGAGGGACCCCGGCCTTGTGGCTCACCCAGGAACTTGATGGCCAGCTTTCGCAGGGGCTCCTCTGGGCTCTCCAGGAACGGCAGGGCCTGGCGCACGTACTGGCCCACTCGGCTCCTGTCCTTTTCCAGCTGCAAAGGGCGCCAGGGCACGGAGGGAAGGCTCGGCTCAGGCTCTGCCCCTTGGCCGGGCGCTCCCTGCCCCCAGCACGGGGCTCCCCTGCCCACAGAGCCCTGAGGCCTGGCCAGCAACTGCTGGGGCCGGGCTTTGGGGGGAGCAGAGGGCTGGGTGCTCCTGGGGAGCCGTGGGGCGGCCCTACCCCACAGCCCAGCTGGACCGGGGCTCCATGGCAGCCTGGCTGCGGGGCAGGGGAGCTTGGAAAAGAGCCCGCATGCCCCAGGGAAGGGAGCAGTGTGTGGGGCACAGGCTGGTGTCTGTGGGTGCAGCAGTGGACACAGGCACCCTGCCAGCCCCACACATTGGGCATCAGGGGCTGGGGCTTTGGGGCCGTCCTTACCAGGCACTCGGGAAACCTCCATGGCTGCTCCATGGTCACCAAGTCCTCAAGATCTCTCCACTTCAGGAACCTGGCTGCACCAAACAGTGCTCTCCAAGAGGCCTGCACAGCAACAGAGAGCGGGCCATGGCACCGCAGCCCAGGGCACAGCACCCACATCCCTGTGCCAAGGCCAGGAGGAGGCTGCAGGCGACCATGGGCCAGGGCAGGAGGCACAGCAGCCTCCTGCCATGGGGACACCAGAGCCCACGAGTCCTCACCTCTGCCACACGCTGGTTCTCATTGTGCCAGTTGAAGTAGAATGGCACCAGACTCAGGTACACGTGTGGCTTTAGGCTCTTGCTCCTCTCTGTCGCCTCCATCAGCTCCCAGAAGAGGAGCATGGAGAGCTGCTGCAGCTGGCTGTGCTCCTGGTGCAAAGGAAGAGGAAAAGACCTCAGCACTGGCTTCTCCAGGCCCACCGGGGCACAGGCCTGAAAAGACACTGGGCCCAAAGTTTCCTGGCAGCACTCAGTGCCCACGATGAGGGGCACAGAGCCTTACATTGTCAAAGAGTGGCCGCAGCGCCTCAAGCAACTTCAGGGCAGTAGGGGTGGATATTTTGACGATTTGGAAGTGCAGCACGTTGATGAACGCGGAGAGGGTCATCTGAACCGCGTCTGTGTCTGCATCCTGCAGTAGCTCCAGGAGGCTTTCACTCAGGCTCCGCATGCTCTTAGCCTGTGTGGAACACAATGCTGTGGTGCAGCCCCACGCTGCTGCCGCGGGGCCCAGAGGCCAAAGGTGCGTCCCAAAGGAGTCGGGCAGCTGAACGGGGAGGAGGAGAGCTGGGAGCAGCTGCCACAGCTGCCAAAGGCCAGCCAAGGCCAAGCTACTGCCTTGCACAGCCGCACGCTGCCGGCCCGGCTTCAGCCCCTGCCCCCTGCTCACCATTGCGGGATCCCTGCTGAGCACCACCAGGCCTCGGAGCGCCAGGCGACGCCTCTCCGGGCACTGCCTGCGCAGGTGCCTGGAAATAATCTGCAGGACGCTGGGCCCACATTGTCTGGGGTTCAGGCAGTGCAGGACCTGAAAGGCAGGGAGCAGTGACGGGGTGCCCGGCCGGCAGGAGCCCAGACCCGCCCGGGGCTGGGCCCAGGCAGCAGCACAGGGTGCAGGCACCGTCCCGGGCGGCTGCGGCTGTGAGAGGGCAGAGAGGGGGAGGCAGCTGGGCCAGGCAGCGCTCGCCATCAGGCTCACCTCCACCAGGAACGCCAGGGCAGGCAGTTCCCACAGGGGCTCTCCCCTGCTGAGCCGCAGGAGCAGGCTGACGGCGATGCTGCGACCAAAGGAGCGGGAGACACGGCACAGCTCCCTGCAAGGGGGAATAAAGGTGCCAGAGACCCTGAGCCAGGTGGGCAAAGCTCTCCTGGGACTGACTCACACAGGCCTGGTCTTTGGCCACCAGCCCAGGAGAGGACGTGGGCACTTTGGGAGGTGGGTCCTCCTGTGCAGCCGCCCCTCTCCGCCTTTTCCACTCTGCTCAGCCATCCCTGGCTGCCAAGGCCCTCTGGCCCAGCAGCACGGGCACTGTGAGGGGTGGCCTGTGCACAGGGCAGAAATGACCTGTGGGGGTGTGGGGCAGTGGGGAGAAAGGGCTCTCACCTGGCCAGCAGACCCACTGCATAGTGGTGGCTGTCAGCCTTGAGGAGCATGTCCCAGCCACACTTGCGACCGATCACCATCAGCACGTCCTCATCCAGCAGCTGGCGCAGCAGGGCTTTAACAGTCTGCACTGCAAACCTGTGTGCAGAGCACAGCCCAGGTCAGGCACAGAGCCCTGGCCCCAGCCCCGAGGGCGTGGCAGGGAGAGGGGACTGGGATGGAGCACCTGTTGGGGTTGGGGGGAAGGCTGCGCTGCTCCCGGCATCGCCTCCAGAAGGTCTCGACCTCCTCTGACATCTCCTCTGTGCTGATGAGAACTTGGAAGAGCAGAGTCAGAAGGAGGCGCGGGAAATTGTCCTTCACTCCCCCTGGGCACCAGGAGTGGGACAGCTGGAGGATCTCCCAGAGTGCCACAGTTGCCTGCCAAAGACAAAGCACCCAGAGACGGCTCTCAGGGCCCAGATGTCCATGTGGCAGGGCCCAAGCGTGGCAGGGACAGGCCAGAGGAGACACAGGGGGATCCCCCAGCCTGGTGTCCCTGAACCTGCCCCTAAGCCAGGCTTGCAGCCCAGTGCCTGGGGCAGGGAGAAGCAGTGGTGAGGGAGGATGGAAAGGCGTCCCAGAGGCAACCTGGGGGCGAGCAGAGGCCAGCTCAAGAAACTCACAGCCAGGGCAAAGACATCCCTCTCATCCCCATCAGAGGTGCGTCTCCTGTGCGCTGGCCAGTATTCCAGCACACGGAAGAGGATCTGCAGCACCGGCTCCTTAGTCCATCTGGAGGAGATGAGCGTCTTCCACATGGTGCGAGCAGCTCTGTGGAGTCACAACTCTGCCTCAGGGGGGTCTGGGACACAGCTCTGTGGCCTGGGCAGCTGCGGGGCCCAGGTGACAGAGCCACGGTGCCTTGTGGGGCAGGGAGGCAGGCTGGCCTCAGGATTGGAGGCTGACATGCCAAAGCTGGCAAAGAGAGGAGCTGGAGTGTCCTGGAAGTCTCCATGTCTCTGGCACACCATTTGGGACAGGCTGTCCAGGGGGATGGGGTCTAAAGGCAGGTGAGCCCTCAAGGCAGGTGGGCCCCATACCTGTCACAGGCTGGGGCAGAGCGCAGCAGGGTCACTGCAACATCCGTGGGGTGTTCCTCGGTCAGCAGGACAAGAGTCTTGTCCAGCCTGTGCTCAGCAGACACATTGGACGTGAGCCACTGGTGGATGCACCTGACTATGGCCGGCACCTGGAGGGGACATGGGGGACAGTTGGAGAGCTGCCAGAGCCAGCAACTTGCCCAGTTTCCCCCAAGAAGTGCTCCCCTTGCCACCACACTCTGCTGGTCTCAAAGGCTGAGGGGGCCCAGCGCAGCCGGCGTGAGGGGCCACAGCATCCCTGGGGGACTGGAGCCCTGGCCACAGGCTGCTTACTTGCTTTGCTTTGTAGACACCGTTCTCCACAAGCATATCCAGCAGGGCAGCGCTGGTCTGGGCATTGAAGAGGTCCGAGTTTGCCGTGTCCCCAGTGGCCATGAAAGTGGCCTCTTCATGCCAAATGCACCTGATGAATCTGCAAACCAGCTACAGGAGAAAGGCAAGGAAGAGAGAGGGATGTCCCCTGGAGGGCCGCGACAGCGGTGCTGGGCTGAGCAGTGAGAGCAGGCCCAGCCCAGGCGGGGATGGCTGCAGGTACCTGTGCTGCCCTGCGGAAGCGGCCACGGGCACGGAGCTGCTCTTCTGTCCGCTCCTGGCCTGCATCTGGCAAAGAGCGAGCGCGCTCAGAGCTGAGGGTGTGTGGGAGAGGCCGGAGAACACAGCCCAGGCCTGGGCTCCAGGAGCAGGCAGGGCCAGCCCTGGGATGCCCAGTGGATGGAACACGGCTGCCAGGAGATCAGCCCTGGCCCCTCTGCCCCCCTCCCTTTCCCTGAGCATGTCCAGAGGGGATGGGCAGGATGAGGCCAAAGGGGCTGCAGCCACCAGCCCTGTGGCCCAGCTCCAGCACTCACCCTCCTGCGGGGGCTGCACCTGCTGCACCTCTTCAGGCTGCTGTGCTGGAGCAGCCCTAGGGCTTTCCTCCTTCTCCTCTTCCTTCACCCAGGCCAGCTTGGGCACCGTGGGGGGTCTCTGCTGCATGTCTCCATCTGGTGTTATGGCTACCTGCAGCAGAGGTGCCATGGAAAAGCTTTGGCTCCTCAAGTCCTGCAGTCGTGCCTTCAAGGCAGCTGCAAGAGAGAAGCCTGGGAAATGCCTCGCCTTATCCAGTCCCACTGTCTGGCCTCGAGGGCACCTGCCCCAGGGACTGGAGATGCCTTGAGCAGCCCCAGGTCCCCAGGTCCCACAGTCTGGCCTGGAGGATGCACAGGGGAGAGGTGGAGAGCTGCCAGAGTTAGATACTTGCCCAGCTTCCCCTGAGAAATGCTTCCCTTCCCAGCACACTGTGCCAGCCTCAAAGGCTGAGGGGGCCCAGCGCACCCAGCTTGGGGGGCCACAGGCTGCTTACTTCAGCAGAGACAGCTCTCTCCTCAAGAAAGTCCAGGCTGGGGGTATCGGCCAGGCGCTGAACAGGCGCGGCCTCAGTGCTCGCCACGCCCTCCGTCGTTGTGGCGTCGGCCTCCTCCGTGAGACCAGGCAGCACAGAGTCACAGTGTGACACATCATCGGTGGGCGTGGTGTCCCAGTGGGTTGTGTGATCACTGGTTGTGGTGTCACACTGTGCTGGGACAGCAGTCGACGCGGTGCTGACATCAGGCTTTGTCAGCTGGGTCGGGATGGTGTCAGGCTGGGCCTGGACATCAGCTGGTGTGACCCTGGCCTTTCTACGCCGACTGCCCATGAATTTCATAAATGTCTGCAGGAGAAAGAAGGGCAGGGAAGAGAGGGATTTCCCCTGGAGGGCTGCGACAGCGGTGCTGGGCTGAGCAGTGAGAGCAGGCCCAGCCCAGGCGGGGATGGCTGCAGGTACCTGTGCTGCCCTGCGGAAGCGGCCACGGGCACAGAGCTGCTCTTCTGTCCGCTCCTGGCCTGCATCTGGCAAAGAGCGAGCGTGCTCAGAGCTGAGGGTGTGCGGGAGAGGCCGGAGAACACAGCCCAGGCCTGGGCTCCAGGAGCAGGCAGGGCCAGCTCTGGGATGCCCAGTGGATGGAGCACGGCTGCCAGATCAGCCCTGGCCCCTCTGCCCCCCTCCCTTTCCCTGGGCATGTCCAGAGCGGATGGGACAGGATGAGGTCAAGGGGACTGCAGCCACCAGCCCTGTGGCCCAGCTCCAGCACTCACCCTCCTGCGGGGGCTGCACCTGCTGCACCTCTTCAGGTTGCTGTGCTGGAGCAGCTCCAGGGCTTTCCTCCTCCTTCTTCCTCCGGAGCAGCCTGAGCAGGCTGAAGCGTCTCCCTGCCATGCCACAGTCTGGTGTCCAGGGCACCTGCAAGAGAGAAAGAGAACCTCGGAGAAACTCCGGGCCCTAAGTTGCAGAATGGCCTTGAGGCCACCTGCCGCAGGGATTGGAGACACCTCGGAGAAGCTCCGGGTCTCCAAGTCCTGTGGAAATGCCTCGAGGTCACCTGAAAGCGAGAAAATTCTCCAAAATGCTCCGGGTCAGCAAGGCACGAGTTGGCTGTGCGGGGGCTCCGCACAGCACCGCTCTGTCCCGTCCTGTCCCGTCGCCTGCTCCGAGGAGCACTGTTGACACTGTGGCTGTGTCACCAGCAGCACCTCTGTCACCACGGGTCATAAAGGGCCCTTGGACACCCTGCCCCCTTCCATCCCACTGGCCATGCCCAGCGTGTCACAAAGGGCCCTGGGACACAGTGCCACGTGGCCTGGGGCCTCCCCCAGCCCCGCCAACCTGCCCCACTTTGGAGGGAATCCTCTCTCTGAAGTATCTAATCTGGCTGGACCTGAACTGTAGGAAGAGCTCAAGAAATGAGCAAACACTCCCCTCCTGTGCCTGCTCATGGCAGCACAAGGAGCCCCCTCGACCGCCGACTCAGTTGCAGCAGGAAGGGCACGGGGCCTTCCACACAAGCTGGCACGGCCTCCTTGGGAGAAGTGCTGGCTGGTGGCCATCCTAAACAGGGGGGCTGACACCGAGAAGGAAGGTGTGGGCAAGGGCACCAATGCTGCTGGCAGCCCTTTGGCCAGGGCTGCACCCAAATCAGCAGCTCTGGCAAGTCCTGGCCCAAGGAGACCTGCCACCGCCCCAAGTCCTGGCAAGGGTGCTGCTCGTCTCCTGCCCCAATGAACTGTGCCCCTGTGTATTAGTTCATTTGAATACATGCCCAGAATAAAGACAAGTACAACAGACATTCAAACACTACAAAACATCTTTTATTGCAGTGAGAATAAAAAACTAGCAAAGAGAATCAAAAGCTAAAAAAGAATACAAAATAACTGCTTTATCAGTTGGCATTCATACAATACTATGAACAGCTTTTTTTATAGTATTAACTAGTAATAAGGGAATTAAAGGAACATTTAAAGGATATTAAAACAATACTACGAGTGGCTTTTAATACAGTATTAACTAGTAAAAAGGGAATTACAAGGATATTAAAAAAGGATATAAAACATTTGCTTTCTCAGTTGCTTCCTGTCAATAAACTGTGCTTACCCACACAGACAGGCCAGGGCTGCCAGGATCTGCAGCAGCTGGTCGGTGCCCGTGCTTAGCGGGCGTCCCCATGGAACAACACAGTCTCCATGGCAGGATGAGGATCGCTCACCCCAGCAGTCCTGACACCCCATTTTATCAGCTCCACATTACACCACGTAGGGCCAGTACCCAGTATAAGGTGATGCCTGAGTGGCAGCCAAACCCCGCCTGTTCATCACCTGATAGCAACAGTCTGTGCATGCCCTGCTGTAGGGCAAGGGGCGAGTGACCCCTGCCCACAGAATCTTCCTCTCACCAGCATCTTTCTCACCCCTATGTATGACCTCTACCATTGTGTTTCAAGGGTAGATGTATCTATCTTGCAATATGTAGCAAAACCAAGGAAGAACTCAGCTCTGATAATAGGGGATATCAGGCTGACTTGCTAAAAAGCACAATGGACCTTACAATTCGCTTGTGCCATGAAGTTACATTGTACCATACTCTGGCTGTTTTCACATCCTATTATGATTCCGTTCTCACACCTCTATGCTCCATTGATCATCTAATTCAAAAGTACCCCCCTTACAGACATGAAACAGTTTAAAGTCCTGTAGATGTAGAGATGAAAAAGTCATATCTAAAATGTAGTGCCAGCTTGTTCCTAAGCATTTGCAAAATTCCTTCCCAGCAGGTGCCAGGATGGGTGGGCAGGAGGTGACTTGCTTTATTCAGACCATTCTTGTACATGTGACTGCTGCTCTTTCTTCCCTTTCCCCCTATTTCTGGGTTGGTTTCTAGAGCTGTTTTTGAAAGAAACACTTTTTTCAATCTCACATGTGAATATTTTCAATGAAATACAAGACACAAAAATCTAGTAAAACCAAGATTTAACAAAATGGTGAAATCACACTCCTTTATATACTCTGAGCACTCTGCTACTGACAGTTTGTGTAGTTCTCCATATACTGGAAATGTAACTAAGGATCAAGAAATTTTCTGTGTATTCTTTATTTCCTTTTAAAGTTTTTTTCTGTCATTAAATTGGCTGCAGGATTTGGTCCTGTCTTTGTGGAGGATGAATGCCACTGTCTTTTTATGTTTGATATTTTATTGCTCAGAGGGACTGTCAGTGGGAGGGGGTGGTGGGAAGGATCCTCCACTCAGGGGCTGGAGTTTCAGCTTCTAAAGAAGGCTGTACTTAATCAAAGAGCTGCAACTCAGGATTTCTCCCTGCATTACAGAACTTTCCATTTAGCCAGCTGAGAGTGCCCAGGGCACAGCCAGGTTAATGTTTAACTCTTCCAACACTGTGCTCATCCCAGGATATCCTGTCATCCTGAGAAGAAGGAAGGGAGATGCTGTGCCTATTCCATAGGGCTGGGCAGGAAGCAAAACCTTCAAAGCCCTGGCCCTTTTGAAGGAGTTGATCTTGTGTTATTCCTCAGTAGTCAGCACTGAAAATTCTGTATCTGAGACACTGAATGAAAAGGAGAGTTGCCAAGAGGCTTGTTTGGGGGAGAGTGTTTTTTTTTTATTTGTTTTTGTGAGGATCTTTTAGTGCCAAATGAAGGTTGGATCATGAAAATCAGTCTTGTTACAGACAAAAACTGTAAAGACATTTAAACGCTTTCAGATGCTGTAACCATTTTCCTTTCTTTCACTTTCTCACCCCTTGCAAATCAGACACAGTTCCTAGAGGACAGGAGAATAAAATAAACAAAAAAAAGAAATTGTTTTTCTACTCTTGAGGTCTGTTGGTTTTGAATGCATTTAGATCCTGCTGCTTCCATGCTCTTTTTCAAGTAGCACCAGATAAATACCTGTGAACTACTGAGATGAGAGTGATCATTCTTACTTCACAAAATGTTTCTCTTTTTTTTTCCTATCCTGTGTCCCTTTTGTGTTCTGTGCTATGGAGTGACTATATTTTTGTTCTAAGCTAATTCACTGCTGCTGTTTTGGGTACAACTAATGTCAAGCAGCAAACCTGTAACATGCCAGAAACAGGCTACAGTGGGTTGAAGACACAGCTTATGTTTGATGGTGTGTAAGTACAGAGAGTTAGTTGGGTTTATCTGATAGCCTGGCAGAAGGAGAGAGGAGCAGGACAAACTGTTTTCAGTAACTGTGCTGTTCAGACACCTGATAAGATGGAGAGTGCTTTGGAACTACTGATATGCTTTGAATAAGAAAAGAATAATCAGGTCCATTGGCACTGGCTTATCAGGAAGGAAGTAAAATTCCAGTACTTTTATATTAGCAAAAGGAAATGTTTTAGAAGCTTTGGGCCATTTTTCCATTGACATTAAATAGCAGAGTGCTTTTGAGTGTGTTGTAGTGAGTGGAAGGATTTATTACCTTGACAGAATGACAGGTGAATGTGTTCAGAGAGGAGTCCTCAGTAACAAGAACAGCTCTTTTGATAAGTGGCCACATCTATTCCTGCTTTTGGTAGAGATTCAGGAATTCTCTCCTTTCTTTCTCCATGCAGTGCAGTGGCTCACTTACAATGTGCAGTTTTTCAGAGTGTCACACACTTGTGCAGTTTGTAATATCCTGGCAGCATGTTTGATATTGGGTGTGTAACAGGCTGTTCATAAAATAATGCTGGATCACTGGCTGGTGTGTCCTCTGCCTTCAGTCCATGGGTATTTTCATGTTCCAAAAAGAATATATCTCAGCCTGTGCTGGGAAGGGAAGGTGGGATTCACCATTAACTTACCCCAGCAGGCATGAAACATGCTCAGATGCACTATTATCTTCTCAAAGTTTACTGATTCTTATTTTTGTACCTTTTCAAAATTTATTTCTGGGTTCTTTCACATGCTTACAATTAATTTGGGGATATTCAAATTCGATGAATGATAGTGCACGGACATACTTGATTGATTTTGGATTCTAACTGATTCCTGTCAATGAGATCCCTGTGACACTCTGAAATCAATGATGTGTGATTCACCCAAGGCACCACTGTTTTGTACATTAGGTAGCAGTTGGGAATTTAGGAACTAAATGTTCACAAGGTATAAATGGAGAAAATGTTTAGATTTCAATAGCCCTTTGTTTGGCATTTATTCACCCAAATATGTTTCTTGGGAAAGTTAGTTTTCCAAAGGGCAGGTTTTCAGTGAAAGAAAGGTCATTGATTTCAGGTTTATTAAATTTTAGCTAAAAACAAGAGGCTCCATTGGGATGTAAAATAATTTAAGTATTTCCTGCAGGCAACCTTCATGCTTTAGAGCTGTTGCTCAAAGGTTTCATTCTTCTATGAAGATGTCAACTGTAAATATAAAAATGCCTCACTGAAAATGTAATGGTTCAAAGATTCTAACTGAAACAAAAATTCCTGCCTAGGGAAAGCACTATAATCAAAAGAAAGTGGTTTTCACTTTTTTTTTCCTGTGGAGGCCGCCCTTGAAAAGAGTGCTTCAAGGCAGCAGGGTTGGTAGGGAATGCCAATTTTTATTTATTCATTTATCTCCTCCACAGATGATGATAGTCCAGTTTTGGAATCAGCAATACACTTCAGCCACTAATACAAGGCAATATGTGAGCTGCTGCTGCTTCCAAAATGCAGTATCCTGGTATTTCAGTCAACTTTATAATCTGGCAAAACCCCACTTGGCAATATTAAAATCTAGCTTCTGAAGCACTTTTATTTCTGAAAGAGTTTGATGTCTTTTTATATCTCTTTAGCATATATTCAATTTCTTGGGAGCAGTGGCCAGGATGTACACTTGATGGATGACTGGGGTGGGGAGTCTCCCCCCACCTCCCACTTTTTTTTTTCCTCCCCTTTAATTTTAAAAAGAGGTGTGATAATTGTGCATTAGGTAATGATGGAACATGAATCCTGCAGATGCAGCTGTTTGACAACATTAATGTGGGGGGTTTGTACCATTGTTAGGGAAGTTAGCAGAGATTTTCCAAGCTAAGAAGGACAGCCTGCTGCCAAACTCTGGTATCTCTCTTAAGAAATCTTTTTCTTCAAGGATGCCCTGAGGAAAATGATGACTGGATACTTTTCTGAAGGCACAACTGGCCTGTTTTCTCTTCCATAGCATTCAGAATGGGACTCCTTGTTCCAGCCTGCCTGCTCAGGGTTTTGTGGTGCTGGGTTAGGGTTTTCATGTGTTTTTTCTCCTGGGATAAAGTTGTGTACAGTGAATATTGATTATTCATCCCATGTCTGGTTCACTGTCTACATCCTGAATTTGACCCAGAGCCTGGGTAAATGAGGAATGCATTGAAACAAAGTCAAGGATCCTTCAGTGACTTGTTTTTGAGAGTTCAATCTTCTGAGACCTCTGATGAGTCTGGCAGGGCAGTGCCTGTGTGCAGAGGGGCAGGGAAACAGAGTCCCAGCCCAGCAGCAGTGCCAGGGAGCAGCAGCATTTGGCCTGTTGAGAGCTGCTCTTTTTCTCCTGCCCCCCTCCCCTTCTGGGCCTCGGTGAGGCCTCAGTGCTCTGGGCCTTGGTCCCTGGGCTGGGCTGGGTCAGTCCTGTGGCCATGGCACTGCTGGCATGAGCTGGGCTCCACTGCACTCTTTCCACCACACAAGGGGCTCCATTTGCTCCGGGCACAGCCTGAAGCCTCAGCTCTTCTTCTCCAGGGCTCTCAAGAACAAGGCCAAGGAGCAGACTCTCCAGAGGGTCCTTGCCTTGCTGGTTTCTCCCTGGAGTCCGTGTGCTGCCCTCAGGGTCCCACTGTGGGGGCTGAGGGGCTGAGGCTGCTCCAGCTGGTGCTGGTGGTGGCCAGTGCCCCTGGAGATGGCAAATGGGGCCTGAGGAGCCCGGGGCCGATTCTCTGCTGCTGTGCTGGGGAGCGGGGCTGGCCCCGGGGCTGCCTGAGCTGATGATGTGCTGAGCATTGCAGCCCCACAGGGCCTGTCCCTGAGCTCCATGGCCTCCATGTCCTGCTGCAGGGCCAGACCTGAGTGTGCTGCTCTGCTGGGCTGGGGCAGGGGCAGGGAGATGGGGGGACCAGGGAGGGGCTGGACTGGGCAGTGCCAGGGAGGGGAAAACCCCAATGTTGAGCTGAAGTGTGGGAGTGTGCAGGGTGGGGGCTCTGCTGCCCCTTGGGCACCCCTGGAGTCAGTGTTTCCTTTGGCTACACAACTCATCTCAGACGAGATAGTTTTCCAGAATTGGCTTTTCCCCTTCTTTTCTGTTGTTTTCTTTTCTGTTTTCTCATCCCCTGAGGGGAAAAGGGGGAAGGGAAGCACATGTCGATCCCTGCTTTTATCTGTATACAAAAGGGAGCTGGGGTGAGGAGGGAGGGGGGAAACAAAGCGATTTATCCCTCTATTCTCTCTCTTTTATCCCATTCCCATCTCCCTCGCCACACCCCGGGCGACTGTTTCCCCGCCGCCCCTCCTCGCTCGTCCCGCAGGGCAGCTCTTTCAGCTCCGGGGCGGCGGAGACTCCCCCGGCGCGGCCCTTTGGTTTCCCTCGGTTTATTCTCCGGAGCTGATTCTGTTCCCAGCTCGCCCCCCTCTCTGGCGACCCCCGCCAGGGCCCGTCCCGGGGCGGTTCCTTCAGTGCCCCGGGCGGCGGGGACCCCTCGGGGCGGCTCCCCCAGGGCCCCGCCCGCCGCCGCCGCTCCCCGGAGCCCTCCCCGCTTCCTGCCGGGATCGGACACCGCCGGCGGCCCCGGCCCTGCCGGGCTCCATCAGCCTGAGCAATTGCTGCCAAGGAGGGGCCGGGGGCTTCCTCTTGGCCTTCGTCTCCCTGGCGCTGGGGCTCGGCTTCTACCTGCGCCAGAAGGGGAGGGGGGTCCCAGGGGGTCGTGTGTCCCCCCAGAGCGTCTGTGCCCCCCCGGGGACCCCCCACCCCGCTGTCACCCCCTTTTCTCTCCCCACAGAGCTCCTGAGCCGGCGGCGGCCGCAGCCCCTCCCCGGGGCCTCGGGCCCAGCCTGGACCCCCCCTGTCCCTGTGAGGATTTTGGGGGGTCGTGTGTCCCCCCTCCCCTGCTGCCACTCCTGATCCCAGGAAAGCTTCCCAGTTCTCCCCAGTCCCGGTTATTGGGGGGCAGTGGGGAAGGGGCTTGGGGGAATCCCAAGGGGTGGAGCCGAGTTTGGGGGGGCAGAACAGGCCCCGGGATGGATCGGGAATGGGGACCCCCCTGTGTTCCCCCTGTCAGCCCGCTCTGGGGGGGCTCTGGGAGGGAACTAACCCCTCAATAAGGCACCCAGCACACTTTGAAAGGTGCTGGGAACCCCCTAAACCTCCACACAGGCTCTGGAGGACTGCCTAAACATGCTCAGAGCCCACCCAGGATCCCACCCAACCCCTTCTCTGGGGGGACTTCTCTGGGCACTGGTGGTGCTGGGAGCCCCCCTGGCTGCGGGCGAGGAGCTCTCGGGTGAGTGGGGGGTGGGAAGGGGGCGGTCAGTGGGAAAAGGGGGGTCAGAGGGGACAGAAGGGGTGGTGGGACCCCAAACTGAGTGGGAGGGGTGTGGGACCCCCAAAAAGTGGAGGGAGGAGGGGCACTGAGGATGCCCTCTGGAGCCCTGTCAGAGCCCTGACACTTCTGGGGTGACTCCAGGAACAGCCTTCACTGGCCCAGGGACATTCATCTTCCCAGCCTCACACACATCCCCTGCAAATGGCCCTGTCTCCTCCCTCACCCTCCTCTGCCTTTCTGGCCTGGCCCTTTCATTCCACACCAGCAAAGCAGCCTGGGCACCATCTCACCTGGGCACTCAGAGGGCTTCTGTGAGCAGGAGGGGCAGATTTCTCAAGAAGGTGCGTTTGTCCCCTGTCCCATGGCACAGGGCACAGCTCAGAGGATGAATATACTCCCAGGCACACACATCTTGGAGAGCTTTTTCAAGACAAAAATAGGGAGAGGAAGAAAAAAAGAGGCAAAATTAGAGAGATGAAAGGTGCCCCAAAAATCAGGAGCTTCCTCTGAGCCAGGTTTCCATAACTGAATCACTGGTGGGATATTTACTTTGATAAGTAGCTGCACAAAACTATTCATGTACACAATGAAAGAATCAGCTTAATAGAATATATAGAAGGTGTTGTCAATGAAAACAAGTGGAGAAAAATTGTTGAAATTAAAAAAAAAGTAAGAAAATAAAGGTCTGGCAATGCTGGCCAGGAAGCCTTCAGCAATTCGCAAGAGTTCTGTTCTGCAGAGGTTTCAAGTGTCTCCTAAATTCCACACTCGTGGCTTCAGGCCATGACTTGCCAGAGCAGTCCCAGAGCTGGCCACTGCCCAGAGATGCCCTGGGGCAGCTCCAGTGCCCAAGTGGGACAAGTGGCCCAGGGTGTGTGGGAGCCGTTTGGAGCAGGAGCTGGTGGGCAGGAAGGGCCCATCTGGGGAGGGTCAGGGAATCCCCCCGCAGCCCTGCTGCCCAGGCTGAGGAGGGTCCTCTCCAGCCCCAGCACACCGGGTGCCCTCGGGGGCTGCGCTGCCGGGGCTGTTCCCGGCACTGACTGGGGAATCTCCCGGGGTGCCCCGCGCGAGGCGGGGGCGGGGCGGAGGGCGGGCAGGGGGCGTGGCCGCGCGCTGATTGGCTGCGGCGGGGGTGTCTCCGCCCGAAGCGCGCGAAGGGCGCCATCTTTGGCGCGTGGAGGATTCGGGGGCGGCGGCCCCGGGAAAAGCTGCGCTGGGGTGTGTGAGCTGGGGGGGTCTGCGGGGGGAGCGGGGTCTGGGGATCCCCTCGGGGGCTGCGGGGGGAAAGGCTGGAGGGCTCGGGAGGGCTTAGCAGAGGAGTTCAGGGGTTCCTGAGGAGATTTTGAGGGGTCCCTGAGGGGGTTCGGTGTCCTGAGGGGACTCGAGAAGGGAGGTTGAAGGTCCCTGAAGGGGTCTGGGAGTCCCTGAAGGAGTTTTGGTTTCTGGGGAGACTGAGGGGTCCCAGGTGGGCTTGGGGGATCTCTGAAGAGGTTTGAGGCTCCTAGGTGAGTTTTGTGGGGACGTTTACAGCAGTTTTTATGGTCTCTAGGTGTTTCCAGACGGCTTTGAGTCTCCCTTAGAGGGACTGCGGGGATCCCTGAATGGGCTTGGGGGGTTCCAGGTGTGTTTTGTGGGTCACTGAAAGGGTTTAGGGAGTCTGCGGGGGGAATAAGGTCTCTTATGGGAGTTGGGGGGTCCTTGGGGAGGCTTCGATGGGTCTTGGGGTGGATTTCTGAGAGGATTTCAGGGGTTTTGAGGGGATTTTGTGGAGTCCCCGACAGCCCAGCAGTGAACGTGGCAGGGAGGGGGGATGTTTTTAGTGTCAGAGGGTCCAGGGGGGCCTCCTGGGGTGAGATGGAAGGTTGGGGACATCAGGGATGGGTTTTGGGGACAGTGGGGTGGGGTATGGGGACAGTGGAATTAAGGGGAATTATGGCCATGGAGAGGCCCTGGGGACATTGGAGAGACCAGGGGGGTCTCAGGGTGTTAAGGGGGAATTTTGGGACACCAAGAAAGACTTGGGAACCCCAAGGGGGGTCTCAGGACTCAGCTGCTCATGGTGCTGCCCCTCCTCTTCCTCCCTAGACATCATTAACCCCCCCCAAATGTCTCCCAACCCCCATTTTCCTTTTAATCCTTTCCCCCTACAGATCCCTTTGACCTCCCAAGACCCCTTTTAACTCCCCTAAATGCACCCAAAGCACCCCAAAAACTCCCAAATTCTAATCAAGACCCCCCCCAGATCCCTCTAAATCTCCCCCCCCCCCTCAAATCATTTCCAACCCCCTCAAAGAGGGATCACCCACACCCTGGGACTGGAACACAGTGGGCTGTACTGGGGGCACTGGGCTGTACTGGGAGGGCACTGGGGGGGGCTCAGGTGTCCCACGACAATGTTGCCCAGCTCCAGGAGAGATCCGGGGATCAGTGAGGAGGTACTGGTCTGTACTGGTCTGTCCTGATTTGTGCCCCCAATCCCCAAAGCCCCTCCCCAGCTCCCCCAGGACCCTCCCACACCCCAAAGCCCCCCAAGCCCCCCCAGGCCCCTGACTTGGTCCTGCTGCCCCTTGAGCATCTGCAGCTGCTGCAGAACCAGGCATTTCATCAGCAAATGTGCAGGTGACCCCAAGCTGGGGGTGTGTTGATGTGCTGGAAGGCAGGAGGGCTCTGCAGAGGGACCTGGCCCAGCTGGATCCATGGGCTGATTGCAAGGGGATGAGGGTCCAGCAGGCCAAGGGCCGGGTCCTGCCCTTTGGCCACAAGAAACCCCGTCAGCCCCCCGGGCTGGGGCCAGAGTGTCTGGAGAGCAGGCAGGCAGAAAGGGAGCTGGGAGTGGGGATGGACAGGGAGCTGAAGAGGAGGCAGAGTGTGGCCAGGTGGCCAAGAGGGCCAATGGCTGGTGGCCTGTGTGAGGAAGAGTGTGTCAGCAGGAGCAGGGAAGGGATTGTTGGGCTGGACTGAGCGCTGGTGAGGCCACCCCTGGAGTGCTGTGTCCAGCTCTGGCCCCTGAGTTGAGGAAGGCTCTTGAGAGGCTGGAGCAGGAGCAGAGAAGAGCAGCGAGGCTGGGGAAGGGAGTGGAGCACAAGTGGTGTGAGGAGAGGCTGAGGGAGCTGGGGGTGTTGAGGCTGGAGAAGAGGAGGCTCAGGGGAGACCTCCTGACTGTCTGCAAGTCCCTGCCAGGAGGTTGGAGCCAGGTGGGGGTGGGGCTGTTCTGCCAGGAAGCAGCAGTAGGACAAGAGGGCTGGGTCTGGAGCTGTGCCAGGGGAGGTTTAGGTTGGATATTAGGAAGCAATTTTTTGCTGAGAGAGTAATCAGGCCTTGGAATGGGCTGGGCAGGGAGGGGGTGGAGTCAGCGTCCCTGGAGGTGTTGAAGGTGAGAGTGGATGTGGCATCAGTGCCATGGTCTGGGAAGCACAGCGGGGTTGGATCCAGGGTTGGACTTGATGATCTCGGAGGTCTTTTCCAACGTGGCTGATTCTGTGATTCTGTGATTGCCATTCCTGTGGCAGCACATGCTTGAGGCTCTATCCCCAGAGTGATAGAGATGTCTGTCCATATCTATCTCTAAGGTTAGTCTGTAAATGTGTGGTGTTAGAAAAGCAGGCTGAGTTGTGGGCTGGTTGTAGAAGGAGAAAGAAGCCCAGAGGCCAGTGCAAGCAGGCAGCCCTCAGCTTGCCCATGATGTCCCCTCCCTGCAGGTTCCTGTCCTTGAGCCCAGGCCCTGAGGTGAGGCTGAGAAGTGGTGCGGAGGTGAGCCCAGAGCTGTCCCTGAGGTGAGGCTGAGAATAAGTGCAAGGCAGAGGTGCTGCTGAGGAAGGAGAGCCCTGTGGTGGGGAAGAGACAAAGCTGTCAGTGCCCATCCCCAAGAAGGTGCTGTGTCCATCCCCTGTGTGCCAGGTGAGCTGGGGCTTTGCTGCAGAGCTGCGGGTGCTGATTTGAGCGTCTCCAAGTGCTGAGATGGTGGGCACCCAGGAACACAAACTGTGCCTGGCCACGGAGCCTGCAAGGAGGAGCAGAGACAGCCGTGGCAGTGTGGGGGGCCAGGTTGTCCCTGTGCCTTCCCCTGCAGGCCCTGGCTGTCCCTGCTGGGCCCCTGTCCATCCCCATCAGGTCCCTGCCCGTCCCCCCGGGCTGAGCTCCCCCCAGGAAGTGCCGTGGAGCTGAAGCTGCTGCCATCCCCCCCTGCAGCCGCTGCCCCAGCCCAGGGAGCAGCAAAGGCAGGGCCAGGAGCAGAGGCAGCAGCAGGGGAGCCCTGGGGGGCCGGGAAGCTCTTGTGTGGGGCAGGAAAGAGGCGCTGGGCACGAGGCCGGGGCTGTGCTGAGCAGGCCCAGCCCTCACATCCCCCCAGCCAACGCCGGCTGCCCGGGGGGCTTGGGAGGGACCCCCAGCCCGTGTGCCCCACACTGAGCTGGCAGAGGGAGAGCCAAGGGACAGGGCCACGGGCAGGGCCCCGGGTGAGGGACAGGCAGGGCCATTGCAGGGCCACGGTGAGGGCACAGCCTGTGGCAGCAGAGCTGCCCAGGGCCGGGGGCAGCCGGGGGTGTTGGGACCAGGCTGTGCTGGGGCCGAGCAGAGCACGAGGCTTCTTGCAGAGTCCTGGAGCAGCCTCCCACTTGCCAGCCCCACCCTGGTGGGGTGACACTGTCCCCTCCCTACAGGACACTCCCCCAGAAATCTTCAAGGGGGGCCTTTTTTGTTGCTGATTCCTGCTGGGGACCTGAGTGAACCTCTGCAATCCCATCCATGGGGCACAATCTCCTCTGCAGAGCTTGACTCCCTGCAGACTTTGCAGGGAAATCTGTGCTGGCAGCCCAAGTATGTCATGATCCACTACACTACACCCAGGATATTTGGGATAAGTTCCCCCTTCCCAGGCACCTGTGGGATGGGGGGGTGATTTTTCTCTGGCTGTTTCTATTTTTGCTCCACCCATGGGTGCCTTGGGGGTGGACAGGAGGTGTTTTTTGGGGGTGCCAGGCTGGGTTGGGGGCAGAGCCCCGGCGGTGGGTGGGGGGATGCGGGTCCCCCCCACTGCAGTGGGGGTTGGTGTTGCTGGGTCAGGCCCCGCCGGCTCCATTGTCAGCCCGGTGCCGGCGGGGGGGACACAGCGGGTTTGGGGCCCCCCGGGAGTGCCGGGGGTGGGTGTGGAGCCCGGGAGCTGCCGAGTGTGGAGGGCGGAGCAGGGAGATGGTGGAGCTGGGGGACCCCCGGGAGCCTGGAGGGGGGAGCATGGAGAAGAGGAAGCCTGGACAGTGGGGACCCCTGGGATCCCTGGGACAACAAAGTGGAGAACCTGGAGAGGGGCAATGTCTGGGAACACGGTTCCCTGAAGGCTAGAATCAGAGGAGAAGGGAGCCTTGGGACGCCCAACATTCCCAGCATTCCTGAGTGGGACCCCCAGCATCTCAGAAAGGGAAGCAATTCCCACCCCCAGAGGGGACAGACCAGAGAGGGGTAACTCCTGGGAGAATTTCTTTGGGTTAACCTTCATATTTTGGAGTATTTTTTTAGCTGAATCTCAACTTTTTGCAGTTTGGGTGGGCAAGGGTCTTCTTGCTATTTTTGAGAGGGATTTTGCCTGAATCTCAGAGGTTTGAGTTTTTCTGGGCTGAATCTTGGTGTTTTGGAGGTTTTTGTGGTCACAGGATGCCCGGTGAGCTCTAGAGATGGACTTGGGCAGGAGGAACCCCCAAGCCAACACACTCAGCCCTTGTTTTCCCCCCCCATCAGGATTTGTCCTTCCCAAAGCTTGGGCGGATGGAGGAGGAGGCTGCGAGGAAGAGGAAGATGCCTTGGGCCCCCCAGGCAGGTGAGGAGGAAGTCAGTGTCCCTTTGGGCGGGTGTTGTGCTGGCTCTGTCAGCCCAGCATGGCCCCGGCTGCAGGACAACCCCGCTGGCGCCGCCGTCCTGCCGGGGCCGGAGTTGGGGGGATGTCCTTGGCCTTCCCTGTGGGCCGGAGGCAAATCCCCTGCCTGTCCTTCTTGCTTCCTGCCCCAGGCCCCGAGCTGAGGACGGAGAGCCCGGAGGACAAATCCCCCCGTGAGACCCTGGTGGGAGAGGCCGTTTTGAAGGGCTCCCCGGCGCAGGAAGGCAGCGGGGAGGAAAAGGGCCGGAGATCCCCCCGCAGGAGGGGCTCCAAAGCCAGCCCAGGGTGCTCTGAGGAGGAAAGAGCCAGCCTGTGCCGGGAAGGCGGCTGGAGCTTGAGGGGGAGCTCTGACCTGGTGGTCCCTGAGCAGCCTCCCAGCAGGGAGAAACCCTTCAGGTGCTTGGAATGTGGGAAGAGCTTCAAGAAGAGCGCCCACCTGATCCGACACCAGCACATCCTCACTGGGGAACGTCCCTACCCATGTGGGGAATGTGGGAAGAGCTTCAGTAAGATCTCCAACCTAGTCACCCACCAGCGCATCCACACTGGGGAACGGCCCTACCCATGTGGGGAATGTGGGAAGAGCTTCAAGGACAGCTCCAACCTCGTCACCCACCAACGCATCCACACCGGGGAACGGCCCTACAAGTGCTCGAAATGTGGGAAGAGGTTTCAGACCAGCTGGAATCTCCTCCTGCACGAGCGGACGCACACGGATGAGAGGCCCTTCTGCTGCACCGACTGCGGGAAGGGATTCAAGCGGAACTTCACCCTCGTCACCCACCAGCGCATCCACACAGGGGAGAGGCCCTACAAGTGTGGGGAGTGTGGGAAGAGCTTTGCCCAGAGCTCTACCTTGACCAAACACCAACGGACCCACCAGTAAGAGAAGCCCCACCAGTGCCCCGACTGCGGGAAGAGCTTTGACCACTGCTTCCACCCCAAATGAAGCCCCTGATGGTTGAGGCAACCCCTGGAGTCCAGTGACTGTCAGTCCATCCCTTTCCACCACAAAGGGCCAGTCCCATTTCACAGGGGCAGCTTCTTCCAACAGAACCTTTCTTGGGCCTGTGGAGATTCCTGCCTTGGCCGGGGAGACCTTCCAGGTCTCTCCTGGAGGCTGAGAGCAGAGATCTCCCAATGAGCGTTGGTCTGGGGGAGTTCCATCCATCTCTAATTAAGAATTATTGCTTTTGTGCCAGCTTGAGTAGATTTGCTTCAACTATTGCTTTAGTGTAGAGCACTGTCCTATCTTATCCTGTACTCCTGGTAGTTTCAGTATGTATACTGTGCAGTAAATAATTCTAAAGAAGATCTTTTGTCTGATCATTTGTAACCCTAAATAATTCATTTCTATCAATAAATCTGATTTTCCATCATTAAAACTTGGGAAACAAAAGTGGTTCAGTCACACCTCTGTAATTCCTCTAAACTGAAACTGTTGTCATGACCCAAGGCTGAGATTGGATCCAGCAGCCCCCAGCACCCCACAGAAAGTTTGGAGCTCAGGGGGGCCAGTCCCCTTTGCCAATCCCCCCGTGCCCAAAGACCCTCATGGGATCATTGGACTACCACCCCTTTTCCACCCTTCTCCCTGTTCCTCCCACTCTTCCGTGGTCCCCTCAATCCACAAACCACCTAGGATCACTTTTTGGGTCCCAACCTCTACTTTTTTCCTCCTTTCCCACCCCTTCCGCATCATCCCTACACTCCCCAGCCCCCTCATGCTCAGTTTGGGGGTCCCACCCTCCCCTTTCCCAACTGTTCTGTCCTCTCCCACCCATTTCCCATCATCCCCCAAACCTCAGTGCCCCTCCCTCCTCCACTTTTGGGGGGTCCCACTCCCCTCCCACTCAGTTTGGGGTCCCACCACCCCTTTATCCCCTCTGACCCCCCTTTTCCCACTGACCTCCCCCTTCCCACCCCCCGCTCACCCGAGAGCTCCTCGCCCACAGCCGAGGGGGCTCCCAGCACCACCAGTGCCCAGAGAAGTCCCCCAAGGAAAGGGGTTGGAGGGGGTCCTGGCTGGGCTTTGAGTGTGTTTGGGGGTTCTTGAGGTGCTTTGGGGAAGTGCAGGGGGGTTCCCAGCACCTTTTGGGATGAGCTGGGTGCCCATTGAGGGGCAGGTGCCCTCCTAAACCCCTCCAGAGCGGGGTGACACGGAGAAACACAGGGGGGTCTCCATTCCCGATCCATCCCAGGGCCAGTTCTGCCTCCCCAGACTCAGCTCCAACCCTTGGGATTCCCCCACGCCATTTCCCCACTGCCCCCCAATAACCAGGACTGGGGAGAACTGGGAAGCTTTACTGGCATCACTGGGAGCAGCTGGGTGGTGTCAGAATAAAAGCAGGGATGGTGGGACACACGACCCCCCAAAATCCTCACGGGGACAGGAGGGGTCCAGGCTGGGCCCGAGGCCCCGGGGAGGGGCTGCGGCCGCCGCCGGCTCAGGAGCTCTGTGGGGAGAGAAAAGGGGGTGACAGCGGGGTGGGGGGTCCCCGGGGGGGCACAGACGCTCTGGGGGGACACACGACCCCCTGGGACCCCCCTCACCTTCTGGCGCAGGTAGAAGCCGAGCCCCAGCGCCAGGGAGACGAAGGCCAAGAGGAAGCCCCCGGCCCCTCCTTGGCAGCAATTGCTCAGGCTGATGGAGCCCGGCAGGGCCGGGGCCGCCGGCGGTGTCCGATCCCGGCAGGAAGCGGGGAGGGCCCGGCGGGGTCTGAGAGAAATAAATCAAGGCACATCTCTCTCTTTCTTTTACCCCCTGGGCAGTGACCATCAAGAGCTGTCCCTGCTTCACAGCAGAAGCTCCACACAGAGTTCAAGAAAGTCTTTGGAAGAATCTGCTCTATGAAAGTTGGCCTTGGGCTTTTATGCTTTGTCACTGATGGATCTCAGTCACAAATTCCCAGGCCAGTGAGCAGCTGATCTGTCAAACTCTGCTTCCAAAAGCAGGATGTGTGTTGGAAGGTTGGGGAACCAGGTTGGGTTTGGCACAATTCAACACTAAACCAACCCCTTGGCACCAGCAGTAACTCCCCACAGAGAGCTTGCAGTGCTTGCATTCTCCCATCAGATTCTTTTCCAGGTAGAACATCCTGCTACAAGGGGTCTGTTACTACCCACCCAGAAAGGGGGGGGTAACCAGGTTCTTATTATTAAATCCCTTGAGTTGGATTAGAGTGAAACAATACTGAGTAATCGCTGTTTGAAAACATATGGGTATATTTCAGAACAATGTTGTTTCAAAGGTAAACAGGTATGTTGCCATTTTGGGTGTTATCATCTCTATCTCTCATCTACAGCAATATGGCATAAAGAGAACCTTTAGGGAAAATGCATAAGGGAGAGAAAGAAAGACAGGGTAAGGGTGAGGGAGAGTAAGGGAAGAAAAGCTGAGAATGGAAAGATGTCTATAGTCACCGCCCACGGGGTCCAGCGATGGAACTTGGGAGTTGCAGCTTCCATGTCTGTCAGTTGAAGTGGTGGCCTTGATCCATTGGAGGTGGGGGAGGGAAGCCCCCACACTCCAAGAAGTTATGAGTTATTATATCCATGGATGGTGACCCGGGCCATGCCACAAACCCCCAACATCTCCTGGGCCTGCGCAGAGTTCCCGTGAGGGGCCTGGGAAAAGGGTTTTTCTTGCCTTTCAGGATTGGCAGAGGGGGGATGGGCTTTGATGGGCCATCAGAGGTCTAATGCAAAAGTCCTGCAGCTGTATTTTATGCCATCCTTTAGCATAGTAGTTTACACAGACCTAACCTTATTACCCCATTTGATATCAAGCTTTCTAAATTCCTTTAGCATGTTTAGATTTCTTTTCAAGGTAGAATTGTAGAAAAATACCTATATTGAACACATTCACACCCTAGGCTTGGACAACAAGATCCCACAAGAGACAAAGCAACCTTCAAGCCCAGAATTTTGGAAGCACTTCAAGGACTGTACGTGCAGTGAAGAACATAAAGATGAGGAAGAAGGGGTCCCAAAGACCCCAAACCCAATTCCCCAAGGGGCGTGTTGAGGAGCAGAACCGGGGGGTGGAGAGTTCTGGCATTGGACGGACCATCTTCTAAAACTGTAGAACCATTGCCTGGGAGGGCGCGTCGTGTGTGTTCCCCTGGGCCTGTGGGCCTGATTAAAGGACCTGCTCTTTTGAGCTGATCTCAGACACTGAATTGGCCTGGAGTTTTATCTCTTGAGGTCACAGGATTAACTAACTAGGTAGTTTTTGCTAAATGCACATCCCAAGGTTTGAAGGTCCCACTGCCCATTGCTTTCAAGGGGGTTTTGAACAGTCCACTCTACCATTCCACTTTCCCAGAGGCTGGTGCCTGACAGGGAATATGATCCATCCACTCCATGCCCAGCTCTCTGGTCCAGGTGTGCACAAGGTTGTTTTGGAAAAGAGTCCTGCTGTCCAACCCCAGTGTTTCTGGAGGGCCGTGTCTCCACAGGACTTGCTTTTCCAGGCCCAGGATGGTGTTCTGGGCAGTGCTGGGAGGCACAGGGGGTGTCTCCTGCCATCCAGGGGTTGTGTCCACCACTATCAGCACGTAGAGCTTGCCTTGGTGGGTTTGGGGAGTGTGCTGGGATCAATCTGCCAGGCCTGCCCACATCTCTATCTCAGCCATCATCCCCCACCCCACAGGGGCTTTACCCTCTTGGCCTCTTTGATGGCAGCACATTTGTGAGGAGCAGTCAATCACTTCCTATTAGAGAAGTCCATTCCCCTTTCATCCAGGCAGGTTCTTCTAACACAGCCCTTCTTGGGGTAGATGTGTGGAGATTCCTGCCTTGGGTGGGGATGCCCTCCAAGGACACTCCTCAAGGTTGAGCAAAAGAAATCTCCTCATGACCGTTGGTCTGGGTGAGTTACATCAGATCTCTACTTAATAATTATTTCTTTTGGCTAGCTTTAATATAATTGTTTCAAAAATTGCTTCAATATAGTGCACTGTCCTATCTTATACTGTACTACTTCTAGTTTTAGCCTTTACACAGTGTAGCAAAAAAATTCTGATTAAGATCTTTTGTCTGATCATTTGTACGAATAAATGATTCATTTTATATAAATATTCTAATTTGGCCAATCATTGAAATCTGTGGGACGGAAGTGGTTCAATCCCACTTCTCTAATTCCTTAAATTTAATTTGTTGATAAAATCTGAGGCAAAGATTGGATCCCTTATTCCTTGAGGCTCCGCAGTGGGACAATGGCTCCTTGATTCCATGAGGTTGCACTTTTTCCCAGCGTTCTTGGGCTCCATAAGGCCCTGCAGTGTGACAATGGCCCACTGATTCCATCATTTTCCCAGTGTCACAATGGACCCTTGATTCCATGAGATTCCACAATGTCCCATTGGTTCCCTTTGGTTCCAGAAGGTTCTGTGATGTCACACTGGCCTCTTGATTCCCTGATGTTCCACAAAGTCCCAGGGTCCTTTTGATTCCATGAGGTTCCACAGTGTCCCATGTTCCCTTTGGTTCCAGGAGGCCCCAGTGTATTCCAATGGCCCCTGGATTCCAGGAGATCCCACAGTGTCCCGGGGTTTCCTTGTCTCCCTGACTTTTGGCAGTGTCCCAGGGTCCCTTTGTTCCCAGGAGGTTCCTTTGTTTCCATCAGGCCCTGCCACATCCCAGACTCCCTTTGGTTCCATGAGGTGCTGCAGGGTCACAATGTCCCCTTTATCCCAGGAGGTTCTGCCATGTCCCAGGGTTCCTTTGGTTCCATGGGATTCCACAGGGCCAAAACTCCCTGCTTCTTATCCTTCCAACATTTGTGGGCCCATTCTATCCCTGCCTGGGATGGAGCACTACTGTGTTTCTGCAGGAATGGATCCATGGCCATCCTGCCACTGCACCAATTGAATGCTGCACAAACGTCACTGCAGGCCCAACACTGGATGCAGGAACAGTCTGGGAACTCCAGGCCTGCTGACATTCAGCAGAGCCAGTCGGGGTCCCAAAGAGCACAAGGGATTGACTGCAACCCCTGCAGTTCTCTGGCATTGCTGGGGACAAATGCATGAACTGCCAGGAGCTCTGCAGAGCCCTGACAGTGCCACTGCAATCCCAAGCTGCATTGCCCAGGGCAACCCTCAGCACAGCCAAGGCCACAACCCTTCCTGAAAGGTGTCCCTTCTGGGCAGGGCCAGGGGGACAAACCCCTCCATCTGTCCCTGCACATGTTGTGTCCAATTCTCAGCCCCCACTTAGGGACAAAGTCAGGCTACATTGGGTGTTTAGCTTTGCATTTGCTTCACTCTTTTGTACTTCCAACACACACACACACCAGTGTGGGCACAGTCTGGTCCCCCAAAGAACATAAGACCTGACTATTTGTGGCTCCTGCTGCAGTGGTTGCAACTTGGGCCACAATCTGTGCCAGGAGCAGAGAGGTCCCTCCCCACAGAAACTTCTTGGCAGTGGAGTTATTAAGAAAACTGGACAGGCTGTGGGGATCAGTGTCAGGGCATGGCCTCGAAAGTGTCTTGAGCAGCCTCCTGTTTACCATGACCAACTTTTTCATCCCTTTTCTCTCTGTTTTCTCACAGCTGTTGCTTCACAAACCACCATGACCCCACCATTTCCCTTCCTTTGATTCTTCCCTAGAGATCCCACCACAAGTCTTGCACAGTCCCTAAATGTGCTTTCTTGGTGCCCATCATAAGAATCAGACCTCAAACAGAATCCCCCATCTTCAACTGGCAAGGTCATCCTGGGAGGCTCTGCCATTGACCCATTTGGTGAAACTCTCACACAGAGATGTTGGAACTTTATTTGAATTGATTTTTTACCTTTTGGGTTTACAATGGCTTCTCCAAAAACATGGTAATTCCTGTCCTAGCAACAGTAATTCTTTGGAGAAGGAGTTTGGGACTCAAAGAATCACAGAATGGTTTGGATTGGAAGGGACATAAAAGCTTATGTGGTCCAAGTCCCTGGACATGGAGAGTGACATCTTCACTAATTGAGGCTGCTCAAAGTTCCTGACCTTGGAAAAATGCAGGGATGGGACATCCTCTTCTGTTGCAGTTCTTGCCAGCCCCATTGGTAAGTATTTCTTCATTTTATCCAATAAAAAAAAGCTCCCCTATTTCAGTTCAAAGTCATTGCCCCATGTTCTGCCACTACAGCCCTTGGTAAAACATAATCCTGTGACTATCTTAGGCCATGTTTTCATCTGCAGACACCTCAGAGAGTGCTCAGAGATGTCCCAGGGTTTGGAGGTCTCAAACATGACCACTCTACACGGGCAAAGGAGTCATGAGTTCAGTGGTGTGCAGGCAGAGGACAGCAGAGAAGAACCCTGGGAGTGCTTGAAGAGTCACTTCAGAGAGGGTGGATGCTTTTGTTGTAGCAGAAAACAGCACGAGAAAGAATTAATGGCAAGTGCAGCTGAGGAGGTCCAGGCTGGTACAAGGAAAAAAGAATTTCCCTCCAAGGGCAGTGCTGTGGTGCAACACATCACCCAGAAGGAGTCTGGATGAGCCCAAGGCTTTGTGTGTGCAGGAAGAGCCAGGGAGGACACAGAGATGTCAGGGCAGGAAGGTGCCAGCCAGGTGGGGCAGCCGGGGGGATGACGACAGCCTGCAGGGAAAGGGGCAGGGCATGGACACCGTAGGACAGCCTGGGCTGGAGAGGAGACAGGCATGGGGAGAAGCTGAAAGGCCCTGACACAGCCACCTTCTGCAGGCCTTTGGCCATGGCTGCTGTCTGTGCCCCTGATGCCAGGAGGAGGGGAGTGCCCCTTGCAGCCCTGGGGCCTCATGGCCTCCTTGTCCCTGCTCAGCAGCCTGGCAGGTGCCACCCCATGGTCCTGCCCTTGGCATTGCACATCCCACATCCCAGTGCCCCAGGAAGAGCCCTGAGGAATGAGGCAGGGACAGGATCTGCCTTCCCAGGGGCTGGGGGTCAGGCCTTGGCCTGTTGGATTAATGAAATACATCCAGGTTTCCTCAGCATCAGAGCCACCTTTCCCTTGCTTGTCCATCCTTGTCATCACTGCAATTTTCTGTTCCAACTTGAATCTGGGGACACTTTCACAGTTGTGTCCCACATTGAGACCCAGTAACAGTACAAGAAACTTCAGTATTTCAAACTCATTTAGAGTTCTTGAAAAGTTGTTTGAACTTACTCTCAGGGACTGAGTTTCACATAAACAACGCCAAACCCCCTCTGGGGGTCATTAAAGACCTGGAGCTGTTGCTGTGCTGCTGAGCTGGGCCGGGCTCCTGGCACACAGGGAGCTCCTGGCAAGCAAGAAGAGCTTGAAAGAGACAGCTCTGCTGGTGAGCAGCTCCTCTGCACAGCCCAGCAGGGCTGAGGGCACTGCCTGCAGCACCCAGGGCACAGGAGAGAAGGCAGAGAGATGAGAGGCAGCCTGGGCTGGGAGGTGACTGAGCTCTCACTACAGGAGAAACCTTCCCAGGATTTGAAGGAAGAATTCTCTGGCTGTAGGAAAGTTCAACTTGCCTTCCTGGAGGCATCTCCTAAAGCTGGCACATCCCACAGCTTCCAGGATCTTTCAGCAGGACTCTCCCAGTTGCTGCAGTGCAGGGGAAGTGGCCATATGGCAGAGCAGGGCAGGAGCTGCAGGCAGCAAGGGCAGACAGGAGAAGGGAGCAGGAGGTTCAAGGGATCCTGGGGTGGGAGGACAGGGCAGAGCTGCTCAGGGCAGGAACCTTGCCAGCCCTTTGCCACGGTCAGGCTGTGGCTGCAGAGCAGTGCAGGTGAGTTCCTGCAAGTGCCTCTCCCAGCTGCCAAATGGCAGCAGTGGCAGGAGCTGTCAGGATGGCTCTGCTGGATTTGCTGGGGTGCAGCAGGAGAAGCTGCTGCAGAGCAGGACTTGCTGCTGCCCCCTCAGAGGCCCAGGGCCAGAAGGTTCCCTGTGGCAGGGCTGGCTGTGGGGTGGGAAGGTGGGGGTGCAGCCAGGGTGCCCAGGGCTGTGGGGCAGAGCAGGGTCCTGCCCCCAGGGCTCTGTGTGCTGGGGCAGGGACTCTGCTGCCTGCCAGGCTCAGCTCTCAGCCCGGCCAAGGAGCTGCCACGGGGCTGGGGGAGAAGGGCTGTGGGGAAGGAACAACTCCTGGGAGGGCAGAGCAGGGCAGAGTCCTTCTGATCTCCAAAGTGTGCTGCAGGGATGAGGGCTGGTCACAGCTCCAGATCAAAGCAGGAAATTTCCCAGAAGGTGTTTGCAAGAGGCACAGACAGACAGGACGTACCTTAAAGAGGATGAACCAGTTCTTTCAGTGTTATACTCTGGGTTGTCTGGGTGCTGACTGCAACAGGGAAATGAATCTCTGAGCACAGGAGGAGACACTGCAACTTGAACTCTGTTAGATTAGAGGGCATTGAACCTGAGAGTATCAGACATCAAAACTGTCTTATAGACACATCAGTGTCACTTTTTCAGCCCTGTGCCCAGGGAAGCAGCTGCTGGCAGGGACAGCTCCAGGCAGCAGAGCCCTGGGCAGGGAGTGGGGGGCAAGAGCCCCCAAAGCCCTGGGGGAGGGGACGTTCAGGCAGCTCTGGGGGCCCTTCCCTGCAGCTCTGCTGGGCACTGTGTGCTGGGCCATAGAAATGAGGATTCCTGCAGTGGAAAAGAACCTTCCAGGTGTGATGGTAAAAATGGAAAACACAGGTACAATTATTCTAAGGACAGACTAAGCTTCTGCTCTGCAGCCCCAGCTCTTCGGAGTCATTTCAGTAGAGATGGAACTTTTGTATTCAAGGTCTCTTACATCTGACATTCCTTTGTATGAGAGCTCTACCAAAAAAATTCCATGTCCCAGTACAGCAGAGCAAACCTGATTCCTTGGCAGTGCATTTGGTGACATGTGACACATTGATTTCTTTTAGAAATGGAGTTGCTCTTTCACAGAGGTCTGTCTTAACCATTCGCTGTCCTTTCCTTTTTTGAACAGACCCTGTCCTAAGAAGCAGCAAATGCCCAACAGCAGCTCCATGCCCCAGTTCCTCCTCCTGGCATTCTCAGACAGGCGGGAGCTGCAGCTCCTGCACTTCTGGCTCTTCCTGGCCATCTCCCTGGCTGCCCTCCTGGCCAACGGCCTCATCCTCAGCGCCGTAGCCTGTGACCACCACCTGCACACCCCCAGGTACTTCTTCCTGCTCAACCTCTCCCTCACAGACCTGGGCTGCATCTGCACCACTGTCCCCAAAGCCATGCACGATTCCCTCTGGGACACCACAACCATCTCCTACAAGGGATGTGCTGCACAAGTCTTTTTACTTTTCTTTTTCATTTCAACAGAGTTTTCCCTCCTCACCATCATGTGCTACGACCGCTACGTTGCCATCTGCAAACCCCTGCACTACGGGACCCTCCTGGGCAGCAGAGCTTGTGCCCACATGGCAGCAGCTGCCTGGGCCACTGGGTTTCTCAATGCTCTGCTGCACACAGTCAATACATTTTCCCTGCCCCTGTGCCAGGGCAATGCCCTGGACCAGTTCTTCTGTGAAATCCCACACATCCTCAAGCTCTCCTGCTCACACTCTTACATCAGGGAACTCGGGCTTCTCTTGTTTTCCATCTCTTTAGTAGTTGGTTGTTTCATTTTCATTGTTTTCTCCTATGTGCAGATCTTCAGGGCTGTGCTGAGGATCCCCTCTCAGCAGGGACGGCACAAAGCCTTTTCCACGTGCCTCCCTCACCTGGCCGTGGTCTCCCTGTTCATCAGCACTGGCCCTTTTGCCTACCTGAAGCCCCCCTCCATCTCCTCCCCATCCCTGGACCTGGTGGTGTCAGTTCTATACTCGGTGGTGCCTCCATCACTGAACCCCCTCATCTACAGCCTCAGGAACCGGGAGCTCAAGGATGCCCTGAGGAAAATGATGACTGGATGCTTTTCAGGAGCAATAAAGTGCCCGTTTTCTGGTGTGTAGCATTCAGAATGGGATTCCTTAATGACCCAACCTTCCTGCTCAGGTTTTTTGTGGAGGTCATCAGGTTCTTCTGGCATTAATTTTCTGTGCAATGTTATATTATTATGCATCTGCTTTCTAATTTAGTGTCTACACATTCAATTTGACCCGGACATGTATAAATGATGAATTGTGCTCTCTGACTATTTAAACAAAATAAAGGACCCTGCAGTGCCTTCTTTGTCCAAGACCCTTCTTCTCAGATGTTCCTAAAGGACAGCACACTGCAGGACAGGGTGTATTTGCAAACAGGAAGGGGACAATAATCCCAGCCCAGCAGCACTGCCAGGGAGCAGCAGGGCTTGGTCTTTCCAGAGCTGCTCTCTTGCCACTTCCACACTGTCCTCCTGAGCCCCTTTCTCACTGTAAGGCCTGAGTGCTCTCTGAGCACAGTCCTGGGGGCTGGAAGCCCTTGGAGCACAGGCAGGGACAGGCCCTGGGAACTTGTGAAGCAGAGCTGGGCTCCCTTCCAGCATCTCCAGGATGCTGTGGGAACTTCTGAGGCCACTGCATGTACTGGGTCACTTCTTCTGTGACCTTGCTGCAGGGCTGGAACTCTCCTGCAGTGTCCCCATGACACTCCTGCTCTCTGCTTTCCAGGTTTCATTTTCAGATCCAGTCTTCCCCTCCTGTTCCCAGGGACATCCTGGGAGTGCTTCAGAGCTGCCATCCTGGGGCAGCTCCTGCCCAGCGTGGGCAGGCACAAGGTCTCTCCAGCTGCTCCTCTCCCCTCCCCAGTGCCACTGTTTTCTGCAGCCTCCTCATCCTTGCCCAGCACAGCCCTCCTGGCACAGTTGGACACAGCCCTTGTTCTACCCCCTCCTCAGGCACCTGCCCAACCCCCTCAGCTCCAGCCTGATGGCCACAAACCTTCAGGGCAAGGAGGCACCGGGGAAAATGCTGAGCAAACCTTTCAGCTGCACTCAAATCCAATTGGAGGGGTTGACCTTGAGGAAGAAATCCCAACTCATTCTCCAGAACCACCAGGACAGCCTGTGTTGTGTCCTGGGCACTCCTCTCAAAATGTGGGATATAGAAAAGGTTTTGATATCAGTGATACTGAGAAGGCTGGGTAGTGTCACTGGGAGACCTCTTCCAAACACTTGGAAAGGCCAGAGCCATCCCAGAGCTTCCTGGGGCCCTGGGAAAGGCAGACATGGAACCAGTCTGCAAGCAGGGCAGCAAGGAGGGTTGGCAGAGTTCCAGACTGCTCAGGCTCAGCAGGGAAGGGGATAGGGCAAGTCCTCCTGCAGCCATTCCAAGGCATGGGAAGGACAAGGCAGGGATTGCAGAACCCCTGTGGGAGGGAATAGAAGGGGATTTTTTGTGCCCAGACTTTATCAAGGCCCTTGACATGGTGTCCTGTGGTCTCCTTATGGCCAGACTGGTGAGAGCTGGACTGAAGCAGTGGAAGATGTGGTGGGTGGGAAGTTGGCTGAATGAAGAGGGTCAAATCAAATCCATGATACAAAGTCCTCTTGGCAGCAACTTCCTGGTGAAATTCCTCAGTGACCAGCCCTTGAACACCACTAGAGAACATCTTTATTATCTCTCTGTACATTGGGACAAAATGTATTTTCATGTCTTTCGTGGATGATTCCAAATTTCAGGGAGCCCTTGAGCAACCTGTCCTGGTTTAAAGACACATATTGGGGTGGGAACTCCAATAAAATGAATTCATTCTTCTTTTATTCCCCACCAGTACAGGGAGACAAAGTACAAGGAAGTATAAATGAAAAAATAAGAGTTTACTGACAAGAAATATAGCAGCAAAACAAGCAATACCAACAAAACAGTTCAAAGCAACAGCAGAGAGAAAAATTGTCTCCTCTCTCTGCTCCTGCCCCAACTCTTTTTTGTAAACAGATAAAACCAGGGATCAACACGTGCCTCCCTTCCCCCTTTTCTCCCTAAATGAACAAAGAACAAAAATTAAACCAGTGGAAAGAGGGGTAAAGCAAAATGTGGGAAACTCTCTGGTCTGAGATCAGTTATGCTGCCCAAGAACACGCTGACTCCAGAGGTGTCCAAGCGGGGCAGAGCCGGCGACTCCGGTCCGTGCGGCGGCGGGGGGGAGGCAGCGGCTCTGCTTGATTCCATGGAGTTCTGGGCAGGCACAGTGGCCCCTTGGTTCTGAGATGTTTCAGAGTTCCTTCTGTTCCAAAGAGCTCCCACATGTCACAATGGTCCCTTGGTTCCATGAGATTCCACAGTGTCCCTGCATTCCTTGGTTCCATGAGGCCCTGCAGTGTCACGGTGCCACTTGATTCCGTGACATTACTAAGAATCAGAATGGCCCCTTGATTTAAGGCCAACTGCACATGGGGCTGGCTTGGGAGGAGTGTGGGCACCCAGACAAGGGAGTTGTCACCCCCCTGGACTCAGCCCTGGGGTCACCACATCTGGACTGGTCTGTCTGTCTGTGAGGTTCCCCATTGTGGAGGAATGAGGAAGAACTGGAGAGGGTCTAGAGGAGATCTGACAGGATGGAGCTCTTGTCCATATTGGAAATAGAATGAAATCTCCACAAAGAGTAGCACTGAAGGTTCAGACTGAAGGTGAGGAAAATGAAATGTCACTCAACGGGGACCCTTGTGGTGCAAGAGGTCACCCAGAGGGAGTCAGGATCAGCCCATGGCTTTGTGTTCCAGGGAACAGCCAGAGCTGGTGCAGAGACATCAGGGAGGGTCTAGAAATGCTGCTGGGAGGGGGTGGGAAAGCAGGAGGGGTGTGTGCAGCCTGCAAGGCCAGAGCAGCAGCAGGGCCAGGGCAGGACAGCCTGCAGGAGAGATGGCCAAGGGCTCTGGCAGGGCTGCAAGGCCCAAAGGCACCCAGGCCTTTGTCCCCTTGCCTCTGGCAGCTGCCTCTGCCACTCAGGCCACCACAAGCAACTTTCCTGGCAGGTTCTGCACTTGGTTTCTGCCTCGCCCCTCCCTCAAAAGCCTGGCAGGGGTTGCCCAGTTTTGGGCCTTTGTTGTTCCTCCCCCTCCCATCCCAGTGCCCCCCAAACAGCCCTGAGCCAGCCGGGAGGGACAGGATCTGCTGGGCCAGGGCCTGGGGCTCAGGCCTTGGCCTTTGTGCTCCACAAAACCAAGGCAGGCTTTGCTCAGCATTGCAGGGGCCTGCCCAGAGCCTTTGTCTGCCTGCACTCCTGGCCTCCAAGGAGCTGCTCCAAGGAGTCCCTGGGGAGGCTTTGGCAGTGCCTGCCCTCAGTGGGGCCCAGCAATGCTTCAAGGCACTTGCACTTTGGCTTCTGACTTCTTCAGCAGCTGCTTCAATCTTCTCTCACTACCTCAGGATCATGGGCTGGGCTGCAAACACACCGTGGGGCTCATTAAAATGCAGAAATCCCTCAGGATCTCTTTGTCTTCCTTTAATTGTCTTCAAGGCAATTTCAAAACAAGTCTTCAAAATTTGTACTTTTTTTGTTTTAATTCAATGATGGATATTTTTTTAGTTCAGAGGAGAGGTGATATAGGTGTTCTCCAAGTGATCTTGATGCTGAGTGTCTCCTCAGGAGATCCACACTGACCCTGAATGATCAACCTTGCTCCTCACCCCCCAGCCTCACCAGTTCTGACATGGCCCATCTTGGACTGACAGTTGATGCAACTCCAAACACACTGTGGGACCCATTAAAACATTGAAAACCAAATTATTTTTCTTTCTTTCATTGCCATCAAATACTCAAGACTTCTATAGCTTATTGGAGTTGTTTTGTAGTTTAGCTAAGGAGGAGGATTTTAAAGTGGACACCGCAAAAAATATATATTTTTTGATGAAAGAGATTGATTTACACAGAGCCTTGGGATGCAACAGGCTCAGGGTGCAAAGGATTTCAACACAAATATAAGGGGGCAAAAGAGATTACTAGCATATAATTATTGACCAGTTTAACAGTTATCAAGTGATTCAATAGCATTTGCTACAATTTTAACAGTGACTGAATTATAGATTCACAATAACAACATTCATAGCACAGTCAATTCACACCCACATCCAGGCAGAGATGTGTGGACACATCAAGAGCTGGGTGTGGAAAGGTCCCTCTCCCAAATTCTCCTTCTTGTCAGGGAAACACTCCCACAAATGCCTTTGTGTTTCCCACCAGACAAGGGTCCCAGCTGGTGGAGTGTTTGTGGAGGGGGATCAGAATTGTCCTGGGCATCAGGGAGGGTCTTTGGAGTGTCACAAACTGGAGGGTTCCCGAGCTGGGAGAGGCTGCCAGAGGTGTCCCACTGAGAGGGAGGTGTTGGGGAGCTGCCAGGGCCTCCCTCAGCCCTGCTGGTTGTGGGCTCCCAAGGGGACTGGCTTTAGTTATCTGCTGAATTTCCATCCTGGTGTCAGGAATGACTGGAGTTTCCAAACTATTTGGGAATTGTATCCAAACTGTTCTGTTTGGCTTATGATTCAGTCAGGGAATGTTCTAAGGTTTTCATGGGATGACTGATTATCCTGTGTTCCCCAGCTCTTACACCCATCCCAGTCAGCTGGATGGTTCATTGACAATGTGTCTCGAGGGGCGGCACCTCCGATGCCATAGAAACCCCTCCCCTGGATTAGGAAACCTTTGGAATTCAGGAGCTGTTCCGGTGGAGCATGAAAATGAACAGCAATTTTCCCAAAGCCCAGCCCCAAGCAGAACAAAGCCAGGCCCATCAGTGTCAGAGCAAAGGTCCCCCATGGCTGTGTCCCTGTGGCCGCTGAGGCGGCAGCGCAGGCCCGAGGCGGTGCCGGGTCCCGGTGCAGCCGGGGCAGAGCGGCGGCTGCGCGAGCGGCAACCCCGGCGGTGAGTGCGGCAGCCCCGTGGGAGCGGCGGCTCCGGGCACAGACGCCGGCGGCAGCCGCTGTGGCTCCTGGAACCCAGTGGCCATTGGGACACTGCAGGGCCTGCTGGAATCCAGGGGCCGGGGGGACACTGGGGAGCCTCTGGGAGCCAAGGGAACCCTGGGATATTCTGGAACATCCTGGAATCAAGGGGCCATTGTGACACTGCAGGGCCTCATGGAACCAAAGGAACCCTGAGAGTTTTTGCAACCTCATGGAATCAATAGGCTGTTTCTGGCAGGATGCTCTGCTTTTTAATACCTAAAAAATTGTAAGTGATTGCAGACCATGCACACTCTCTGTGGTGAGTTACTGCTGGTGCCAAGGTGCTGTTTTTAATGTTGAATTATGCTAACCCCAGAATGCTTCATGAAACTTCAAACACACATCCTGCTTTCTGAAGCAGGATTTGACAGATAAGCTGCTCCCTGGCCTGCAAATATATCTGGCAGTCAAACCCTTGATAACTATAAAAGCCCCGTCCAACTGTCATGGGGCAGATTCTTCCACAGACTTCCTTGAAGTGTATGCAGCTTCATCCATGAAGCAGGGACAGCTCTTCATGGTCACTGCCCAGGGGTTAAGTGAAAGAGAGAGAACTACCCCCTGTTGTTGTGGGGTGAGTTACCTCAATCTCTACTTCAGGATTATTTCTTTTTGCTGGTTTTGATCCAATTGCTTTAATAGAATGACTTTGATAGACTCCACTGTCCTATCTTACACTATACTGCTAGGAGGTTTTGGCATTTATATTGCACAGTAAATAATTCCGTTTAAGGTCTTTCATCTGTTCACTTGTCTGATCATTTGTCTGTTCATTTGTCATAACAAATAATTCATTTTATAAAAATATTTCTGATTTGCCATCACTAAAACCTGCAGGACAAAGTGATTGAATCACACCTGTATAATTCCTTCAACTGAAACCAAAATCTGAGCCTGAGATTGGATCCAGCCACCCCCAGGCTCCTCTCTGAGAAGGAATTTAGAAAGCAAGGGAGTCCTTTCTGCCCCTCATAGCTCAACGAGACGGCTTCTGCCATCAACTTTGTCTAAGCCTTCCACCCCCCAGCCCCAAGCCGTGACACATGGGCATGTCTTGTGCATGCAGTGCAAACATGGACTCCTGAGCTGGTCATTTGCTGTCCCTCCTTGGAGGGAAGAACAAGCCCAATGGCCTGGGGTGAGAGGCCAGTGCTGGGAGCGGCGCTGGCTGTGCCAGGGCACTGCTGGGTGCCCCCACCCTGAGCACTCCCATCCTTGTGCTGGTCACTGCTGTTTTCCTCTGCAGGGCGTTGTGTTGGGCACATTCTGGAGAGCAAAGTGGAAAGAAGGATGAAGCTTTCAGGCCCTGGCCTGAGGAGATGCCCCTGCAGGATGGCAGTGCTGCTGCAGAGGTCAGCTCTGTGCCAGCAGTGCCCGTGGTTGTCCCTGCCTGCAGTCCCTGGACAGTCCTGCAGCAGGACTGGCACCGACTGCCAGAGCACTGAGGCCTCCAACAACACAGGGCTCTGCAGGACAGTGTGGAAGGGAAGGGAGAGGAGGCCATGGAGGAGAAGGGCTGCTGCTCCCTGGCGGTGCTGCTCTGCTGGGACTCTTTTCTGGCCCAGCTCTGCACAGAGGCACCGACCCTGCAGCTGCAGAGAAGTCAGAGAGGAAAGATGTCAGGCAAACAAGACACTGCAGAGTTCTTTATTTGGTTTAAGCACACAGTGAGTACAATTCCCAATTTGTACAGCCTGTGGGCCAGGTTAGAAAGGCAAACACTGAATTAGAAATGGTCTTTATATATATATAAATATATTTACATTTTATATATATATATATATATATATATCTTTATATATGTATAAAGATTTTTTGGTGTGAACAAATTCTCACAAAAAACCCACCCCTACTAGGAGTAAAAAATAGAGAAGATATGGTGGGCCTTTAATGAAATCCATAACAGGATTGGCCTTTAATGAGGAAGACAGCATGCAGAAGAAGGAGAGTTTATTGCTTCTGAAGAACACCCAGTTATGATTTTCCTCAGGGCATCCTTGAGCTCCTGGTTCCTGAGGCTGTAGATGAAGGGGTTCAGTGTTGGAGACACCACTGAGTACAGAACTGACAGAATAAGATCCAGAGATGGGGAGGAGATGGAGGGAGGTTTCAGGTAGGCAAAGAATAAGGTGCTGCTAAACAGAGAGACCACGGCCAGGTGAGGGAGGCACGTGGAAAAGGCTTTGTGCCGTCCCTGCTGAGAGGGGATCCTCAGCACAGCCCTGAAGATCTGCACATAGGAGAAAACAATGAAAACGAAACAACCAAATATTAAACAGGCACTAACCAAAGTAAGCCCAAGTTCTCTGAGGTAGCCTGAGTGTGAGCAGGAGAGCTTGAGGATGTGTGGGATTTCACAGAAGAACTGGCCTAGGGCATTGCCCTGGCACAGGGGCAGGGAAAATGTATTGGCTGTGTGTAATAGACCGCTGAGAAACCCAGCAGCCCAGACAGCTGCTGCCATGTGGGCACAAGCTCTGCTGCCCAGGAGGGTCCCGTAGTGCAGGGGTTTGCAGATGGCAACGTAGCGGTCGTAGCACATGATGGTGAGGAGGGAGAACTCTGCTCCAAGAAAGAAGACAAGCAGAAAGACCTGTGCAACACATCCCATGTAGGAGATGGCTGTGGTGTCCCAGAGGGAATTGTGCATGGCTTTGGGGACAGTGGTGCAGATGCAGCCCAGGTCTGTGAGGGAGAGGTTGAGCAGGAAGAAGCCCATGGGGGTGTGCAGGTGGTGGTCACAGGCTACGGCGCTGAGGATGAGGCCGTTGGCCAGGAGGGCAGCCAGGGAGATGGCCAGGAAGAGCCAGAAGTGCAGGAGCTGCAGCTCCCGCCTGTCTGCAAATGCCAGGAGGAGGAACTGGGGCATGGAGCTGCTGTTGGACATTTGCTGCTTTTTAGTACAGGATCTGTTCAAAAAAGGAAAGGACAGGGAACAGTTAAGACAGACCTCTGTGAAAAAGCCACTCCACTTTTAAAAGAAATCATTGTGTCAAATGTCACCAAATGCACTGCCAAGGAGTCAGTTTTGGTCTGCTCCAGGGGGACATAGAATTTTTTGGTAGAGCTCTCACACACACAAGGAATGTCAGATGTAAGAGACCTTGAATACAAAAGTTCCATCTCTACTGTAATGACTCAGAAGACCTGGGGTGCAGAGCAGAAGCTTAGTCTGAGTTTAGAATAATTGTACCTGTGTTTTCTATTTTTACCATCACACCTGGGGAAGGTTCTTTTCCACTGCAGGAATCCTCATTTCTATGGCCCAGCACACAGTGCCCAGCAGAGCTGCAGGGAAGGGCCCCCAGAGCTGCCTGAACGCCCCCCTCCCCCAGGCCTTGGGGGCACTTGCCCCCCACTCCCTGCCCAGGGCTCTGCTGCCTGGAGCTGTCCCTGCCAGCAGCTGCTTCCCTGGGCACAGGGCTGGGCCCTGCCAGTGCTGCCAGAGCCCATCCCAGCCCTGGGGGCTCAGCTCTGCCCTGCAGAGCCCTCCCAGCAGCACAGGGCACTGCCCAGGGGCATCTCTGTCTGGGCAGGCTCTGATGGCAATGTCAGAGCAACCCTGAGGAGGCTGGAAAAGTGACACTGATGCTGCCTGTAAGACAGTTTTGATGTCTGATACTCTCATTTTCAATCCCCTCTAATCTAACAGAGTTCAAGTTTCAGTGTCTCCTCCTGTGCTCAGAGATTCATTTCTCTGTCACAGTCAGCACCCAGACAACCCAGAGTATAACACTGAAAGAACTGGTTCTTTCTCTTTAAGGTACCCCCTGCCTGTCTGTGCCTCTTGCAAACACCTTCTGGGAAATTTCCTGCTTAGATCTGGAGCTGTGACCAGCCCTCATCCCTGCAGCCCACTTTGGAGATCAGAAGGACAATGCCCTGCTCTGCCCTCCCAGGAGTTGTTCCTTCCCCACAGCCCTTCTCCCCCAGCCCCGTGGCAGCTCCTTGGCCGGGCTGAGAGCTGACCCTGGCAGGCAGCAGAGTCCCTGCCCCAGCACACAGAGCCCTGGGGGCAGGACCCTGCTCTGCCCCACAGCCCTGGGCACCCCTGGCTGCACCCCCACCTTCCCACCCCACAGCCAGCCCTGCCACAGGGAACCTTCTGGCCCTGGGCCTCTGATGGGGCAGCAGCAAGTCCTGCTCTGCAGCAGCTTCTCCTGCTGCACCCCAGCAAATCCAGCAGAGCCATCCTGACAGCTCCAGCCACTGCTGCCATTTGGCAGCTGGGAGAGGCACTTGCAGGAACTCACCTGCACTGCTCTGCAGCCACAGCCTGAGCGTGGCAAAGGGCTGGCAAGGTTCCTGCCCTGAGCAGCTCTGCCCTGTCCTCCCAGCCCAGGATCCCTTGAACCTCCTGCTCCCTTCTTCTCTCTGCCCTTGCTGCCTGCAGCTCCTGCCCTGCTCTGCCATATGGCCACTTCCCCTGCACTGCAGCAACTGGGAGAGTCCTGCTGAAAGATCCTGGAAGCTGTGGGATGTGCCAGCTTTAGGAGATGCCTCCAGGAAGGCAAGTTGAACTTTCCTACAGCCAGAGAATTCTTCCTTCAAATCCTGGGAAGGTTTCTCCTGTGGTGAGAGCTCAGTCACCTCCCTGCCCAGGCTGCCTCTCATGTCTCTGCCTTCTCTCCTGTGCCCTGGGTGCTGCAGCCAGTGCCCTCAGCCCTGCTGGGCTGTGCAGAGGAGCTGCTCACCAGCAGAGCTGTCTCTTTGAAGCTCTTCTTGCTTGCCAGGAGCTCCCCGTGTGCCAGGAGCCCGGCCCAGCTCAGCAGTACAGCAACAGCCCCAGGAAGGCCTTTCTCTGCCCCTCTGGGCTCCCTCCAGCTGTCCCTGGGGCTCCAGGGGAACCTGCTGGCACACAGCTGAAGGAAATAATGATGTGCCTTCTCTCAGCTGGGCACAGACACTTCTTTCAGCACTGTCATTTCTCCAAACAGACTCAGAGTTAAGTCCAAGAGTCCCCTTTTCATATCACATCATTAGACACGAAACCCAGACAGTGCCCAGGAGGGATCTCCTTCACCTGCACTGAGGGAAGGACTCAGCTGAGTCAACAGAGGTGTCTCCTTGTGGCTCTGCAGCCCTGGGGCCAGAAGGACACTCAGCTCCCTCTACAACCCCCAAGGACTGGAATTCCTCCTGCCCCACTTCAGTGGGCCCAAAACAGGCCCCTGCAGGTGACTCCTTGTCCCAGCTCCCATGGGAATGAATGCAGACCAAAGCCAGGAGTGACCTGCTGGGACACAAACCCCTGGTTCCTTCTGAGGGGCCAGAGGTGACCGAGATTCCTGCTGGGAACTGCAGGCTCCAATGGAGCAGTTCCTAGGGACAGGGCAGCAGCTGTGGGATCTTCTTGGAGGCTGCTGGGACATTGCTTTGGCCAACTTCAGTGGCAGAAGGGGCCCACATGTAGGACAGGGGAACCTGTCACTGTTCCTTCTGTCCAGGGCAGCCCCTAGAGGTGTTCAGGTGACCAAATGGAGTCAGGTGGCACAGGGAGAGAGGTCTCTCTCCTGTTCTTTATCAGGGTATTTTCTACATGTCCTCAAAGTACAATGGCAGTTGTCTCCTGGACATCCCTTCACTGCTGAACCCAATTCAGGGCAGCTGAGCCTGGATTGAACAGCCAAAGAGGGGCCTGTAGTGCCAGGGGAGGTGCCAGGGCTCTGCAGCACAAGTGCAGCAGCTACCCTGGACAGCACAGGGCCTGTGCAGGAACCCCCTCCCCATTCCCAGCAGTTGTGGGACAGGCACCACCCAGGGCTTCTCAGACACATTGGGGGCCTTTGGGGCAGGGAGTGAATCCCAGCCCTGCAGAGACACAAAGGCTGTCCCTTCTCTGCCCAGCCAAGGCCAGGCCAGGCACGAGTCCAAATCCCATCAGCCAGGCTGTCCACACTTGTTCCCTCACTCTGCTGGCTCTTCTCTCCCCCAGCATTTCAGCAGCATGTGCTGATCTCCTCACGGATCAGGCCTGGGATTTTCCCCCTGGGCCTGAGTCCCAGCACGTCCACCCCCAAGGCCATTGTCAGCAAAGCCTCTGCACACCCCAGCTCTCGGGGCTTTCAGAGCAGCTTTCCCCACTGCAAGTCTGTTCTTACCCCGGTGCCCCCACTGAGGGGCTGCAGCCAGACAGGCCCCAATGCCCTGCGTGTGGGGCACAGGCAGGAGGAGCTGCAGCCCCAAGTCTCTCTTCATTCCACTTGCAGGCAATAACAGCCCAGGCCTGCTGAGACAGTTCCCAGGTTGCAGGGCTGTGATGGGTTGGGAGAGAAGGCCAAGGAGACACAGGAGAGAAAGAGCAGGAGAGAGGTGTCCTCAGTGGGAAGGAGCTTCTTGGACCTGTGCAGCTGCTCTAGGGGATGAACAACTTGGGTGAACTTTTGTGGGTGAGGGTCAGAGGGCCAGAGAGGGTGTGGTTTGGGTGACATTGTGGTGTGTAGCAGTACGTTCGGATACATGTCCGGAATAAAGACAAGTGCCAAAAAATACTCAAGCACACAAAATATCTTTTATTACAGTGAGAATAATAATAATAGTAATAAACTTAGCAAGAGGAATTAAAAACTAAAAAGAAAAAAAAAAAAAAGATACAAAATAACTATCTTATCGGGTGGCATTAAAACAAATACTACGAACAGCATTTAATACAGTATTAACTAGTGAAAAAGGGATACCAAAAAAGGATCTTAACACAATATTATGGATAACACGGTATTGGTTAGTAAAAAGGGAAACTAAAGGAAAAAAATACTATAAACATAAAAGGAGAATTAAAGGAACACTAAAAGGATATTAAAAAGTTTGTTCTCTCAGTTGCTTCCTATTAATAAACTGTGCTTACCCACACAGACAGGCCAGGGCTGTCAGGATCTGCAGCAGCTGGTCGGTACCCATGCTTAGCGGGCGTCCCCGCGGAGCAACACAGTCTCGGTGGTAGGATGAGTATCGCTCAACTCAGCAGCTCTGACACCCCATTTTTATCAGTTCCACATTACACTACGTGGGGCCAGTACGTAGTATAAGGTGATGCCTGAGTAGCAGCCAAACACCGCCTAATCATTACCTAATGGCAACAGTCTGCGCATGCCCTACTTGTAGGGCAAGGGGCGAGCGACCTCTGCCCACATAATCTTCCTCCCATCATCATCTTTCTCACCCCTATGTATGACCTCTACCATTGTGTTTCAAGGGTAGATGTATCTATCTTGCAATATGTAGCAAAACCAAGGAAGAACTCAGCTCTGATAATAGGGGATATCAGGCTGACTTGCTAAAAAGCACAATGGACCTTACAATTAGCTTGTGCCATGAAGTTACATTGTGCCATACTCTAGCTGGTTTCACATCCTAATATGATTCCGTTCTCACACCTCTATGCTCCATTGATCATCTAATTCAAAAGTACCCCCCTTACATACCACCGCGTGATCAATGGTAGCAAGAGGGTGATAACGAACTACTCGAGATTGTAATGCATTTAGCCTGGTGTTTATCATTCGACGTACACATGTTAGTATACAGGGAATCATACACAATATGCATGTTATTATACATTCAACTACTGACAAGCTTATCAACACTTTTCGTAACCAGGGCCATCTCCATTTCTAATCACCAAAGAGGTTCCATTCATCATGAACATGTAATTGTTGAGTAAGGGCTTTTAATTTCTGGATGCTAGCATGAACAGATTCAGAATGATCACTTAAATTCATGCAGCACATGCCCTCAAAATCTTGACAGCCATGTCCCTGGGCTAACAACAAAAAAATCAATAGCAGCTCTATTTTGTAAACTTGCATGTCTAACAGAGTCTACATCTGTGAGCAATGCACTCAAAGCAGCAGAAGTAGCGTTAGCTTCTTTAGCCAGCCAATATCCTAATTTATTTAAAGAAGCCAAAGCATGAGCAGTCTCTATCTGAGATATTATACTAGCAGTTATTCTTTCAGCCTTATTCCAAAACTCTACATCAGAGTTACAGTCCGGAGTAAATCGCCGTGTGCCACGTCTGCGTCTTCTTAGTTTAGGCAAGGTTACGCTGCGAGGATGAAAAAAGGTTAATCGTCCAAAGGTACAAGGGCCTCCTACAGCCTTTCCTGGAATACCTTTCCATGCTCTTTGTCCACAAATGAGAAACAGATCATTTGGGAGACCTATCACATCGGATCCAGGAATAAATCGTTTTTGCAGAGTCTCATTGCACCAAGCTGATGCGTTCTGGTAAATATCTCTAGGAAAAAATGTCAACTCTTGGATATGTGCAGTTTGCTAACACGGTCTCATTATATAGAGTTCTCCACCAGTAGTTATCAATGGGTACTCCAACCAGACAGGTGCGAAAAGGACTCGTGGGAGTTACCATGGACACACGTATCACATCCATCTTCGTCACGTTGGCCAGGGTGGTCCACACATTGACATCTAAAACAGAAGTCAGCAAAGAAGCAAAGTATAGCTGATATCTTTCTGGAAGGTACAGTTGGGTCTGGAAAAGGCCCTGCTGCTCTGCACCCTCAGGGGAGAAACCAGCTCCTGGGGGCTGTTGGATTCCATCCCACCGCGTGGTCCATGGTTGGACCATGACACTGGCGAATGACTCGAACAGTGTATTGATGAAGTGTCATTTCTAAAAATGTAAACAACATAACAACTGAGTAACAGTGAAAATACAGACAATAATATAATCATGTCCATCCCCAGTGAGGAGATCTAAGTGGATTACAGTGGTCATTTACTTGGAGTCAACAGTACGTGAGATAATCTTTTCCCGGTTGGCAGACCTAGTTTCCAAGTTTGGACAGGTGAACAGGTGTGTCCAATCGTATGGGCTCGGACAACGCAATGAATCTCAGGAATTTCTGCAAAATATAAAGTCTAGTACAACAGAATTTCTCATTTCAGAATTTTATAGTCTGGATTTATCTTTTATAGTATGAAGTGGTTGACTGCCAGTCACACGTTTATAGGTCTGTTAGGAGCCATCACAGGCAATGTATATCTGGAATTTGATGCAACACCAGACAACATCCTGGTCTCACCAACCGCTCCCACAGAAAGCTTGCACTCTCTGTACAGATTCCAGGCCTCATCGGGAGCAAACCGTCCTGCCCCAGTTTACCCCTGACTGCAGTCAATCCCCCTTCACCTCATGGAGTGATAGTACAGGTTATCTCTTGCCTCCATGCTATAAAAGAATTTTATCCATCTTCACATTAACTATACCATTGAGTGTGAAATCATTTTTGTACTTAACTAGAATATTACCAGTTCATCACAAGAAAATTGTAAACATGATGCGAGCCAGAGCCCATAGGGAGGTCCACAAACATCAGTCCTTCATTTGCAGTCTTACCAACCAGCTTTTCAACATAATCTTTTCTTCTGCGAGGCTTAGCACCTCACACATGGTTATTTCACAATCACATATATTCTTGTATAGACTCGTAAGCCAAAGGTTTCTGTCATTTGTTGATTCCAAATAATTCTTGCCACTTGTTGTAACACTACCGGGATGAAACACATACAAATATGAGCACTGCAAAACAATCAGTGTCTGATTTAGAATTCCCAAACCACACCGTTCTGCCCGATCTTCACAAACATCACTGGTGTGACATGAATAGCACAGAAACGGATCATTCTATAGAGTGATGACCATTAGGCTTCAGGATGTTACAAGTTTTCTTTCCCCCCTTAATAGCACGTCTGCCCCATCCCAGGAGACAAAACCAAGTACAATTGCAGTCCCTCTGCACACAGCATCACATATGTCTTTCACTTCTTGAAGCCAGGGCTTAGCTTTAGCCTTTACCTTTAACACTGCTGCCAGAACAACTTGGCAGCACACTGTTCAGGAATAATATTCCAATTCTGATTGTTGCTTACCAGTAATACAAAACGAAGCATACAGATTGTTGGTGCAACTCATCTAAGAAATATAAACCTTCTTATCTCTGGAGCAGTAGATCCAGGGATCTATTGGGACACGAGACTTGCTATGCAGGAAAGAATAACCAATCCATCTTGTTATTCAAGATACATGACCTGCACTGAATAAGCTAATGCAGGAATAATCATGGCTTTAGTAGGTATAGCCTCCCAGCCTCTGGCCAGGACATTGTTCATTACATAAATCACAACATCAGGTGTGGACAAGACACACAAGAGACAGGTGCACGATAACTGAGTCATTACACCAGTTAGCAAAAGTTAGTAGACACAATTAATTATATTTAGGATATGTTTTTCTTCCATGTGATATTCGGGCTGGTCTTGTGCTGTTCAGCATTCACTGATCTCTGTCCAGAATTCTTGCCGCTCATGATAAGGTTTCATCAAACATGCTGGAAGCCAGCAGGGTCCTGTGGGAGACAAAACACAAACAACTCCTCCCCTTCCAAATACTAACAACTTAATATCTGCTTGAGGTGTCATATTACCTCTCCTCATTACAACAGTATAATTTTATCAAGTTAAGGTTTTGTTCTGTGGGTGGGAGGCCTGGAAGGTCACCAAGTTGCTGCAACCTCTCTATGATCTCTTCTATGGGTGCCCCCGAGTTAGACACTAACAGTGGAATAATGTATGGTTTCCAGGGTACAGGACAGCCTTCAAACAATTTGTTTCGCATTACTGGAATTAAAGGCTGTTGCATGTAAAGTTCGGGCTTTGCAGCTCAATAGCTACTTTCATCCCTTCCCCCTTTAATATTTTGATTGCTTGATGCAGAGTTACCCAGGATGAACTTCCATCCTGCCATGATCCATCATTAGTAAAACGGTCACTAAGACCTTCAGGAATAACTGAAACCAAAGTTCTATCAACTCTTGGTGTTCGTCTTAAATGCCGAAGGGCATTTTGTACATATACATCATTAGTTAATCCTAAAAACTTTGTGGCATCAACATCGTCTATTATCACAGAGTCAGCCCCTTGCTCTGTGTGCCAACTCATCTGATGTTGATAACTTCTCTGAATTTTCTATAAAATCGTCCTCATCAGAATCATCACTACTACTCTATATGTTACTATCCCACTTCTCTGGATCTCAATCAGGGGCAGTGACTATAGCTCGCACCCCTGGTTCCCGATCACTTGGGTCTATTTTCCTTTGTCTGTGCCGAACAGTTCTCACAGCATATTTCTCAGCTAAAGTAACACGTTTATCTTCTACCCTGTTCTTTTCGGCCTAAAGGTCAAGTAAAGTCTGGCGTTGTACCAGCTGAGTGGCTCTTACAGCATTCAGCTGCTCCTGCAGTTTTTTGCATTTTTCCACAGTTAACTTGTATGCAGTAAGCAGTGCACCCCCCATTCGTCCAGCCTGTTCCAGACGACTGCTCGATTTAGTAGTAGGGGTAAACTGCTCCCAGTATTGCAATACCTCTATCAGGGTCTGCTGCCCCCAATACTCAAGAGGAATCTTTGTACATGCTTCCCACTTATTCTACAAAGTAATCTATGGCTCCTGCCCCAATTCTATTAATTCACGGGGAGGAGCTTTCTTAGGTTCATTGCCGCCTGCGGCTGACCCTCCTAACCACCTTTTCATCTTAATCTACTAATGTTCTCACTAACAGAACAATGACAAAAGATTCTCAATTTTTAAGATAAACACAATGAGACACACTAATCCACAAACTATGGCTCTTACATCACAAACAAGCCTAACTACACATACACATCAAATCTAAAATCTTTATATACCAACCACAAAATACACACTCTATAGTAACTCTGAATGAATCCTCAGAAAGACATATCTATGAGTGAAACAACAATAAAACCTAATCCACTGGGTATCTTCTAGGCTTTGATTCGCTCCACACCGAATACAATAAAAAAATTTAAAGTCCAATCTAGCTTTATCTCTTGGTTGCTTCTAGGTCCCAAGATATATTTATTACAATCAATACAACGAAGTTATACATATAAACAACAGTTGCAAAAAGGACAAATCTTAATTCTAGGTCTCAAGAAGTGTGATATACTCACAATTAATTGCTCAGAACTACCTCCCATATGCAAAAAACAAACAAAGCATATAAAACACAAACACTGCCACCCATATAGTAACTTAATCAACAAGAACAACAGAAACCAGTTCAAAACAAAGTAAAACTAGCAGAAGATATGAACCCAGACACTGGCACTCACGGCACCCACACAGAGTTCACCACACACACAGGGACGCGGCTTCCCAGGCTATGCTCCCCACCTGAAAATCTCCCTTTTAACACAACACACACGGGGACGCGGCTCTCCAGGCTGTGCACTCCACCTGAAGATCTCCCACCAATACACAGAGAAACGTCAGCTGAGCACTCCACCAACGAATTCTCTGGGGCACTGCTTATTCCTCCATGTATCCTGCCGACTACGCCAATTTATGTAGCAGTACGTTCGGATACATGTCCGGAATAAAGACAAGTGCCAAAAAATACTCAAGCACACAAAATATCTTTTATTACAGTGAGAATAATAATAATAGTAATAAACTTAGCAAGAGGAATTAAAAACTAAAAAGAAAAAAAAAAAAAGATACAAAATAACTATCTTATCGGGTGGCATTAAAACAAATACTACGAACAGCATTTAATACAGTATTAACTAGTGAAAAAGGGATACCAAAAAAGGATCTTAACACAATATTATGGATAACACGGTATTGGTTAGTAAAAAGGGAAACTAAAGGAAAAAAATACTATAAACATAAAAGGAGAATTAAAGGAACACTAAAAGGATATTAAAAAGTTTGTTCTCTCAGTTGCTTCCTATTAATAAACTGTGCTTACCCACACAGACAGGCCAGGGCTGCCAGGATCTGCAGCAGCTGGTCGGTACCCATGCTTAGCGGGCGTCCCCGCGGAGCAACACAGTCTCGGTGGTAGGATGAGTATTGCTCAACTCAGCAGCTCCGACACCCCATTTTTATCAGTTCCACATTACACTACGTGGGGCCAGTACGTAGTATAAGGTGATGCCTGAGTAGCAGCCAAACACCGCCTAATCATTACCTAATGGCAACAGTCTGCGCATGCCCTACTTGTAGGGCAAGGGGCGAGCGACCTCTGCCCACATAATCTTCCTCCCATCATCATCTTTCTCACCCCTATGTATGACCTCTACCATTGTGTTTCAAGGGTAGATGTATCTATCTTGCAATATGTAGCAAAACCAAGGAAGAACTCAGCTCTGATAATAGGGGATATCAGGCTGACTTGCTAAAAAGCACAATGGACCTTACAATTAGCTTGTGCCATGAAGTTACATTGTGCCATACTCTAGCTGGTTTCACATCCTAATATGATTCCGTTCTCACACCTCTATGCTCCATTGATCATCTAATTCAAAAGTACCCCCCTTACATGGTGTGAGACAAAGAGCCCATTCCAGGTCGCTTTGATAACCCTGGAATTGACTGGAAAGGCCCCATGACAGGATGCAAAGAGTGCCAGAGGTTTGTGCAGGGTCTTGGTGAAGACACCTCTTGGACACAGGCCTTTAGAGCACAGGTGGCAGGTTGGTGGACAACAGGGAGGCTCATCTGCATCTGCTTCTCATCAAGAGGAACCAAGAGGTTGCCATAGTAACTGACTGTAGAAATGGGAATGTATGGTGGTTGGCATGGTAACTGTCTGTAGTAATAACAATGTATGTTGGTTGCCATAGTAACCAACTTTATCAGTGGGAAGTATGATGGTTGCCATGGTAACTGACCATCTCAATGGAAATGTGTAATGGTTGTCATGGTAAATGACCATGGCAACAGGAATGTATGATGGTTGCCATGGCAACTGAGCAAAGCAATGGGAATGTTTAATGATTTCCATGATAACTGACCATAGCAATGGGACTGTATGATGGTTGCCATGGCAACTGACCAGAGGAATGGAAATGTATGATGGTTTCCATAGCAACCGACCATAGCAAAGGGAATGTCTGATGGTTGCCATGGTAACTGACCGTCGCAATGGAAATGTGTGGTGGTTGCCATGGCAATCGATTGTAGCAACACAACTGTTGGATGGTTACCATGGTAACCAACTGAAGTGATGGGAATGTATGCTGGTTGCCGTGGTAGCAGACCGTAGCAGTGGAAAGTATAACTGTTGCCATGGTAACGGACTATAGCAACAGGAATGTATGCTGGTTGCCATGGTAATTGACTGTAGCACTGGAAATGTATGGTGGTTGCCATGGTAACAAACCATGTCAATGAGAATGTATGATGGTTGCCATAGTAACCAACTTTATCAGTGGGCAGTATGCTGGTTGCCATGGTAACCGACCGCAGCAACGGGAATGTATGCTGGTTGCCATGGAAACTGCCTGTCGCAATGGAAGTGTGCGATGGTTGGCATGGTAACCAACTGTAGTGATGGGAGTGTTTAATGGTTGCCATGGTAACTGACTGTAGAAACGGGGATGTATGATGGTTGCCATGGTAACTGACCGTAGCAACGGGAATGTATGCTGGTTGCCATGGTAACCAACTGGAGCAACACGACTGTGTGATGGTTGCCATGATAACCGACTTTAGTAATGGCCGTGTTTGATGGTTGCCATGGTAACCGACTGTAGCAACGGGAATGTATGCTGGTTGCCACAGTAAAGAACCGTAGCAATGAGACTGTATGATGGTTGCCCTGGTAACTGACCATGGCAATGGGAATATATGCTGGTTGCCATGGTAACAGACCATAGCAGTGGGAAGTACTGGAAATGTGTGATGATTGCCATGGTAACTGGGTGTAGAAACGGGAATGTATATTGGTTGCCATGGTAACCAACTGTCGCAACAGGAACACACGATGGTTGGCATGGTAACTGACTGTGGCAATGAGAATGTATGATTGTTGCCATGGTAACTGGCCATAGCAACAGGAATGTATGCTGGTTGCCATGGTAACCGACCATAGCAATGAGACTGTATGATGGTTGCCATGGTAGCTGACCATGACAGTGGGAATGTATGATGGTTGCCATGGCAACTCACACTAAGAATGGGAATGTGTGATGGTTGCCATGGTAACTGACTGTAGCAGTGGGAATGTATGATGGTTGCCATGGTAACTCAGCATAGCAATGGGAATGTATGCTTTTTGCCATGGTAACTGATGTGAGGAATGGGAATGTGTGATTGTTGCCATGGTCACCAACTGTAGCAATAAGAACGTATGCTGGTTGCCATGGTAACTGACTGTAGCAGTGGGACGTATGATTGTTGCCACGCTAACAGACTGTAGCAATGGGAATGTATGATAGTTACCATGGTAACTGACCACAGCAATGAGAATGTATTCTATTTCCAAGGTAACTCACCGTAGCAATGGGAATGTATGGTGGTTGTCATGGTAACTGTGCTTTCCTTAGACTATGGGTACGACATTTTCATCTGCAAAAACATTAGTGAGAGCCCAGTGATTCCCAAGATGGGCTTTAAAGGTCTCAAGCACATGAGCATTAGAGAGGGGCTAAGGAGCTGTGGCCTCACTGGTGTGGAGACTGAGGACAGCACAGGACAGCCCTGAGAGGGCTTGAAGGGAGGATTTAGAGATGGTGCATCCTTTTGTCAGAGCAGAAAAGAGCATGAGAAACAAAGAATTAATGCCAAGTGCAGCTGGGGACGTCCCAAGTGGACATGGGGAAAAAGGAATTTCACTCCATGGAAAACAATGGGCTGCAACACATCATTCAGAAGGAGTCTGGATGAGCCCAAGGCTCTGTGTGTGCAGGAAGAGCCAGGGAGGACGCAGAGATGTCAGTGCAGGAAGGTGCCAGCCAGGTGGGGCAGCCGGGGGGATGACGACAGCCTGCAGGGAAAGGGGCAGGGCATGGACACCGTAGGACAGCCTGGGCTGGAGAGGAGACAGGCATGGGGAGAAGCTGAAAGGCCCTGACACAGCCACCTTCTGCAGGCCTTTGGCCATGGCTGCTGTCTGTGCCCCTGATGCCAGGAGGAGGGGAGTGGCCCTTGCAGCCCTGGGGCCTCATGGCCTCCTTGTCCCTGCTCAGCAGCCTGGCAGGTGCCACCCCATGGTCCTGCCCTTGGCATTGCACATCCCACATCCCAGTGCCCCAGGAAGAGCCCTGAGGAATGAGGCAGGGACAGCATCTGCCTTCCCAGGGGCTGGGGGTCAGGGCTTGGTCCTCTGGTTAAAGGACACAAGTCAAGGTTTATTCAGCATCAGAGCCACCTTTCCCTTCCTTGTCCATCCTTTTCATCACTGTCTGAAGGTTTCTGCTCTACCTGGAATCTGGGGACACTTTCTCAGTTGTGTCCCTCAGTGAGACTCATTAGCACTACAAAAAGCTTTAGTGTTTCAATCTCACTTTGACTTCTTGAAAAGTTGTTTGAACTTCCTCTCAGGGACTGAGTCTCATGTAAACAATGACAAATCCCCTGGAGGGTCATGAAATGCCTGGGGCTGTTGCTGTGCTGCTGAGCTGGGCCGGGCTCCTGGCACACAGGGAGCTCCTGGCAAGCAAGAAGAGCTTCAAAGAGACAGCTCTGCTGGTGAGCAGCTCCTCTGCACAGCCCAGCAGGGCTGAGGGCACTGCCTGCAGCACCAAGGGGAAGGGAGCGAGGCAGGAAAAGGTTAAAGGGAATCAGGATTGGAAAGACAGTGAGCTGAACCTTCAGTGGGGGAGAGATTTTCACAGCCTCTCCATGGTAAGTCTGTGCACACAGGACAATGTTGCTTGTGTGCCTGGAGGAATCTGCCAAAGCTGGCACATCCCACAGCCTGGAGGATCTTTTAGGAGGACTCCCACAGTTTCTCTGTTGCAGAGGAGCAGGAGGAGCTCCAGGGCAGGGCTTCTCTGTGGCACCATCAGAGGGACAGGGCAGGACAGCTCCTTCCAGGGACAGCTGCAGGGTGTGAATGGGGGGTGCAGCCAGGGGTGCCCAGGGCTGTCCTGCAGAGCAGGGTCCTGCAGCCCAGAGGGCTCTTTGCCAGGTCAGGGGATCTGTCACTGCTGGGGTCACCTCTCACTCTTCCTGGGGAGCTCCCACAGCACTGTGGAGTGAAGCTGTGGGTGGAAGGAGTGACTCTTGGCAGGGCAGGACAGGTTTCTTCTGCTGTTGAGAGGGTGCTGGTTGGGCAAGGGCTGCTCAGAGATCCAGCTCATGGCCAGGTCATTTCGATGCAACTTTTCATGAGCACCTTCAGGGCCAGACTTTCCTGCTTGAGTCTCTGCTTTCATCAATCTGTGCTTCTACTTTTCTTTCAAGCTGGTAGGAATGAAAACTCAGCTGGACAGTTAAGAGCAGGGGCTAAGACTCTTAAACCATCTTGGTGATGTTTCCTGAGAACCTCAGCCAGTTCCCTCACCCCCCATCAGCCTCCAGGTCCAGCCAGCAGCATCTTCCCACTGTCCCCAGGCTTGGGCTGAGCTCTTCTTTAATCCCTGCACAGTCTGAGCAGCTGCAGGGCTGAGCTGTGCACTCAGGGGCTGGGCTGGGCTCTGGGAGCACTGGCAGGGAAGGACCACGGGGCCCAAGGACCAGCTCCCAGCTGGGACAGCTCCAGGTAGCAGAGACATGGGCAGGGAGGGAGGGAATGCTGAGGGCAGCCCTGCTGCAGGGCAGATGTGGCACCTCCCGGCCCTGCCCTGCAGTGCAGAGCCCTTCCCTGAGCAGCACAGCTCTTGTGTCCCCTCCCAGCCAGCACAGCCCTCAGCCCGGGGGCTCTGGGCCCTCAGGCACCTCCTGGGCAGGCAGAGCAGCAGGAGGGATGGAGGGCATCTCTGCTGCCCTGTGCCCATTTGCTGCTGAGCAGAGCCTGAGGGGACTGTCCTGCACTGGGGCTGCCTGGGAGGGGCTGTGCAGGGCTGGGAAGGGAAAGCCTTTCCTCAGGGCCCAGCTGTCCCTCTCCTTGCCTTGCTCAGGTGTCCTGCTATTGCTGACAGGCTCTCTGGGAATGGCAGGTTGAGCTGCAGAGTCAGGCCCAGCCCCTGGGGCTCCTCCTGTGCAGGGCTGAGCACAGCAAGGAGCTGTCCCAGCTCTCTGTGTCCCGGGGGGCTCTGGGCTCTGGGAGACTGGAAACGAGATGACTGTCCCTGACTTTGGGAAAGGGGGAGCCAATTTCTCTGCCATGGGTCCCTCTGCTCTCCAGGGGAACACAGGAGTGTAACTTTGAGCTGTGTCAGAAAGGTGCCAGTGCAGGGCAGCTGGCACAGGACAGAGGGACAGAGCAGCTCCCCTCACTTTGCACTGGGCCTCAGACAATCCTCCTGCCTCACAGGCCTCTCTGTTCTCCCGCAGTGCAGTAGAATCTCTCCCTCTGCCTTCTGCCATCCCCCTACCTGCACCCTGGCAGTGCTGTTGCTGACAAGCTGCTCTGCCTTAGGAGCAGATTCTTTGTCAAAGTTCACCCCCCAGGACTGGCCCTGCCCTCACTGTTCCTGTGCCCTGACTGGGGGGAGCAGGGCTGACTGCCCAGTGTCCTGCAGGCCGAGGTCCTGCTGCCCACAGACAACTTGGCCAGCAGCAATCAGGGCTCCAGCAACCACGGGGAAGGAAGGTCACCTGGACATGGTCAAAGGGGAAGTGTTGAGGAGCAGGGATGGGCCTCTGAGAAAGGGCTTTTCCCAGAGAAGTCTGCCCTGCACAGTCACTGTCCTTTCCTCCTTGAACAGGTCCCCATGTCCAGAGGCAGCAAATGTCCAACAGCAGCTCCATGGCCCAGTTTCTCCTCCTGGCATTTACAGACAGGCAGGAGCTGCAGCTCCTGCACTTCTGGCTCTTCCTGGCCATCTCCCTGGCTGCCCTCCTGGCCAACGGCCTCATCCTCAGTGCCATAGCCTGTGACCACCACCTGCACACCCCCAGGTACTTCTTCCTGCTCCACCTCTCTCTCACAGACCTGGGCTGCATCTGCACCACTGTCCCCAAAGCCATGCACAATTCCCTCTGGGACACCACAACCATTTCCTACCATGGATGTGTTGCACAGGCCTTTCTGCTTGTCTTCTTTCTTAGAGTAGAGTTTTCCCTCCTCACCATCATGTGCTACGACCGCTACGTTGCCATCTGCAAACCCCTGCACTACGGGACCCTCCTGGGCAGCAGAGCTTGTGCCCACATGGCAGCAGCTGCCTGGGCCACTGGTTTTCTCAATGCTCTGCTGCACACAGCCAGTACATTTTCCCTGCCCCTGTGCCAGGGCAATGCCCTGGGCCAGTTCTTCTGTGAACTCCCACACATCCTCAAGCTCTCCTGCTCACACTCAGGCTACCGCAGGGAAATTGGGCTTCTCTGGTTTACTATCTCTTTAGCATTTGGTTGTTTTGTTTTCATTGTGTTCTCCTATGTGCAGATCTTCAGGGCTGTGCTGAGGATCCCCTCTCAGCAGGGACGGCACAAAGCCTTTTCCACGTGCCTCCCTCACCTGGTCGTGGTCTCCCTCTTTGTCAGCACGGCCACATTTGCCTACCTGAAGCCCCCCTCCACCTCCTCCCCATCCCTGGATCTGGTGGTGTCAGTTCTGTACGTGGTGGTTCCTCCAGCACTGAACCCCCTCATCTACAGCCTCAGGAACCAGGAGCTCAGGGATGCCATAAGGAAAATGATGATTACAGGTTTTTTGAGAAGCAATAAACTCCATCTTTTCTTCTGCAGAACACTCATTGTATAACTCATTTTGGGCCCAGTCTACCTTCTAAAGCTTCTGAGAGTGGTGGTGGTGGGGGACTTTTCTGGTTTTTTTACTTCTGTTCATGTCATTAACACTGAAATTTTATTCTTCATCCCATATAGAATTCACTGTCTATCTCTTTTTTCTGTTTTACCCACAAAATATACAAATGAGGAGTCATGCTTTGTGTGCATTTAAACAAAATAAAAGTTTGTGCAGAAAGATATTTTTCAAACATCCTCCCTGTGTTAGTTTGTGCATGAGGAATCACAATCTCTGAGTGTAAGAAAGGATACAAATTCTTTTTTCCAGATTCTTCCTCAAGACCTC